>NC_138881.1:18496963-19104463 GCF_965194805.1 Balaenoptera borealis | reverse complement strand
GCTCTCACAGTGAGTCCACCCCTCCAGGATTTCCAAGTGGCCAGCTTCTACAAGTCCCCATCAACTTCGGATGGACACTGAAGCTACTGAAGCCCTGGCCATTCCCGGGCTGAGCAGCCTGGCCTGCCCTCTCGGGGGCTGTGGTGACTCAAGATGACCCTGGTCATCCAGTGGCCCTCCCTCATCCCAAATGACCGTGCTCGCCAGCCCTCCAAATACCCTGTCTGCACCCTCAGGAGGAGTATCTCCTTCTTCCAGGGTGGCCCACTGGACCCTTTCCTGCTGGAAAACAGAAATTCTCTTCACCTGATGTGCCACGTGGGTCCATTTGTGGTAATCATCTGTTGTGTTAAAAGACTGAGAATAACATAGAGAGAAAGTGGAAACTTACAAGGCCAGGGTCACAAGAGAAGAGAGGGCATAAGTGGAGAGGTATCCCAGGGACAGGGCATGGGTTTGCATTCCAGGAAAGCGCCTCTGGCCCATTCACCCTCAATCTGAGAGCAAATATGAGAGAGAGAACACGAGCACACTCCTGGGCACCAAGCTGTCTCGATTTGGGTCCAATTATTTGCAGGAGTTGCCTGGAACCATCAACAGGCAGGTATCTGGAGCTTCTGGGGGCCCATGGGAAGCTACAGCCACCTTTGTCCAGGTATGGGAACCACTAGTTTCATGGGAAGCTGAGCTTGGCAGCAGCCAATCCCACTGGGAGAGAGCACTGACTAGGCTGAATTGAGTATTACAGTTAGAAATGTAATACTGTCAGAACTCTCTCTCCCCATTTCTGAGAAACATAATGACTCATTTCATATATTATACAGCGTGTTTCCACATTTATGTAAATCCTATTAATAAGAAACAGATAAGTTGCTTTTCATTTGGTTGCCACTTAGTTATCTTCTTTATTTAGGGACTTATAGCCCATTTGCTTTTTAACAAATGAGACATGATCAGATTTATCTTTGAGAAAATAATTTCATGAGCAAAGCTAGAAAAAGGATGATCAGTAGCTACTGGGTACCCAGACACTCCTGCTGGGAGAAAGAGGGGCCCCAGTCCAGCCAGCTCATTGCCCAGGCCACCCAGAGTGAGCCACCTGGGTCACTGTTGCACAATCCAGCTCCTTGCAAAATACTTTGCAGAACCACCGCAAAATACTCATGTCTTAGCAATGTCTCAGTGAACTCTTTCAGCTGGCAGTTCTAATTTTATTGCTAGAAACGCCCTCACATTCGTGTGCACCATTCACTTCTTTTTCTTACATTTTCCTTACTCTGCACATATACACCAGCTAAAGACCTCAGCTACGTACACTGATTACAGAAAAGAATGTGACTCTAAGTAGACAGATTTCCTAGGCAACTAGCCATATGACCATCCAATCCCTTCAAAAATAACAAACAATCAAAAAGATAAATAAATAAATAAATAAGAGAGATTATCATTGCACTAAAATTCCAAACTACATATACTGCACTACTAAAACACAATCTAGAAGAATGGGAAGGCGCTAATGCTGACTTTCAACATCGGCTGGGAAACAATGGGGATAAACTGACAAGCAAAACGCTGCCTCTGTCCAGAGTCTCTCTCTAGCCACTGCTGCATCCATTCATTTTCTGCCCAGATGACAGCATGCCTCCTAATGCTTGCTTTGCCACTTTTATTTTTCCCAATCAGCTGCAGCAACCCCCTTGCAAAAGAAAGTAAAAACAAGTGCCTGGTAAGGAAAACACAAAGCTTCATCGGTCTAGACAGACATGTGCCGTCATCAGCTCTGACAGCAGCCTTAGAAAGGAAGGAGCCAGAATGACTTCTTTCCATTCTTAGAGACAGAGAGAGAGAGGAAGGAAAGATAAAATTATAATGATAATGCATACTGGGGAAGTTTCCTCAAATAAAGGGGGCAGTAAAACATACTGCCATTGCGTTGGAACACAATTGATTTCCAGTGTGTTTATAGCATAGGAATAAAAAACAGGAGGAACTGCAAGTAAACAAAACTGCAAATGTCATTTGGTCCTGAGGGGTGCAGCGCCCAAAGAGCATGTGGAGAGAATCAGTAACCACGTTTTCCCGCAGCTGGTGGTTAACAAATCAGATCGCAGCCCAGGGCTCTCTAGGTATCACGGTGTGCTAAAAATAACTGCCTCGCCTCCTTATGTAACCCCGAGGCAATCTCATTCCGTTTCTAAATTTAGAGCCCTCCGGCAAAGGCCAGTCTGGTGGGGAAGTGGTGGGTGCTGCCAGTAACCAGAATGACTCGTAGAGCTCAGCTAACAGGAATTAAATTTCTCTCTCTCTGGAATAATCTATGAAGTGATACAGGTATGGGAAGCATTTCTAAGAGCCCCAAATAAGATAAAGTAAGCTCTGTTATTGCAATCAGGGAGGGAGAGGACGGCTGGAAATATCTTGTAATAGAAACGAAAATCATATGTTTATCCAGTAATCTTATGAAGAGGTATTCTGAAAGCATCAACTTGCAGCCTGTGCTTGCAGACGGCTTATACATGTGGGTCAGCAACTGGGTTCGTGTGACAATTTCTGAAACAAAAACAAGACTTACGGACTTTGAAGTTTTCCATTAAACAAACACATGCTTCCCTTCTCTGACCCTCTCCCGCCGTTCATCTCCTGTATCAGTTCTAACAGCAAGTTTACAACAGAGCCACACACACGCACATTACAGAAGCATTTCTCCCTCATAATATACTAGGCTGGTTAAGTAATAAAATCAGCTTTGTTTCTAGTCTCTCAGCACAGATTATTATTTAGCCTGGTAAAGCTTCCATTTATTCAGCCTGCACATCACCAGTAAAATTCTAATGGCCAGAACTGTTTCGCAGTAATGTTCCACAATAACAAAAGCTCACAATGGTGGTTGAAGTGTTAACATATCCTGAAGTAGCCTCTGAATTATGATAGAAGGACAGTTTTCTGGTTTGAAGGGAATATATTAAGATTCTTTGAAAATTGTCTATCTGTAGATGAATTTTCCATGGGCTTCAGGGACTGAAAACCTGAGTTCAAGACCAGACCCGCTGGCAGTTCACTTCGAGATAATTCATTTAAACCTTCTGAGCTTCAAAAATCCTCACCTGTAAAATGGAGCTAATAACAGTATCATAGCAAAGTCTCATAAATCAAATGAAATAATATATGCAAGAGTACTTTGGAAATTCTAAACTCCATAAAATTGTTCAGTTTTGTTTTTCATGCTCTAAAGGCTACGTAGAATATAAAATTTATCAGCATAACCCTTTCAATAACAATTCTAGAGAAATATAAATTTATTGTACTTAATTTATGCATTTGTTCATAGCAAAATTGGAGATACATCCAGAAGAGAAGAAAACATTTGTCAAATTCATAACTTGCACTTTTACACATCCATTCCCAAAGCTAATTATTGATTTAAATTTGAGCATCTTCCTTAAGTAAAGCCTATAGGGAAATAAGATGCTGGAAGAGAAGGAAACATGATAGTAACAACTAATACTTAATACTCTCCTTACATTATTCCAAGCTCCTGTTCTGCACTGTTCTAAGTACTTGATAAATAGCAATGCATTTAATCCTCCTAACAACCCTCTGAGTAGGTACTATTACCGTCTTCATCTTATAGATGGGGAAACTGAGGTGCTGAGAGGTTAAAAATAACTTTCCTGAGATCTCTCAGCATCTGAGTGACAGCTAAGAGTCCCAAACTCAGAGTTCAGCCCTTGAGTGTGGGTGTTTAACCACTACGCACATTGCCTGGACCTGGAATCCTCTTTCCCCCACAGTGAGGATGCAGCCTGCTGACGCTGAGTTTGATTCAAGATTCAGGAGAGTCCCAGATACTCATCAGTACTTCCTGTTAACGGTATACAGACGCTACCTGTGGAAGTTCTTCCTGAATTCTCAGGTTAGCCGATTATAAAATACGTAGCCATAGCACAAAATGAAGCTCTCCCAGGCCAGCAAGACCAAACCTTATCTTAAGATCAAAAGTATCAAAGGATGCTCTGCTGAGGTCTCCTTTCTACCCCTGAAGCCCTCTCTCTTCTGTGAAGTTTCCCATCCTTGACTAAATAAATTAGGAATTCACACTGTGGTGAATGTGAGGCTTCCCACCATTCCAGAGCTGATGAGGAACTCATCACAATAAAGCCGGCCTTCACTCTGCAAGTGTGTTTCTGCCTCTGCAATACCTAAAGTTCACAAGGAAGAGCCAGTGTGACTAAAGTACTAAAAACACTAGATAACAAAACTAATCTGGGGACCCAGTTCTGTCACATCTCCATCACTACTAACTAGGGGTTACAACTTCATTGGATCATTAATCTCAGAGCTCCTGTGTCACCATCTATATAATGCTCATTGGAAAAGAACTCTGAAGCCTTTTATATAAAATTCCACTGCTCTAAAGACACAGGCTTGACTTAAGCAAACAAAGAAACTGAAAAGTAGAAATGTACACATAAGAGCAAGTACGGACTCTCCAGTTGGGTTTTAGGGCCATGTTTGCCTCCAGGCCTCAACCTTTTTGGGGGGAGTTCCTTGCCCAAGAGAAACCCCCAAAATTGCTTGGACCCTGAAGACAAACAGGGCCTGAAAACTCAACCAGAAAGTCCATTACATTCATGTCCTACTCTCAGGTGAGTCTGCCAGTAAGACAACGAACATCTGCAAAATGTTAGCCTAACTATATACAATAGGCAAGACATGGAAGCAACCTGAATGTCCATTGACAGATGAATGAATAAAGAAGATGTGGTATATATACACAATGGAATACTACTCAGCCATAAAAAAGAATGAAATAATGCCATTTGCAGCAACATGGATGGACCTAGAGATGATCACGCTCAGTGAAATAAGTCAGAAAGAGAAAGACAAACATCATATGGTATCACTTATGTGTGGAATCTAAAATACGACACAAATGAACTTATTTACAAAACAGAAACAGAAACAGATTCACAGACATAGAAAACAAACTTATGGTTACCAAAAGAGAAAGGGGGGAGGGATAAATTAGGAGTTTGGGATAACTAGCTACAAACTACCATATATAAAATACAGAAACAACTAGGTCCTATTGTATAGCACAGGGAACTATATTCAATATCCTGTAATAAACCATAATGGAAAAGAATATGTGTGTATATATATATATATATAATTGAATCACTGTGCTGTACACCAGAAACTAACACAACATTGTAAATCAACTATACTTCAATTTTTAAAAAATGTTAGCCTACCCTACTATACAATACCCTGTCAGCTACACTCTCTAACATTCCAGTCAGAAGCATAGAAGCTACCCACTTAGTGAGCTAGACATGGAGGGCTTAGTGAGCATTAATGCTTGAGAGAGAGGGAAATGTAATCGAGAGCCAACAACTGGAGCACCAGAAAGAAATGCTGCTGCAGTCGCTAAATTCAAAGTAAATAATGTATGAGGGAGGTACAAACACACACACACAAAGAATATTCTCTTATCTCTTTTAATTACCTATCTAGCTAATTCAACTACACAGAAATAGGAAATTACAAGGAAAGAAAAACCCTGAGCAATCAAAATAGATGGTGTCAAGTTCATGCGTAAAGCTCATACACTTTACTCATAGAAAAGAGCCTCATTCAGGTCCTCATTCAGAATTTGTGTATTCTAACTTGACATTGCTGTTCCCACAAACTTAGTTATCTGGATGCCATATTAAAAAAAAAAAAGAAGGAGGAGAAGGAGAATAAGAAGAAGAAGAATGGCTGCAAGTTTGAAGGGGAGACTGGTAGAAAGAGACACACTGACTGGGAGAGAAAAGACACAATAACTTAAAAAGGGAAACCCAAGGTAGTATTCAAAAGATACAGTAATGGCAGGCCATTTAAGGGATCAAAGACCCTTAATGACATTAGTAGGGCCTGAAGACTCAGCACCACCACGGCTAGTCATGGTGACCCTAACTCATCCAAAACATTTGGACCATGTTCAGAATTCTCAAGTGAAGGAATCAAAAAGGAGAGAAATACTTTATTAAAAATTTCCATCAAACAATTAACACAAATAAAATGCTGACATGCATACAATTTTCCTCTAAATGGAAAGTTTCTTTAACTGGACCATATCATTTCCTTATAATGTCAGCACATTTATTGGTGATTATCCTGAAGAATCTTTGCAATGCACCACAGTAAGAACTTGCATGTAAGGCAACAGCATGAAAATTAAGACAGTCAGAAAAGATACAGAGATAGGTTTTACAGTTTTCTCTCTAGGCAAGGTTAATGGAGAGGCTGAATGTGATTAAGAAGGTCATAAACGATGACTTTAGATACAAAAGCCCTGAAGTGATGAGAACATTATCAAAGCTCTGAAGTCATAATCAAAACCCTTATTATATATAAAGAGATGCTATCTCTAAAACTTAAATCCCTGGACCTGTTTGCTTATGATTTCTTGAGATTGCAGAACCAACACCTAGGTTCTCAAGGGATGCTTGAAAGTCTCTGGAAGACAGCAATCTTCCACAAAATCCAGTTCCATGCTGTTTCAGTGTGAAGGAATCCCACGTGGGGTGCTTGCTGTTACACCAGCACCTTTAAAGGTAGGTGAGCAAATGAAACAGCCAGAAGAGTTCTGGGGTGCGGACTTGGCTGAACGAATCTTCTTACTTCACACTTCAAGCTGGCTGAGAAGCAGGAAGCAATATGGTGCTTGTTTTGTGCCACCAGGGCCAGGAAACTCAACAAATTCTAATATGTATACACATTTAGCTGAGTCCACAGTGTAAACGCTCTTTATTTCCTCCTAGAGGCACAGAATATTGATTCGACTGCTATCCCTGGGCAGAGAGACAGAATTAAGATTTCATCTATCTGCCTTTGTACAGAAATCCTTTCCATGCAATGGGGCATGAAGGAATGACCTACACAAGCAGGGCCTGGTTGTGTTTATCTTTCCGTCTCAGATATTTGTATTTTCCCTATACACATATGTGTTCCCTAAACACATATCCTATATATGTGTATATATATATCATAGCTTCCCTCATGACTACATTGAACTGAAAGAAGTTGGAATGAGGTGATGGAAGATCCCCTTACAGAAATTCCTACTGTCAACAGCATCTCTTACTGAGTCATTTACTCCTCTAACTGCCTAGAAAATGGCCTCTTCCAGTGAACAAAATGGCATCTCAAGTTGCTTGAGAAATCTAATGCACCTCCTTCTACCAGGCAATTTGTTCTATTTTCATATGTAGCATTAGGCCTTATTATCCTTAATTCCACACCCACATGGGTTGTTACCTAGGCAACAATATTCCTGGATCACAGATCGGTCAAGCCAAAATTTCCATCCATCTCTGTGAATCAAACGGGTGCTTAATATGATCAAATATACCGAAAGTGATTTTCAAACAGTTATAAAAGGAAGTTTGTAAAAACAGCTAGAATCTCAGTGGTCAAAAGCAAGGTTGATGTGCGTGGGGAAGTGTTTAGGCAGTTGCAAGGCATAAGGAGAAGGTCTCTACAGGTCAGCTTAGTCTCCCCAATTCAAGTAGCAACTGAGAAGGTGCTGGAGGTTGTCTGGGGACTTTGTTCTGTTCCTTAGAGGAAAATGCATGATGTTCTATCCATTTGGGATCTCCCAGAAGCAGATCCTGAGTCAAGGATTTGGGTATGAGTAGATTTTTTGGGAGAGGATTCCAGGTAGGCAGAAAAGGGAAAGGAGCCAACAATAGATTAATGAACCAGTTATTGCTATGGGAAACTGGGGCACAATCCCACTGGAAACCCTCTAGAAAGAGTATGGAACACAATTCAGAATCGTCTGAATGATGGCAAGGAAGCTGAGGTATTTATCCCCCCACCCCTTGCCGTCTTAGTTGAGGGTCGCTCCCATGCACGAACTCCCAGGCATTTTCAGGAATTTTCCTAACTTCTCTGTGCTTCAGTCTCCTCATCTGTAAAATATGGTTAATACTAATTCCTACACTGGGATTGTTGTGAGAGTTAAATGAGATGGTCTTTATAATGTGCTTAATATAATGCCTAGCGCACCCTAAGCAGTCACTAAATGGGGAGTTGGAGGAAGAGGAGGGCTTGAGTGGGTTTGTAGACTAAGGGTATGGAGACTGTGGAAAGTGAGATGTTTAATGATAAACTGGAAAATGACATCCTCAAGGGAGAGAAAGGGGATGGAGTCAGGAATCAATAGCATTATATTCACTAGGGAATTCTGTTTAAAACTAGTAATAATTTATCCTATTGTATTATAATTAGCTGTTTATGGGACTTCCCTGGTGGTCCAGTGGTTGGGACTCCGCTTCCACTTCAGGGGGCGTGGGTTCCATCCCTGGCCAGGGAACTAAGATCCCGCACGCCACGTGGTGCGGCAAAAAACCCCAAAAAAAACCCAGTTGTTTATGGGTCTAAATTTCCCCATGAGACTCAACTCCTCCATGAACCTATACTTGTTGAGTTCAACCTACATGTCAGACACTGCTCTAGGCACTAAAGTCGTGAACCAAGTGCCCTCACAGAGCTTATAGCGGAGTTGGGGGGAGACAGGCATAAATAAAGACATACATAAGAGGAAAGGCAGCCATGAGAGCAGGAAACAAGAGGATGAGGGCACCAGAGTGGAGGATGACGATGATCGGGGAAGGCTGTGCTGATAATCTGACACTTGAGGAGAGACCTGATGAAAGTGGAGGAAGGGGTCATATGGATATCCTGGAAGGAGCACTCCAGACAGAGGAGATAGCGAAAATAAAAGCCTTGAGGCAGTAGGAGCATCACTGAAGAGTGTGAGGAAGAGAGTGGAGGCCAGTGGGGTGGCCAGTGGGGCTGGACTGGAAAGAGCAAGTGGGGAGCTGTCTGAGCTAAGGTCCGACAGGTAGCAGAATGGTGAGGTCATGTAACGCAGGGGTGGAGGGCGTGGGGGAGTGGGGTGGGAGGGGATCTCAAAGTCCAATGCACAATACAATCGCATGGGATGCTTTGAAAAATCCTGAATGCCAGCCTGCATCACAAACAAGTTTAATCCAAATCTGGGGGTGGAACCCAGGCATCAGATCCCCAGGTAACTGATGTGTGGCAAAATACAAGAACCACTGACCTAGGTCTTTGAAGGCAATTTTACAAACTCTGGCTTTTACTCTGAGAAGGAAAGCCATTGGAGGGTTTTGAGCAGAGAAAGGACATGATTTATATTTTAAAAGGCTCACTCTGGCTGCCTTATGTAGGGTAGACTAGAGGAGAGAGGTGAATGACACAGCTAGACCAGTTAGGAGGCAAAACACTGTCTTAATGATTTTTTTGTATCCCCAGTGCCTGAGACATTACGGACATAAAATTAATATCCCGAAGACATTCCCTCTGCCTGAAACCTCTTCCTCCAGATACGTACATGGTTTATCACCATAGTTCCTTCAGAGGGTTGCCAGATAAAATTCAGGACGTCCAGTTACACTTTAATTATGGATAAACGATAAGCTGCAGTACTGCATGAGACATACTCATACTAAAAAATTATTGTTTATCTGATATTCGAATTTAACTGGACACCCTGTAATTGTATTTGTTAAATCTGGCAACCCTACCTTTAGGACTTACTCAGAGAAGGCTCTCCCTGATTATCAAATATAAAAATGAAGCACCCTCCCTCCACAATTCTCTAGCTCCTTTACTCCATTTCATTTATTTTCAAAGTGTTGATCATTATCTGACATGATATACATTGACTTGTTTCTCACTTGTCTCCCCCACTAGAATGTGGGCTACAAGAGAGCAGGAATTCTGTCATATTCTCTGTGGCATCCACAGAAACTAGAACAGTGCCTGGCATATAGTAGATATTTAACAGATATTCGTGGAAGGGAGGAAAGAAAGGAGGACTTCCCTGGTGGCGCAGTGGTTAAGAATCCGCCTGCCAATGCAGAGGACATGGGTTCCAGCCCTGGTCCGGGAAGATCCCACGTGTCACGGAGCCACTAAGCCCGTGTGCCACAGCTACTCAGCCTGCGCTCTAGAGCCTGCGAGCCACAACTACTGAGCCCACATGTCACAACTACCGAAGCCCGCACGCCTAGAGCCCATGCTCCACAACAAGAGAAGCCACCGCAATGACAAGCCCGTGCACCTCAACGAAGAGTAGCCCCTGCTCGTCACGACTAGAGAAAGCCCGCACGCAGCAACGAAGACCCAACACAGCCAAAATAAATAAATAAATAATTTTTTTTAAAAAAAGGAAGGGAGGGAGCAAGAAAATGAATAAATACAGGAGAGAAGAAGAAGAAGAAATGGATGACACTACAGATAAGTTTTCTGGAGGAGGAAAAGGAGTTTAGAAAGTTCAGTTCTGACTTTTTCCCTTCAGGGCATAGATGCTCAGGTTATCTGCTAAAATGGTAGGTGGCAGAGTTGGGCCGAAAATTCAATGAGAGGAACAAATGTTTAGAAAGTCACAGTGGGGAAATGGGAAAGTGAGTACACAGAGGAAAACATAAAGAATGGTTAGAGTAAGAAGGACCTACCTGGGGTTGATAAGCATCATTTGCAATGAGGTTCACCTAGGTACACTTGCAATTACCTCCAATGGGGCCCAGGGGCCCAGAGGCCCAGGATTACGAAAAAATACACATAAAGCAGTTTGGGCAAAGGGTTGGGCTTTGAGAGGGCTGATGATCAAGGAACCCAGAAAACTGATTCATAACATAAGATAACCTAAGATTCAGGCTGGTTTAGGAGGTGAGAGGACCTTGGGGAAAGTAACTAGACTTATACCAGATGAAGGGGCTGAAAACAAAATCTTGGTGCTTGGGGTGTAAAGTTAGGATACTGCAGTCAGAGAGAAGAATTTGATAGTAGGAATCATTGGAAGAGGTAAAGTGGTATCAGCAAGATTAACTGCTCGGCCTCTGAAGCTAGACTGCTGAAGTCTGTCTGAATCCCAACCCTGCCACTTATTAGCTATGTAACTTTGGACAATTTGTGTAATACTTCTGTGCCCAAGTTCCCTCAGCTATAAAATAGGGATAATAATCGTACTTACCTCATAAATTATGTTGTGGTGATTAACTGAGTTAATGTATGTGAAGTACTTAGAATAACTAATGGCATAGTTATGGTGTAGGTTGTTACCATTTAGTAGGAATGAAAGTGATTATAATACAGGAAGTTCACAATGAGATAAATAAATCAAATGTGTCACATCAGTTCCATCTTAAGAAAAAGGCAAAAATAACTCCATGAAAAACTAAAGGAAAGAAAAAAGTTGAAATAAAGGAGACATATAGAAAACAAACTTGAAAATGTCATTATCAGAACTGATCCATTCAAGACTTAGTTCTTGGATAACAAGTGTTGGTGAGGATGTGGACAAAAGGGAACCCTTGTGCTCTGTTGGTGGGAATGTAAATTGGTACAGGCACTATGGAAAACAGTATGAAGGTTCCTCAAAAAATTAAAAATATAACTAACATATGATCTAGCAATCTCACTTCTGGGGTACATATATGAAGGAAATGGAATCACTGTCTCAAAGAGGTATCTGCACCCCATGTTCGTCACAGCATTATTCACAATAAATAGCCAAGATATGGAAACAAGCTAAGTGTCCATCAAAAGAAGAATGGATAAAAAAAAAATGTGGTGTATATATACAAATCCAAAGAAGAAAATCAGCCTTTTGTGACAACAAGTATGAACTCTGAGGGCATTACGCTAAGTGAAATAAGTCAGACAGAGAAAGACAAATACTGCATGATCTTACATATATGTGGAACCTTAAAAAAACCAAACATATAGAAACAGAGAGTAGAATAGTGGTTTTCCAGGAGTTGGGGGGTTGGGGAAAATGGGGAGATTTTGGTCAAACAATACAAACTTTCAGTTATAAGATGAATAGGGATCTAATGTACAGCAAGGTGATTATCGTTAACAATACTGTATTATAGGACTTCCCTGGTGGCACAGTGGTTAAGAATCTGCCTGCCAATGCAGGGGACACAGGTTCGAGCCCTGATCCGGGAAGATCCCACATGCTGCGGAGCAACTAAGCCTGTGCACCACAACTACCGAGCCTGCGCTCTAAAGCCCACAAGCCACAACTACTGAGCCAGCGTGCCACAACTACTGAAGCCCATGTGCCTAGAGCCTGTGCTCCGCAACAAGAGAAGCCACCACAATGAGAAGTCCACGCACCACAACGAAGAGTAGCCCCCACTCACTGCAACTAGAGAAAGCCCGCGCTCAGCAACGAAGACCCAGCACAGCCAAAAATAAATAAATTACAAAATAAATAAATAAAGGAAGGGTGTTTAAAAAAAAACACAGTGTATTATATACTTGAAAGTTGCTGAGAATAGATCTTAAACGTTCTCAGTACAAAAAAAGTTAATTATGTAAGGTGATGGAAGTGTTAACTAACCTTTTTGTGGTAATCATTTCATAATATATACATGTATCAAATCATCACAGTTGTACACCTTAAACTTACACAGTGTTATATGTCAATTATATCTCAAAGCTGGAAGAAAAAGACTCAGTCTTTGGAACATTAGCAAATCTATTTCTTAAAGATAAAACAAAATAAAAAATAATGCAGGGCATAAAGTACAAGATATTCATATTTCAATAATTATAATCACAGATGAGCTACTAAGAGCAGAGATTTTATCTTTTTCATCTTTGTATCTGTTGTGTATTATACTAGTGTCTTATCAAATATTTGTTGAATAATTAATAAATAAATAAGTTTATTTGAAAGAGGAAGAAATGAAAGGAAGGAAAGAGGAATGGAGGGAGGAAGGAAGGAAGGTCTGTTTGAAAGCATCAGAGATGCTAAGGCAAGCAAAACTCTAAAAAAGGGAAAGCTGCAGAAAACTGAGCTGCTTTTTCCTGAGGGCAATTGGCAATTCTAGCCATAGGACAATAGGCTGAGAATACAGGCTCTTCCCAGAGAAACGACTTCTACTAAAAGGCAGAGAAACAATCAGAGTTTTGATGGTCTAGGATCCCAGTGAGAAGGAAGGAACAGAGATCTGAGTTGTACACTTGACCAATTTTCCCCTCAAAATATCTGCTGAATTCTGAAGCTGCACAAGACAGGAGGCAAGAAGCTAAGCAGAAAGCCTCTAAAAAGCAAAGGCTTGTACTTAACAGTTTTTCTATGTGGAAGAGACTAAGAGCTTGGGATCAACAACAGTAGAGGCACCTCACAGAATACCTCAGGTTCTCAGTGAGAACCCTTGGGGGCTATACCTGAGGAGCATGAAGGAAACACCTGGTAGACACTTGAGAAAAAGCAACACAATCTTGAAGCCTCTTCTCTGATTAAATTAGGATAATCAGTCGCCGCCCCCACCCCCATCTGCATTGAAGAGAAAAAGATAAAACCTCTCTGGGGAAAAATGACAACATCCGGCCCCTCTAAAACTTTTCATACAGTATCTGACATTTAATCAAATACTATCAGAAGAGGCCCAAAATCAAGAGGAAAATGGATAATATTCATTGACACCCACAGATTATCCAGATTTAAGAATTATCAAGCAAGAACTTTAAAATACCTAAGATTAATAACTTCTAGAAAAATAGCAGAAAAGAGAGAGAATGGATGAAAAGATGGAAAATATCATCAGAGAAATGGCATCTATAAAAAGGAATCAAATGAAAATCCTAAAACTTAAAAATACAGTATTTGAAACTAAGAACTAAACAATTACATTTAGCAAGAGAAAAGACATAGCAAAAAAGAGGATTCATAGATCAGAGGACAGGTCAATAGAAAATATACAGACCGAAGCACAGAGAGAAGAAAAGAATGGAAAATACTAAAAGGAATATAAGACACATATGGGAAAAGTAAAATACCTAACACACAGTTGCAGAGAAAAGGAAAGACAGGGCTTCCCTGGTGGCGCAGTGGTTGAGAGTCTGCCTGCCAGTGCAGGGGACACGGGTTCGAGCCCTGGTCTGGGAGGATCCCACATACCGCGGAGCAACTAGGCCCGTGAGCCACAGCTGCTGAGCCTGCACGCCTGGAGCTTGTGCTCCGCAACGGGAGAGGCCGCGATAGTGAGGGGCCCGCGCATCGCGATGAAGAGTGGCCCCCACTTGCCACAACTGGAGAAAGCCCTCGCACAGAAACGAAGACCCAACACAGCCATAAATATAAAAATAAATAAATAAATAAAATTTAAAAAAAAAAAAAAAAAGGAAAGACAGAATGGGGCAGAAACAATATTTGAAAAGGTAATGTCTGAGACTCTTCCCAATTGATGAAAAGCACCAACCCACAGATTCAAGAAGCTTCATACACCCTAGACAAGATAAACACAAAGAAAACCAAAGCTAGGCACATAATAGTAAAACTTGTAAAAATCAAAGATAAAGACAAAACTTTAAAATCAGAGGTTAAGGTAAAACATTAAGATCTATAGCTGGCTTCTCTAAAGAAGTGATGGAACCCAGAAGGCAATGGAAGTGACACTTTTAAAGTACTGAAAGAAAATAACTGCCAACCTAGAATTCTATATGCAGTAAAATATTCCTCAAAAAATGTAAGTGAAATAAAGATGTTCTTACAGCAAACACTGAGAGAATTCATCACCAGCAGGCCTGCAGTACAAGAAATACTAAAACCAGTTTTTCTGAAAGGAAGAAAATCATCTCAGAGAGAAACATGGAAATACAGAAAGGAGTGAAGAACAAAAACAAGGTAAACATGAAGGTAAATAAATGAGTACTAAATATGTAAAATAATCAAAAGATTTTCTTGTGGAGTTTAAAATATATGTATAATTATGTTGCATGACAATAATATCACAAAAGGCAGAAAGGGAAGAAATAAAGTTCAACTCATCTAAGATCTAGCATTGTCAGGGAAGTGGAAAAAGTAAAAAGGTACATTAAACTAATAAATCAAAGCATGCCACAGTCTCTACAGAAACCATTAAATGAATAGCCAAAAGATATGTAACTAACAAGACAATCAAGGGGGGGAAATTGAGTAATAAAAAAATATTGATTACCCAAAGGAAGGTAAGAAAGGAGAGAAAAAGGATCACAAGAACAGGTAGATCAATTAGAAAACATATAGTAATATGGGAGAATATAAACTCAAATATATCAGTAATTGCATTAAATGTAATTGGTCTTAGTGGATTAAAAACTCAAATGCCAAGTATATGATGCCTATAAGAGAAACATCTTGAATATAAGGACACATAAAGTTTAAAATTAAAATTATTTTAAAAAGATATACCATGCAAACAATAACCAAAAGAAAGTCAGTATTGCTATACTAATATCAGAAAAATAGATTTTAAGGCAAAAAGCAATATTTGAGATTAAGAAAGATATTTTCTAACAATAAAGGGTTTAATGACCAGGAAGATATCAAAAGTCTATAGCCATATGAACCCAATAACATAGTTTCAAAATATGGAAACTAAAAATTGACAGAACTAAAAGCAGAAGTAGATAGATCCATAATCATATTAAGAGAATTAAATTTAATTGGCCATTTATTCAGTATAAAAATGAGACCTTCAAAAGTAATATTTTGCTTAAAACATTTTCCCAGTCTGTTCTTTTTCTTTGACTCTATATATGTATTACTTATATTCTACCCTTTTTAATAGCTGTATGCCAAATACTACTGCTTTAAACTGAAAAATTAAATAACAGAAATACATTTAAGTGTCATGATAAACACTAAGAAGTATGATGCAGTCAACTCAAATCAAGTGGTAGAATGGGGTGAGAAGGAAGTGTTCTAATTTTATCAATTCTCAAAATAAAAGATTAATAGATATTTTCTGAAAAAAGGGAGGCTTAAAAGCATTATGTGAAGTTATAATTATAAAGCTAGCCACCAAAACAAATATATGAACATTTCATTTCCAATTATCAGAATAGACTCACACGAAAAAAACAAGAAATAAAACTGACCAAACAATAAAGGATATTTTAAAGATATAAAGACAAGCAACTATGACCAAAAATAAGATGGATGGACTTCTGCTTCTGCTAATAACAGATTAGGTAATTTTTGGACACACTCTCCCACTAAGAACCACTAGAAAATTATAACAAAATATTTTTTTAATCTGCCCAAAGGCCTCACAATGTTAACAAGGTAGAAATGAACCCTGAACCCTGTGTGTAGAGTCTCTACTCCTGGGAATGCTTGATGGTCCTGGAGGGACAAGTGAGGGGCTGAGAGGTTAAGCAATAATTCAGTCAACCTGGTGGAGCTAAAGGAACAGATACTGGTGTCTGGGAGCCACCAAAAAAGTCTGGGGCAGGGGGAGGCATTGGTCATTCTTCCTTACTTTGGGTTGGATCTCCAAAGGTCTGTACCCTAAAATCAGTGTGACCAGAAAGTACATGGACTGCAGCGGGAACTGCAGGTCATCTTCTAATCCCTGCAATCCCTGAAATTGGACAGAGGTGATCAAAACTGCTAGTGCCTCTGGGCATCTGGCAGAAACAAATGGGAATCCTCTCTGGAGGAAAATAGCATCATCTTGGGCCTCAAACTATTTCTACAAACAATTTTTCAAATACAATGTCTAAAATGCAAACAAAAGCAGACAGGCTGGAGACAAGACAATGTGAATTAAGAGCAGCAGGAAAAAATAAATAAAAATAGAATAACAAGGGAGGATGTTAGAGTTACCAGACAAACACTTTAAATAAACATGCTCACCAAATTCAAAGAGATAAAAAGCAACTGCAGCAGAGAAATAGAAACTATACAAAAGAATCAAGGTCCTTCTCCCAGCATGAAAAATCTACATGTTAAATCCAAAAACAAGTGGACATTCTTCGTAGCACTGGTATATAAAATTTTTGATTCACTTATTTAACAGGCGTATATTGAGCTAGTTTTCTGTATAAGCCACCGTTAGATGCTGAGGGAGATAGGAAGATAAATAAAACACTGGTACCCTGCTATCAAACGACTTTATAGCTTATGGCTGGATTTATTTATCATACATGTTATTCTATTCAAAATAGCACTGACTGGCAATGCCTTGAGGCTCTATTTTGTTTTTCTAAAGGTAAAGAGAAAGGAATACGTTTTGATGTTTAAATGGTCTGGTCCTAAATATATTCTGTGGGGAAGTTTCTAAAGATGGATGGATGGGAGGCCATCATTACCGTGGTGTGTACAAGGGCTGATCACCTGAATCTGGAATGGCGAGAGATGTGCCACAATCATTCATTCCCCACAGCACAATGGCTTCCGTCTATGTATTATGATCACAAAGGACTTCATGTCAGCACCATCCTTCAGCCCATATAAGAAGCACAAGAAACTTGGTCCCATCTATATTTGAAACTGTATTGATTTTGGGGCTGCTGAAAGCAATATATTTCTTTTCAATTTCTTTAAAACAGGAACCTGCCCGGGCCTCCTGGAGAAAAAACCTATTCTCAATGCCCAGAGGACACTTGAATTAAAGTGTAAGTTACTTAACTTCCATGATAAATATCCCTCATAGCAAATATGGCCTTGAAAAGTTTCCATTTGGAGCCTGGGAGGGAACAACGTCATTTCTTAAAAGTGTGAACTTCTCTAAGGCCCAGTCATGAACAAAGGGGATGAAAGCTGGTCTCTAAAAAGACAACACATCCTACAAATTCCCTTTATTAAAGGACTAAGGAATGTTGACTATCAGTGTCCTCCTACACTGCTCTCCTGATCTATGTTCCTGAATAACCGGGAGTCCCAAGGGTATAATTCAAGGTAACACCTCTTAGGTGGCCAGGTAGTTGTTGGGTGCGTTACTACAGACGCATTCCACTTCCAGAGTGAATCCATAACCATGGCTCCTAAATGTCTGCAATTATAATGGTCTGGGTGGTTGTGTGTGGTTCTAACAATACATGCGAAGCCAAGCCAAAAGGTTATCCAAGATCATAACAAAACAACATATTGTCCTAAAATAAAACACACATGAGCAAAAAATTGGTGGTTTTATACTTAGATTGCCCAGGTAATTTCTCACAACTTCTCTTTCATTGGCTAAAGAATCACAATCCTTGCTACCGCCACCATACTTAAACTGAGGGAAATTTTGCTCTGGACGATTTCAATGGCTCAAGGTGCTGTTTCCCAGGTCTTTCCATTTTCATGTAAGGCGGTGACTAGAAATGTCAGGTGGGTCCTACCTAGTACACATTGTTCTCATAACAATATTGGGGGGGGGTGGCTTTCAATTCAGGATTTGTAAAGATTTTAAAAATTAAGTACTGAATTCACAATACAGGATAAACTCAGCTTGGTTAACAGTTAATCGTATCCTATAAACAAGCAACTACAGCTATTGGGTGTGAATAGTCACAGAGAGGTTCAGAGGGATTCTGGTTTAACTACCAATCCTTTCTCACAAGGAAACGGATGAAAACACTTCCCATCTGCTTCTGCAATTCACTTCCTCTATCACCATGTTACTGGTGCATTGTCCACAAATACATTTCTGTACTGCCCAATGCTGGTCCAAACTGGTCCATGTCAGACTGGTCCCGCCCTTATGTCAGAGGTGATACATATTGCATTTGAAAAGTATTCTCACTTTCCAAATAGTAACTTATCAAAGTTCAATATTTAAAATTCACAGCCTTCATCAAATACATTTCTACTGCTCCGTTTCCATCGTTATTTGCTAGTGCACAGATCTGTCCAAGTGAAAGACATGAAGGTTATAACTATTCTGCAGTATAAATGAGTTCTATAATACCCTCTGCCAAGTGCCTGCAAGACAAAGCATCCTACAATTGTGTCTGCAGGGGTTCTGTAGACCTATCTTCAGGCAGGAAAAGAAAAAGACTTGAAAGTTTGATTTAAAACCAGGTCTTAAGAAAAATTTTAAAAAGCATTTGCCAAACTAGGGCACCTGCTGGCCGCTGGTGGGGAACTGTGACCCCCAAGGAGAAGGGAGGAACCCCAGAGTGAACCAGTAGGACGTAGGGGGACCGAGGGGGGAGGAAAAGTGGAGGCCAGACAAGATCGGGGCCCCTGAGGCCGGGGAGATCAGGAGAGGCAGGTGGGAGGGATGCTCCAGGAAGAGCGGGAGAGGAGCGGAGGGCTATCACCTGGCCCACTTGAGCTAGGGAGCTCACTGAGCTCCCAAGCCGGTTCCCCGACCTCCAAAGCCCCAGGCCGCATGAGTCCTGGGGGTATAGGAGGGAGGCCGGGGAGATCAGGAGTGGCAGGTGGGAGGGGCCCTGCAGGAGGAGCAGTAGAGGAGCAGAGGGTGACTGCCCCATCCACTCAGGCACCGGGAGCCTGCTGAGCTCCCAGGCTGGTCCCCTGCCCTCCAAGGCCCCCCCTTCCCCCCCCCACCACCCGCATTGGTCCTGGAGGCATAGGCTGGAGGCCCAGATCAGGAGAGGCAGGCGGGAGCGGCTCTCCCAGACCCCAGACCGAGGAGCAGGAGAGGACAGGAGGGCATTTGCCCCGCCCATTCAAGCCCAGGAAGCCTGCTGGGCTCCCAGGTGAGGTCCCCTGCCCCTGAGACCAGGGGTGGGGGGCACACCTGGGCCCCTTCTGTTCCTTGAGCCTAAGCCCCACCCACCCAAAGCCCCAGGGCCTTTTCCAGCCCTGTGGGTCCTGAGCACTGGCCCCGCCCACCACCCAAACCTCGCCCTTGCTTAGGCCCCCGCTCTCCACAGCCAAGGCCTCCCCTCCCCCACCGCCCTTTTTTTTTTCTTTTCCCTCCTCTTTTTTACTATTGTGGTACTGATGTACCTTCCGGTTGTTGATTCATCTATATTTTTATTTTTACATTCTTTCTAACCTATCTGTTAGTTTCCTAGTCTAATTTTATTTTTTACTTTGTTATTGTCCTTTTTTTTTGCTGCCCCACGCAGTTTGCGGGATCTTGATTGGCGAGCCCGGGGTCGGGCGGAAGCTCCTGTGGTGGGAGCTCCGAGTCCAAACCACTGGACTAACAGAGAACCTCAGACCCCAGGGAATATTCATCGGAGTGAAGTCTCACAGAGTTCCTCATCTCAGCACCAAGACCCAGCTTTACCCAAGAGCCTACAACAAACTCCAGTGTTGGAATCCTCAGGCCACACAACCAGTAAAACAGGAACACAATGCCACTAAAAAAAAAAAAAAAATGAGACATAAAAGAATTATGTCACAGATGAAGGAGCAAGGTAAAAACCTACAAGACCAAATAAATGAAGAGGAAATAGGCAATCTACCTGAAAATGAATTCAGAGTAATGATAGTAAAGATGATCCAGACTCTCAGAATGGAAGCATGGATTGAGAAAATACAAGGAATGTTTAACAAACATCTAGAAGAACTAAAGAACAAACAAACAGAGATGAACAACACAATAACTGAAATGAAAAATACACTAGAACGAATCAATAACAGAATAACGGAGGCAGAAGAACGAATAAGTCAGCTGGAAGACAAAATGGTGGAAATAACTGCCAAAGAGCAGAATAAAGAAAAAAGAATGAAAAGAATTGAAGACAATCTCAGAGACCTCTGGGACAACACTAAACGCACCAACATTCGAATTATAGGGGTCCCAGAAGAAGAAGAGAAAAAGAAAGGGTCTGAGAAAATATTTGAAAAGATTATAGTGGAAAACTTCCCTAACATGGGAAAGGAAATAGTCACCCAAGTCCAGGAAGCACAGAGAGTCCCATACAGGATAAACCGTAGGAAAAACACACCAAGACACATATTAATCAAACTAACAAAAATTAAATTCAAAGAAAAATATTAAAAGCAGCAAGGGAAAAACAACAAATAACATACAAAGGAATCCCCGTAAGGTTATCAGCTGATTTTTGAGTGTAAACTCTGCAGGCCAGAAAGGAGTGGCAGCATATACTTAAAATGATAAAAGAGAAAAACCTACAACCAAGATTACTCTACCCAGCAAGGATCTCATTCAGATTCAACGGATAAATTAAAATCTTTACAGACAAGCAAAAGTTAAGAGAATTCAGCACCACCGAACCAGCTTTACAACAAATGCTAAAGGAGCTTCTCTAGGCAGGAAACACAAGAGAAGGAAAAGACCTACAAAAACAAACCCAAAACAATTAAGAAAATGGTAAGAGGAACATACATTTCGATAATAACCTTGAATGTAAATGGATTAAATGCCCCAACCAAAAGACCCAGACTGGCTGAATGGATACAAAAACAAGACTCATGTATATGCTGTCTACAAGAAACCCACTTCAGACCTAGCGACACATACAGACTGAAAGTGAAGGGATGGAAAAAGATATTCCATGCATATGGAAATCAAAAGAAAGCTGGAGTAGCAATACTCATATCAGATAAAATAGACTTTAAAATAAAGCCTTTTATAAGAGATAAGGAGGGACACTACATAATGAACAAGGGATCAACCCAAGAAGAAGATATAACAATTATAAATATTTATGCACCCAACATAGGAGCACCTCAATACATAAGGCAAATGCTAACAACCATGAAAAGAGAAATCGACAGTAACACGATAATAATAGGGGACTTTAACACCCCACTTACAACAATGGACAGATCATCCGAACAGAAAATAAATAAGGAAACACAAGCATTAAATGACACAATAGACCAGATAGATCTACTTGATATTTATAGAACATTCCACCCAAAAGTGGCAGAATACACTTTCTTCTCAAGTGCACATGGAACATTCTCCAGGATAGATCACATCTTGGTTCACAAATCAAGCCTGAGAAAATTTAAGAAAATTAAAATCGTATCAAGCATCTTTTCTGACCACAACGCTATGAGACTGGAAATCAATTATAGGAAAAAAACTGTAAAACACACAAATACATGGAGGCTAAACAGTGTGCTGCTAAATAACCAAGAGATCACTGAAGAAATCAAAGAAGAAATTAAAAAATACATGGAAACAAATGACAACGAAAACACGACGACCCAAAACCTATGGGATGCAGCAAAAGCAGTTCGAAGAGGGAAGTTTATAGCAATTCAATCTCACCTCAAGAGACAAGAAAAATCTCAAATAAACAATCTAACCCTACACTTAAAAAAACTAGAGAAAGAAGAACAAAGAAAACCCAAAGTCAGTAGAAGGAAAGAAATCATAAAGATCAGAGCAGAATTAAATGAAATAAAACAAAGAAAACAATAGCAAAGATCAATGAAACTAAAAGCTGGTTCTTTGAGAAGATAAACAAAATTGACAAACCCTTAGCTAGACTCATCAAGAAAAACGGGAGAGGATGCAAATCAATAAAATTAGAAAGGAGAAATCACAACTGACACTGCAGAAATACAAAGGATTATAAGAGACTACTACAAACAACTATATGCCACTAAAATGGACAACCCCGAAAAAACGGACAAATTCTTGGAAAGGTACAATTTTCCAAGACTGAACCAGGAAGAATTAGAAAATATAAACAGACATATCATAAGTAATAAAATTGAAACCATAATTTAAAATCTTCCAACAAAGAAAACTCCAGGACCAAATGGCTTCACAAGCGAATTCTATCAAACACTTAGAGAAGAGCGAACACCAATCCTTCTCAAACTCTTCCAAAAAATTGCAGAGGGAGAAACACTCCCAAATTCATTCTACGAAGCCATCATCACCCTGACACCAAAACCAGAAAAAGATATCACAGAAAAAGAAAATTATAAACCAATATCACTGATGAACATAGATGCAAAAATCCTGAATAAAATACTAGCAAACAGAATCCAACAGCACATTGAAAGGATCAAACACCATGATCAAGTGGGATTTATCCCAGGGATGCAATGATTCTTCAATATACGCAAATCAATCAATGTGATACACCACATTAACAAATTAAGGAATAAGAACCATATGATCATCTCAATAGATGCAGAAAAAGCTACTGACAAAACTCAACACCCATTTATGACAAAAACTCTCCAGAAAATGGGCACAGATGGAACCTACCTCAACATAATAAAGGCCATATATGACAAACCCACAGCAAGCATCATACTCAATGGTGAAAAACTGAAACCATTTCCACTAGGATCAGGAACAAGACAAGGATGTCCACTCTCGCCACTCTTATTCAACATAGCTTTGGAAGTCCTAGCCACGGCAATCAGAGAAGAAAAAGAAATAAAAGGAATCCAAAGCAGAGAAGAAGAAGTAAAACTGTCATTATTTGCTGATGACATGACACTATACAGAGAAAATCCTAAAGATGCCACCAGAAAACTACTAGAACTAATCAATGAACTTGGTAAGGTTGCAGGATACAAAATTAATGCACAGAAATCTCTGGCATTCCTATACACCAACAACGAAAAATCAGAAGGAGAAATTAAGGAAACACTCCCATTTACCACTGCAACAAAAAGAATAAAATACCTAGGAATAAACCTGCCTAAGGAGGCAAAAGACTTGTACTCAGAAAACTATAAAAGACTGATGAAGGAAATCAAAGATGACATAAACAGATGGAGAAATATACCATGTTCTTACATGGGAAGAATCAATATTGTGAAAATGACTATACTACCTAAAGCAATCTACAGATTCAATGCAATCCCTATCAAACTACCAATGGCATTTTTCACAGAACTAGAACAAAAAAATCTTAAAATTTGTATGGAAACACAAAAGACCCTGAACAGCCAAAGCAATCCTGAGAAAGAAAAACGGAGCTGGAGGAATCAGGCTCCCCGACTTCAAACTATACCACAAAGCTACAGTAATCAAGACAGTATGGTACTGGCACGAAAACAGAAATATAGATCAATGGTACAGGACAGAATGCCTAGAGATAAACCCACACACATATGGGCACCTAATTTACGACAAAGGAGGCAAGAACATGCAATGGAGAAAAGACAGCCTCCTAAATAAGTGGTGCTGGGAAAACTGGACAGCTACATGTAAAAGAATGAAATTAGAACACTCCCTAACACCATACACAAAAATAAACTCCAAATGGATTAAAGACCTAAATGTAAGACCAGACACTATAAAACTTTTAGAGGAAAACATAGGAAAAACACTCTTTGAGATAATCCACAGCAAGATCTTTTTTGACCCAACTCCTAGAGTAACGGAAATAAAAACAAAAATAAACAAATGGGACCTAATGAAACTTAAAAGCTTTTGCACAGCAAAGGAAACTATAAACAAGACAAAAGACATCACTCAGAATGGGAGAAAATATTTGCAAATGAAACAACAGGCAAAGGATTAATCTCCAAAATATACAAACAGCTCATGCAGCTCAATATCAAGAAAACAAACAACCCAATCCAAAAATGGGCAGAAGACCGAAATAGATGTTTCTCCAAAGAAGATATACAGATGGCCAACAGACACATGAAAGGATGCTCAACATCACTAGTCATTAGAGAAATGCAAATCAAAACTACAAGGAGATATCACCTCACACCAGTCAGAATGGCCATCATCAAAAAATCTACAAACAATAAATGCTAGAGAGGGTGTGGAGAAAAGGGCCCTCTTGCACTGTTGGTGGGAATGTAAATTGATACAGCCGCTATGGAGAACAGTATGGAGGTTCCTTAAAAAACTACAAATAGAACTACCATATGACCCAGCAATCCCACTACTGGGCATATACCCTGAGAAAACCATAATTCAAAAAGAGACATGCACCACAATGTTCAATGCAGCACTATTTACAGTAGCCAGGACATCGAAGCAACCTAGTGTCCATCGACAGATGAATGGATAAAGAAGATGTGGCACATATACACAATGGAATATTACTCAGCCATAAAAAGAAACGAAATTGAGTTATTTGCAGTGAAGTGGATGGACCTAGAGTCTGTCATACAGAGTGAAGTCAGAAAGAGAAAAACAAATACAGTATGCTAACACATATATATGGAATCTAAAAAAGAAAAAAAATGGTACTGATGAACCTAGTTGCAGGGCAGGAATAAAGAGGTAGACATAGAGAATGGACTTGATGACATGGGGTGGGAGGGCGAAGCTGGGGCGAAGTGAGAGTAGCATCGACGTATATACACTACCGAATGTAAAATAGTTAGCTAGTGGGAAGCAGCAGCATAACACAGGGAGATCAGCTCGGTGCTTTGCAATGACCTAGAGGGGTGGGATAGGGAGCGTGGGAGGGAGGCTCAAGAGGGAGGGGATATGGGGACATGTGTATGCCTATGGCTGATTTGCTTTGTTGTGCAACAGAAACTAACATCATATTGTGAAGCAATTATACTCCAATAAAGATGTATTTTAAAAAAAAAAAGCATTTGCCTGCCCCTTCTCCAAAGATATATTATTTTGTAACACATTATTCCTCTTTTTAAAATATTTGAATCTGATTTATTTTTAACATATTGACACACTTATTTTCATAGATCTCACAGTCTCTAATTGCCACCTGGGACATGTTTTCCTGGTTAACCTTGAGTTAAGTTCATAGTTTACGTTTACAACTATAAATCATGGGGAGAGGGGTCTCTTTTCAATAAAATGTTCTAAATCATCAAAGAATGTTCAAACCACTTTCTTCACAAGAAATGACAATGAAAAAAGGAAATCCTAGATTTCTCCAAAGAGCCCGTGCATTAAGGTAAAAGGCAATATTAATCTTATTTAAATCTCCAGAAGCCAAGAACAAATGTCATGGTAGGCAGAATAACGCCTCCACCCCCAAAATGTCCAGGTCCTAATCCCTAGAATCTCTGAATATGTTATGTTACTTAGCAAGATGGAATTAAGGTGGCTAATCAGCTGACCTTAAAATAAGATCAGCTTGGATTATCCAGGTGAACCCAATATAATCACACAGGTCCTTAAGTGGGAAAGAGGAAGGCAGAAGATCAGAAGCAGAGAGATGGCATCATGAGAAAGATTCAATCAGCCATTGCTAGCTTTGAAGATGGAGGAAGAGGTCGCAAGCCAAGGAATGCAGGTAGCTTCGAAATCTAGAAAATATGAGGAAATGGATTCTCCCCTAGAGCCTCCAGAAGGAACTCAGCCCTGCCAATACCCTGATTTTAGCCAAGTGAGACCCATTTCAGACTTCTGGCCTTCCAAACTGTAAGATAATAAGTCTTTGTTGTTGTTGTTTAATTTATTTATTTTATTTATTTATTTCTGGCTGCGTTGGGTCTTCGTTGCTGCACGGGCTTTCTCTAGTCGCAGCGAGGGGGGGCTACTCTTCATTGCGGTGCACGGGCTTCTCATTGTGGTGGCTTCTCTTGTTGCAGAGCACAGGCTCTAGTCGCGCGGGCATCAGTAGTTGTAGCACACAGGCTCAGTAGTTGTGGCTCCCGGGCTCTAGAGCGCAGGCTCAGTAGTTGTGGCGCACAGGCTTAGTTGCTCCGCGGCATGTGGGATCTTCCCGGACCAGGACTCAAACCTGTGTCCCCTGCATTGGCAGGTGGATTCTTAACCACTGCATCACCAGGAAAGCCCAGCCTTTGTTGTTTTAAGCTGCTAAATTTGTGGTAATCTGTTACAGCAGCAAATTACTATAAGTGTTGAGATGCTTTGGGGCATGCTGGACTTCCTTGATGTTGCCACTTTTAAGAAAAGCTGGCATGGAGGACAGTATTTGTCAGTATTCATGCATCTTCTCCATAATTGCCATGTTTCTTAGCATGCTGCTATGGCCAGCCAGTCTTCCCCTATCATAAGACAGTAAATGATTTGCCCCCAACACAAGTTGCTGGGCTCCACCCCCAGAGTTTCTGATCTGGAGTGAGGCCTGAAAATTTGCATTTCTAACAAACTCCCAGGCAAAGCTGATGCTGTTGGTCAGGGGACCACACTTTGAGACCCACTAGTCTAGTGGAATAGAAAGGCATGTAAACAAACAATTAAAATACAGTGTGCTTGGCACAGTGGTTAAGAATCCTCCTGCCAATGCAGGGGACACAGGTTCGAGCCCTGGTCCGGGAAGATCCCACATGCCGCGGAGCAACTAAGCTCGTGCGCCACAACTACTGAGCCTGCGCACCTAGAGCCCGTGCTCCGCAACAAGGGAAGCCACCGCAATGAGGGGCCCGCGCATCGCAACGAAGAGTAGCCCCCGCTCACCGCAACTAGAGAAAGCCCGCGCGCAGCAGCAAAGACCCAACGCAGCCAAAAATAAAATAAATAAAATAAGTAAAATTAAAAAAAAAAAAAAAATTAAAAAAAAAAAAAAATACAGTGTGCTAACTGACATGATGTAGTCATACAAATGGTACAGTAATCACAGTGCAGAAGCATCAAAATCATGGACTTGGTTGGAGAAAGGTTTTAGAAAGAAGTGATAGTTTTGCTGAGGCTTGAAGAATGTAATTTAAAAAAAACAGAAAAGACAAGGACAAGTGGATGGGGGAAAAACAAGGAATGAAATATCTGGCAGAGGGAAATGTATATGGGAAGACATGGGGGGAAACTACTTTTTTTTTAGGAAGACACTGAAAATATACAACTGGACAAAAGGATGTCCACAGGCAAGTGGTGGGAAATAAGGCCAGAGAGGGAGACAGGCCAGATATGAAGGCCTTTCTGTGCTAAGCAAAGGAATCTGACTTTATCCCAAATTCTAGAGCTGTATGTTAGTGTCCATAAACAGACTTACATGTTAGAGGTCTTCCTTAGCAGCTGTTGGGTGAGTGAGGCTGATGGTGAGACCAGAAGGAGGAGAAGCGATAAGAAGGCACTTCCAGCAGTTCCCAGAGAAGCGACACATGCGTGCGCTACGGTAAAGGCGATGGCTCTGACGGCATAGCTGTGAGAGAAGCACAAAAGTAGAATCTACAGACCTTGGTTACCGATGAAATATGAGGAAGTGAGGGAGGAGTGTGGAGGACTAAAGGATGAGCGCTAGCATTCTGGACTGTACGTTGAGTTGGCTAAGGGACCCATTCATCCAGAGAGGAAACACTCCACGAGGAGTCTGCTGGCTGGAGGTGATGATGTATTCGTGGGGATTGAGGTGCCTGGATTATATCCAAGGGAAGTTGGCCAGATAATAGTTGTGAACAGCTATGAGTTGCTAGTATATCAAAGCACAAAATGAAACAATGTTCAAATTAAATAAAGCTGTTTACTTTTAGACTTTTTAAAAATAACAAAAGTAGTTTTAGTTTCATCAGCTACTTTTCGTAGAACAGTGCATGGCATCCTCCCACTCCTCCCTGGCCTAATGATGTGTGGCCAGCCCCTTTCAGAGTCAACAGCAACGGAAAAGAAAAAGGAGAATAGGAAGGGACACTAAGTTAACATTATTTGTGATAGGGACTTCCCTGGAGGTCCAGTAGTTAAGAATCCACCTTCCAATGCAGGGGACGCAGGTTCGATCCCTGGTGGGGGACCTAAGATCCCATGTGCCATGGGCTACAGAGCCCGCTCGCCACAATTAGACAGCCCGCAGGCTGCAACTACTGAGCCCGTGTACCACAACTAGAGAGAAGCCCGCGCACCACAACTAAGACCCAATGCAGCCAAATAAATAAATAAATAAATAAATAAATAAATAAATAAATAAATAAAATTGTGATAAAATACACCTAATGATAATTATACTGACTGAGGTAGGTGCTCTTTCTCAAAGCACCTGTTTTAGAGTTGGCTACTACTTTGCTCCTTCTCCTCTACAAATATACATGGACTTGTGAATATGTTCTATCTTTACCCTCAAGAGAGAACCAGGTTTGTGACTGCAGTGAAACATAGGCAAAGTGTGGAGCAAACGAGAGTTAATGTTTTCAATTTTAAGCAACCACACAGGTATATTACATTAAGAACCTAAGTAATTTATCTATATTGAGCACTAACTAAAACATATCAAATGCTATTATATGTTAAAGTGCAAATAAGTCATGTGGGTTTTAAAAGATAAAAACAAAGTTGACTCTAGCAAATTTAATTTAAATGATTAAGTAATAAAAGAGAGAGATTATAGAAAAGGTAGAAACTTGAAAACTATTTTTTTACAGAGTACCATATAAATGCACATGAAATATACCCAAAAAATCAGCTATAGAATTACAGATTTTTACTTTTATTTATCCTTTCCTATATTGTATAACTATTAAATAATGAGCATGTATTGCTTTTTTAAACTAAAGCGTTAAAAATGTTAAGGCTACTTTCCCGAATAAAAAATAAAAGCATTTTAAAATACATTTTTAAGTATATTCTGAACTGAAAACCTAAGATTGTGCAGACATCTGTCCCCAAAACAGATGTTTGCCCAACTGCCTCCTCGCTGTCTAAAATGCAGCCAAGTGGCATCCAAAGTGATGTCGGTCTTGGTGACAAACATTGGACTTATGCAGAGCTGGGGGGCTAACAGCTTGCTCATATGTGACTGCAATATAACAGAGAGAGATGGGAAATCTGGCCTAAACAGGGAGAAGAAAGTTTTCGGACATCAATTTTAAAAAGCCATTTCAGATTGTTGGGAACCATGAAAGGATGGGGTTAAAAGGAGGCGTTTTCTCCAAGGTAGCCCATGCTAACTTGAGCCTCCTGAGATGCAAAGATAAAGAATATGCACCAGGGTGACTATGGCTCTATATACTCCCTGAATACAGATCTGTTGGCCATAGAGCAGAGAGAAATCATCAAGATAAGAGCAGGCCACCATAGCTCAGCTATTGCACAAATGGCTCCCACGACTTAGGAGAGCCCAAGATACCAATTCAGAAGAGAAAATCTGGAATAAGGATTTATGCCAATAAGCACAAGACTTCACATATAGTCCTCAGTAATTTGATCACCAAGACTCTAGGAAACACCAGCTGCATATGTAATATCTGCTTAAGCTAAATCCTCCACAATGTGTCCAATGTTACTACACAGTTTACTGAAGGCTAATCATCCTTATAACTTGGATATTAATGAGAAAACTAGAAATGAATATGTGAAGATGATAAAACCTGAAATATTTAGTATATTAAACCCTTTCAAAGGTGAACTCTCCCCATGTCTTAACATCAGATATTTGTAATTCATGTTTTTAAAAATACCTTACATTAGAGCAAATTTTACTTGTAAAACTGGACAGTGTGGAATTCTCTGACCACAGAGGGAAAGTGAGGGCAAAAATGGCCAGTGTGAGTTAGCGATCACCGTGCAACAAAGCATCCCAAAACTCAGTGACTTAAAACAATAAGCATTTCTATTATCGCTCACAAAACTACAGGTAATCTGGGTGGTTCCTCTGGCCTCAGATGAGCTCCTGCGTGGTTCTGCAGTCAGGTGTGGGTTGGGGTGGTAGCTCTGCTGGTTTTGGCTACACACTCCCACATGTTTTGAGGTTGGCTGACTTTAGGCTGGTCTAGTATGGCTTTGAATGGGAAAAATGAGCTCTCCTCAGTGTGTTCTCTCATCTTCTAGCAAGGTTGGCCAAGTTTGTTCTCATGGTGACAGAGCTCTGAGAGAGAATAGAAAGGACATAAGGTCTCTAGGCTCAGAACTGGCACATCGACACTTCTACCATATTCTATTGGCCAAAGTAAACACAAGCCCAGCCCATATTCAAGGGGGTGAGAAAATAGACTCCATCCCTTGGTAAGAAGAACTGTGAAGACTACAGGAAGGGGTGAAGAATTGATGCCAATTTTGCAATCAGTCTATGACACGCATAAACCAAAAAGATAATCCAAGTCAAATATTAGGGAAAAAGTTAAAACACAGCAAGTGATGGTCAATGAAGTAAGCAATCCATCTCTTTCCTAATGCATGATGACCTGATGAAAAAAAAAAAACACCACCAGTTTCATTCATCAGAGGAAAAAGGGTTCTGTATCTCCACTTTATCCCAGCCAAATAGGAACTCCATTTATATCACATTTTTACTAGGTCTGACCTTGAAAGATGCTTAAAATATAATTGAGTTCTTCCTATTGGAAATGAAATATATCTATTGACTATTTTTTTAAAGAAAAAAATGTATTATTTTATTCAACATAACGTTGTTGGAATATGAGGTGTGCCAAATACTGACACTTTGCAGAATGACTCAGATAAAACTTTGCCAGGAAAATTCCAATACCTGAGGCATTTTTCCCTAAATTATCCAATTAATTACCTACTTCTTCCCCTTCCTTAGTTTTAGAGACACAATCCAAGCAGGCTGCATTTTCCCATCTGTGGTTCCTGAGCCATTTGAAAATCAAGAATAGCTGGATCCAGAGTAATAATTAAAAAAAAAAAATTTAACAAACAGTATAGCCTGGGCACTGACCAATCAGAACATAGGCTGGCACAGGCTTTTGCTCTGCTGTGAGTCCCACCCCCTCCTCTCTGCTTGCAAGAAGGGATGAAAGATGCCTCCTACTTCACCTCCCAGGAGAGAGACACTTTAATGAGACCCTTGCAATGGCGACCTATGTGCTCTCTGGAGCATTAGGGACACTCTAGACTGTTGTCTGGGAAATCTAAGTTGCAGGAGACAAGCTGACTAACTTCTCTGACAGCTGAGGAAGAGGGAGCTGACAAGTTTGGGACTGGACAGCACTGCCAGAGTTTATTAGGGAAAAGAATGTATTTCTCATGGGCCAGACACTGCCCCTCGCTAGAGGGAGCTACTGCGGAGGTCCTCTCATGTCCTGTTCCAGAGGAGCACCTGGAGGGATGAATACAACTCAGTGGAGGGAAGCTGTAGGAACTGCCAGATTCTCAGGGGCTGAAGAAGAAATAAGAAACTAACTGGAAAAGAGATGCATTCATCTTCATCAAAGGAACTACAGGGAGAGATCCAGAGCAAAGAGAGCAATTCTTATCAACTACAAAAGTGCCTGTGAAAGAAAGAATCAATTCTTAAAACCTGTAGTCAGGCCCAGAAAGCACTAACCCAGTTTCATATAGTACCAATCAAGTAAGACCCTTCCTACTTCCCTCACCTCCCCTCCCCCAATCCCTTGCACTCCAACTCTGGAGGACCAAGACCTCTACTTAGTGAACTAGGGGAAAAGAAGTAAAAGCAAATGTGAGTAAAAAGTTGACCACAACGTTCTCCCCCAACTGCTAGTTTTCCACCAGCCACAGCTGGGGAAGTGGGGAAAGGCCTCGTTCATAAGTCAGTTCCAAAGTTTGACCATCACATTGGACTGGACATTTTAATTACTGACCACAGAGCTTTCTACCATTTAGGAGTATAGACAAAAGTCATGAGAGGGCCCCAATTTTCACCTGGGACAAAATAAAATGCAAAAAGCAGGAGGGAATTCCCTGGTGGTCCAGTAGTGAAGACTCCACGCTTTCATTGCCAAGGGCATGGGTTCGATCCCTAGTGGGGGAACTAAGATCCCATGAGCCATGCTGTGTGGCCAAAAAATAAGAAAATTAAAAATTAAAATGAAAAAATAAGCAGGAAACAAAAATTAAATTGTTTTATAATTATGCATCACTCTTTGTCTTTCTCTGATGGACCAGTACAAAGAGCTACCTCTTTTTTTTTTTATTATTAATCAGTCATCAGTTTTATACACGTCAGTGTATACATGTCAATCCCAATCGCCCAATTCAGCACACCACCATCCCCACCCCACTGCAGTTTTCCCCCCTTGGTGTCCATACGTTTGTTCTCTTCATCTGTGTCTCAACTTCTGCCCTGCAAACTGGTTCATCTATACCATTTTTCTAGGTTCCACATACATGCGTTAATATACGATATTTGTTTTTCTCTTTCTGACTTACTTCACTCTGTATGACAGTCTCTAGATCCATCCACGTCTCAACAAATGACTCAATTTCGTTCCTTTTTATGGCTGAGTAATATTCCATTGTATATATGGGCCACATCTTCTTTATCCATTCGATGGGCATTTAGGTTGCTTCCATGACATGGCTATTGTAAATAGTGCTGCAATGAACATTCGGGTGCATGTCTCTTTTTGAATTATGGTTTTCTCAGGGTATATGCCCAGTAGTGGGATTGCTGGGTCATATGGTAATTCTATTTTTAGCTTTTTAAGGAACCTCCATATTGTTCTCCATAGTGGCTGTATCAATTTACATTCCCACCAACAGTGCAAGAGGGTTCCCTTTTCTCCACACCCTCTCCAGCATTTATTGTTTCTAGATTTTTTGATGATGGCCATTCTGACCGGTGTGAGATGATATCTCGTTGTAGTTTTGATTTGCATTTCTCCAATAATTAGTGATGTTGAGCATCTTTTCATGTGCTTCTTGGCCATCTGTATGTCTTCTTTGGAGAAATGTCTATTTAGGTCTTCTGCCCATTTTTGGATTGGGTTGTTTCTTTAATATGGAGCTGAATGAGCTGTTTATATATTTTGGAGACTAATCCTTTGTCCGTTGATTCGTTTGCAAATATTTTCTCCCATTCTGAGGGTTGTCTTTTCGTCTTGTTTATGGTTTCCTTTGCTGTGCAAAAGCTGTCAAGTTTCATTAGGTCCCATTTGTTTAGTTTTGTTTTTATTTCCATTACTCTAGGAGGTGGATCAAAAAAGATCTTGCTGTGATTTATGTCAAAGAGTGTTCTTCCTGTGTTTTCCTCTAAGAGTTTGATAGTGTCCAGTCTTAGATTTAGGTCTCGATCCATTTTGAGTTTATTTTTGTGTATGGTGTTAGGGAGTATTCTAATTTCATTCTTTTACATGTAGCTGTCCAGTTTTCCCAGCACCACTTACTGAAGAGGCTGTCTTTCCTCCACTGTATATCTTTGCCTCCTTTGTCATAGATTAGTTGACCATAGGTGCGTGGGTTTATCTCTGGGCTTTCTATCTTGTTCCATTGATTTTTGTTTCTGTTTTTGTGCCAGTACCATATTGTCTTGATTACTGTAGCTTTGTAGTATAGTCTGAAGTCAGGGAGTCTGATTCCTCCAGCTCCGTTTGTTTCCCTCAAGACTGCTTTGGCTATTCGGGGTCTTTTGTGTCTCCATACAAATTTTGAGATGATTTGTTCTAGTTCCGTAAAAAATGCCATTGGTAATTTGATAGGGATTGCACTGAATCTGTAGATTGCTTTGGGTAGTAGAGTCATTTTCACAATATTGATTCTTCCAATCCAAGAACATGGAATATCTCTCCATCTGCTGGTATCACCTTTAATTTCTTTCATCAGTGTCTTATAGTTTTCTGCAGACAGGTCTTTTGTCTCCCTAGGTAGGTTTATTCCTAGGTATTTTATTCTTTTTGTTGCAGTGGTAAATGGGAGTGTCCCCTTAAATTCTCTTTCAGATTTTTCATCCTTAGTGTATAGGAATGCAAGAGATTTCTGTGCATTAATTTTGTATCCTGCAACTTTACCAAATTCATTGATTAGCTCTAGTAGTTTTCTGGTGGGAATTTTAGGATTCTCTATGTATAGTATCATGTCATCTGCAAACAGTGACAGTTTTACTTCTTCTTTTCCAATTTGTATTCCTTTTATTTCTTTTTCTTCCCTGATTGCCGTGGCTAGGACTTTCAAAACTATATTGAATAATAGTGATGAGAGTGGACATCCTTGTCTCATTCCTGATCTTAGAGGAAATGCTTTCAGTTTTTCACCATTGAGAATGATGTTTGCTGTGGGTTTGTCGTATATGGCCTTTATTATGTTGAGGTAGGTTCCCTCTATGCCCACTTTCTGGAGAGTTTTTATAAATGGGTGTTGAATTTTGTCAAAAGCTTTTTCTGCATCTATTAAGATGACCATATGGTTTTTATTCTTCAATTTGTTAATATGGTGTATCATATTGATTGATTTGCGTATATTGAAGAATCCTTGCATCCCTGGGATAAATCCCACTTGATCGTGGTGTATGATCCTTTTAATGTGTTGTTGGATTCTGTTTGCTAGTATTTTGTTGAGGATTTTTGCATCTATATTCATCAATATTGGTCTGTAATTTTCTTTTTTTGTAGTATCTTTGTCTGGTTTTGGTATCAGGGTGATGGTGGCCTCACAGAATGAGTTTGGGAGTGTTCCTTCCTCTGCAGTTTTTTGGAAGAGTTTCAGAAAGATGGGTGTTAGCGCTTCTCTAAATGTTTGATAGACTTCACCTGTGAAGCCATCTGGTCCTGGACTTTTGTTTGTTGGAAGATTTTTAATCACAGTTTCAATTTCATTACTTGTGATTGGTCTGTTCATATTTTCTGTTTCTTCCTGGTTCAGTCTTGGAAGGTTATACCTTTCTAAGAATTTGTCCATTTCTTCCAGGTTGTCCACTTTATTGGCATAGAGTTGCTTGTAGTAGTCTCTTAGGATGCTTTGTATTTCTGCGGTGTCTGTTGTAACTTCTCCTTTTTCGTTTCTAATTTTATCGATTTGAGTCCTCTCCCTCTTTTTCTTGATGAGTCTGGCTAATGGCTTATCAATTTTATCTTCTCAAAGCACCAGCTTTCAGTTTTATTGATCTTTGCTATTGTTTTCTTTGTTTCTATTTTATTTATTTCCACTCTGATCTTTATGATTTCTTTCCTTCTGCTAACTTTGGGTTTTGTTTGTTCTTCTTTCTCTAGTTCCTTTAGGTGTAAGGTTAGGTTGTTTATTTGAAATGTTTGTTGTTTCTTGAGGTAGGATTGTGTTGCTATAAACTTCCATCTTAGAACTGCTTCTGCTGCATCCCATAGGTTTTGGATTGTCGTGTTTTCATTGTCATTTGTCTCTAGGTATTTTTTGATTTCCTCTTTGATTTCTTCAGTGATCTCTTGGTTATTTAGTAACGTATTGTTTAGCCTCCATGTGTTTGTGTTTTTTACGTTTTTTTTCCCTGTAATTCATTTCTAATCTCATAGCGTTGTGGTCAGAAAAGATGCTTGATATGATTTCAATTTTCTTAAATTTACTGAGGCTTGATTTGTGACCCAAGGTGTGATCTATCCTGGAGAATGTTCCGTGCGCACTTGAGAAGAAAGTGTAATCTGCTGTTTTTGGATGGAATGTCCTATAAATATCAATTAAATCTATCTGGTCTATTGTGTCATTTAAAGCTTCTGTTTCCTTATCTATTTTCATTTCGGATGATCTGTCCACTGGTGTAAGTGAGGTGTTAAAGTCCCCCACTATTATTGTGTTACTGTCGATTTCCTCTTTTATAGCTGTTAGCAGTTGCCTTATGTATTGAGGTGCTCCTATGTTGGGTGCATATATATTTATAATTGTTATATCTTCTTCTTGCATTGATCCCTTGATCATTATGTAGTGTACTTCCTTGTCTCTTGTAACATTCTTTATTTTAAAGTCTATTTTGTCTGATACGAGAATTGCTACTCCAGCTTTCTTTTGATTTCCATTTGCATGGAATATCTTTTTCCATCCCCTCACTTTCAGTCTGTATGTGTCCCTAGGTCTGAAGTGGGTCTCTTGTAGACAGCATATATATGGGTCTTGTTTTTGTATCTATTCAGCAAGCCTGTGTCTTTTGGCTGGAGCATTTAATCCATTCATGTTTAAGGTAATGATTGATATGTATGTTCCTGGGCCCCTTTTCTTAATTGTTTTGGGTTTGTTTTTGTAGGTCCTTTTCTCCTCTTGTGTTTCCCACTTAGAGAAGTTCCTTTAGCATTTGTTGTAGAGCTGGTTTGGTGGTGCTGAATTCTCTTAGCTTTTGCTTGTCTGTAAAGCTTTTGATTTCTCTATCGAATCTGAATGACATCCTTGCCGGGTAGAGTAATCTTGGTTGTAGGTTCTTCCCTTTCTTCACTTTAAGTATATCATGCCACTCCCTTCTGAAGAGCCACCTCTCTTAAGTGACATCCTCATGGAGGGAACAAAAATAAGAAAGCAGTTAGTTAAATAATTATTAGTGACAGTGCCATGAAGAAAAATAGAGCAGGGTGAGGAGATATGAAGAGATATTTGGGAGGCGGGGTGCTGTTTTCCACAGAGTAGCAAGGAAGGCATCTGAACAGAACATGAGTGAGAAAGCCAGCCATATGAAGATCTGTGGGAAGATGGCCCTGGCAGAAAAAACAGTAAGTGCAAACTGCGGAAGCAGGAATGAGCTTGGTGGTCTGACGATCAAAGAAAAGCCTGTGTGGCTAGAATAGAGGGAATGAGGCAAGAATGGTAGGTCATGAGTTTGGGAAATCCACCAGCAGTCTAATTGTATGCTGTCATGAAGAAGGAATTGGCCCTGAAGTGCAAAGCGAAACCATCTGAGGGCCGAGTTCCATCCTCCAATGGTTACCCTTGTTGCTGTGTGCAGAAAGGATGGTAGGATGCCGAGAGAATGGAGACTAGTTGAGAGAATGGAGACTAGTGACCAGTGACTAAATTTGTCACGCAGCAACTTCCATATCATCTAGCATATTTACTGAAAGGACATATTACTAAGCCCCATCCATTCCCCGAACATACTGAACCAGAATCTTGTGGGAATAAGGTAAAGGCTGCTATTTTTAGTGGATCCTCCAAGAGATTCTCTCCTCCTGTCAGAATCAGGAATCACTACCCTACATTATGCAGTGGCCATTTTATGAAAACCCACAAAAGAACTTTTGCTCGGTGTCTGGCTTAGGCTCTCTGAAATGTACATGTTTTGATCTTGCCTCTTTGCTTTAAACACATTTCATCCATCATTAACAACTGTGCAGCATTTTCTGGTTCAGTTTTTTTTGGTTCCAACTTTAACTTGGGCTTGATTTTACTATTTATTCTATCTTCAATTCCCCTTTCCCTGATACTTATTTTTATTTTTTATAAATACTGATTTTTAGTATTTATGTATCCATTTTATTGTTTTTAAGAATTAAACTGCCATTTCAGCAATCTTCAGAGTACTATAATGAATTGTGCATACAGGTAATTTAGACTTGTGCCTATTCCAGCTTCAAAGCCTTCTCTGATACAAAGTGCAATTCACATCATTTTTTTCCTTAGAGAAGGAAACATTAATTTTGTTATCTTTCTACCCACCACAGTCACTCAAACAATAACTGGATGAGTTCACACCTGATGCCATTTAAAATTTTTGTCTGCTACAACACATTCATCTGATCTGCTTTGCTGCATAACATATATTTCCTAAACCTAACTAAAAATAAATCATTTTTAAGTCTATCTCTTTTAACATGCGGGCATTTTATCATGATACTCTTTTTTTTTTTGTCCAATATATTATTCAAGTGGTTTCATACTACATTCAACCGTAGTGAATTTCAATAAAAGCAGGAGAGCTCATCATAGATAGTTGAGAAGACTTTAGTGAATTTGACTATTTTCTTATTATAGGAAACAAAGAATGGTATTGTATCTTAAGAGAAATATTTTAACAGCTCCTAAAGTCGGGCAAAAAAGGGAATCAAGTTTGGACCAGTCCAAGTACCTACAATAATATGATAGAAGCATTCACCACCACCATCTCACACTACCTCAGTCTGTACTTCTAATAGCAAAGCTTTCTCACTAGAAGTATTAGCACTGGACTCAAATTGCCAGGTGTGAAAATCACTTACTTTTGTTTTTTTTTAAGTGCTAATTATTTTAGGCTGGTCAAGGTTAAAATGGCCTCTTATATTATTTCTAATTTCAGCTCTAACCTCAGAGATGTGTTTGCAGCTGATCGGCCAAAAAGAATTTGTTCTCCTTGTATCGAACAGAATAAAGTGATAAATTAGCAATAAGTTTGTCCTTTACCAAAAAGAAATATGTTCTAAATTTATATATTATAAACTATATAATAAATCATATCCACATAATACACATTTCATATTTACATTATGCACCATTTACTGGAAGAAAAACTTCATGAGGGTTTATTCAAATGACATATTATAATACACCAAGAATGTCAATTTATATGTATGAATTCTGTATAAAGTGTAAGTGGTCACCATAGCAGAAACATAACAAGTCCCTATAATGCAAAAATTAATTCTAAACACACTTTATAAAGTGATGAAATTCATAAAACTTAGTCATATTCATTCATATAATTTACTTTTCTCTTCTCTAATACAAAGTCATCTGGTAGTCTTCATTTAACTTCATGCTAAAACGTTCCAAGTTTAGAACCTTTACCGATAAAATAAACAGGCAAGAAATAATAGTTTTTTTAAAATTTCAGGTTAGAGGGAAAACACTTACCACACAATAATAAAACCCAAACAAATGGCGAGTTGGTGACTATACGAATGCCTATCATTAAGATATTATTCAAATTCCTCCATGGCACTTAAACTGTAGTTTAAAACCCAATAAACAAGAAACCATAAGAATAGGACCAAACTCTACTATGAAATGAGGAATTATAATAAACTAAATATTTAGGGCTGAATAGACTTTAAGACAATGAACAGAGTAGCACACACTTCATCTAAATGACACCATTTAAACAGTGCTATAATATAATGTCACTTAAGACTAACCAGTGTGGTGCATTATGTGATTCCAAGCATTCTGAAAAAAACGTAGTAACAAGTAACAGCATCCCCACCAGCTTGGAGCCTACAGAATCAATTACTTTGGCCATATCTTTCCAAATGATTTAGTAATGCCTTTTAACATTACAAACATAAATCTATCACAGTACTGGAATTCTGATGTATTTTGGTGCTTCTAGAGCTGCCTAAAAACGAGAAGGTATCCAAGTGAAACTCATTATACAGTTATTATACAATACCACAAAATCTCAGTGCCTAAAAATGTGAAATAATTCTCTACCATTTAGCTGTCTGCCTTACACTATATTCTAGATTTTTACTTCCAGGATTTTTATTGCACTTTGGGAAATCAGAGGTAAGACATGGTTTTAAAAAAACAGTATGTCGTTTTTTCTAGGCAAGATGGCGGAAGAGTAAGACGTGGAGATCACCTTCCTTCCCACAGATACATTAGAAATACATCTACACGTCGAACTGCTCCTACAGAACACCCACTGAACGCTGGCAGAAGACGTCAGACCTCCCAAAAGGAGAGGGGATTCAGAGCGCCACCTAAATGAGCTCCAGAGACGGGCGCGAGCCGCGGCTATCAGTGCGGACCCCTGAGACAGGCATGAGACGCTAAGGCTGCTGCTGCTGCCACCAAGAAGCCTGTGTGCGAGCACAGGTCACTATCCACACCGCCCCTCGCGGGAGCCTGTGCAGCCCTCCACTGCCAGGCTTCCGTGACCCAGGGACAACTTCCCCGGGAGAACGCACGGCGCGCCTCAGGCTGTTGCAACGTCATGCCGGCCTCTGCCGCCGCAGGCTCGCCCCGCATCCGTACCCCTCCCTCCCCCCAGCCTGAGTGAGCCAGAGCCCCCAAAGCAGCTGCTCCTTTAACCCCGTCCAGTGTGAGCGAAGAACAGACGCCCTCAGGTGACCTACACGCAGAGGCGGGTCCAAATCCAAAGCTGAACCCCGGGAGCTGTACGAACAAAGAAGAGAAAGGGAAATCTCTCCCAGCAGCCTCAGAAGCAGCGGATTAAAGCTCGACAAACAACTTGATGTACCTGCATCTGTTGAATACCTGAATAGACAACAAATCATCCCAAATTCAGGAGGTGGACTTTGGGAGCAGGATATATTAATTTTTCTCCTTTTCCTTTTTTTGTGAGTGTATATTTGTATGCTTTTGGATGACATTTTGTCTGTATAGCTTTGCTTTCACCATTTGTCCTAGGGTTCGGTCTGTCTGTTTTGTTTGTTTGTTTGTTTGTTTTGTTTGTTTTCTGGGTTTTTTTTACTTAAAAAAAATTTTTTTCTTAATAAATTTTTTCTTAATAATTTTTTTCTTATTTTTTATTATAAAAAATTAATAAATTTATTTTTAAAAAATAAAAAAAAATTTTTCTTAATAAATTTTTTCTTAATAATTTTTTTCTTATTTTTTATTATAATAGCTTTATTTTATTTTATTTTATCCTCTTTCTTTCTCTCTTTCTATTTTTTTCTCCCTCTTATTCTGAGCTGTGTGGATGAAAGGCTCTTGGTGCTCCAGCCAGGCATCAGGGCTGTGCCTCTGAGGTGGGAGAGCCAACTTCAGGACACTGGTCCACAAGAGACCTCCCAGCTCCACGTAATACCAAACGGCGAAAATCTCTCAGAGATGTCCATCTCAACATCAAGGCCCAGCTTCACTCAATGACCAGCAAGCTACAGTGCTGGACAACCTATGCCAAACAACTAGCAAGACAGGAACACAGCCCCATCCATTAGCAGAGAGGCTGCCTAAAATCATAATAAGGCCACAGACACCCCAAAATACACCACCAGACGTGGATGTGCCCACCAGAAAGACAAGATCCAGCCTCATCCACCAGAACACAGGCACTAGTCCCCTCCACCAGGAAGCCTACACAACCCACTGAACCAACCTTAGCCACTGGGGACAGATACCAAAAACAACGGGAACTACGAACCTGAAGCCTGTGAAAAGGAGACCCCAAACACAGTAAGATAAGCAAAATGAGAAGACAGAAAAACACACAGCAGATGAAGGAGCAGGGTCAAAACACACCAGACCTAACAAATGAAGAGGAAATAGGCAGTCTACCTGAAAAAGAATTCAGAATAATGATAGTAAAGATGATCCAAAATCGTGGAAATAGAATAGAAAAAATGCAAGAAACATTTAACAAGGACGTAGAAGAACTAAAGAGGAACCAAGCAATGATGAAAAACACAATAAATGAAATTAAAAATACTCTAGAAGGGATCAACAGCAGAATAACTGAGGCAGAAGAACGGATAAGGGACCTGGAAGATAAAATAGTGGAAATAACTACTGCAGAGCAGAATAAAGAAAAAAGAATGAAAAGAACCAAGGACAGTCTCAGAGACTTCTGGGACAACATTAAATGCACCAACATTCGAATTATAGGGGTCCCAGAAGAAGAAGAGAAAAAGAAAGGGACTGAGAAAATATTTTCAGAGATTACAGTTGAAAAATTCCCTAATATGGGAAAGGAAATAGTTAATCAAGTCCTGGAAGCACACAGAGTCCCATACACGATAAATCCAAGGAGAAACACGCCAAGACACATATTAAGCAAACTATCAAAAATTAAATACAAAGAAAACATATTAAAAGCAGCAAGGGAAAAACAACAAATAACACACAAGGGAATCCCCATAAGGTTAACAGCTGATCTTTCAGCAGAAACTCTGCAAGCCAGAAGGGAGTGGCAGGATATACTTAAAGTCATGAAGGAGAAAAACCTACAACCAAGGTTACTCTACCCAGCAAGGATCTCATTCAGATTTGATGGAGAAATTAAAACCTTTACAGACAAGCAAAAGCTGAGAGAGTTCAGTACCACCAAACCAGCTTTACAGCAAATGCTAAAGGAACTTCTCTAGACAAGAAACACAAGAGAAGGAAAACACCTGCAATAACAAACCCAGAACATTTAAGAAAATGGGAATAGGAACATACATATCGATAATTACCTTAAATGTAAATGGATTAAATGCTCCCACCAAAAGACACAGACTGGCTGAACGGATACAAAAACAATACCCATATATATGCTGTCTACAAGAGAACCACTTCAGACCTAGGGACACATACAGATTGAAAGTGAGGGGATGGAAAAAGATATTCCATGCAAATGGAAATCAAAAGAAAGCTGGAGTAGCAATTCTCGTATCGGACACAATAGACTTTAAAATAAAGACTGTTACAAGAGACAAAGAAGGACACTACATAATGATCAAGGGATCAACCCAAGAAGAAGGTATAACAATTGTAAATATTTATGCACCCAACATAGGAGCACCTCAATACATAAGGCAAATACTAACAGCCATAAAAGGGGAAATAGACAGTAACACAATCATAGTAGGGGACTTTAACACCCCACTTTCACCAATGGACAAATCATCCAAAATGAAAATAAATAAGGAAACACAAGCTTTAAATGATACATTAAACAAGATGGACTTAATTGATATTTATAGGACATTCCACCCAAAAACAACAGAATACACATTTTTCTCAAGTGCTCATGGAACATTCTCCAGGATAGATCATATCTTGGGTCACAAATCAAGCCTGGGTAAATTTAAGAAAATTGAAATCGTATCAAGTATCTTTTCCGACCACAACGCTATGAGACTAGATATCCATTACAGGAAAAGACCTGTAAAAAATACAAACACATGGAGGCTACACAATACACTACTTAATAACGAAGCGATCACTGAAGAAATCAAAGGGGAAATCAAAAAATACCTAGAAACAAATGACAATGGAGACACGACGACCCAAAACCTATGGTATGCAGCAAAAGCAGCTCTAAGAGGGAAGTTTATAGCAATACAAGCCTACATCAAGAAACAGGAAACATCTCGAATAAACAACCTAACCTTGCACCTAAAGCAATTAGAGAAAGAAGAACATAAAAACCCCAAAGCTAGCAGAAGGAAAGAAATCATAAAGATCAGATCAGAAATAAATGAAAAAGAAATGAAGGAGACAATAGCAAAGATCAATAAAACTAAAAGCTGGTTCTTTGAGAAGATAAACAAAATTGATAAACCATTAGCCAGACTCATCAAGAGAAAAAGGGAGAAGACTCAAATCAATAGAATTAGAAATGAAAAAGGAGAAGTAACAACTGACACTGCAGAAATACAAAGGATCATGAGAGATTACTACAAGCAACTCTATGCCAATAAAATGGACAACCTGGAAGAAATGGACAGATTCTTAGAAATGCACAACCTGCCGAGACTGAACCAGGAAGAAACAGAAAATATGAACAGACCAATCACAAGCACTGAAATTGAAACTGTGATTAAAAATCTTCCAACAAACAAAAGCCCAGGACCAGATGGCTTCACAGGCGAATTCTATCAAACATTTAGAGAAGAGCTAACACCTATCCTTCTCAAACTCTTCCAAAATATTGCAGAGGGAGGAACACTCCCAAACTCATTCTACCAGGCCACCATCACCCTGATACCAAAACCAGACAAAGATGTCACAAAGAAAGAAAACTACAGGCCAATATCACTGATGAACATAGATGCAAAAATCCTCAACAAAATACTAGCAAACAGAATCCAACAGCACATTAAAAGGATCATACACCATGATCAAGTGGGGTTTATTCCAGGAATGCAAGGATTCTTCAATATACGCAAATCAATCAACGTGATACATCATATTAACAAACTGAAGGAGAAAAACCATATGATCATCTCAATAGATGCAGAGAAAGCTTTCAACAAAATTCAACACCCATTTATGATAAAAGCCCTGCAGAAAGTAGGCATAGAGGGAACTTTCCTCAACATAATAAAGGCCATATATGACAAACCCACAGCCAACACTGTCCTCAATGGTGAAAAACTGAAACCATTTCCACTAAGATCAGGAACAAGACAAGGTTGCCCACTCTCACCACTATTATTCAACATAGTTTTGGAAGTGTTAGCCACAGCAATCAGAGAAGAAAAAGAAATAAAAGGAATCCAAATTGGAAAAGAAGAAGTAAAGCTGTCACACTGTTTGCAGATGACATGATACTATACATAGAGAATCCTAAAGATGCTACCAGAAAACTACTAGAACTAATCAATGAATTTGGTAAAGTAGCAGGATACAAAATTAATGCACAGAAATCTCTTGCATTCCTATACACTAGTGATGAAAAATCTGAAAGTGAAATTAAGAAAACACTCCCGTTTACCATTGCAACAAAAAGAATAAAATATCTAGGAATAAATCTACCTAAGGAGACAAAAGACCTGTATGCAGAAAATTATAAGACACTGATGAAAGAAATTAAAGATGATACAAATAGATGAAGAGATATACCATGTTCTTGGATTGGAAGGATCAACATTGTGAAAATGACTCTACTACCCAAAGCAATCTACAGATGCAATGCAATCCCTATCAAACTACCAATAGCATTTTTCACAGAACTACAACAAAAAATTTCACAATTTGTATGGAAACACAAAAGACCCCGAATAGCCAAAGCAATCTTGAGAACGAAAAATGGAGCTGGAGGAATCAGGCTCCCTGACTTCAGACTACATTACAAAGCTACAGTAATCAAGACAGTTTGGTACTGGCACAGAAACAGAAATATAGATCAATGGAACAGGATAGAAAGCCCAGAGATAAACCCACGCACATATGGTCACCTTATCTTTGATAAAGGAGGCAAGCATATACAGTGGAGAAAAGACGGCCTCTTCAATAAGTGGTGCTGGGAAAACTGGACAGGTACATGTAAAAGTATGAAGTTAGAACACTCCCTAACACCATACACAAAAATAAACTCAAACTGGATTAAAGACCTAAATGTAAGGCCAGACACTATCAAACTCTTAGAGGAAAACATAGGCAGAACACTCTATGACATAAATCACAGCAAGATCCTTTTTGACCCACCTCCTAGAGGAATGGAAGTAAAAACACAAATAAACAAATGGGACGTAATGGAACTTCAAAGCTTTTGCACAGCAAAGGAAACCATAAACAAGACCAAAAGACAACCCTCAGAATGGGAGAAAATACTTGTAAATGAAGAAACTGACAAAGGATTAATCTCCAAGATTTACAAGCAGCTCATGCAGCTCAATAACAAAACAACAAACAACCCAATCCAAAAATGGGCAGAAGACCTAAATAGACATTTCTCCAAAGAAGACATACAGATGGCCAAGAAGCACATGAAAAGATGCTCAGCATCACTAATTATTGGAGAAATGCAAATCAAAACTACAATGAGATATCATCTCACACTGGTCAGAATGGCCATCATCAAAAAATCTAGAAACAATAAATGCTGGAGAGGGTGTGGAGAAAAGGGAACCCTCTTGCACTGTTGGTGGGAATGTAAATTGATACAGCCACTATGGAGAACAATATGGAGGTTCCTTAAAAAGCTAAAAATAAAATTACCATATGACCCAGCAATCCCACTACTGGGCATATATCCAGAGAAAACCATAATTCAAAAAGACACATGCACCCGAATGTTCATTGCAGCAGTATTTACAATAGCCAGGTCATGGAAGCAACCTAAATGCCCATCAACAGACGAATGGATAAAGAAGTTGTGGTACATATATACAATGGAATATTACTCAGCCATAAAAAGGAACGAAATTGAGTCATTTGTTGAGACGTGGATGGATCTAGAGACTGTCATACAGAGTGAAGTAAGTCAGAAAGGGAAAAACAAATATCATATATTAAGGCATGTATGTGGAACCTAGAAAAATGGTACAGATGAACTGGGTTGCAGGGCAGAAGTTGAGACACAGATGTAGAGAACAAACGTATGGACACCAAGGGGGGAAAACTGCGGTGGGGCGGGGATGGTGGTGTGCTGAATTGGGCGATTGGGATTGACATGTATAAAGTGATGTGTATAAAATTGATGACTGATAAAAATAAATAAATAAATAAATAAATAACAACAACAACAAAAAAACTAAAAATAGAACTACCATACAACCCAGCAATCCCACTACTGGGCATATACCCTGAGAAAACCATAATTCAAAAAGAGTCATGTACCAAAACGTTCATTGCAGCTCTATTTACAATAGGCAGGACATGGAAGCAACCTAAGTGTCCATCATCGGATGAATGGATAAAGAAGATGTGGCACATATATACAATGGAATATTACTCAGCCATAAAAAGAAACAAAATTGAGTCATTTGTAGTGAGGTGGATGGACCTAGAGACTGTCATACAGAGTGAAGTAAGTCAGAAAGAGAAAAACAAATACAGTATGCTAACACATATATATGGAATCTAAGGGAAAAAAAAAAAGGTCATGAAGAACCTAGTGGCAAGACGGGAATAAAGACACAGACCTACTAGAGAATGGACTTGAAGATATGGGGAGGGGGAGGGGTAAGATGTGACAGGGTGAGAGAGTGACATGGACATATATACACTACGAAATGTAAAATAGCTAGCTAGTGGGAAGCAGCCGCATAGCACAGGGAGATCAGCTCGGTGCTTTGTGACCACCTAGAGGGGTGGGATAGGGAGGGTAGGAGGGAGGGAGACGTAAGAGGGAAGAGATATGGGGACATATGTACATGTATAACTGATTCACTTTGTTATAAAGCAGAAACTAACACACCATTGTAAAGCAATTATACTCCAATGAAGATGTTAAAAAAAAAAAACAGTATGTCAAATCATTACACTGTACACCTTAAATTTATACAGTGCTATATGTCAATTATATCTCAATAAAACTGGAAGGAAAAAAACTGTGTGACTGTGCTTAAATTCAAATAAAAATAGCATTTTTACAACCATACTGAAATTTAATCCTTTTACACAGGTTAAAGAAATATGTCACAGAAAAAACCTAAACAAAAACAAAACTTTTGCAAGGGGAACAATGCAAATTTATTTCAGGAACTCAAATTATAAAAGGTCACCTCTGAGTCAATTTACCACACTAAAGGAACAAAGTTGCTAAAATACAGATATGCTCCACTGAGCCATTTATCCACTCTGTAGTATAAAACTTGAAATAAATCCTAAAGCCAAGGTTTAAAATCATTTTAAGAGTCAAGATCCTAAGTGTTTTACTATCTCTGTAAGAGGTGCTTTTCCTTCCCAAAACACGGTTTAATTGAAAAGTTGGCTACATTTAAGGTTTTTTTCCTCATCAGCTCTTCAGTTCAAAACGCTACTGTCAATGTGAATATGGTCTATATCTTGTCTGATCTGAGCAATGAGATCCAAAAAGTGGGGTTGGGGAAGGTGGACCTTGCGCTGGTGAAAGAGGTGAAAGTCCTTTCGACAGAGGTCACATACCAGGATTTGTTCCATACCGTTGTATAAACGGAGGGCTCAGAGTTTCTTGTTCTTCAGTGAACTGGGGTAAAGAGTTAGGATTCTGATGGTCAGAAGGGAATTCACTTACAGGTGGACCACCATTATGAGATAGAGGAGATCCTGGCGGAGAAGGATTCATATAAGGTGGCACCAGGGCAATAATACATCCAGGGGAAGAAGTTACTGGTGATGGACCAGAAGTCATGAGTGGAGGTGGCACTTGACTACAGACCAGCTGAGGAGCACCTGAATCCGGGAGAGAATATGACACTGGATGGCTTACTGGTGGTGGAGTAGATGGGGGTAGTGCATGTTCCTCTGGAGGCATAATATAAGGGGGCAATACCACTGGTTGACTTTGATATTCAGGATGATGGTGAGCCGGTGCTGGGGCAGGAGGTGATAGTTCTTTGGCATCAGAAGTTGAGTCAGCCTGAATAGGGGTGATTATTAAATTGCTGTATTCTCTTGTTGAAATACTAACGATTTCCTGATGGAGCAAAGGAGGTGGGGTGGCAATAATTCTGCTGGAGGAGCATAAAGATCCTCGCGTGGCTGGATACTGCGCTTGTGTGATACACGCTGCACAGGAGATGGGGACATAATGCTGGGCAACTCTGGGGGAATATGGCTCATATGGTCCTGGTCTAGCAGCATTTCAGGGATTTCAGTTGTTGGTGAAGCAATACGAGGGTGAACTTTTTTAAGCGGAGCACACTTAAAGTTTTTTAGCTGTCTTATGGCGGTAGCTGATATGAGCTTCTAACTCTCTCTGAGACAAATAAGTTTTCCTGCACTCTTGGCCAGCGCTACACATGAAGACAGAACCTCGTGTATGCTCCTCAATTCGCAGCACAGGAATACTACAGCCTGGTCATATCTTATCTCCTTTTCTTTCATATAAATTAGCACAGTCATAGCAAAAAGCATACTTGAACAGAATTATACGCCCATAGATTTTAATAGGCAAATCACACATTTGTCACAGAAATGAACTGGTAAATCAAACTTTGCACCTATGATGTTTATCTTAAAGTCCTCCCAAATGCATTCAGGAAATGTTTTCTTTCTTCCCAATAGCTCACCCCCTTTACAATCATACCACCCTCCTCCATTACGTTCAAATTCTTTCTCACCAGCAGGCGACCCACTCATAGTCCTAGGAATATGAGACACAGACTGCTTTTATTCACCTGCTTAGAAATGAGCTTTAAAGGAATTCGTCTTCGACCCTCAAGGCCACCGGACAATCCAGAACTCTGAGCGCGTGGTGGCCCACAGTCAGCGTCAGCGGGATCCGTGTTCGGCTATTCGGCTAGGAAGGCACCTGGGCGCGGAAATCAGAGTCCGCATGCGCAGCACGAGCTTCCCCGAGCTTCCCCGAGCTTCCCCGAGCTTCGCCGAGCCCAGGAGGCGAGAGTTAGATCAGATTAGATCAGATCCCAACCCCCTCTCTGTAGCTTTGACTTCCGAGGGGTTTCTTCTCCTTTTCCCTACCCGATCTCACTACTTGGGTGAGGGAGTCAGATATAGTTTGGACAAGGGGGAAAGAGCTTCACTGTTGAGGTTGCTAAGGCTGCTCTTCATGTGCCATGAAAGCGGCCTTTACCTGTGGAAAAAGAGACTGATGGGAATGGGGAAGGGGAGCGCAGCAGCAGCCAAAAGAATACGTTCCCAGCTTATTAGAGCGCTGCCTTCTGGGGCAGCTTTATTTTTATCCCACTGCATTTTTGTAACCTGCCTTAAATTGCTCATGGTGTGTGTGTGTGTGTGTGTGTGTGTGTGTGTACATATATGTATGTAGTCAGGCATACACACACCTCTAAGATTTTGTCATGATATAATGAATGTAAAATCACCTTTGGAGGAAGGGAGCACTGTATGTATCTTATCAAGGAAAAATCATGTAAAAAGTAGTGAACATGGTAATTTGACAGTGCTAGACATTTGCTGTTCGTGCTTAAAGAATGATTATGGGTATTTAAGCCAAATTTCCCCAGGTCTCACCTTCCCGCAAGTAGAAACTGGACCACAAAAATAGCAACAAATGGTATTTACTTGGCTCCACCCCACCCATAATTGTGGCTCCTCTGCACCTTAGGTGGGGGCGGGGGGGGTCTCTCCTGAATGTGTAGACCTTCACCCTTTTGGCTATGTTGACTGTCAAGTCTCCCCAAAAAACACTAAACAAAAAACATTGATCAATCGAAGTTTTTTAGACTTAGTGCAACATAGGAGAATATTACCTTAACAGAGTCTAAATGGTGTCTCAGAAGAGGGATGGCAGGATAGGATATTAGGGGCTGGGCTGGGTGATTTTAGGGCAGGTCTTGCAAAGAGAATTGCGCAGATTTTATAACATGACACCTAAAGATTGGCAGGCACAGGGAATTGAGAATATTGACATGAGTATTAATGGGCAATATGTTATTCTTGTTAAGTAAACTCTTTTGGCTGGCTCACCATTTTATCTTTCAGGAAAAAGTACTTCCTGGAACAAGTAGGTAAGTTTGCTTATTCCCAGAAGTTCTTAACATAACAGAAAACTATCCCCAGTCCAATTATCATTTTACATGGTGACAGGGAATTATGTTGGTTTCCTTTTCCCTGGCTTGTTGGGGTGTTGCTTCTTGGCTACACCAATGGTGAAAACACAACAATGCCCAGATACCCACCAAAGGTACCAGTGCTCACTAATGCCCAAAGTCACTGCTGCGCCAGCAAGGGAACAAGGAAACATTGAAGGTGCTGTGTAGTCTAAGAAGATAAATGGACTTCCTTGCCCTCCTTTCTTTCACTCTATTACATGGGCTACAAAGCACTTCAGATTAACACTTGCCAATGTGTTAAAGAGATTTTCCTGAAATTGCTCTGTTAGTTTTTACTTGCTCTTAATTATCACTCCCCTAGTAAGGACTGAGGCAGTGCTAGCTCATGGTAGCTGGTTTAAATTTGAGTATACAATGCCACTCACCTCTGACACTCTCCCCTAGTTCTGGAAACGTTTCAGTATTCCAGCAATGCTATCTTCTCTTAGGATTCATTCACTCCCAGGAGGCAACTTCATTCCTCATGCAAATAAATTTCTCATGGGCCCATCTCCTGGAGTCTCCTAACCTGCCTAAACTCTAAAGACAACACGCTTTATTCTCTCAAACCAAGCCTCCTATTACATGTTGATTTAAATTTTAGGTAATTTGAAATTTTGTTGGCTTTTAAAAAAAGCAGTACATTTTAATAAGTCAAAGTGGTTCTTATTTACTAAGCCATGGATGTTCTGCCCCTATTGTAAGCAATAAACCAAAATTCTAAGTAAAACCTAAAATTTAGAGCATGAAGGCATATGCAAATGTTCCTGTTTTACAATTACAATGACTTGTTTGCAGGCTCTTTAAGAAGGTTGTATGGCGAGGTGTGGGTTAGTGGTATGCATATAATTCAAAAACAATGAATATAAAGGGGAAAAAGCCTGTCAAATAAAATATCCCAAACTTATTTTCTCTTCTTCCCTGGAACTAGTGTTCTTCTGTCTGAACTGTGACATTCTCATATGACAGAATGCTGTCCTTACACATAACCCTGGGTGAAAAAAAGCCAGCTCTCTTTCCTAGTTGGCTAAGTTTACTTTTGTTGCTCATTAGGTCAACTTCAAAGTGGTGAACCAAAGCAGCTCCTGGGTGCAAGCTGTCTAGAAGTTAACGGGACTCAAAAGCGGAGCTCAGAATTTATCTCTAAAATAATTTGAAGTTGACCTAATGAGCAACAACCCTCAGAAGTGGGTTCCGACAGCTCTGCTAGGAGTATTTGCTTGTTTATAGCTGAGAAGCCTGACCTGAAAGCCCTTAATAAATATTTTTTGGTGAAATTGTTGATAAGATAAAGGGTATTGACCCTCCATTTATCCACATCAGATTTGAGAAGCTAACTTTGCCACACTAGAAAAGCTGCCTTTACAAACTGATCCTTAGTTTAGTGCCTTTAAACAAAAAGTTAAATGGGCTTCCATTCAGCCACCTCCTTCAGGGCATAGAGACTCTGTCCTTCAATCTCACTGCTCTTAAAAGTTGCTAGACTTAAATTCGATTGACAAAAGAGAGATTCGGTGTCTGTCTGCCTGTAACAATGATTGGATATAAAAAGGTTTGAGTTTGGAGATTTAAGAGAAATAGGACCTGTTGAAATTGCTTGGATTCATGGAGGCCTGTTAGAATTCGGCTGCCTCAAAAAAAATCTAAGTGAGGGTGACGATGAAGAATCATGGACTGCACAATGAAGAAGTATCAACGTGCACAATTAATGCTAGTAAACAGGTTGAGACATCTCCGCTTAAGCCACATGCCATCTGGCCCAGAAGCAGTCATTCTACCAGAATGATACCAAAGGTCGGCAGGAGCAGGAGCCTTAAGTCCCGCTGCCAGGCTCCTGGATTTTATTTCTCATTTAAGGGAATCTGATCTGTCATTCCCCTGGCTCCTGCGGGCTTTAAATTCACATAATCAACATATCACTGCCAGAGACTTAGTAAGAGCTGAGGCAGTTTAAAGGTGAGTGGAGAATAATCATGTTCCCAAGCCAGATGCCTTCAGTTCTGCAAACAAATAAAAAGTCCATCTCAGGTTCCAAAAAGTAAGGCAAACTGCCCTGTGTGAAAAAGACTTCAGCTCTCCTCCCACGTGTGCCGGTAGCTATATTTTACATCCTGGGAGGGCCAGCCATTTGCAAAAGTTTAGAGCAGTGTTTCTCAAAATGTGGTCCACAGACCCCTAGGGATTCCCAAGGCCCTTTCTGAGGGTCCTGGAGGTCAAAACTATTTCCATAATAATACTAAGATGTTATTTGCTTTTCCACCATTTGACATTTGTCATGAAAAGCAATGGGGGATAAAACTGCTGGCTTCTTAGCACGAAGCAAGGCAGTGGTATCAAACTATCCTAGTAGTCACTGTATTTTTTACTGCCACACAGTAAAGAGAAAATGCTAGTTTCATTTAAGAATGTACGTGATGAAGCTCTAAAAAATATTAATTTTATTAAATCTCAACCCTTGAGTACACATCTTTTTCATATTTTGTGTGACAAAACGGAAAGAAAGTACACCGAAGTACTTTGGGGGCATACCAAAGTACAGTGGCTATCTCAAGGAAAAGCATTTATGTCATCATCTGACTTGGAAGGTAAACTATCTGCTTTTTTGTGTGGAACATTATTTTCATTTGAAAGAACAACTGACAAACTATGACTATTCAAACTTGGGTATGTGGCAGACATTTTCTCAAAACTGAACAGAGTTAGCCTGTCACTTCAAGAAAAACAACTGACAGTATTTGTTGCCAATTATAAAATTCAAGCTTTTGAATGAAAATTAAAATTTTGAAAATCTTGTATCTGCCACGATCCTGGCAGCTTCCCAGTACTAAAGACTTATCTGATGAGATCAGTGGTAATTAATAATGAATGTAATTTTTTGAAACTGTATAATGAAATGTGTCAACACTTGGGAGTTCTGCATAACTCAGTGAACCAATATTTTCCAAATGACCAATGGTTGATGTTACAAAATCATACATAATTAAAAGACCCATTTAAAATCAAGACAGAAGTAGATGTTAGTGTTAACAGTGTATGAAAACTTCATTGCTGTTTCAGATTCCATATTGCAACTAACCTTTAAGAAACTACCATTTGTAGGGAATTCCCTGGCGGCACAGTAGTTAAGAATCCGCCTGCCAATGCAGGGGACACGGGTTCGAGCCCTGGTCCGGGAAGATCCCACATGCTGTGGAGCAACTAAGCCCGTGCGCCACAACTACTGAGCCTGCGCTCTAGAGCCTGCGAACCACAACTACTGAAGCCCGCACACCTAGAGCCCGTGCTCCGCAACGAGAGAAGCCACTGCAATGAGAAGCCCGCGCACCACAATGAAGAGTAGCCCCCGCTCGCCGCAACTAGAGAAAGCCCGCACAGCAACTAAGACCCAATGCAACCAAGATAAATAAATAAATAAATTTATTAAAAAAAAAAAAAAGAAACTACCATTTGTTGAGTTTGGTTTCATTTCAAAGAATATTCACAATTATCTGAAAGGCTATTCTAATACCCCTCCCTTTTCCAACAATACATCTGTATGAACCTAGATTTTCTTCCTTAATTTCACCAGAACCAAATATCACACAAATTGAACTCAGAAGCAGGTGTAAGAATACAGCTGCCTTCTATTAACCTAGATCTTAAAGAGATTTGTAAAAATTTAAAACAATGCCACTCTTCTCACTGACTTTTTTTTTCTTTTGGAAAATATATTTTTCATAAGAATGTGTAATTTATATTAGTGTGTAATGGCTTATTATTTTTAAATGAAATAATAAATATTTTAAGTTTCTCGATATTCCACATAAACAAAGGCTCTTTGAGGTCCTCAATAATATTTAAGAGGGGAAGGGAGTCCTGAGAGTAAAATGTTTAAGAACTGCTCCTCTAGGTGATCTTTAATGCTCTTTCACCTTTCCTCTGAGAGACACTGCCTTCCCCACATTCACTCCCCCAAACTCAGTCCCATCCAAATCAAATTGCCCAGAAGGTCCCAGAACTTCCTCACCTTCAAAATTAGCTGATGGTGACAAGGAGAAGGGAAAGAAAGGTCGGGATCACTTAAACACCAAGCATCGTGCCATGCACCTGATACACGGTATCTCGTCTAATCCTCACAGCAGCCCTGCGAGATAATGATAGTGATGACGTGACCAAATAACGGGGCAGCAGGACACAAGGGGAGCCGCTCTTATTGCTAGGGTCAGCAAAACCACGTGCTCACTAAGAATTATCTACAGACCAAATAAATAAAAACATCTTACAAATACCACACTACTTATTTTCAAATACATGTGGGTGTTGCTATACCCAAAATTCCATTGTAAAGCATCATCAAATGCACAAAAGCTTTGATCATTATGTTTTTAAAAATTTCAATCAATGAATCAGGACGTAAATGTGGGAGATAAAAATTTTTTTGACAATGAGAAGGGAACAAAGTGACCCTCGCCTTTGAAAAATATTGAGAGTCACTGCACTGCAGCACTGTAACTACACTGAATCCGCAGCAAAAGCACAACCTTCAGGACAACGCTAAGCTGTTTAGAGTGATATCCTTACCACCAAAAGCCCACTTTTGCCATCAAAGTATTTAAAACTCTAGACAGGGAAGTCAATACACACATGTGAAAGGCCAGCTAACAGCCTGGTACCGTACAGGGTTGGATGAGGGAAACGGACATGAAGTGCTATACGAATTCTGGGGACGTAGAGAACTTCTGGCCAAGATGCTCTTGGATGAACTAAGACTAGATCTGCATCCTTAAAGATAGAATTTAAATGGGCATAGAAGACAGGGACTAGGGAACCACATGGACAAAGACAGATGCGGAAAGCAGATTGTTCAAGGGCAATACGCTTGACTCAATCGAGGGCTCACATACGGAAGAGATGGGAGATACAGTTGGGAAAGGGAGTTTAGGACTAAATGTTGAAGGGTCTGGATGGAATAACGAGGAGTATAAACTTATCCCTCTAGGCAATTCAAAATCATCAAATAAAGATTTAAAAGAAAGGGAACAGAGCATAGTGTAGATTGGCAAACTGGGACAGGAATCAGACAGTCCTATGAGGAAGCAATTCACAGTTCAGGACTGAGGTTGTTCAGGTCTGAGTGGGAAATAGAGACCAAAGGAAACGAGCATGTGGGAGACGCTGAAAGGCCAGAGTTTGGCGACTAACTTAATGGGACTAACTGGCAATGGAGAGGAGGGAGAGGGAAATGACTCCAACTTTTCAAGCCCAAAAGACTATCACATGATCCAATTAGGAAGGAACCATTTGGCATGGACCACATCTGCTTCGTCAACATCCTCATAAGTTTGGCCCTGGTCCACCAGAGGGTCTGAGGCCTATGTTTAGTGACGTGGAGGAATTCTGTCTTGGTCTGAAAAGGTAATCAGAACAGTATCCTGACCTCACTACTGATCAATTCTTCAACCGTTTGGGAGATACCCACCCCTCCCCACCCCATGACAGTTAAGACTTGAATTTTAAGGCTGCAGCTACCCACTCACTACCCCAGCCCACGTCCAGGCTGCTCCCCTCACTGAGCAATTCTGCTGGATTTTCCCTGGGTTTCTGGATCAGCAATACCTTTGGACTTGGCTTTGTTTTTTGAGGATGCTACCTCGGATTGGGGGCCTTGATTTTGTACTGACATCTGGGCTTTCTGATCCATGACTCAACTGTACTCCACAGCTGCGGGCAAGAGGCACCTGCCTTGACTTTCTCTGTTGCTCCCCCAGACCCTGTTTAACTCTATCTTTTCCCCACCAATTGGAGAGCAAGGTCAACTGGGCTTTTTGCATAGCAGGAGGTCCAGTTCTGAAAAGTGCTTGGCAATAGTGAAAAGGAAAGGGATCGTAGAAATACCAAGAAGGAGAAAGACAAGAAAAAGCTAAAGATGAACACTTTCAGTCTGGAGAAGGGGAAGGAGGGTGGCCTGATGATGAGCTAACTGTCTTCGGGTACAGGAAGGGCTCTGTTGGGGAAAGGAAGCCTGGCTGCCCTCCCACCCAGCCAAGGGCTTAGTTACAGCACCGGGGATTTACAGAAGACACAAACATTTCTTGGACAAATACGGAAATGGGTTTCAGAGGGGTTTTGTGTAATTACCTTCGCAGGAGATGGCTAAGAATAGCATAGCTCCTCTGGCAGCCGGAAGGTGAAGAGGTGTTATGTGGCCAAGCAGAAGGTGAACTTGGGGCTTTTCTTGCCGCATAACTCTCCCTCTTCTTTTACTGCAGGAATAGAAATTTCTGCACTCTGTCAGGCACCCTTGGAAGAGCTCTGAACCTTTCTCCAGAGCAAAAGCACTTGGCCAATGCCTGATATTTTTAGAATAAAATCAGCAAGTAAAGCTGTTGCCCCAGTGGTCACCAGAGCGCTGTAGTGGTGATAATTCCAAAAGCCATACAGGCAATTTCTGACTAAATGATATCAAAGGCAGACTAAAAATTGTTTCTTTAACTGAAGGGTTGCATGACTGGCTTTTAATTAGAATGGATTAATATAGTGTTCCCATTTATAAAAACCAAAATTGAAAGGAAGGAATTGCAATGAGGTAATTAAAGTAAGGAAAATATCCTCCAGATCCTCTCCCACCCAAATATTATGCTTAAAAAGACAGAGGGCTTCCCTGGTGGCGCAGTGGTTGAGAATCTGCCTGCCAATGCAGGGGACACGGGTTCGAGCCCTGGTCTGGGAAGATCCCACATGCCGCGGAGCAGCTGGGCCCGTGAGCCACAACAACTGAGCCTGAGCGTCTGGAGCCTCTGCTCCGCAACAAGAGAGGCTGCGATAGTGAGAGGCCCGCGCACCGCGATGAAGAGTGGCCCCCACTCGCCGCAACTGGAGAAAGCCCTCACAGAAACAAAGACCCAACACAGCCAAAAATAAAAATAATAAATAAATAATAAATTAAAAAATTAAAAAAATAAAGAGAAAATTAAATAAAACTTTGTTATTCTTTATATACCTAGATAATCTCTGTATCTAATATCTCAAGGGTATTACATAGTTGTATAAATTCCTAGTGTGCATATGTTTGTGTGTATATATACATATGGGTATGTTTATTCATATGTGTATACATATTTTTCTACCTATATAATCATATAAATACATGCACAAATTGTCTTTTGTTTACAATAGTATATGACAATGTATATAGGTACCACTTTTGTTCTATTTCCAGAAGGGCATTAACACAGGGCTTCTCAGATAAATTACCATTTCCCTCTTGACTGGCTTATTTGGCAAAATCAAGAAGTTTGTGTGCTAGTGCACAAGATGACCTACCTGATTCTCCACTGAAAAAATATGAAATGTTTCATTGAGTCTTCATTCTAAGAAGCAATGGTAAGTAGCTGGTAAGCTTTCTCTTCCTTGTCACGGCAACATCCTTTGACCTATGTAACTGTAGGAAGGTGTTAAAGGGGGAAAAAAAGACAGGAAGAAGGCTGTATGTGTTTCACTATTTATTGAATGAAAGGTTTTACCTTTTTATGTATGTAGCACCATGCCTACATATCAACTCCAAACCCATCAATTTACCAAGTCCCGTCAGAACAATTCTGTCTCCTCAAGAGCTCTCATATCTATCCCTACGTCTCCATCCCATGCCACCAGCACGTCATATCTCCCTTCGATTACTGCAGTGGCCTCTTAACTGGTCCCCCAGGCTTCAGTCTTACCCCTCTCCGAGTGTTCTCCACACCATCACCAGCTTACTCTTCATTAATCAGAAATCTATTTGTGCCAATGATTTGATTTAAATTGTTCAGTGGCTCCCAGATGCCTACAGGATCAAGTCCAGACTCAGCAGCCTAGTCCTTCAAGGCCTTTCTCCATCTGGTCTCTGCCAAACTATCTTGCCTAACGCTAACCCCTCCTCAGCCACTCTTCAAGCTCCAGCTCTAATAAGCCATTTCCAGTCCCTCCCAACAGGTTTTTTCTCCCTCATCTTGTTTTCCAGCAGCCTGGCCTTTCTGCCTGGAACTCTCTGCTCTCTGCTTGCTCCCCTGGCTGTCTCCAATGGATGCTACAAAACTCAGGTCCAGCTTCATCTCTTCCAAGAGACCCCACACCCAGTCTCGTCTCTTACGTACATTCCTATGACAACTGCAGGATTGCCCAAGAGTGCCAGCAAAGCAAGCGTTCAAAAAACAAGCAAAGAAAAGATTTTTGAAAACATCTGATATTCATTATTTCCCTCAAAAAGCATCAAAGTAGTTATCATGGGGAAAAAAATCAGAACTTACATGGACTTCCTTGTATTTATTTTACTGTTATTTAAAAAACTTTATAGTGAAATATACATATATAAAAGTGTACAAATTGTTAATGTAAATACCTTCCAGATCAAGAAACCTAATATTACCAGTAGCTCAAAAGCCCCCTTGTGGGACCTTCCAGTCACTAACACTCAAAGGGCAACCATTCCCCCTGACTTCTAATAGCATAGATTAGTTTTGCATACTTTTGTTTCATATAAATAGAATCATAAAATTCAGCTTCTTTCATTCAATATCATGCTTGTGATAAACATATGTATGTAGCTGTAGTTTCTTCATTGTTATTGTAGACTAATATTCAAGTATTTACTTACTCTACTGTTGATGGGCATCTGGGTAGTTTCCAGTTTTGAACTATTACAAATATTAGTGCTTCTGTGAACATCTTCTACAATGTCTTCTGGTTAACATATGCGTGCATTTCTGTTGGGTAAACATTAGGTTGAACAATATGAAATTGCCAATATTCAACCATTTTCGACCTACTAAGATGGCAACTTATTACTACCTAGAAGTGGAATTGCTGGGTCATCGGTTACACGCATATTTACATTTAGAAAATACTGGCCTAATAGTTTTCTACAGTGGCCATACCAATTTATAATCTCATCAGTATTATATGAGAGTTCTGTTTGTCTAAATCCATTTTTATTTTAGCCACTCTGCAGGGAGGGGTATACAAATGAGTCACATTATGGTTTCAATGATTAGTGAAGTTTAAGCACTTTTTCATATATTTGTTGGCAATTCAGATATCCTCTTTTGTGTACAAGTTCAAGTCATATGCCCAATTTCCTATTGAGTTGTCTGCCTTATTAGTTTATTATTATTTAGATTTCACAGCTGAGGACATTGTAATTCTTTCATTGCTTAGCTCTAGAAATGTTTTTATCCAGTCCTATGCCCAAAGAACCCTGCATTCAACTCTGTTCTATGATATACTACACTGCTGAAATTGTTATTTACATATCTACTTTTCCTTATGAATTGTTAAGTAATTTTTAAATCACTAAATAATTAGGAGTTAGAGCTCTTATTCATCATTGTATTCCCAGCCCTAGAATAATATCTAGCAAGTGGTTCAATAAATATTTGTTCAGTTAACTGATATGCATTTAACATAGTATTCTTCCTAAATTTGTATTAAGTATCTTTATACTCCTTTGTCTAAAGCTTTATTCCAACAAGGCAAACCGTGCGAAGCAGAGCACTCTGCCCTTTCTCCACTACTTGACAAAAGAACACTATTGCTGTATGCCTGAAACACAACACTGTAAATCAACTATACTCCAATAAAAATTTTTTTAAATAAAATTTTTAAAAAGTTTCTAGCACGGAAAAAAAGAATACTAGTTGCAAAAGTACAAAACAATGATCAGAGCATAGCAACAGAACTTTTCTGTTTCAATTAATGACTAAAAATAATAAGCAATAAAAATCTCATATAATTGAAAAGAAAAAAACAAGATCTTAATAGCTTAAAGGGCAAAAGGCATTGATGTGCAGGTAATTTACATCAAGAGAAGTAAAAACCAAAAAGCTAATTACTAAAATTAAACAACCAGTCACACTTTTATATATTTAATAGATGCAAAGTATTAGTAAAGTTGAAATTAATAACACCTAGAACTTACCAGGTTTTACTAAACGTGGCACCTTCTTATACTGTTCTTCATTATGCTTGTTATTACAGTTTTTGGCTTACACATCTACTTCCTCCAGTATACCATAACTTTCTTATGGATAGGACCCTTTCCTGCTCCAGTTCTGTTGTAAAATGAAGTATGTACCCTCATATATACAACCGTGCTAAAAAGCAATTTGTCACTATATTTCAAAAGCTTAAACATGCTCCCTTTGGTCAAGTAAATTCACTCTCAAGTATTTATTCTAAAGGAAACAATCAAGAGGAAAGGAAAAAACTCTACACATTAAGATATTTATCTCTGTATTATTTACAATAGTTACAAATGAAATCAATAATAAACTTCTAACAATAAAGAAATGGTTGAATAAAATGTCACTGAAACTCTAAAGAATATTATTATGCTGCCATTAAAATGGAAGATTATTAAATACCATGGATGCATGCCAATACTATTAAATGAAAAAAAATCATGCAAAATCATATAATGCTCTAAGATTATACCATATAATCGTGCATGGATCCAGGGAGCAACATGGAAAATGACAAATGAAAAAGAAATACTTGGAGAGTTTAAGGTTCCGGACTATAAAAGAGTTTCTTTTTTAAATGTTGTTACTGTGCATTCGTTCATTACCTCCCCAGCTACTCTCCTAGACACAGCCACTATGATCTCTCACCCAGATGAGTGCCACAGCCTCTAACTGGTCTTCCTACCTCTTCCCTTGTTCACCCACAGTCTAGTCTCAACACAGCCAGAACCATCCTGGAAATCAGCAGGCAGATCTTGTCACTTTCCCGCTCAAAAGTCTCCAACGGCTTCCCATCTCACACAGAGTGAAAACAAGAATCCTTACAATGGTCTACATGACCATCAACTATCGGAATGCCACTTTGCATTCTGACATGACCTTGTCCCTAACTCTTCCTTGCCTCACTAGCCTCCTTGCTCTTCCTCAACATCCTAGGGACACTCCTACCTGAATACTGGAAAGTTTTATTTTATGCAGAAGCCAATCCTAGTTTTTTTTTCGTTATCTTAATAAAACAAGCATGCATGAGCATTTGGTATTTTCCATTTCTCCTAAAGCCATATAACTCAGTCTTGGACAATTCAGTTGAAAGGAATGTATCTCTGTGTCCCTTCCAGAGCTGCCTGTGAATGCGTCTAGGAGAATGCTAGGGTGGATTTGTCATGAATGCTCCGGAAGAAATTTTTACTTATCAACAGGGGCCAAAAAAGATGAGGAGGGGAGGGAAAAGAACACTGGTAACTGTGGTTAGATCTAGGGAGGTGTAAGCTAGGTGAGCGGACGGACTCTAAAGTAAAGGGCCCTAACTTCAACAGGCTTATATGAAAGACGCGCAAAACTATTTCAGGCAAAGCTGTAAAGTCTCTGAGACTAAGAAGAGAGGAAAAAGCTTAGTAAATTGGAGAAACAAAAAGAAGACCAGTGTAACTAGGAAAAAATGCAATGGAGACATGGCAATGGAAAAGTGGAGAGCCAGGTTATGCAGGGCCTTTAGGTCAGGGTAAGTTGTTGGGATTTATTGTAACTGCAATGGAAAGATCACTGAAGGGTTTTAAAACACTGGAATGACAATTCTGTTATTATAATATTGCTTGTGAACTCTGGGGTTAAAGTCACCAAAGTCCTGGATTAATCAAAATCCAGTATGACAGCTAGCACTCTGCCTCATGTATTGTAGGCAGATCTTAAATGACAGTCGAATTTTCTTATTCTATAACAAATATTACTTCGTACATATCACCAACATACCTAGGTGAGGGAGTACCTTCATTATTACTCGTGTTTGTAGTTTTAACATGCTGAATGCTTTAAGATGGTTTTTATTCAATGCTTACAATAAAATTGAGGCACTCAGCTTTCAGTTCCTAAAGAACCATTTATGCTTAAAAAGGCTTTTGATTGATTTCCTCCCAACAAGCTATGTGCACTAACTCAAACTCAATCTGCGCCGGAGCCTGTTGTGTGTGTGCAAATGAGAGTTGAAATGTGAATCTCCAAGGACTGTGCTTGGCCCTTGTTGATAAGTAAAAATTTCCTCTGGAGCTTTCGTAACAAATCCACCCTAGCATTCTCCTAGACACATTCCCAGGCAACTCTGGAAGGTGGACAGAGATACATTCCTTTCACCTCAAACGAATTCTCCAAAGACTGAGTTATATGGCTTTAGGAGAAATGGAAAATACCAAATGCTCATGCATGCTTGTTTTATTAAAATGACTAAGAAAAAATAGGATTGGCTTCTGCGTAAAATGAAACCTCCAAATATTCAGCAGTTTAAAGGAAGCTTTAGACTCTTTAGTTACAGATGTTGCTGGGTGAAGGCAATAATTCAGTAGAACTGTATCTATAGCAGCATTTCTTTCAAAATAAATTTTTGGGGCTTCCCTGGTGGTGCAGTGGTTGAGAGTCTGCCTGCCAATGCGGGGGACACGGGTTCGGGCCCTGGTCCGGGAAGATCCCATATGCCACGGAGCGAATGGGCCCGTGAGCCACAATTACTGAGCCTGCGCGTCTGGAGCCTGTGCTCCGTAACGAGAGAGGCCGCGACAGTGAGGGGCCCGCGCACCATGATGAGGAGTGGCCCCCGCTTGCCACAACTAGAGAAAAGCCCTCGCACAGAAACGAAGACCCAACACAGCCAAAAATAAAAAAAAATAAAAAAATAAATTTTTGGTGCATTTTCCCTTTAGAAAACAAAACATAGACTTCCAGTTACTCAGATATGGATCTACTTTCCCTCTCACAAAAAGGATACTGAAAATATAAAAAAGGCCACATGGGCAAAAATAATAGACCCTCTATTAGAAGCAAGCTGAAGTGCCCTGCAGACTACCAGAAGGCCTCAGGCCTTGGAAGCTGTAGGTAGCAGTGAATGTCAGTATGCATGATGGGGTTATGAACAAGGTGATTGCTTGGAAGTCTTTAATTTTCACAGGCTCTCAGCTACCCACAGGCAGACTCACAAAGGTTTTCTCTGGAGAAAGTGACCTGGAGACAATCTGGTTTCAGAAGACCGAACACAGAGGGCACAGGCAATCACAGGGCTGAACACAGGTAAACTGAGGGGGAGTCTACCAACTAAACTGGGACATCCCAGCCCAGAAATCTAGGACTTGGGGTCCCCACAGCTATATGTTTGCCTAAGGGACCACATGGATTAAAAATGGATTCAAATCTGGCCCTGTTGCTTGCTAGCTAAATAATCATGGGCAAGTTATTCATCTCTCCAAGCCTTTGTTCCCTTACCTATAAGTGGGGATAACAATAGGTGTCTGAGTTATCCTAATGATTAAATTAGATAATATACATAAAACATCTAGTGGATGTCGGGCCGATGGTCCATGCTCACTAAATGGTAGCTAGCATTATCAGTGAAGAGCAGCTTCTGGAGAGCTTTCTGAAGGACTCAAGATGGAACTATCATCAGGTACAAACACCTGTAAACTGACTCCTTCACATTTTTCTAACAGATGACTACAGAACACAGCCTGAAATCTTCAGTAACTCACAGGTCAAAAGCAGGTTTGGAACGTTGTTCCAATTGCCCAGTAGAGCATTAGAGAATGGGCTTTGAAATCAGACAAAAATGACTTTATTCCTGGCTCCTCCAATTACTAATGTGGTCTTGGCAAGTCACACAAGTATTGCACAGCTGTGAAGTGGAAACAGTAACAAGTATCTGCAAGGTTATTGTGAGGACTGGCTATAAGGCATGTAAGACCCTAGTTGAGTGCCTACGACATGGTAGGTGTCAAGAAATGTTCGCTGTTTTCATCATGATCATTTTTTAGGCAAAAAAACAATCATTTATAAATGCCCGAACAATCTTGGAATAAATTTTCTCTGGGTTATTTTCTTCATTCGTCAAATGTCACTGGGGTTGGAGAGTCATGTGACCGTTACCAGCGTACAGATTCCACTGACTTCTCTTCTAAATCAGTTTGGAAATTGATGGAGTTCAGTTCTAAATGGTAAACTATACTGCTCTTTTTGCTCAGGACATATGCAGACATTTCAGCCTAAGTGGCAGCATAAGTGATACCTAATATTTTAGGTAGCTTTTACATTGGGGATTTTAACTTAATCACTTAGTGCTTCTTCCTCTGTAAAGTGGCATCTCAAGCCAGAATTAATTCGAACAGTACTTTTGTGGCTTGCACATGGACACTCATCTTTGTTTCTTGGACTCTGAGCCTCGATTTTTCTTTTAAGTGGAGAAAGCATAAAACATGAATATAGGGCTTCCCTGGTGGCGCAGTGGTTAAGAATCCGCCTGCCAAGGCAGGGGACACGGGTTCGAGCCCTGGTCCGGGAAGATCCCACATGCCGCGGAGCAACTAAGCCCGTGCGCCACAACTACTGAGCCTGTGCTCTAGAGCCCACGTGCCACAACTACTGAAGCCTGTGCGCCTAGAGCCCGTGCTCCAAAACAGGAGAAGCCACCGCAATAAGAAGCCCGCGCACCGCAACGAAGAGTAGCCCCCACTCACCACAACTAGAGAAAGCCCGCACACAGCAACAAAGACCCAACGCAGCCTAAAATAAATAAATTTAAAAAATTTTTTTAAATTAAAAAAAAAACATGAATATAAAGAATAGCATTTCTCAGCTCTAATCAATGGAGAAGTAAAAATAATTTTCTTCTTTTTTAAAGGTCTTTTTTTTTTTTTTTTTTGGCTGCCCCGCATGGCTTGTGGGATCTTAGTTCCCCGACCAGGGATTGAACCCAGGCCCTCAGCAGTGAGAGTGCAGAGTCCTAACCACTGGACTGCCAGGGAATTCCCATAATTTTCATATAAATCCTCTAAAAATCCTAGAAGACATAGCACATGTTATTTCATAAAAAATATTTTATTTCCCCTCTCAGTGGGATATATTTTAAAAGCTTAGAACATATTGTAAATCCACGGCATAGCCACATAATCTTATATTCAGTTACCTTCCTAATTGAGACAAGTAACAAAACAAAATATACATTCAAATGAAACATGTAGCTAAACCATTTATAAATAATTAAAATTATAGATCAGGTTTTCTTTCACTGATCACAAATTACGGTAATGCTTTTGTGGTGCTCATTTCCGGGCTCACTTTGGTGTGTTTATTAAAGCACAGTATTGTCAGATCACAGGGACTATCTCATTTTCATTTTCATATTTCCAATTCTAAAGGGGATTAAATTATCCAATTAAACTGTTAATTAAAAAGACTCCTACAGAATAAACTCCAGGCTACCAGTGGCATTTAAAATTTTCATTGTGCTGTGCTCAAAAACAATTTCCTAAATTCAGAAGGGCTCCAAGATACTGGCCGGTATTTTACTTTAGAAGGTGTGGCTGGTATCGCTAGGTAATAGCCAAACCCATTTCCTCTTCTTTCTGGGCACACAGCTAGACTATATGTCGCAGCCTCCCCTGCAGTTAGGTTTGGCCATATGACTGAGCTCTAGCCAATGGAATATGAGCAAAAGTGACGTAGATAACTCCTTGGACTAGACCAAACCTTCCACTCAATACCTTCCATAGCCTCTTCCCCTCCACCAGCTTCTTATTTCAAGGATCAGCTCAGAAACTAGAGTAGACTCTCTAAGAGGGGCACTAACAGGCCATACTCAGACACTTACTACCTACCAGCTCCACAGTCTGTCTGATGTCTATCACCTGTACATGGACACTATGGCACACCTACTACAAACGAGTACTTTTCCACATCTCAGAACATATCAGTGTCAGAAAGATGTTTAAAATAATCAACAGGGGACTCTACTTGCGCTGCCAAACTAATCCCAAAATGCCCCCCAGAGAACTTAGTATGAATTCTATGATATGCCTCTGGATTTGTCTAGACCCAGGCAAAGCAGTCAGGCTTTCATTGTCCTGCACCACTCACTCGTTGTCCGAAGGTCGCCAGGAAATATAAACTCCAGGCACGTCCAGTTCTCTGGAAGTACATGGGGCACAGAGGCTCCAGTAGTATGAGGGCAGCCATCCTAGAGATCTACAGCCAATGAGGAAGCAAAGCACACAGAAGGTGAGGTTAGGTGCCTGGTAAAAGGACTGGGATCTCGGCAGGGAGAACTCCGACAGCATCCACCGGAGGAGAATTGAATAATTCCTTCTCTGTGCACCAAACCACAACCTGATGTCCTTGCATTTCATCACACTTGTCATGAAATAGGGTGACTGTAGCAGTTTACATATCTGTTTCCCATGTTAGACCAGACTGTTCACTGAGGCCCTGAGACTGCATATGGTCTGCCTAAATACAGCTAGTTCAGTGATTTAAATATAATGGTGGTCAGTTACTATGTACTGAATAAGTGACCATAAATCGACTCGATTGTTAAAGAAAGGGGATAGCACATAGAGATTCTTTGGTTCGACAGTAACTGTAATGTTCATTGTCACTTTTGCAAGACCAGCCGTACTGTGGTTGATAATTTCCTCAGAAACCTCTCTTGTCCTCAATAGGAATATTATTACATAAGCAATAAACCACATCTGCTTATATTCTGGAAGAAAATACAATGACCACCTCGCAAATCTCTCATTGTCTACAGAGAAAGTTACTGCATTCAAATCCCACTTTCCTAAACCAAGAAACCTAGTCCTCTACAGTGCTTTGTGTACTTTTTAGGCAAATATGGTCTAAAACAGAACTGAATATGTTAATCAATGTAACAGATTTTAATATTATTTTTAAAAAGAGAGGAAACAATATCTTCAACTTTTTATTGTCCTTAAAATGATTGCTCACGTTGTTTCACAAGTAGGGGAAGAAAATACAATGACCATTTAGATAAGAAATGCATAATCCAAGAACACCTTTCTTCAAACCAGTGGGGCACTGCCACTGGCAATGAGAATGTTGTTGCTTGAAATAATCATACATTCTTCCATAATTTAACATGCAACTGAGACATTATGTTAAAAATATCAAGGAAGAAGCCTATCAAATGCTAAGTGATTACAGAAATACTGATGGAATAAATGTATTCAGAAATAGGGTAATCTACGGGATGAAGATTAATGCAAAGGTCAGCAGCCCAAAGAACAAAGGCCCTGCCTTTCCTGACTCTGGGATACTTGAGAAGCAATTTCAAACCTCTCCACTGCTCTGGCACAAGAATAACCTGTGCGGCAAGCCATAGTTCCTAGTTGCTTCTTAGTGATGCTCCAAGGCTAAATGAGATAAAATTTATGTGCTGTGCTTTCAGCTCCATTGAGGAAAGGCACTGAATAAACTCAAGGATAATTTATGAATCCTGAGCTTGCAGTAGTCACTTCCAAGTCCATCTCATAAAAGGAAAAAAAATGGAAATAGGAGGCCAATGCTGTGTGGTTGGTTAAAAAACTCAGGAAACTTTGGGCAACGATGATAAGCCCAAACAAGATCATTTTATATACATAAGACCCTTGACTAATCCAGGAGAATCTCCCAAAAAAACCTAATTCCTTCCATTGCCCAGACAATAGTTCACTGGCAGAACATCTGGTATATGAATCAGAGAAGTTTGTTCTGGCAGTCCTAGTCTGAGATCCAATATCTAATTTCCTTTTAATTTAGCATAATTATTTTTGTAAAACTTTATGGCTCTACTCCAGTGGATGTGCTTGGCAAGGACTGCCAAAATCCTGTGCTCTCTTCAGAGTCACATTCTTAGGCCAGCTTCTCCCTACTTTTTCTCCCTCCCTTCCAGTTGCATTTTACCTTCCTCCCTCTACCACTTAATCAGTGTCTGATTCTTTTATACTAATCTGTATTGAAGAGAAGGGACAATAAGAATGTACTCTGAAAATTTAAATATGAGCATGTATTTGGAAATTCAATCTACTAGAATATTGTTCCAGCTAGTAGTGATGATTTGGGCTGCTCTGAGTTTGTTTTAATAACAGCCATCCTATCTACAGCTTTCAGTGTAGTTGAGTTACATCAGGTAAAGTTAGTCAGGACAAAGTAGCCACATCATTCAGAAACTGTGAGGGCCCCAACTGTTCCCCAACCAGTTTTCCTAAACCATTAAGTGACTGAACGAGTCCCATTTCCAAACTCATAATTCTATGCTTTTATCAAACACTTTCTCTGACCTGCAGGAATGTGTTTATTTGGAATTTAAAAAGAGAAATCTAGAAGGAAAATGCTATTCATATAGGCCTTAAAAATCTCAGCTGATTTTATATGTCCAGATACAGGAAAAAAACAAGGAGAATCTTCTAAGTCTAAACCAAATCAGAATGATTCCTCTGGAGAAAAGACACAGTAACTGCTTGTTTTCAAAATACAAACTAAGGTCACATTAAGCCATGGTTAAGGAGGAAAAGGTAGCTGCTCTTCAGGAGTCTATCTATTCAGAGAGGAGGAAGTCAAGGGGAAAATCACTCTCCTCTGACTGACGCAGTGTAATTGTTTTCCTCATGACGGTGCCCCTGCAGTTTTCTCCCTTCTTAAGTTCCCATGGTTACAAAAGGACATGGCACACACTTTATATATATATATATATATATATATATATATATATATATATATAATTTTATTTTTTAAATGACAAATCCCAGGGATGTAAAATGGCTTCCTGTGGTTAGCCTGAATTTGTCATTTTGCTTCCGAGATTTTCCTATTGGCCTACTTAACCTAGAACCACATGTACAAGGAATAATGTGAAGGGGGGATGGCTATTTTAAGAAACCGAAAATGCCAGGTAACCACTTGAAGGCCGTTACAATTTTATCCTCCACACACGCTCTCTAATGAGAGACGGAGCAGTTCACTCGAAAGGACAGAGCTCTGACGATCACAAACGTTAACGCTGCTCTTTCTTACAGACTCTTCAGAAGAAGACTTGAAGAGTAAAAGTTATGTTTCTTTGGACTATGAAGGGAGTTTTCAATTCAATCAACAGATTCTAAAATGTCTTTAATCAAGAAATTTTTCAAAAAGGTTTTTTAAAAGAGAGGTAACTTGAACTGAGCCACTTCGCGCCCTCCTCAATGTGGGGTTTGTCCCTTTGCACTAAAGGGGAAGGAAAGCCATACATTCCTAATGGGGAATTAGAAAATCATTTTCTCGATGCCTACTCATTTCAGAAACAGGAGAATGCACATATATGAGGATAACAAGACCACCAGGAATTGGACTGAAGAGAAGTATCCAGCAGACGACATAATCGCCAAGGTGTGGGCAGACTAGATCAAATTTTGGAGATGTCATTTCTTAGTGTCCCCGCTGTTGCGTGACTAGGCGTTTTGGCTTCTTCTGGGACTTACAGATACAACCTTGTCTTTCTATTTGATGAACTCAAACCTTTACCAAGCAGCCTTTCTGCCAGCTTTGCTCATGCTGACTTGAACAGGGCAATAAGCTACACCAGATACAAGCCGTGAGGCATGTTTCCATGCCAAGAGACTCCAAAGCTGAAGGCAAGAACTTCATCAAATATTGTAAAATGAGGATTCAACATATTTCTAATCTAACTACCTTAGAGTTAATCAATGCTACGTAATGACGATGTGTGAAATCTCACAATGCGCTCCACAGTGCAGAAAGACCTCCCGGGTATCCTCGCACATGTCCACATCACTGAGGGTTGCAAGCGTAATAGGCTGAATTTTCTTCTGGATACGTTCTACTTAGGGCCCCTGCAAAGCTGTAGATTAAAATGATACGTACCACTTAGCTGTGGCTTACACACTAAAATGGACAACAGCAACAATTCAGCAGACAGCATTTTAACAAAAGCAGCCTAGGGACTTATTTTTGTTGGTTTGGTTTTCTAAAGAAACATACTTGATTCGATTTTTTATATTCCATTTTTTTAAGCCTTACAACTCTGAATAGATACTGTTTAGATCTAAGCAATACCCAAGTAATGAAGATGCGTCAAAAGTAAACATCCTCAGGGGAACAGAGGCCTAAAGCAGTAGGTGATGAGCACGGCACAACTCTCTCAGGATGGCATAAACCAACAGTCCAGCTACCAGAGTCGGCAGGAGTCCGTGCCTCTGTTCATCGTGGAATTGGATGGACAGTTAAAAGCCTTCTGGAATTCTTCAAAGTTGCTAACTGCACCATTGACCCTGAAAAAGATATGTCAAAGTCCATGTCATTTAATTCTTACAAATCAACAGGTTCTGGATAAAACTGTATCAGTATATTGCTTGATATGATGTTGCATTCATTTAATCTGTCTACAGGGAGATAACTGAAGCCCAAAACGGTTAAGTAAATTTCCAAAGAAATTAACAGAGCCGAGACTAGAACCAGACAAATGCTATTAATCTTCAAAATATCTTCAAATTTCTATAAACTGTAGGATCTACAATTCCTATAAATTGTATATAGGGTCGTATATTCCTATAAATTTACAAATTCCTACAAACTATAAGATTTACCAATACTTAGCTTTTCAAACTATTTTTTAATTTAACTTTTTAAGGAAGATATAACTGATAGAGAGTATACGCATTTAAAATGTAAAGCTCATTGAGTTCACATGTATACACCCATGTTACTACCACCCAGATCAAGACATGGGATATTTCCAGCACCTAGAAGGCTCCCTTGTGTGCCCTAACAGTAGCACCTCCAAGCATAACTACTAGTCTGACCACAGATTAGTTCTGCCTGTTTTTTAACTTCACATGAGTGGATCACATAGTATGCACTCTTTTGCCTCTGACTTCTTTCATTCAGTATTATGTCTGCTAAGATTCATCCATGTTGTTGCTATCTTTAAATTACCTTTTTTTAAAAAAAACATTTTTTTAATTTATTTATTTGGCTGCTCAGGGTCTTAGTTACAGCACACGGGATCTTCACTGCCGCGTGCAGGATCTTCAGTTGCGGCATGCGGGATCTTTAGTTGTCGCGTGCGAACTCTTAGCTGCGGCATGTGGGAGCTAGTTCCCTGACCAGGGATCAAACCCGGGCCCCCTGCATTGGGAGCACGGAGTCTTAGCCACTGGACCACCAGGGAAGTCCCTAAATTATCTTTAAAGAACTCTTTCAATCTACAAAAACACTTTCTATAAACTCCTATTATGTTTGAAGGCTCATATTTACCTAGAATTTGGTTTATGCAATCGTAAACTAATGAATGGTGTCTAGCTGTTATTGATGAGTAATGCTTTACTGGAGTTAGCTCCAAAATCTGGTGTTCTTGCAAGTTCCCTGACTGCAGTAAAGACTGCGGATTCCTACTCAGCACTTTGATTCTAACTGCCTTTTGGAAGTGGTATTTCCATTGTGTGATTTCTGCTGCACTCAAAATCTACAGTTACCGCAGAGATCACTAACAAGCCAGGAAAAAACCTCCCCCCTCATCTATTTCTTACCCGACTGCATGTTCAAAAGGCTGACTAAGAGACAGCATTCTCGGCCACTGACTGTTTCTTCCCTAATGACTTTGTTCCCTATGGGCATTTGAATGAATATAATGGCCTGTATCCCCAAATTCCCATAACCTCTTGTGTTTTAGCTGGGATGTATGGGGGAGGGATGCAGGTTTCATAGTATGATTCACCCTGGGCAAGTGTTAAGGATAGAATTCAGCTGACAATCAGTAAGTATACCCTGCAAATTATCAGCTAAAATCCAACATTACAGGCAACTAGTTAGTAAAAGGAAATTAGTTTTTAAAAACTTATCTGTTGAGTAATTAATCCACTGTGTGGTTTCATCTGCACCATTTGTCAGTGGTATCAAATTTTAGTCCATTAGAGACTGTCAGCATTCTTGACAGTTTAGCCCAGTGGGGGAGAATTTCTAACACAATGATTAGATTTTTATGCTATTGGGTAATTTATAGTCAATTTCTGAAGCATTTCTAAGGCAAGGCTTTGGGAATAAGACTTTAAAACATAGGAGAAATTTTAGAAGACTTTCCTGCGATATGCTAATGGATTCATTTCAACATTAAATATAAAGATATCCAGATGTAATATTTTCTAAGCAAAGAACAAATAAATACAAATTATTACAGTTTCTTGCATTTACTATTATAACTCTGTCCCCTACTATAGAAAATTTCCCTCAAACTATGCTAGAAACCTAGCATGGGTTAAATAATATTAACCTTAATTTTATTTTTACTTAATATTTTATACATTCTGACAATTAAATAAGATTGTAATTCATAATTCTTTTCCCTTCATATATAAGCAATTGTTTCAAAATATGACTCAAACTAAAAGCCAAAATGTAGAGCTTTTGCCTCTAGATATGAATTACAATAGCTAAATATCACCATATATCCTCCTTTGTGTTCAGAGCTATTCAGAAAGTGGGCACTCATTCATGTCTGTTGGTTGGCTGCATGAAAGAACGAGAGGCATTAAATAGGATATTCTACAACACAGATTAAACCAGAGCTCTAGGTGTTTTAAGCCACAGTGCATAAGATCTCATCCTTATCTAAGAAAAGAGACTTTTTTGGCTCATGTTTCTAAAAAGTAGGCAGTTGGATAAATCAAACATGCCCGTTTACTGAGCACCTGTGGTGTGCTCATGGCACCCATGGATTGCTGCCTTTCAAAAACTGGAAGATAATAAATGGGAATTAATACTAAAGCTATGATTTGGATTCTAAATTACCTTTGGAGTCTTGTATAATCTCATAGATCTCTTGATACTAGAGGTGTGTACAAAAGCCTACTACAGAAATTTAGGTGAGAGAATGCTGACTAAACCAGCTTGCTACTAATTAAAGAAAAGATGCTTAGTTTCTGTTTGGCCAGATTTTTGTTTTGGTCTGTGAAATGGAGCTATCACTGTTCACAATGCAGGCTTTGGTCAGATCACCTATTTTAGAGCCCTGGGATGGCTGGGTAGGGGAGGAGATGGAGATGCACAGTTAAAAACTAGTGCCACCCATGTGCCTGTTTACCTAAACTGAGGGGGGCTGTGAGCACCAACTTGGATTTGTTCTCGGGCAGCTTCTGGTCTGTAGGAATTGCACCTCACCTAGAAGAGAAAACATCCCGATAATTATGTTTCCATTTCAATTACACATTTTCTACTGCCTTAACTGCTCCAAAGTATACTGAAGAGTAATTTTAGACTCAACGGATGACGAGCAGTTTTAGTAGATCAGATAAAACCTTCATCAGTAGTAACATCTATTATTCCAATCCCCAGAGTAGAAAGTTTTATCACTGTGAATACTTCCAGAATTTGAGTAAATTAAGAGAGGTTTCCAAACAAATGCTTTAAATCAAGAGAATAGCATATGTGTCCAGGAATCAACCAATGTGCTCATTCAGTTAACATAATGCTTGGAATAGCCCTTATCAAATTTAACCACATTCGTTTGAATCAATAAAATGAATCAATCATCCATTACTGAATATGGTCATGAGAAGTAAGTATTTTGCACCCTGGGTGCTTTGTCTGTTTCATCCTGGTTCAGGCCTCGGATAGGAGGACACTGCTGCATCTCCTTTGAAGTTAGGCATGGCTATATGACTTGCTCTGACCAATGAAACGTAAGCAGAAGTGATATATGTCACTTCCTGGCAGAAGCTTTAAAAATCTGGCAGAAGTTTTAAGAGTATTAAGAATAATTTAAGATGCTACAATTAAGGGCCAGTGCACATTTCCTCATATTTCTTCCCTATTCCTGTTGTGACCACGGAAGCACATGTGGAGATAAAGACCCCCAAACCCAGGTCCTTGAGTAGTAACTATGAGCAGAGCCCCACTGCTGACCCATGTTGGACATGGAGCATGAACAAGAAAAAAAACTTTTCCTTGCACTGTCTGTTCGTGTACCCTAACCTACTTAGTCCTGATTTGAACTGTCTTGAAATATGATATAGCTTGAAGTATGAATAGAATTAGGAAACATGAATATGATGGGGGGAATTCCAAGTGGAGGAGAAAATGGAAACAAAGACATATCTGAGAGAAGAAAAAGCAAGACAGTCAGCTTGGCTGGACCGTGTGGTGCCTGTGGGCAGCAAGGGGAGACCAGGGGAGGGTGAGGATAGGGCCAGATATCCGAAGTCCTGAGCAAGAGGCTACAGTGTTTAGACTATATTTAAACATTGGTTTTGAGCACAAAGGTGATAAAAAAATATATTTTTAAAAGATTTATCTGGCAGGGGTATAGTAGTAGGAGGAAATGAGAGAGTAGTTTGAAGATTATTTACGGGCCCCAGGAAGGTTCCCCATGAATGTCTACTAAATAAGTAGCAATGAGAAGAGAGAGAAGAAGGATAAGAAGAATATCTGAGGAAAAACTGACAGGTCACAGAAACTACAGGGATACAGGAAGCAGCAAAGGTGATACAATGCTATTGCTTTATTGCTTTTGATGAAGATAAACCATCCGTCACTGTGGTTCTGAATTTGACTTTGAAGATGTTTTTATAATGGGAGCACTTAACTTCCTCAGAAGCTAGCTAAGGTGAAGTTGTTTCTCACAATTTTACCTCACTTTTTCGTATGTTATTTCCTCTTACATTCTTACATTATTATATAGTATTGTCTTTGCTTCATATATCATTTATGAGATTTCTAAAAACACATTTTTGTTCTTACTGTTTTCCTAGTATCTTCTCAGGAGAGAAAATAATTTTACTCCTTATAAGCAGACTTATTTCAATGTACAAAAGGTTGAAAATCTCCTCAATCCGCCAGTAGGAAAAGCTCCAAGATAAGTTTCTCATTAGTAATATAAAATATCTTGTCATTTTTTTCTTAATCTCTTTAAAGTAAGTCATATATAGTTTGAAATTTTATTTGGAGATATTTCAAAACTATGACTGTAACGTTGATATCAGTTAATTTACTTCATCTACTAAGATGGACCTTAAGTTAGTAAGTAAGAACCTAAATAAGAACTGACAGACCTTGTAGTTTGTCCTCTAGAGTAGAGGACAGCAAACATTTTCTGTAAGGGACAGATAATAAATATTTTAGGCTTTGCAGATCATAAGTCTCTGTTTTAACTACTCAACTCTGCCACTGTAGCACAAAAACAGCCATAGACAATGTGTAAAGTATAGAGCATGGCTGTTTTCCAATGAAACATTATTTACAAAAATAGACAGCAGGCAACATATGGCTCACGGGTTCTAGTTTGCGAATCCCTGCTCTAGAAAGTTCTAACTATATCTGTGTGCTTATTTTAGATATCTGACCCAGTACTGACCCAAAAGAAAGTCTCCTTAATTGAACTGTGTTAATCTCAGCCTTTTCAAGCAATTTATCTAAAAATGTCAAGTGTCTTCAATATACCCAGCCTCTTTGCTGGATGCTACGGAGATAAGTAAGAAGTGTATGAAGATACACTAGCTATGAAGATAAAAGTAAAAGTCCTTTACATTTTGATAACAATTAAGTATTCAACTGCATGGTAATGAAAATAAGTGCAAAGGAGTTGGAGATTTCTTTTTAACGAGAACTGGAGTCCTTGGGGAAGTTTGTGGAAGATGTGGAGGAGGTGGAACTTGACATGGATCCTGAAAGGTAAAGATGGAATTCAATAATCTGAGAGGGAGGAGTACGAAGGGGGTCGTCACTCTGTAGAAGGAAAATCAAAAGCAAAACCACAGGGACAATAATGAGCATGACATTGCGCGGTGGAAATGAGGACACCTGCCGGCTAAGTGTGAGTCCGGTGGAGCTATGGGAACTTAGAGCTGGTTGGGTAGAGTTGGATAAGACCGAGGAGAACTTTGAAAGGTGTTCGGTCTCAATGTGGTGGGCACTTGGGAGCCACTGCAGTTCCTTCGGCAGGTCAGTAATGAAATAAAAATGCTATTTCAGTGGCATGTAAGACAGACAGTGGTAGAAAGATGCCGAAGTCAGGAAAACATGCCATAAGGCTGTTGGGATAATCCAGAGTAGACGAGATCGAGGCCGACAGTCTATAGATGACGAGATAGGGTAATGGGGAGAAAGGGAGGCTGAATCTGAAGAGCAGTTAAAAGGATGAAACATCAGCTTTTGGGACACATGTCACAAAAATGAGGATAGGTAAATCAAATAAGACCTAAGAATCCAGGTTTCCTAACCAGGAAGACCCAAAGACTGAGGGTGAGGGTGTGCTGATAGAAGTGAGAAAACTAAAAAGGAAAGTCACTTTGTTGTTGACTCCACTTTTGCTGATGTCAGGTTGATAAATGATCATTTATTTAGTGTTGTCATGTCAGCTTTAAGAAATAAAGACCCCAGACAGATGAGAATTCTTTAGCCAGAGTCAACCGAAGAAGACATGGAAATGAATGAGCGTACTGAGGAGTGAACGAAAAGAGGAACAGGAAGTTGTACTGATGAAAACTTTTGCCTAGTTTTGAGCATACAGATACAGATTTGCCCACTGTGAGGCCATGCATCAGAACCGTCATCAACCCATCCCAGACTTGTTTGAAAATGAGGCCTACATATTGTGACATAAACCAGTGCAATAACCGAATAACAGAGAACAACTGGCACTTGCCTCATTGGCCAGATACTCAAACTCAGAATTGTGCCTTATTTAGGGCACATCTTTCAATTTCTGCTCAGAGAGCCCATTAAACTCACAAAAGGGTGACATGACTCTCCTTGCCTTTGTTGTTGTTGTTTTCAGCTCTAGTAGTCTTCACATGTTCATTTGGCAGTTGGGAACATAGCCTTGAGGGTCCCCCACAGGTTGAGAGTGATGGGGTAAAGTCAGCAAATGAGGTAAAGGAGGAGAAATGCAGGAAACCACAGGGCCAAGAAAGCCAAAGAATGAGTCACTAGAAATGGTTACAAATAGTATCAAATACATTAAGAAGTCAGGGTATACTAAAAATCAAGTGAGTTACCACAAGGCTGGTAACCCACTTGATAAAAAATACCAATAAATCTTGATTCAATCAGTTAATTAATTATGTCTCACAGAACATGAAGGTGAAATTTGTCCAGAAAATAAGCAGCAAGATAAGATTTCAGCTGAAATCAAAGTTAATGCCGTTAAACTTTTGTTCCAAACCTTTGATCTAGGGAGCAAGCCAAAGTCCCACATTTCATCTTTGATGCCCCTTCCTTGGTCTTACTCACTTGAGCATAACTCAGGAAGAAAAGCTGGTTGTTCGTGAATTCAATGCCGGGTAGGAGAGGCTCCTCAACCCCCTGCCTTTGGTCATTTATCCATTTCCTGTAAGCCTGGGGAGAGAAGTAGAAGAGATGATCTGCTGCAATAATGGCTTTTCTCTTTTCTCAGCCAGTGCAGAGATATTAAATATATCCTCCACCATGTGCAAAATGTATCCTATCAAGTTTTCCTTTAAGAAAACAAACACCTGGAAATGCAAGTCAACGTTGTATTGCTTAACAGTGAAGCAGGTTCACCTGCAAAAAGACCTTTCACGCAATAGATACCAAAGCAGCTGGGCCAAAGTGGGCACATGTTAAATAACGCCCCCTTCCCCCAAAAAGCTTTTCTTTCTATTCCTACCAGGGAACAAACAAATCTAACACAATGGCAAGCCGTATGGAAATAAATTTTGGGGCCAATCTATGGGCAATCTTTTTTAATTTTGCCAGGTAAGAGGGAAAACTATAATCTTCAATCATCATCATTTTATAAAATAAAGTATATTTTCACTAGAATAGAGGAAAGATATAACCTCAAAATAACAGTTTGGTCTTTACACTGAATGCATTTAGCTTTATGAATGTCTTTCTACATCATCCTCATGTGTCTTGTTTAACCATGGACCAGTGGATGATAAAAACATTATTATGGACTCTTACCTGGCCCACTATATGAGAACCCCTAGCCTCTGACCGTAATTTAGAAGTTTGGTATTTTAAGAGAAAATTATAAGGAGGGCTACAGAGACTGTACTCAAGAAAACACCTACGAACCTAGCCCTGAGATTTCTGTAGCATGTTTTAATATTACACTGAATGTACCTTCTGAAAACTATCCTTTAAATACATGATTCTTAATAACAAATATTACTTTTAGGGTGACTTTACTCCCCAAAAAGGAAAAAGAAAGAAATGCAGCTCTATTCATATAATAGAATATAATAGAGTCAATGGGGAAGTATAATTCAATTTACAGAAATTCACAGAATTTACAGAACTCTAACTCCTCAAGAAAATGTCTGTGGTATAAATTGAGGTGCACCCGTATGGTATTTTATAGTTTAATTTTTAAAATCACAGCAAATGTTGCAGTGCGTACCCTAAAAGCTTGTCGCAGACCTCCATTATCAGCAATATTTTCTCCCAGGGTCCTCTTCCCCTTCACCTAACAAAAAGAAAAAGAAAAGGAAAAAAAGAGTGTTTGACAGCCAACTGTCATTCAGCAAGAGGCATAAATATGATAGCAAGAGAAAGTGCCATATTTTAAAGAGAAAATTGCATTCAATAAATCAGAGGTAGTCATAACATATTGTGAGATGGCAAACTAACCCCAGCAAGGTGCTCCTGAACATAATTTCTGTTTTATTATGCTACACATTTCTTTCTCACCCACCTCTCTATTCTCACCAATTTAGCCAGCTCTAATAAAATGTTAACATGTTCTGAGTGACTCTGGTTAAATGGGGAAAAAATAGAAATATCAACATACAGATTACTTTCTCTGATTAACTCACCTAATTTGAGTATTCTTTTCAGTGGGCTTTATGTTTCCAAAAATCTACCATCCACACAGGAGCAAGGTTTTAAGACCAACCATTACCATTTTACCTTCAGCAAATTCCATGAAAAATTAAAAAGAGGATAGTTCTCATGGGGAACAAAAATCCAATAGAAGTAGTGCAGACCACAAGGTCAAGGCTTGCAATATGTATGACAACCAGCCAAGCACAGCGAAGAAATTCTTCCAAACATTTGAAGATTGTTTCTAAAACCCTTAAATAGGCTAGGACAAAAAAATATTCTAAACCAAGATGGCCCACAAGCCAAAATCCAACCTCCTGCTTGTTTTTCTACAGGCTGCAAGGTAAGCCTGGATTTAACATTTTTCAGCAATTGGGGAGAAAATAGAAAGAAGGATAATATCTTGTGGCATGTGAAAATTATACAAAGTTCAAATTTCAGTGTCCATAATTCAAGTTTTATTGGAACACAGGCACATTCATTCACGTATGTATTGTCTGTGGCTGTTTCCTTCCTACAGTGGCAGAGCTGAGTAGTTGCAACAGAGACCTTACAACTCACAAAGCCTAAATTATTTACTACCTGGCCCTTTACAGAAAAAGTTTGCCAATCCCTGCATCAGAGACAAAATAATGCCCTATAATAATAAAGATGTCTATGTCATAAAAAAAAATTACTGTGAAAATATTACTTTATGTGGCAAAAGGGACATTTAAAATATGATTAAATTAAGGATCCTGAGCTGGAGACATTAGCCTACATTATCCAGGTGAGTTCAATGTAATTACAAGGGTCTGTACAAATAGAGGAAAAGGAAGTTAGGAGAGTGAGTGTGTCAGAGTGATGCAACATGAGGAGACTTGACCAATCATTGCTGGCTTTGAAAAAGAAAGGGGCCAGGAGTCAAGGAATGTGGGCAGCCTCTAAAAGCTAGAAAAGGCAAGGAAAGAGATTCTCTCCTACAGCAGCTAGAAAGGAAAGCGGCCCTGGTGACACCTTGACTCTAGCTCACTGAGACCTGAGTCGGAAATACAGAACTGTAAAATAATAAATTTGTGTTGTTTCAAGTCACTAAGTTTGTGGTGATTTGTTATAGCAGCAACAGGAAACTAATACACATTGTTCTAAACTTGCAAGCCACAGATGCTACCAACTCTTTATTTTTAAGCTAGCCCAATCCCCCAGGTATCAAGCAATACCAATGAATAAAAACAAATCTTCAGAAAATACTAATCTCTGTAATCACCCAGGATCCTCCTAGCTTCAGTCTCCAAAAGTTACCACTCCTGCTTTACATACCTTCTTTCTTTTATTACAGTCCTACGAGGTAAGTGCTATTATCACCATCCTTGCTTAACAAATGAGGAATCTAAAGCTGAGAGTGTGTCGCAGATGTCATTGGTGCTGCACCAGATCCCCTTTTCTACCGGGACTGTGAACCCAGTCCTGCAACTGCTAGTGGCTCAGGAAGATTAAGCTTAGCTTAGGGGAATCCCCTCACCTGGAGCTTGCTGGGAGGTGATACCCCCACCTCTCAGTAACTGACTGATGTGCAGTTAGAATAGCCCAGCCCCCTATCCCAGGCTGAACAATTTCTGTGATGCAATTCATGCTCCAGAATCCTCTATGGGATCAGACTGAGGCTAAACTTCTGAAACCAACAGGTCTTCCTCGCCACCTTACAGGTTTCTCCTGAAACTACTTCTGCAATGAACCTTTTTATCTAAGAAACCCCTATCTTGGGCTCTGCTTCTAATGGACCCGACCTAAGAGTGATTAACTGAACTGCCCATATTTCACAAGGATTCGAACCCAAGCAAGTCTCTGTCCAGAGCCTTTGCTCCATAATATGTTACCTTCTCAAGTCTTAACTCCTCTTGACTCTAGTGCTTCCATTTATAACCACTCATGCTCAAATTTAATCTCCTTCCTTGTTCCCCTAAGCTTTTCTTTTAGAGGTTTGAGGACTAGCTTCACCCCTCAGGCCCCTCCCACTCTGGACCACCTCAGTAGACCATATGGCCCTACATCTTTTTATTTCAGTATTTTTCCTTTATCATCAGTATTTTTTTTTAAAGTTGAGAATTATGTTTCTGTTTTTTTTAATTTATTTATTTAATTTATTTTATTTTTGGCTGCGTTGGGTCTTCATTGCTGTGCGCAGGCTTTTTCTCTGGTTGCAGCGAGCGGGGGCTACTCTTCGTTGCGGTGCGTGGGCTTATTGCAGTGGCTTCTCTTGTTGCGGAGCACGGGCTCTAGGTGCGCAGGCTTCAGTAGTTGTGGCACACAGGCTCAGTAGTTGTGGCTCGCGGGCTCTAGAGCACAGGCTCAGTAGTTGTGGCGCACGGGCTTAGTTGCTCTGCGGCATGTGGGATCTTCCCGGACCAGGGCTGGAACCCGTGTACCCTGCATTGGCAGGCAGATTCTTAACCACTGTGCCACCAGGGAAGCCCCATGGCCCTAGGTTTGCCTCTCAGGACTCAACAGCTGCTAACAGCCCGTTTCTCTGATGTTCCATTGGAGCTCCCCCCAGTCCAACGCAAAGAATGATTCAGGTACAGAGGACTGGCCTCCACAAATGGAGCCAGAAAAATAAAGCATGGCCTTTTATATCCACAAAGGAAGCCTCCCCTTCTCCTTGGGGAATAAGACTGAAGCTGTTTTCTGATGGTTGAATGGATTTATGCTGAGACAGGCATGCCCTTTCTATCGTCCTTGTTGCAAAGGTACACATTTGTCAGAATTCAGTTTCAGTATCTGACACTTTGGCCAAAATGGATGTTGTAGAATAGTCTCCACCCAATACATCACCCAGGTTTAAAATGAACTTAAAATAAGAGAACACGAGCATGATATGGGGGGAAGAGTAGTGATGTTGGAGTCATACCAATCTAAGCTCTAATGTAGATTCTACCATGGGTTTTAATCTCTCTGAGCCTCAGTTTCCTCATATGTAAAACAGGCTAGTAATATGCACACCTCTCAGAACCAGTATGAGGATTAAATATGTTTCAATTAAGTGTAAAGTCTAACTCCCATGCCTGCATATAATAATCACCAGGAAATATGCATTCCCCTTCCTCCAAGAAAACTGCTCTTCTATTGTTTTTTGGTTTTTTAGCCCCTATTGTATTGTTCTCTCCTGGGATGGCATACTTAGGAGTATGTCACAAAGTATTAGGAATATTAACTACAATTTATTGAGCACTTATTGCATAGCAGGCATCATGCCGGTGCTTTACATTATCTCAGTCATTTAATTCTTAAGACAAACTAACGAGTTCAAAAATAGCTGCCCATTTCACAGATGAAGACTCTGAGACACAGGAATGTTAAATAACTCACCCAAGTTCAAAAAAAACTTACAACCTGCAACTGGTTGAACCAAAATTTGGAGCTGTGTCTGACTCTAGAATCCCTCCCCTATGTTTTTTTTTTTTTATTTAGAGATACTTTGCTAGTTTCTGTAATCAAACCCATGCAGATAAGACCTTACAAACTTAATACAGTGTGCTACCCCTGTCCAAATGGAAAAATTATGTTTAATGCTTCTAGACCAATATGGCTGTTAATTTCTATACAATGCCAACCCAACACGGTACAACTGGGATACTTTCTCCAAAGTTGACAGCACAGCTAAAGTTTCCAAATATTCAAATTATATATATGTGTGTATATATAGAGAGAGGTATACAGACAGATAGATAGATTTATAGAAAAGACCAATAGTAGTATGTTATGCATCAGTAGCAGCAACAGCTTATCCAGGTTCTGCAGTCATCTGAACAAAATTATAGAGACATCTAGCACATGCTATTAAAAAAAAAAAAAAAAGGTAAAAAACAAAACCCCAGAAAACAGCAATGTTCTGTTACTGTTGTGGTACCTGGCACCATTTTTTTTATTAGCTTCTCAATCATCATCTGGGAAGAACCCTATGCTTTTCTTGAAGCAACATATATTCTAGATGGATTTTCACAACGTGATAACCCCTGAATTGAAAACAGATACACAGAAGCGCCCTTTTTAGGTCTTCCCATGACACAGTTGTAGATATTTTAAAAATATATGGGCAGAGAAATGGCTTTCCAGGACACTGACCAAGGAGCTAGAGATACTATTCAAGGATACAGAGTCTGGTTTCTCCTCCTGGATAAGGGATGGTCTCCCTGTGCTGCATACGCTTTAAGAACCAGCAGAACCAACTCAGTGTTCATAAATGTTCCCTTTAAAAGTGCACAGACTTTTACCTAAATTCTTCTGGAATGGTGAAATAAACCCCAGTATAACAGAGACTTGAGGCATAGTGAGGTTTCAGGTGCTTTTCCAGCCCAAGTTGTCAGGATGGAGCACATGCCTGACTAACAGACCAAGAGACTCTGGGGAAACTACGTGTAAATACAATGACCTACCCCCAGTTCTGTGTGGTCCCCTGCTTCTCTTAGGTGTTGTGCCCTTGACTAGATGAATTAGGAGGACACAGTTTGCATGTGTGTTTTACAGGAAGATCTTCATGCAGATCCATACCTACCAACAATTCTTCATTATTGGTCTCATTGTCAAATACAGTGAGAGAAATCTGTGTCTTGTAACTATGAAAGCAGGGACAGAAAATACAATGGAAAACTACAAGAAAAAACTAACAGTGGGGGAAGGGAATGAAAGCTAACCTGATCAAACCAGCAAAATAAGAAAAGAAAAAAGAAGTAAAAACAATGTACAGGAGATAAACTATATAGAGAAAACTATAAAGTCGTATTTGAAAACCTAAAACAAATACCAAACAGATGGGAAGGCATACCACGTTCTTGAACAAGAAGACTATGACAAAAATGTCAATTCCATACATTTAATGTGATTTAACTTAGAATCTCAATGGGATTCTCTTGGGGAGTGGGTGGAGAATGGGTCAAATGATCTTGGAGTGTATACAGAAGTATATTTGCCTGAGAATGGCCAAGTATATAAAAGAAGAACAGTGAGGGAGAGCTTGTATTGGCAGATACCAGAAAAATCCACATAGCCATAGTAATAATGCATTGGTATAGAAATCAACAAATAGATCAGTGGAATAGAATATATAATCCAGAAATTTATCTCAGTATATATGAGATTCTAATATTTGACAAACATTCAATTAAGTAAGAAAAAAACGTCTTTTAGTCACTGATGCTGGATCAATTGACTATCCTCTTGGAAGAAGATAAAAGTGAACTCTCGTATTAAACTCCACAGCAAAATAAGTTTCACACGCTTCAATATTTAAATGTAAAATAACAAAACAATAAAAACCTTCCCAGAAAAGCTAGGAGACTACACATATGATATAGAATGGAAATGCAGAAACAATTTTTTAAGAGAGATAGGTATCTTTGACTATATGGAAATATTGAAATTTTGTTTGTCAAAAGATACCATATACAATGTACAATGGATGAGAAATATATTGAGGAGAAAGTAGTATAATATGAATGACAAATAAAATTTTTAACATCTATAATATTTTTTAAGGTCTCATAAATTGACAAGTAAATAACTCAATACATAAATGCTCCTCCATCCATCACTGGTGGGAATATGAAATATTATAACTTCTTAGTAACAGTAGGAATCTATCCTCTACGGAAAAAAAGAATATATACCTAATACGAGTATTTAGTGCAGCAGCATTTATTGTGGAGAAATAATTGGAGACACAGTGTAACCCTCAACAAGACATTAGTCAGCTGTGTTAGAGTACATTCACACCGTGGACTTTCAGGCAGCCACTGAAAACAGTGAAGTAAAAGCACGTCTGTGCATACACACGTGCGTGTGTATGTATGTGTGTAACTCTACGTGAGCATGGGAAAAAGTATATCAGGGTTATTGAGATGGATTACAGGTGGAGAAGATAAAAGTGATGAGAGGGAAAGGGGAAGGAGGTAGAGGTGAAGACAAAAAAGGAAAGGAACAACATTCCACACAGAAAAAGCATGTATAAAATTACATTCGTGGGGCTTCCCTGGTGGCACAGTGGTTGAGAGTCTGCCTGTCAATGCAGAGGACGCGGGTTCGAGCCCTGGTCTGGGAAGATCCCACATGCCGCAGAGCAGCTGGGCCCGTGGGCCACAATTACTGAGCCTGCGCGTCTGGAGCCTGTGCTCCGCAACAAGAGAGGCCGCGATAGTGAGAGGCCTGCGCACCGTGATGAAGAGTGGCCCCCGCTTGCCACAACTATAGAAAGCCCTCGCACAGAAACGAAGACCCAACACAGCCATAAATAAATAAATAAATAAATAAATAAATAAATAAAAATGTAAAAACAAAAAACAAACAAAAACTACTAAAATTACATTCGTGCCTTTATAGGAATGTATATATGTATATATAATAGAAAATCAGCATTTTAAAAGTCATTTCTTTTGTTCAAAATTCTTTAAGAACTCTTAACCAATTCAGAGTCATTAATTCAAATGAGTGACGTTTTATTTCAATGAGTTAAACCTAACCAGTAGTTTGGAAGGAAATCTTTTTAATGATATAGAGTGTAGATTTGTGAGAATTTTATTGTTTATCTTTGCTACAGAGTTTTCTGTACTAATCTGAATCTAGGAGAACAGACTAATGTTTAGGCCTGTGATTTTCAAACTTTAGCTTATATCAGAATCACCTGAGGGCTGATGAAAAGACAGACTGCCAGACTGCCAGACCCCACGCTCCCACCCACCGCCGCTCCCCACTCCCCACCCCCGAGATTCTCAGTCAGTAGGTATGGATTAAGACTAAAGAATTTACATCCCTGACAAGTTCCCCAGGGAGGCTGATGCTGTTGGCCTGGGAACCGCACTTTGAGAACCGATGGTCTAAAGCAAGCTAGTGTCTACGTGAGGAAGAAGGACTCACAAGATGCCCCCTTCGCCGCAGCTGTACTCACATTTAAGCCAGCTTTCTTCCAATAATAGTTGCTATACTGGCTAATCATGCACTTTGTTTTTTCCTTAAACTTTTCTTCTGAGTCAACAGACCACCAAGGATCCAGGTTTCCATTTTTATCATATTTTCTACCTGGCAAAAAGGAAAGTTAAAAGATACTCGTATTATTTATGGAAACAAATTCATTTCTTCATCTTCCCTTTCCCTCACTTCAACAAGCCTTGAAAAGACAGTTCCAGCAGCAGGGACCACTCCTGGAAGCAGTTCCTGCCTTCTCTCCAGTGTCACAGGTTAATTGTAAAAAGCAAGGAAAGGAGAAAGGTCTGAGGAAGTTCTTTCCTTCTAAGCAACAAAGAATATTTTAAGATTTATCAACTTATGGCATGTACCGTTCTTGACCAATCTTAGATTCTTTGTTTTCACCTGCTCTGACCCAAAATATTCTCTAAATTTTGAAATGAAATGGCTTTCAGAAAGCCCATGGAAGGAGTCAAAGCGCCACTACCAGTGAAATTCCAAGCAATCCACAGGAACAGCCTCGGTGAGTCACTCACACCCTGCGACCACAGCCCCTGACTCAGCTCTAAAGGATCGTGTTTCCTCCAAGTTGCCAGGAGCCAAGAGACACATAAAACCTCTGTTATGAATCATTCCACAGCCATCAGTGTAGATGGAAGGCCCATCTGTCCTGCTTTGACAGGGAAGGTTGCTCTAAAAAGAGAACTTGGAACAAGAATGGAAATCTCCAAAACATAACAGAGAAAAAAAGATTAGTTATACATGCTTTTTTGCTACAGGCTCACTCTTCATTTTCTCTACATCCCTCAAAAAAAAGTCTGGGTGTATCTGGACTATCTTTTACACTCAAGGTTACTATTGGTTTAAATTTAATTATGCAGAGAACTCTTCACTGGGCTTACGAGAAAGTCCCCTAAGCAAAGCTGTTAACTGAAACAATCCAAAGCTCTTCAGCAAGGCTGGGTGCCACTGCCAACCAACCCCTGGCAGAGCAGAGAGGCACTGTCCCCACCCACGAGCCAAGCGATCATGAAACAGTTACCGTGCAATGCACTGTTCTAAGTATTGGTTACAGAGTGAAATGCCATCTTTAGATTCTGTCCTTTGAGAGAGAATCCAAAAGGCTTCCAGAAGAGTCTGAGGGAGAACTACACTTAAGTTTCCCATGAAGAAAGGCCCAGAACCAAGAGACCACTACTGGCTTTTGTTTCTTGGCTAAGACTCTCCTCTCAGATAACCCAAACATGCAATTCAGAAAGTGTAGCTCTGGGGATTCAGATGACTACAAGGCAGCTACATTTGAACAGGGAGGGGAGGCCAGGGAGGCAAAAAACTTAGGTGATTAAGGAAAGGCTGGTGGGAGTACAAGAAGAATTATCCAGAAGGAGAGGAATCAAAAGGGTCTCTGGCCCTGGGGTAGGCATCCAGGAAAGGATGTTGGAGACATCACAGACATGGAAGAAAGAGGTCCCTCTATACAGTGTGGCCTTGGGCCAGGCAGTTCTTGAGTCTGCCCTGTAAATCACTGTGTGGATGTGGATGTGATCGCGATTTGCTGCTAATTCCTAAGTTTCGGAGATTTCATGTGTCTTTCCAATAAAACTCCAAAGTTAAAGGAGAAAGGAGTTCTCATTAAAAATGATGACTCTCAAAGGGCAATCATTTCTTTAGTTTATGCCATATTCTGCTCTTTCCTTTTGCTTAAATGTCATCAGGATACATAGCATACTCTATATTATTCATTATTAGGAAAGCATAGCCTTTCTAAAAAAATTCTGAATATATGACAGCATAGAGAAAAACAGAGATTAAGCATTGCATAATCCTTGAAATAGTATAAAGGAACTAGTCAGCCAAGCTTCAGAGTCCTAACTCGCTGAGCCCTAACTCGGCAGCATGTATAATCATCTTCAGAGCAGAGCTCACACCTCCAGGGAGAGCATCTCAAAACGGTGAATAAAGAAATGAAAGGAAGAGAAGCTATAACGTAATTCCTGTAACTACTGCGGCAGCTACAGCAATCCAGATCTAAATGCAAAGCTAATTTCCTTGAAGTTACAAGGTCTTTTTTTTTTCATTCTACCCCATCTCCAATGGGAACAATTATTTATTTATTGCAAGCTATCACAGCAAGACACGGGGGAAAGTTTTCAATCAGCAATCATACTGCTTTGGATAATCTTCAATCTATGATGATACCACTATGCAAAGATAATAGCAACAATTAACATCCATATGGTCAACATGACCATAAAAGCATCAGCTTATACACTGAACCAGTACTTACCATTATTATCAAATCCATGTGTAAATTCATGTCCAACAATTACTCCTATAGCGCCATAACTCAGAGATCTACAGCATAAATGTATAATTGGGAGAAAATTATAAGCATGAACGTCAGAGCATAATCCTTCAATATTTTCTCAACAAAAAGCCAAGATAATCTGTTTACTAACCACACTCACAAAATTGTTAAAAAAAAAAAAAAGTAAACACATCCTTCTCATTGAAATAGACAAAGAAAATATAATTTCTAACATTGTCATTATGAGCATTTATGGGCCTTAGTTCCTACCCTGTGAAATTAGGGATGTGACAGAGATGGTTTTTGAAGTCCCTTCCAGCCCTAAGGCTTCTATGGTTCTATATCCGCTCTAGCTGTAGTTTATATTTATAAACACCCAAAGCAGCAGCAGGGTTTGTAAAGATCCTGTCAGTAAACATACTGTTTATTTTTTATCTGAGAACCTGTTGAAAAATCACTATAGACTTAGAAGTTAAATTGTTTTCCAAACGGAGTCATGAAACAGGAATAGAGCAGAGATTAAAAGGGATCACTCTGCTTTCAAAGGTAGTCACGTTCCTCTGCTTCTGTGACAGACAAATTCACAACTGAACAGCAAAGATTGTGAAGCCTGAACCAGATCTGGAAAAGGCGTTATATTATTTCTCTTCACCTCTAAAGAACCATGTGGTAGATCACCTACGAAGGTGACCACCGACAATGCCACCCACCCTGAATGCATGTGCTCCTCCTCCCACCAAGAGGAAAGCTATTTCCTCCCCCCTTGAATCTGGATGAGCCTTGGGACTTGTGGCCAACAGAATGCAGTGGAAGGGGCCGGGTGTGACTTCTGGGCTGAGGCCTTACAACTTCCATTTTTGTGCCCCCTTGGAAGTCAGCTGCAGTGTAAAGAAGTTGGGGTAATGAGCTGGAGAGAGAAGCCAAGTGAAGCAAGTGAGAGATGCCAAACGTCGAGAGACCTCTAAAGAAAGAGAGAGGCCCAGCCAGGCCCCAGCCATTAGAGCCAGCCCAACTGAGGCACCAGACATGTGAGCAAAATCATCTTAGATCCTATGGCCCCCGTCGAGCTGTCCCAGCCAAATATTACACAGAGCAGAAACAAGCTGTCTCAGCTGAGTCCCGCCCAAATTGCAGAATCATGAGCCAACAGTGGTGGCGCTTTGTTACGGAGCAATAGGTAACTGAAAGAGAACATATAAATCATATATCAGGAAATCAATAGGGGGGCTTCCCTACATGTGTGTCTGGGATCTTCTCTCTCAACTAAAAGTTCCCTGAAGGCCAAACCCTTATCTACTTGATTGCTGCTAAATTCTCCGTACCTAGTACACAGTAAGAAAGTAATAATGATTTAACTAATTGATTAATTAACTTTACCATTTCTTGCAAGTGACAGATCAATATGTAACTTATTTTAGTCATTTAACATGTGCATGAGGATTACAGACAACTTAAAATCCTTGTTATAAGGATTCTTCCTAAGATTTGTAATTATACTAAAAATATTTCACAGTTGGCTCCTGATGCAACATCAAAGTCACCCAGCAAATAGATAGGACCTATAAGTGGAAGGAACAAAAATTTTTGAAGCAACATGTTATTACAGGACATAATGATCCTTAACATGTTAATTGTTTGTCTCAACTATACCCAAGGAAGTGCTGTAAGATTTAATTTTTCCCTTTGGTGGCAGTTCCTTCCTTTGTTATTTCTTTCCAGCAAGGTAATTTGCATTTGAAAAAATGCTTTCCTACTGTTTTTCCATCATTGCAAACCTTCATTAAAGAAGTAAGAGTAAAATTATGCATTTCAATCATAGACCTATCAGAGCAGTGTGGGACAAACTTGTAATTTTACATAGCGCTAATTTTTGCAGCAGTAGCTATCACTATGCAGCCTGTAACATTTCATTTTTTCCAGGACTCTCAGCTGAGAATAGTACTCGGTCCTCTACAAGCCTCGGTCAATGCTGTTGACTGGATGAATTTAAGGGATGAACAATGGAAGCTTATAGCAACTGCTCTGCAATAAATGTCCCTTAAGAGGGACTGCTCCAAAGAGCTTCCTATTTGCAAAGGGTAATAGAGAATTCAGAAAATGACTGAATCATTGCAAGTTCCAATTCTCAGTTACATAATCACAATCTTTTGGACAAGAGCCAAAGAAAAAGTAATTTTAGATGACTAAGCCTGACAATGATAATGTTTCTTAATACTAAATTCACACCTTCGTTTTATCAATGGACGTTATTTAAATTAGCATGTCATAAAAATAAATAAATAAACTTGTATGCCTTTTAAAATGTGACTTGCTGGCCAGAAACAAGAAGACTCCTGCAGAGAAAATCTAGCCTTCCAAAAATAAAATGGGGAAGATGACAATTTTTCCACCTACTCAGTTTCTCTTTTGTTCTTTCTACCCGAGGGGTTTAACATAAGCACAGGATTTGCTGTCAACAACAAAACCACCATACTGCTGTCTGGAGCAACCATGAGCCCATGCTGTCATCAGGTAGAGGCTATTCTATGCCTGAAGTGGAAATGCATAAAAATCTCAGAGTTACAGGCAGCTTTAAGGTCACTTAGTTCAATTCCTTAGCAGAGGTCTACAAAAACCCATTCAAATGGTCCTAAGACTTCTCCCCTTAGGCATGTTCAATAACCAGGAGCTCATCCCCTTCTGAGGTGGCCCATTCCCTCTTCGAGTAGTTCTAAACAAAACGGTGCTCCTAATGTTGATCTGGAATCTCTCTTCTATCTATTGGTCTAGTGTAGTGGTCTAAGGTATTCTAAACACCCCTCTGACCTCCCCAAATTTAGTAAATGATTCTGCTACCTTAACTTTCCTTCAAAAATGTGAAAACAGTTACGAGTTTATCCCTCAAGTGTTCTCTTCTCAAGTTCTTTCAACTCTTTTCTCTTCAGTCATAAATTCTAGACCAGCAGTTCCCAAAACACAGGAAGAAGGGGAGTTTAGGGACTTCTGGCAGGACTTCTTGGGAATTTTTATGCTGCTAAGTACTGTGAGTCTACAAAACAAAGGGGAGGGGAGGACAACTCACCTCTATTACTACTTCACGGAACACATACTTTGGGATATTTTGTCTTAGGCCATTTAAATCCTGATTCTTTCCTCTGGAAATAATTCAGCTTGTTGATGGCGCCACAATTAGACCCAACACTCATGGGAGGGCTAAGGTGACCAGTGTGAGCAGAAAGAATACCCACTCGTTGGTTCTGGAGGAAATCCATCTAGAACAGATGGATGTACGGGAACCCATCTCACCAGACTGTGATTTCCATCTCTCCAGCATCTCCACATTTCCAATGTTGAGTGCCCAAACGATGCTTAATAATTATTCATTGAATGGGTATGTTAATAGAGGATGAATGGCTTCAATGCAAACATAGAACACTTAGGAAAAAAATAAAAATCTCTCTCCCACTCAGCATAAGGTTGAACACTAACATTTCCTAAGTTTCTATGATTTTGACTTCTATATCAGAATATCATCTCGTGGACCCAATAAACAAATACATTGATCAATAAGTTCAAAACCCAACCAGACTATGTCCAAGCGTCCAGGTATATAACCACAGAAGATCAGCTAAATCGCTGATGATAAGCAGGATCAAAGACCTCTAGGACTTTTTTAGTTGGAAGCAAGCTTAGCAAATATTTAGCCTAAACCTTTAATTTTATGGAAATATACATAAATTTCTAAACCTAACAATAGAGAAAAATGATTCCAAATACCTGAACACTGATGAAACTATGCAGCTGAGACCTGGGATGATATTAATGGATTTGGTCAATACACACGGATAATTTTCATTTATGCTAACTAATGATAGTGCTTCCCTATAGCAGGCTTTATCGATGCCTGCTGCTGTCCCTGGGCACTCACCATTTTCAAGCACACCAATCTGACAGCTTCCAACTGCCAGCACCTGAAACTAGTCGCCCCAGGGCTTTCTCTGGCCACCAGAGCCCTCTAGGCCTATGCTGGGCAACGCCGGGGAGTTAATACACCTGGTGGCAGTCCTCAATCAATGATGGAAAGTGAGTTGGATGACAAATACCCCAGCTCTTTTGCTCCTGAGATGGAATCATGCTGAAGCATATTCTACAGTTCCCCAGCAAAACGAGCCCCAGTTGCCCACAGTAATAACTGGCTGTAAAAAAAAAAAAAAAAAAGTGGCGGAGAAGGCAGAAGAGGAGAGTCAGAAGGAGATGTGACTCAGGTAATGAAATTGAAACTGTGATTAAAAATCTTCCAACAAACAAAAGTCCAGGACCACATGGCTTCACAGGTGAACTCTATCAAACATTTAGAGAAGAGCTAACACCCATCCTTCTCAAACTCTTCCAAAATATAGCAGAGGGAGGAACACTCCCAAACTCATTCTATGAGGCCACCATCACCCTGATACCAAAACCAGACAAAGATACTACAAAAAAAAGAAAATTACAGACCAATATCACTGATGAATATAGATGCAAAAATCCTCAACAAACTACTAGCAAACAGAATCCAACAACACATTAAAAGGACCATACACCATGATCAAGTGGGATTTATCCCAGGGATGCAAGGATTCTTCAATATACGCAAATCAATGTGATACACCATATTAACAAATTGAAGAATAAAAACCATATGATCATCTCAACAGATGCAGAAAAAGCTTTTGACAAAATTCAACACCCATTTATGATAAAAACTCTCCAGAAAGTGGGCATAGAGGGAACCCACCTCAACATAATACAGGCCATATATGACAAACCCACAGCAAACATCATTCTCAATGGTGAAAAACTGAAAGCATTTCCTCTAAGATCAGGAACAAGACAAGGATGTCCACTCTCGCCACTATTATTCAACATAGTGTTGGAAGTTTTAGCCACAGCAGTCAGAGAAGAAAAAGAAATAAAAGGAATACAAATTGGAAAAGAAGAAGTAAAACTGTCACTGTTTGCAGATGACATGATACTATACATAGAGAATCCTAAAGATGCCACCAGAAAACTACTAGAGCTAATCAATGAATTTGGTAAAGCTGCAGGATACAAAATTAATGCACAGAAATCTCTTGCATTCCTATACGCTAATGATGAAAAACCTGAAAGAGAAATTAAGGAAACACTCCCATTCACCACTGCAACAAAAAGAATAAAATATCTAGGAATAAACCTAGCTGGGGAGACAAAAGACCTGTATGCAGAAAACTATAAGACACTGATGAAAGAAATTAAAGATGATACCAACAGATGGAGAGATATACCATGTTCTTGGATTGGAAGAATCAATGTTGTGAAAATGACTATACTACCCAAAGCAATCTACACATTCAATGCAATCCCTCTCAAATTACCAATGGCATTTTTTCCAGAACTAGAACAAAAAAATCTTAAAATTTGTACGGAGACACAAAAAACCCGGAAGAGCCGAAGCAGTTTGAGGGAAAAAAACAGAGCTGGAGGAAGCAGACTGCCCGACTTCAGACTGTACTACAAAGCTACAGTAATCAAGACAGGATGGGACTGGCACAGAAACAGAAATATAGATCAATGCAACAGGATAGAAAGCCCAGAGATAAACCCACGCACCTATGGTCAACTAATCTATGACGAAGGAGGCAAGGATATACAATGGAGAAAAGACAGTCTCTTCAATAAGTGGTCCTGGGAAAACTGGACAGCTACATGTAGAAGAATGAAATTAGAACACTCCCTAACACCATACACAAAAATAAACTCAAAATGGATTAGAGACCTAAATGTAAGACCGGACACTATAAAACTCTTAGAGGAAAACATAGGAATAACACTCTTTGACATAAATCACAGCAAAATCTTTTTTGATCCACCTCCTAGAGTAATGGAAATAAAAACAAAAATAAACAAATGGGACCTAATGAAATTTAAAAGCTTTTGCAAAGCAAAGGAAACCATAAACAAGACGAAAAGACAACCCTCAGAATGGGAGAAAATATTTGTAAATGAATCAACGGACAAAGGATTAATCTCCAAAATATATAAACAGCTCATGCAGCTCAATATTAAAAAAACAAACAACCCAATCCAAAAATGGGTAGAAGACCTAAATAGACATTTCTCCAAAGAAGACATACAGATGGCCAAGAAGCACATGAAAAGCTGCTCAACATCACTAATTATTAGAGAAATGCAAATCAAAACTACAATGAGGTATCACCTCACTCCTGTTAGAATGGGCATCATCAGAAAATCTACAAACAACAAATGCTGGAGAGGGTGTGGAGGAAAGGGAACCCTCTTGCACTGCTGGTGGGAATGTAAATTGATACAGCCACTATGGAGAACAGTATGGAGGTTCCTTACAAAACTAAAAATAGAATTACCATATGACCCAGCAATCCCACTACTGGGCATATACCCAGAGAAAACCGTAATTCAAAAAGACACATGCACCCCAATGTTCATTGCAGCACTATTTACAATAGCCAGGTCATGGAAGCAACCTAAATGCCCATCGACAGACGAATGGATAAAGAAGTTGTGGTACATATATACAATGGAATATTACTCAGCCATAAAAAGGAACGAAACTGGGTCATTTGTAGAGACATGGATGGATCTAGAGACTGTTATACAGAGTGAAGTCAGAAAGAGAAAAACAAATATCATATATTAACGCATATATGTGGAACCTAGAAAAATGGTACAGATGAACCGGTCTGCAGGGCAGAAATAGAGACACAGATGTAGAGAACAAACGTATGGACACCAAGGGGGGAAAGTGGCCAGGGGGTGGTGGTGGTGTGATGAACTGGGAGATTGGGATTGACATATATACACTAATATGTATAAAATGGATAACTAATAAGAACCTGCTGTATAAAAAAATAAATAAAATAAAATTCAAAAAAAAAAAAAAAAAAAGGAGGAGATGTGACTATGGATGAATGGTCAAAGAAATGCGACTTTGCTCGTTTGGAGATGGAGGAATCACACTTGGACCAGCCAAACCAGACTCTTTGCTATTTGAAAAGCAATTTTCTTTCCTTTTCTCACATTGTTTCTTCCATCTGGAATTGTACTGGACCCATCACCATCAATTCGAATCCTAACAATCCTTCAAGGTCCACATTTTTCTAGTATGAGTCAATGCATAAGTGAACAAATGCATAAAAAATGAAAGCTACCTGTGTATAGGTTGGCTTTCCTACCCAGTCATACACTCTGGAAACAAGAATCAGTAAACAAATACCTAACATGGCGAGAGTAGGGCCGACCCATGCCAGGTTCCATGCCTTCCTTTTGCTGAACAACCACTGGCTTTGTTTCTTTGACTTTATATTCTATGCTCTGCCAAAACATCACGTTCTTCGTTACTTGTCAGTAACTGGTTTCTTTATTAGTTTACTTACCGAGGATATTCTGTTCCCCAAAAGAAAGGCTTCTGGAGCTCTCCTGCTGGAAATCCTGGGAGAAAGACAAACAAACAAAATTGTAAGGGATGTAGGGATTGATTTAATGATGAGTATCTGGTTCTAGCTTTGGCACTGAAGTTCCAAAGGCCCATCTTAAAGGTACTCCTCATGGAGCTGGGACCCCTCTAAGAGATCCAACTATCTCTAAGATGATATTAATTCAACTGAGTTTGCAATCAGTGCATTCCATCAGTTTCAAGGAAACTTATTTTGCATGGATACACTATTGGCAGTGTCCAAGCTGCTGTGAACTGGGTTCCTTCATAAACAGCACATGCAAGAGGCTTCCAGCTTTCTTGTGGCTTCCCCTGATACAGAAAGGGCCAGCTTCATGGGCACACAACCAGTGCAGTCACACAGGGCCGCCGTGCAGAAGGACCCTGCAATGGAATTAATGCTCTGCTGTCACTGTATGAAATGCTTAATAAATTTATGTTTGAATGTGATTTTGGAAGTGGAGACCAAGGGGACAAGAAAGCATGCATGTGAGCAAAGCAGCCATGCAAAATATTCCTGTCCACGGTTCCTTTTATGCTCCATTTGCACGCAGCATCCAAGATGCTCCCTGGGAGCGCAGAACTCCAGTAGACCCACAATATGTGCGAATTCAGCGAGACTCAAAACGAGTACAAGGTAAGCATGTTACATCTAGGGCTGAGTATGTGGGAGCTCTGACAGCCCTCTTGGGGCTCTTTCTGTTGGAAGCAGAATTTGCTTTGATCACCAAAGGGCAGCAGTGGCATTCTAAGAAACATGAATGGCCAAGGAACTCTGTCATACTCTTTCTTACTCCTGTATCGGTCAACCACATATACCGAAATGATGATGTAGAAGGAAAGGGAAAGACAGGACGACCCATAGTTTCTTTTCCTTTCAGTCCTTTCTTACTCATCAGTAAGCCAAAGGCAGAGAGTGTTGGTAGAATGTACATGTATATAAGAAATGAAGTAAAACCAACTGAGTTAGTTTTATGCAGTGTTTCCACTGTTCTGGCAAGAAGAAAATACATACCCATGTACAAGCTAGAAAATACAAACTACAATTTCGTCAATTCCACATCTCAGTTAAAAGTTCTTATATCTGGGAACTCCCCTGGTGGCACAGTGGATAAGACTCCATGCTCCCAATGCAGGGGGCCTGGGTTCGATCCCTGGTCAGGGAACTAGATCCCACAGGCATGCTGCAACTAAGAGTTCGCATGCCTCAACTAAGGAGGCTGCGTGCCACAACTAAGGAGCCCACATGCTGCAACTAACGAGCTGGTGAGCCACAGTTAAGGAGCCCTCGAGCTGCAACTAAGAAGCCTGCGAGCCACAACTAAGGAGCCCGCCTGCCACAACTAAGGCACCCACGTGCTGCAACTAAGGAGCTGGCGAGCCACAACTAAGAAGCCCTCGAGCCACAACTAAGGAGCCCATCTGACGCAACTAAGACCCAGAGCAACCAAATAAATAAATAAATAAATATTGTTTTAAAAAAAGTTCTTATATCTGTATTTGTTTTGGCATTGCACAATATAAAGATGAATGGTAAAATTACGCTGATGATTTAAATTTTTAATTTTTCTTACAACTTACAATGGTATTAAATAGCAAACAAAAACTACTGTGACAAGTCTAGAGAAAGAGAGGCCGTAGAAGGCAGGACAAGGCTATATATTTTAGCCCCTTTACAGCACTTTTTCCTGCTTTCTGAAAAAGAGGTCCCCATATTTTCATTTTGTACTAAGCCCCACAAACTATGTAGCTGGCCCTGGGTGCAGATGAGTGGGAGAAATGCCTTGCTTTGCTTTGCCTTTCCAACTCGCCACTAAATTTTGTACCCTGGGGTTGATCCTAGGAGCTGCACTTACAAGCCATCACAACTGGGAATGCAAAGAATAGTAACAAAAAAAATGAGAGAGAGAGAGAGATACCTTCTGCAACATCCTTGCCTGCTCCAGAGCCACTGCTCAAAGCCCCTGGAGACTAAAAGCTCTTTTATGAGTTCAAATGTTTTCTCTTCCCTCTCTCCCTCTCAACAATCTGTCTACCTCTCCTCCAAGACAGGACACTACGAGAAGTGACAGTAGGAAAGCACATTCTTAATTTAGAAGTGAAATATTAATTCTATGTAATTCATATACATATACTATTTATATTTTTTAAATAATATCATAGTTTGAGATTTCAGGGTGCAAAAACCTAATTGTAAAACAGAGCTGGATCCAGCTAGTAGTCCTCTCTCTTCCTGCTGCTTTCACATAAAGGAAAATGCATCTGACTCTGGAGGAGCAATGTCATATTAATCTTCATAATTTCCACATTTTCTTAAATATCTTTGGCATCTTTACATCCATATTCCATCATCTTTTTGGTGATTACTTTCAGTAAGTCATTCTGACTTGAATATATATATGCAAATATATATTACATATATATGCAAATCACAGTGTTTATATGAAAATTCTGTCTCACATAATATATCATCAAAAAGCAATGATATTTCCTAATAAGAACAATGATCATAGACCAATGTGACTTAATTATTAAATCATTATGGCTTTCCTGCTTGGTAATGTGCCCAGCTGGAAGCATTTATGCCCATTGCCAACCCCTTTACAGGAAAACATCTGACACCTGCATGAGCCTCCTTTCTGCCGCTGTTGCTGTTAGAGGCCCCAGACTCGCAGACCGCAGCCATCACACTCCCCTGATCAGCTGTATCTTCGCAGCTTGTCAGGGCCATGGAACCCAACACTGATCAACAGAAGAATCTGATGCCCTTAGGACCATTTTGCTGAAGTGAATGGATTAACTGTTTAAGCTGCATTTTTGGAGATGTCAACTGGCGAGAGTGATAGATCAAATCCCAACAGGGCCAACTCAATATCTTATCTCATAAAGCGAATGAGTTCTATTTAGCAAAGGTAGAAGCGAAAAATAATTAAATAAATGGAAACTGAATTCTCTTTCTTTTCCTCTCCCTTTTTAATAGGCTTTTCTTATCTTTTCTTGCATATCCATTTTATCTCCTCTTCTTCCCGTTTCAGCACTGCCTCACCACCTATTTCACACTTTTCAAGCTCCTTTTTCTATCAGTATATTATGGGAGACATTCCTCACAATGTAAGTGTGTGTGTGTATATATGTACGCATACATATGAACATGAGAGATAGGAGAGAGGGAAGGAGAGGGAGGAAAGAGAAATTTAACTATCGGACTGGCAAAATTTCATAAATTTAATAATACGTCATACTGGCCAGGGTGTAGGAAGCATGTTGGTGGGAATATAAATTCTTGCAAGCATTTTGGAAAGCAATTTAGTCATCTCTTAATGCTTTAAATGCCATTTTAAAAAACGAGTAACTGCATGCTGATAAGGAAAAGGCTCTAAGGGATGTTATTAAGCAAAAAAAAATTAAGTGTAAATACAGCATTCTGTCATGTATGAGTCCTTTTATGTGTACTACATGTGTAAATGTATGCATAGGTATATAGAGTCAGGTCTGCTATAACGCTTGTATTGAAAAGGTAAATTTGTTCCAACATGATTGAAATATCAGGGAAAAGACTGGAACATAACTCCAATTTCACATTTTCTTATGCGCAATTTTGTCCATGAGAAATGCTAGATGAAAGCAGAAAATTGCACCCAAATGAACTGAGCTGCTTAAGAGTACACAAAATGCACACATCCCAACATGGACCAGCTACCTCTGTCCCCCATGTGTTAGAAGCCCTACCCATCCACATCTGGTGTTAAAACTTTTCAGATAAACCTCCTTCCACCACTACACAGTAACTCACAAGCTGTAAGCCCTCCAATGCCAACTTCCCCAAGCAAACTTCAGGTCTTTTTTTTTAAGGGAAAGCACCATATTTACTGTAGCATTTATGTATTTACCCATTTAACATGTGTAAAACTGTGCTGTCGTTTTTATTAGGCTCCTAGCTTTTGTTTTCACACGTCACTGATAGTTTTTGATTGTTGTGCCCCAACGCCATTTGTCCCATAAGCCTCGTGGCTTTTATTGCACAGTTTTGCATAGTGCAGTGATATTTAGGACCACATGTCGCATTATAGCAGAACTGACTACGTATGTACACATCTATGTGTATATGTACACATATATATTCCCACCAGCGGTTCTCAAATTTTGTCATGCATCAGAATCACCTGGAGGACTGACTTACTGAAATACAGATTGCTGGGCCTCACCCTCAGAGTTTCTGAGTCAGTAGGTCCAGAGAGGTGGCTAGGAATTTGCATCACTAACAAGTTCCCCTGTGATGTGATGCTGATGGTTTGGGAACCACACTTCAAGAACCACTGCCCAATCACTGGCTCGCATGCACTGTGGTGTCATGGCTAAATATCTTTATTGCTGCATTGCTGTAACTGAGAAAAGTGTGCAACAACCTAGATGTTCAACAGGAGGGGAATGAGTTAATGATGGTATAACCATATTATGGACTGCTGTGCAGCAAATGAAAAGAAAGAGGCAGGTCTCCATATTCTAGCATGGGAAACTCTCTAAGAAATGCTGTTGGAATAAAGCAAGGCATAGATATAGATATATAAATGCCATTTATATATTTAAAATAACTATCCTATCAGTTTGAGTATATGTATGAAAATTCACAGAAAAGGTCTGTAAAATACACATCAAAGTGGTCATAGTGGTTACTTACCTCTTGGAGATAAATGGGATTTGGGGTGGTGGGTGGTTAAAGGGGCTTTGGACATAAATGTAATGTTTTAAATATTAATTAATCAAAGGTAATCAACTTGTATAATTAAAATGAACTCTTTTAGGGACTTCCCTGGTGGTCCAGTGGTTAAGAATCCACCTTCCAATGCAGGGGACGCGGGTCTGATCCCTGGTCGGGAAACTAAGATCCCACATGCCGTGGGGCAACTAAGCCCGCGCGCCACAACTACTGAGCCTGTGCGCTCTGGAGGCTGTGCACCACAAGTAGAGAGAAGCCCGTGCACCGCAACAAAGAAAGACCCCACATGCCGCAACTAAGACCCCAACACAGCCAAAAATAAATAAATAAATAAATAAATATTTTTAAAAATAAAATGAACTCTTTTAGAGATAAACAGGTGTGTGTATTACAGAAATTTCTCCTAAAGGTTATCCCAAAACAGTTTATAGTTAACTAAGCTTACATAGTAGTTTTTTGCTCATACATTTGTCAACACAAGCAAATTCCTATTTCAAGCAAAAATACAGACTGTGGTTAAATAATTCCAAACACTAAAATTCTGACAAAAGAAAATATTAGTATCTATATGTTGTAACAACCTCACTATTTGGTAGCAAAAAATTCTCTTTCTCAAATCTGCATGTAGGAAAATCACAAGGCCTGCTTTAGGCTTTCTACTTGGGTCAGCCTTTTGTTTTTACTGGCGTTTCTCATAACTCTATCAGTGAATATTGACTAACCTAGTTGGAATCTTCGCAAAATGGTGACCATAGAGTGCTTTTGTTTAGGACACAACTACGAAACAACTGATCACATTCAGTGGGCCAGGTTCAACTAGTTGGCCTTTAAAGTCATAAAGTTATATCCTAACTGTAGGTGTATCTTTCCAGGAAAAGTTAAATGCTTCAGTGTGTCTGGGTTTCAGCGTCCATTTTACTAGTGTAAAATCACATTAATTAGGGTTTTTAGTAAAGGCAAATATAGAGAAAAAAAAGCAAAATTAGCCCATTGTCCCACAGCTCAGACCTAAGAAAACAAACATATATCCTCAGGGATAGAGTTCAAACTGTATGGAGAGACGGGAAAAAAATTAATAATTTCCCTTTTTTCCCACCCCTCTCCCACCAGCCCAGAACTTCCCACTACTATGTACAAAACTAGCTTCAGATATTTACTCAAGTGTCACCTCCTTCTCATTAAGGCCTTCCCTAGTGCTTTTTAAAGGAGGAAAGTATTATTCTACCCCCCTTTCTTGCTTTATATCTCATCATAATACCACCATCTATGATACTCTAAATTTTACTTATCCTTTATAAAGTATCGTCTGTCTTTCCCCAACTGGAATGCAAGCTCCATAACAAAAGGACTTTTATTTTTACCGTTCTCTCACTGCAATATCTCCAGAACAATGCCTGGCACGTGGTAAGCACTCAATAAATATTTGCTGAGTGAATGGAATCTGTACTTTGTGAAACTCTAAACGGTGACTGGGGTTAAACGTTACCTATAACTATGAGTGCGTGTTAGCCAGAGTCTAAAACATTACACGACACTATTAGTACTACCAATGCGCTACTTCTTGAAGTTTCCATATTCAATACCAGAATAGGGCTATGTTCCATTATTCAAGTTCCGGTTTTCCTTTACCTTCTAGATTAGGTACTCTGTTGGTGTCATTCCCTTACAATCATGGCCGAGCTAGTGCAGTTTTGAAGTTTGCACATTTTTTTCAATAAACTCTTAATCAGAATGCAAATATTAACAAGATGAAAAGCTCTGCCCAGCTCCATGCAAATTCCATCACCCTATGTCCTCTTAGCCCTCCATACCACCAAGGAATAAAAGTAGGGTATTTTCCCTTTTATGGTTTTATGGCATATGCTACAAAGAGAAAATCACACAAAATACTGATTTAGATCAGAGTCCTTTGGTCCTAACAATACTGAATGCAGATAATCTCTTTTCCCTACATTCTTTGTATGCTTTCACATAATTGCCACATTAATTTTTTTTTAATTATTTATTTATGGCTGTGTTGGGTCTTCGTTTCTGTGCGAGGGCTTTCTCCAGTTGCGGCGAGCGGGGGCCGCTCTTCATCGCGGTGCGCGGGCCTCTCACTATCGCGGCCTCTCTTGTTGCGGAGCACAGGCTCCAGACGCACAGGCTCAGTAATTGTGGCTCACGGGCCTAGTTGCTCCGCGGCATGTGGGATCTTCCCAGACCAGGGCTCGAACCCGTGTGCCCTGCATTGGCAGGCAGATTCTCAACCACTGCGCCACCAGGGAAGCCCTGCCACGTTAATTTTAAGTTCCATATCCATAAGTGTATGGTTCAAGAAAGTTATCGTGTGGCAAGTATTTTGAAAGCATTTTCTTCCAACGTTTTGTCACTTGTAAGTTTTGGGTTTTGTTTTTTATATATTGACCTTACAAATGGTGATTATCTTAAGACAACTGTAGTCAGACTGGAAACATGTTGTTTCCGTGTTTGGTCAGATTTAACAAGATGGGAGGCCTCCAACTTTCAATACCAGTCTTCAAAACCCAGAGCACCTGCTTCTTCCCTTTCTCTCCATCAAACTTTTGAAAACTTACTAACACCCTCCATATCCAAGGGTGGAATTCAATCCTCGGTTGGTTGAACCTTCGGATGAAACCTGTAGATATGGAGGGCCAACTGTATGGTGCGAGGCAACTCGAACTCCATCTAAATTTGGGAGCAGTTCACTCTTAAATCCAGTCTTTCTTTTGACTCCTTTGAAGGAAGTGGCATTATTTGAATTTGTTCAGTTAGGATCTCTCCAGCGGCCTCGGGGGCAGAATTGGCACAGCCAGGGGCCAATGACAAAGTAAGTTCAGTCCAAAAGAAGTTGACAGGGGTGAGGTTCTAAAGGAGAATCCAATGGGCTTGAGAATGTGTAGGCCAATGTGCACACTCAACTGTTTAATTAAATCTGTTTCCATATTTGCTGTAGGTGCTTTCCCCAGAGAGGTACTTGGGTTTTCCATTAAGTGTGTATCACTATGGGTGTTTGTGATACTTTTATTGAGGGGCTGACTGTATCAATACATTGTATTATATTATTAGTCTTGTCAAATAACAGAATGCTTGGTCTTTTGCATGGATTTATTGGTGTATTAATGTGACTTTATTCTAGTACATGTCATGACAGTTATTTTCAAAAGCCTTAAGTATATGCTTATATTACTGAACTAATCCATGTATCAATCTACATTCCAAGGCTTACTGCTGATGTACCATCTTAGCAACATTATTATACTTCTTGGTGAGATTCACTTGTAGTTAATTCTGCTGACTTGTTTATTTTACTTATCCTGCCTAATAGCTCCAAGTTCTATAGTTCACTACGTGAATATAGTTTATGACCCTAATTTTGGAGATGTTAATATATTTAAATACCATCATAAAAACTACTGGGAGAAGTTTGGTTTGGTTATGATGAGGCAACTTCCATAAATAACCCGTGACCACTAACATTTACTGAGCACCTATGATGTTCCAAGCCACACAGGTAAGTTTTGAACATACAAATGTCCTCAAAGAACCTACAATCCAGTGAGGGGGAAAGGACGTAACTAGAAAAAAATTTCATTTTGCAAAATCTAAACAGGAAGGTGAACTGATACCAAAGCTCTCTAAAAGTGTATTTTTAATTGAAATGTCTTTTAAAGTCAGTAAAGAAAGACTGGATACATGGGAGTAGATGCATAGGCGTGTTTTGGGAAAGGGGTTAGCTGTACACATGTGTACGCTAATGGGTAAAAAATTCGTAAGATCAGTAGGGTCCAGAGTTTTCAACAGGCCCCCAGTTACTTTGGTGCATCCTAGTTGAGACCCACTGGCTAAGATCAGAATAAGGATTCTCAACCCCAACTGTACATTAGAATCCCTTGGGGAGGTTTTTAAAAATATACCCATGTCCAAGCCCCTGTCCCAGACCTATCAAGTCACAATGTCTGGGATGGAGCCCCGAGCAGCAGTATGTTTTAAAAGTTCCCCAGATGATTCTAATATGCAAACAAGTTCAGAAATCTTGGTTTAGGAAAAATAACTGATGTATATACATCAGCCCTCCTGTCTCATTCTCCTCTCTTCACTGCTCCTCAACACTGTGCTTGTAACGTATGATATTTTTATTATAATTTTGCAGACTATTCTTTCAAAACTGAAATTTTACACGGCTTATAAATTATGATTGTACAAAAGGACAAAAATAGTTTTAATTGCAACTGCTTTGGAAAATCCAGGATGAATCCTCACTCTAAGAGAGAACGAGTGTTACATCTTATTCAGGATTAGTTCTTATAATCAGATAAGCCGGATACCATTCTTCTAGAATCTAGGGGGCCATCAGTAGGGACATGGAAATTGCTGCAATTACAAAGCACTTTTGGTTATGTTTTTTGCTGTAAAGGGATTTCATTGTCATCTCACTGCTAAGATTAATAGTGGCTTTTTTTTCAATTTGGCATCTTGCAGTAATTTGGTGAATGCCAACCCTCCCCTTTCCAGAAAATATCAAGTTCTAACAGCTGTGACTCATGTCAAGGGATCCAGCAAGATGCCCTAGCCATCTGCCGGCTTCCTGCAGGTAACCTCCTGCCACCATATCTATCAGCCTAGAACTGACAAGCTGAAAGCAGCTTCTAAAATCTGCCCTCCATCTTGAAATCTTCTCTTCTGGCTCTTCTATTCTTTTCCTGCCAGAATTACCTCCAGGCTGCAACAAAGAGAACCTCTTCTTCTTTACCAGCGTAACCAACCATCCCTGTCTGCCCAGGCCTGAAGGGCTCCTGGGATGTGGAGCTTTCAGTGCTAAAATTGGGACAGTCCCAGGCAAACCAGGACAAGTTAGCCTCCTTACCTTTACCCAACCAAGTCTGACCTCTTTTGCATTTGAACTGCAATTTTATAGCTCAGCAGTTCTCGAATTTCAGCATCTAGTGGAGGTTTGATGGTTAAAATCTTCTTAAAACATCAATTGCTGGGCGCACCCCCGGAGTTTCTGATTTGGTAGGCCAGGGGTGGGACCAGGTAAAGCCCATTTATCACAGGGGATGCTGCTGATCCGGGGGCCACACTCTGGGAACCACTGTGCGGCTCAGTATCTCATATTCTACTCGCGTACCAGCAAGTCCTTTCATGCACACAATTGCTGTCCCAGGTGTTCAAAACTGACACTAGAGGAAGTGATGTTCAGTCCAGGCCTGGGAAAACAGCAGATGCTCAACAAATGCCTGTGTGGGGTCACTGAGCCATATCTGGGGTGAGATAATGGTCTCAAGAATGAAAATGTGACTAACATTTTCCCCTTATCAATTAGACCAAAAAACAAAAAGAAAAAAACTGAGTCTCTTTATTCATCTCCTCCAACAGTATCTTTACGATGCCCAACAGTATCTTTTACGATGGTAAAAGAAAACCATCTCAAAAAAAAAAAAAGAAAACCATCTCATCTGTTGTTAGTGAAAATATAAATTGGTACCACTTTTCTCAAGAGAAGTGGCATAATATGTATTTTTAAATCTCTTAAATTGAGCATACCATTTGACTCAGCAATCCCCTCCACATCTAGGAATCTACCCTAAAGGATAGTCTCAGATTTGCACAAAGACTTAGCCGCAAAACTCATCACAGAGTTTTGGGGGTTTTTTAACAATAGTGGAACAGCCTTAATGTCTTTCGGTAGGAAATTAAAGAAATTAAGGTGCTTTTATTTGGTGGAATACTCTGCATGGTAACTTAGAAGAATATGTAACAAATGAAAAAAATACTTGTTACAACTTTCAGTGGGAAAAAACAGTTTAACTGGACGAGTCCATAGTTAATTTCAATTTTTAAGTATGTAGATTAACATACGTTTGAGAGAGATTCAACAAAATTATTAACTGTAGCTATTTTTATAAATTATGATTAACTTTAAAAATATTTTTAGCTTATCTAAAATTTTCTAGATTTTCCACAATAAATATGAACTACTTTTGTAATAAGGGTTAAAGACAATTGATTTTTTTCAAGGGAGGACAAGTGACACTGTGACCTTCAAGACAAATCAGTGAGATTGTTCCCTGACTCCCTGGCCACGGCTCTTTTCCAGCTTCCTGATGCTCTCCTCACTCGGGCTCACATCCAGGTCGCTCCCAGTGTGTGTCCCACTCACACCCCACCTCTTGAATCAAACTGACCCTGAAAACCATTCTGTGCTTTCTGCTACCAGCCCTGCAGCGAACCTGCCCAGTCCTCTGTCTGGAAACAGCATGCGTCCTGCCCCACGAGAGTGTTTTCACAAGTGCACAGCAGGTGGTAAATGCGTCCCTCCAGGCATCGGTCCTGGGACTCACCAGTTACAGGAATGCCATGAGATTGCAGGGCTTCCCACTTAAAGGCAGCTTGTCTCACGGTGGCACTACCCAGAATGTCATTCTCAGCCGCCTCCTTGCTCAGGCCTCAGAGACATGGGGCTGTATTAGGACGTCCAGAGTCCTTGACTAGACCAGGACAAGAACATCTGAAAATAGTTGTAGCAGGTGTCCCACAACCTTGCTAAGTGCATCATGTGGCAATTCTGCAAACTACGTGAACTTTGCTCATGACTTAACTTCAACTCACTTAACAAAATTTTTTTAAATTTCAGAGTAAATTTTGTGAAGGAAAACGTTTTGGGAGAGTAGCTCAGAATATTCTTGTTAAGGTAGCTTATGAAATCTCTCAAATAACATCCCCACCCCATCGGAATCCAAGGATGGAAGAAGATCATGGGCATAGCCAAAGGGCTTGCAGAGAACAGCACTCTTAGAGACGGCAATAATCAACTGCTGCTTGATGCGACAGCCCTCTAAGACGTGAAATCACCACGACCTGGAGACCACCTGACCTTCTGATCCTCATCCCCGGCTGTCCCCACATCCTATAATATCTTGTTTCCACACCAAAGAAACAATCCCCCACCACATGGGTGAGGGCAGAATATAATGATTACTCTAACATACAATTATACCATGCTTTCAACTTTTTCACAGTGTGTTCACATGTGTCATTTCATGTAATTCTCGCATTTCTTATCTGGCATTGAACAGTGTAGGCTGAAGACTAAGAGCACGTCATCAGAGAAGCTGGGTTACACTCCCATCTCCGCAACTTACTAGTTGTGTGCTCTTTCGCACGTTACTTGGCCTCCCTGAGCTTCAGTTTCCTCTTCTGTAAAATGGCCCACAATACCAAGCTTAGAGACCTACTGTGAAGATTAGAGATAATATATGTTAAAGTATCCAGCACAATGCTTGGCACATTAATGGTTCTCAGTGAAGAAGAGCTGCACAGAACAATTATACTCTCCATTTTATGGGAGTCCTTCAAAGCATCAGCGGAAAAGTTGGGAAACTACCTGTATCGTCACTACACAATTATTTGAGAACAATCTTTTGGGATTTAACTTACCCACTCCCTATTTCCCCTCACCACTGCCATTGCCTAGGTTTAGACCCTCCCCATCCTTCTCTTGAACCACCTGCCAAACTCCTAGCGGGCGTAGGGGGCCTCAATCTTTCCCCTCTCCAAGCCATGATCTGTAAGACTAAGACCAAGGAACCAAAAATGAAGTTTCTTGCCTCTCAAAGAAAACTATACCAGTTCCCTATGGCCTGTTCCTCAATATGGCTTACAAGGTCCTCGTCTACTTCTTCTACATTTCATCTCCCATCCTGCCTTCTCGCCCCATCCCCCGTCTACCACATGCAGTCTGTGTCCCAGCAATTGTGACCATCTCACCGCCCGTTCCTGCTCCACGCTCCGCGTGTGTTGCCTTTGCACCAGCCAGCACTTCTGCATGTCCCAACCTGCCTACTTTGCCTACAGAATTTTCCTCCTTTCAAAGCCCACTTAAGTGCCATTTTCCCTGTGAAGCCAACCTTCACTCCCCTAGATGATTAGCACTGCTCTGTGGCTCCCGGGATGTGCCGCACACTCACCACGATGTCTTATAAATGACTGGTAGCAAGTCTGCCCCTCCCCGCTTCTCAAAAGCAAGGAATCCTGACAGCTAAGATTTATTGACTACCTACTATAAGCCAGTTTCTCTTCCAAGCATTTTGTATATATTATCACCTTTAATCTTCACGACAACCCTATAGGATAGTCACTACTATTATCTCCATTTTATAGATAATTAAACTGAGGCTTAAAGAAGTTAACTAACGTGCCCAAGGTTGCAAGTTATCAGCGGCCAAGCCAGGATTCAAAATCAAAGCCCACACTCTTAACCACTACACCATACCATATTAAAAACCTAGCACTGAACTCAGTACCTGGGAAGTTGTAATGTCTGTATTACTTATTTCTTGCTATATAACAAAGTATCCCAAAACATAGTGGCTCAAAACAATAAACATTTACTATCTCACAGTTTCTCTGGGTCAAGAATTCGGAAACAGCTTATTTGTGTGGTCTGTCTCAGGGTCTCTCAAGCGGTTGCTGTCAAGATGTCAGCGTGGGCTGCAATCATCTGAAGGCTTGGCCGGACTGGAGGATACGCTTCCAAGATGGCATGCGCACACGGTGCTGGGCATGGGCAGGAGGCCTCGGGTCCTTCACACGTGGCCCTCTCCACCAGCTTCCTGAGGGCCCTCATGACATGGTTGCTGGCTTCCCCCAGAGCGATCAATCCAAGAGAGCAAGGCAGAAGCCAGATGTCTTTTATGACCTAGCCTCAGAAGTCACACCCTGTCATTTCCACAGTATCCTATTAGTTACAGACGTCAGCCTTATTCAGTGTTGGAGAGACTACACAGGGGTGTGAATACACAGGAAGTGAGAATCACTGGGGGCTCTATAAATATTAAGTGAATAAGGCGAAAAAATTACTAAGAATTGCTCTGCCAGGACCTCTTCTAGATAATGAGAAGTCTGGATTAGGTGGCCACTTAAGTTTCCTTCCTTCCTTGTAGCTCCAAAACTACGGGAGATTATTTTCCAATTCTCCCCAAATAGATTGTCAAGTGGATTCAGGGATTTAATTTCATTAAGGTCCAGTAGAGGCCACAGGTGAGTATTTGCTAACTTGGCTTCTACTTTATGGTTTTAGGCAGAGTCAGCAAAGTATGAGAAATTCTACCAGTCTGAAACACAGTTATTTCCTTAACAGCAAAACAAATCTATGTTTGATTTCAGGATTAATTCTATAGTTTGATGCCAGCGTTAGCCCAGCCTCTGCACAAAGGCTTATCTTCTTTCGCAGAGTATCTGTGATTAAACTGAGGCAACTAAATCCCTTGTGTATAAGAGCAAAGATAATAAAAAATCATTGGTTTTAGCCCTTAGGCCTTGCTTGTTTTCAAGCCAAGGTTTTGTTTGCTTAAAATAATTCCTTAATATGATTCGAGACCTACGAAGAGAAAAAACTAATATTGAAATAAGGCACTATGCAGATACACATTGATACTGAATACATGAAATGAATTTTATTCTAAAGACCAGTCTATATTAGCGGAAATGAGAACCAAATGTAAGCGGCTGCCCCCTTAGGCTCACCCTCCCGCCTCCCATACGACCACCTGATTAGATCCAAAGTACTTTGGAAGCTGGGTCAGAAACACGCCACGAGGCTCCCTAGATCCCATCCTCTCACAGTGCTCTACACCACGGATTGGCAAACTACAGCCATGTAAACAGTTTCACTGGAGCACAGCCGCGCTCATTTGTTTATGAATTATCTATGGCTGCAATGGCAAAGGTGAGAATCTGCAACAGAGACCATATGGCTTGCAAAGCCAAAAATATTTACTATCTGGCCTTTTATAGAAAACATTTGCCGATCCCTCGTCTACACCTCTGGCAGCTTGGCCTGAGGTGAACTGTCATAAGCCCAAATGTCTATGCATGCTACACGCTATTCTAAAAATTTTTAAGGGAGAATGGGGGTATTACTGTTTACGTTGAGGTGTTACATACATACAGTAGAGGAACAAATTTTCATGGTAGGACACAGTGAGTTTTTTACACAAGTATCGCCTGTGCAACCACCTCCCAGATCAAGGTAATGTCTCCTATGCCCCCTCTCAGTCAATATCCCCCGAAACAAAGGTAGCCATTAGTTTAACTTTTATCACTGAGACCACAGATTTGTTTGCCTGTTCCTGAGCTTCATACGAACGGGACCGTGCAGTGTCTCACTCACCATTAAGTCAGCGGCCTTCTTACACACTGCAGCATGGAGCACTTTGTTCTTTTCCCGTGCTGTGCAATATTCAATGGTATGAATACAGCACAATTTTATTTACCTACTCTTCTGCTGATGGAAATTAGGTTCTTTCCAGATTTTTGCTATTATGAATAAAGCTGCTATGAACATTTGTGTACATGTCTCTCGGTGGCCATCAGGATCCATTCATCTTATCAAGAGTGGAATTTCTGGGTGATAGGAGACATCAACAAATACTTTTCCAAATGAGTTGCAATTGTTTAATGTACAAAAATATTGCTTTAATGTATAAAACCTTCTGAGAACAAGAGTTCAAAATACGCCCCTCCCACAATCTTCATATTACGCTGTGTATCCTGTGACAGACTGGCTATCCCAGGCATTAGTGGCGGGCGTGCCAGTTTTTGATACACAAAACCCTGACCTTGACAATATGCTGGCACTTTTCAAATTGATCTTGTTAAACCCTACCAAAAACTCTGTGGACTAGGTAACCTCAACATGTGACAGATGAGGACAAGAGGGGTCAGGAAGGAGAAACACCTTGACCAAGGTCATGCAACTAAATCAGCGGCACTCAAGGTCTCCCATCGAGCTTCTGTCTTCCTACTAAAAGCAGGAAGACCTGGGACTTCCCTGGAGGTCCAGCAGTTACGACTCCGCGCTTCCACTGCAAGGGGCACGGGCTCGATCCCTGGTCGGGGAACTAAGGTCCTACATGCCACGCAGCATGGCCAAAAAAAATAAAATAAAATAAAATAAAATAAAAGCAGGAGGACCAGCTTTGCATTTATCACAGAGTTAGGGAAGCACAAGCTTAGGCACCAATAACCTCAGCTCCTTGTTTTCCTGTTTAACTACCTTATCAGCTCAAATATAATTAAATTCTGCAACAGCTCCTGAGTATAACTCCCCGTACAGCAGACTTAAATCATCATTATTTCACACTACACTCTGTGCCTTAAGACGTTGCTATCCAGCTTGACAAGGGTAGAAAAATAAGAAGCTATAACCGCCCTGCAAAAATCTAACATTGAAAGATCACCACGAATCATAGGGTTTCACATATAGGCATGGATTTGCAAAAACAAACAAATAAACAAACAAATAAACAAACAAAAACCCTACAGGTTTTTCTATTTTCTACTCAAGTCTCTACTGCATGCTGAAGCTGACTTAAATGGCATAAATCAGAAAATGATAATGCAAACCGAATGAAATTCTCATAAATCACGTTACTAAGTATAGTTACATCTTAGATGTGAAACCCAATTAAACAGATGGCCACATGCTGTCAGAATCAGCCCCTAATCAATAAAGATGTTCATTTTAGAAAATCACCTCCATTTTTCACTTCTTCAGTGAAGCAAAAAGGTGGTACTTGGGGGCTGGGGGGAGTCCCAGGAAACCCAGTGGGGAAATGTATAAGGAACTCCACCTGTCTTAATTTATAGTCCGGAAAATCAGAAAGGAGGGAGAAAAAAAAGTCACCCACAGGATTCCTTGTCATCTTGCCTGGGAATGTAATTTACAATGAGAGCAAGCACTGGTCATTAGGAAAACAGAAACAGCTTGAATCTCTTAATTAAAATACTGCTTCAAATTGTTCATTCCAAACCCCCTCTGCTCATGAGCTTTCGAGAAACCACTGGGCTACCCTGAAATGGTTGCTTCCTCAGTAAACCTCTGATAAGATCACCTCTTCCCAGAAAGAAACAGGCTGAGCAGGGGTGAATCCTGGAGGCAGGATTTAAACCCCCCAAGAGCAGTGAGTATTCACTGACATTGGAAAGCCAGTGTGGAAGCACTGCTGAAGAGTCTACATCAGTGCCTTGCCTAGCATAAGAACTGATCTATTACATGCACCAGATTGGTGAAAATTTTGTCTACCAATGCCAAGAAGTGACGAAAATGAGAGCTGGTGAAAACACTTCTGTACTTCGGAACACTCACTCTGGAAAACATTTGGTGTCATCTGAAAGTTGAATATTTGCATACTCTACAAGCCAGTAATTCCACTCCTAGTATATACCCCAAACACTTGTTTCAGGGGACATGTATGAGAATATTCAGAGCAACATAGTTCATAATAGCAAAAACCGGGGGAAAGGGGAACACTTAGGTCTGTAGAACAGATAAGTAATCTGGGGTACAGTCACACATGGAATGTTACACAGCAGTGAAAATGAAAAACCTACTGCAACATGCTACCTGGATGAATCTTAAAAACACGTTGAATGAAAGCACAATTGCTTAAGATTGCATGCAATATAATACCATTTTTATTATGCTAAAAATAAGTAAAAATAAACAATATATTGCTTAGGGATACATATGGTTTAAAATTTATTTTTTAAAAAAAGAAGAAAATAATAAAATCACAAAAATCAGAATAGTTGGGCTTCCTTGGTGGCGCAGTGGTTGAGAGTCTGCCTGCCAATGCAGGGGACACGGGTTCGAGCCCTGGTCTGGGAGGATCCCACATGCCGCGGAGCGACTAGGCCCGTGAGCCACAACTACTGAGCCTGCGCATCTGGAGCCTGTGCTCCGCAACAAGAGAGGCCGCGATAGTGAGAGGCCCACGCACCGCGATGAAGAGTGGCCCCCACTTGCCGCAACTGGAGAAAGCCCTCGCACAGAAATGAAGACCCAGCACAGCCATAAATAAATAAATAAACAAACAAACAAACAAACAAACAAACCCAAAGTTAAAAAAAAAAAATCAGAATAGTGGTTACCTCAATGGTGAGGAAGAGGAAAAGGATGAGGAGGAGCACAGACAGATGCAATGACATCAGGAATGTTCCAGTTCTTGGATGGGTGGTGGGTTCATGAACGTATATTTATTTTATCATATGTTTTCTTATATACTTTGTAACTTTATGTGTTCTAGCATGTTATATATAATCTTTCGCATGTACAAAGTAAACCATTTTCTTTTAAAATAGATAATTTAAAGAATTTTCTATCACCCAGCAAGTTATTGCAATTGATATCAGTATAATTCGTGTTATATAAATATAACCTATATTATTATAAATAGTATTTATAAGTAATATCTAAAATATCATAATTTCCCATGTAACACATGCAGCTTACTTCTCAACTCAGAGCTATAGCAAAGCATCATGTTGTATATTTTAAATATATAAAATTTTTATTTGCCAATTATACCTCAATAAAGCTGGGGGTGGGTGGAGAAAGCAATGGTATTTTTATGACAATAATGCACTGCCAGCTAACTGTTTTCCTGTTCACTACTCTCCCAGACCAGTCCGGCAGAGACTGCCATTCTCCAAGGTGGCCACACGAGGGCGACTCTAAGAAGGTGTGCCTGCTGGGAGTGGGCTGTCCCCTCTGGCCAGGGAGTCCTGTCAGGATGAGGGCCAGCACAGAGGACCTACCACAAGTGGGTAGACAGGAAGCCTCCCTGAGAAGGTGGCATTCAGGCAAAGATTTGAAGGAAGTGGGAGCGCGAACCACGCAGATCACTTGGAGAAGTTTTCCAAGGCAAAGAGAACCCTGAGTACAAACGCCTGGAAGGAAGAGTGTCTCGTGCTCTAGGAACAGGAAGGAGGCGAGCATGGCTGGAACAGAGGGGAGATAAAGGCAGCATCATAAGAGGCCTCGGGGCCATTTCAAGTAATTTGGCTTTTATTCTGTGTGAGATGGGACGCTGATCACGGGTTCTGAGCAAAGGAGGGACATGAGATGACTGTAAGACATCTTAAAATGGCTGCAATATTATATTTAGAATAGACCAAAGGGGGATAAGTTCAGAAGCAGGGAGGCAAGTGAGGAGGCTATAACAGGGATTCGGGGGGAGATGGTGAGGGCACAATCAAGGGTAGCAACTCCTTATAAATTCCATCCCCCGCGCTCAACAAACAGCTGAGAGACATGCTTAAGACCATGAGATCAGAGGTGCTCACCATGCGAGGGGGTGGGGGTGGGGACCAGAAGACGCGCAGGAGCAGCCCGCCCTCCCACAACAGGTCACTGCCAGCCTGCACTCGGGGTCTGTCATTCTCGTCAATGTCTTCAGGCTTTTACTACATATGGATGTACCTCTAGACAATATATAGAACTGTTCTGCATGCTTTTGAACTCTATTTATATGATATCATACTCCACATATTTTTCCAAGTTGTTTTTTTTCACACACACAACCTATTATTTGTGAACTTCATCCATGTTAATACATGTCACTCTGGTCACTCATTGTTCGCCACTGTCTGGCATGCCCTCGTGTGAACATGACACATTTTGACTCATTCTCCTTTGGAGGGCCACATAGGTTATTCCCCTTTCGCTGCTATTATAAACAACACTGCTATAAGCATTCTCACGCGGGCCTCCTCATGTGCGACTTCTCTAGGGCACTGCTTCCCCAACTGTGTTAGACTCACCTGGAGGGCTTAATAAAACAGATTTCTGAGCCCCAAGTCCAGGGTTTGTGAACAACAGGTCTAAGGCGAGGCCCAAGATTTTGCATTTCTAACAAGTTCCCCTGGGACTCTGTTGCTAATAATCACGGGACTACACATTGAGTAACAGCACTAGTGCACATGTCGAGCGCTCAAGTGACATTCACAGACACGCATGCCCATCGTTGGCTTTTCTAGGTGTTGCCCAATTGTGCAGCAAAGTGGGTGAACCGATGTACATTTCCACCAGCAGTATGTGTCCCTGTCGCCAACATCTGGTGCTGTTAGATTTTTAATTTGTGCCAATCTGACCTTTAATAATTTTTTAACTTATCGTGGTAGTTATAATTATGTACCTAATACATGTAAATAAAAGAAACTCAAGACTTTACATCCCAGGATTAATTAGAGCATTTCAAAGCTTTTCTAACAGCTTCTAAATTCTCCCCAGCTACCTGCTCGTTTTTCCCATCAATCCTAGTAATAAATAAAACAAAAATCAGTAAGACCATTATGAAACAAAAGTGGAAGCTTGTTCCTTTTCATGGCCAACATCACTGCAGTTTTATTTACTGTAGTTGCTTTTTTTTAACTTAATGGTTATATGAAGCTTTTTTTAAAAAACTTATAAGGTAAAGAGAATGAGGAAAATTGGACATATGGGTAGGGAAACAAACTTCCTTCACCAACATACCTGGTCACTTCTGGGAGGAAATAAAGAACGCCCTACTCTTAAGTCACAGTCACGGAAAAGTTCCGTCCATTTTGTAGCACATTAACAAGGAGACAAGGAGCCGCTACTCACGGATCTGGTTGGTGGATGCACTGTAGAAGGCATTGACAGTCGTTGGATTCGTAAACCACCTGTAGAAACGGAAACAACCACCGCCAAGTGATCATCATTATCCAGGCAGGAGGGCAGTGAAACACATACAATGTGGCGGGATTTATTAGCAAATAACCAGGGAACAATGGGGAAGCGCCACACGCAGGGAAATTATCACCTCAGTTTAGGGTTATTGCTCTGCTCAATGAACAATCTCATCCTAAACTGAACATGCCTGGTTATTCACTGTTACTAACATAATGTAAAAAAGCACCAGGGCTTCTGAAACAGCTTTAATGAAAAATTCTAGAATCTAAAGGGATCTCCCCACAGATGGAAACACAGCAACAAGCTGATGTTTGCCAGGCCCTGTTCAATGGGTCCATGGGACAGCTGAGTTTTCTATGCTGCATCACCTCTGACCTGTCCATTAAAGGTTTTAGATTGGTGGCAACATAGAAGTCCATGTAAAGAGAGATAATAAAGCACAACCACGGTACCTAGAGGGTCTGCCTGCTCCAGTAGAAAGTTTACTGATTTAAGCCCCAAAAGATCTAATGGCTCATCCTGCCTCTATCACTAACTAGCCGGGTTGTGGTGGGAAAGTGGCCTATCTTCAGTTTCAGCTATAAAACTAAGGTATTGCATTAAGATATCTTGGGAGTACCTTCCAGCTATGAAGAGTCTACACTGCATTTTAAATGCATAGGAAGTTACTTAGATCAGACTCAGCAAATTTTTTCTGTAAACAGATGGTAAACATTTAGTCATTTCATGGGCCAAGAGGAAAAATCAAGGACATTATATAGGTACTTCTATAGTGAGAGAAGCTTTTCTATAAAATTTTATTGATGAAAGTCAAACTATAATAATCTAGTACAGGGCTTCCCTGGTGGCGCAGTGGTTAAGAATCCGCCTGACAATGCAGGGGACACGGGTTCGAGCCCTGGTCCGGGAAGATCCCACATGCCACGGAGCAACTAAACCCATGTGCCACAACTACTGAGCCTGTGCTCTAGAGCCTGCGAACCACAACTACTGAGCCCGCGCGCCTAGAGCCCGTGCTCCGCAACAAGAGAAGCCACCGCAATGAGAAGCCCGCACACCACAACGAAGAGTAGCCCCCGCTCGCCGCAACTTGAGAAAGCCCGTGCGCAACAACAAAGACCCAACGCAGCCAAAAATAAATAAATAAATAAAAATAAAGTTCCCTTTAAAAAAAAAATAATCGAGTACAATTTTTGGTAATACAGGCCTATTAATGAGAAGAATGAAATTCCTTAGGGGCAGGAGAACATTATGCTTTGAGGTTCAAAGTTAGTGCTTCCTACCATCAAATCAACCACAGACATTTATCTCTAAAGATCACTCTTAGCTCATGGCTGTACAAAACCAGGCAGCAGGCAAGATTTAGCCCTCAAGCCATAGTTTGCTGACCCCTGACTGAGATGCCTGTTGAGTTTCAGGCACTGCCCTTTATGATTAAAACCAAACATTTGTCTTAAGCTAAACTGCTCAAAATAAACTTCTATAAATCCCTTTTCAGAATAATCATTTACCAATTTATGTCTAATAGAATAATTATGTCAGACTAATAATTTATGTCAGACTAACATGAAACTGGTAGGAAATCCAAGTGTGGATTCTAGTTGGCCCACCCATACCTTCTCCCCTTATAAAGAAGTCCATGACTGTCACCCTATTATTATCACTAGTAGTAGTAGCAGCAGCAGCTAACATTCACGGAGCACTTACCACGTCCTACGCACTTTCTAGTCATAGGTTTTCCTCATAGAAAGTACAGGAATTATTAGCCTATCTCACAGGAAAGGACAATGAGACTTACAAGCATTATATACTCACACAAGGTCTAGTCTGTCTGACTTCAAACCAGTTCTCTTAAGCATTATATTATACTAGAGACATCACTGGAAATCAAAAAAGAGTGCCTCCTCTTGTCAAAGCTGAAACCTGTACTCACTTCCATAAAATGTATATTCTTTTCCTTCAAATTTAGGATGAGTATTTCAATAAACCCTAATGTTTGACACACATTTACTGGCTGGCTTACTTTTCTGAGGAGAAAAGTACAGGGAAAGCACTTTTATTGCCCTAATGTCACTACGTGTAGTAGGTAATATTTATTATGCCCCCCCCCCAAAAAAAATGTCCATGACCTAATCCCTGGATCCTGTGAATATGTTACATTACATGGCAAAAAGGACTTTGCAGATGTAATTAAGGTCAAGGAGCTTAAAATAGAGCGATTATCCTAGATTATCCCAGGTTGGCCCAATCTAATCACATGAGTCCTTAAAAGTGGGGATCCTTCTCTGGCTGGAATCCTAGGGGTGCAACAGGGGAGAAAGTCAGAAGAGATGCTGCAGAACGGGAAGTCAGAGAGATTCCAAGGGTGAGAAGGATTTGACACGCTGTGGCTGGCTGTGGCATGCAGCAGCCATGTGCAAGGAGTGGGAGAGAGTCCTCTAGGAGCTAAGAGTGGCTCCCAGCTGACAGCCAGCAGAGAAGTAGGAACCTCAGTTCTACAATGAGAATCGAAGAGGATTCTTCCCAGAGGCTCCTGCTAAGAGCCCAGCCAAGCCATCCCACATTTCTGACCTACAGAACCGTGAGGGAATACATTCGTGCTGCTCTGAGCTGCCGATAAGGCTGTGGTGATTCATTACAGCAGTAACAGAAAACTAACACACAAAGAACCCAGCATTTGTTATGTCTGCTCTCTGGGTCAAGAGGGGAGAATCCAGGTGCCTCTCAACATGGCTTCTAAATGACATTGGACTGAACCACAATATGTACCAAGGATGATGTGTATTCCTAGAGCTCATCTCTTCTCTTCCCATCCCTCCCAAGTCCCCTCCCTTTAGCAAAGAATAAACTTTCAAAACATTAGGTAAGAGCCATGTAGGAACAATGTTTCTAACTTCTGATGGACAAAGGCAGACAAAACAAAGAAATCAAACAACCAGATGGAGCCTGATGGGGCCTCTGAAGCTTCAGCAAGAATTCCTAAAACATCTTATACAAGATGCATGATCTCACCTTTCCTGACTTCCCAGAGCTCCTGCTGGCTCTAGGACATGTTTGGAGCCCTGATTATGCCCAGAGCTGATACTAAGTAGCTGCACTAACAGAGCCTACCAGTTGTGGATGCTATTATTTCTTCTGATTGGACAGTTCCCACACCAAGCCAGCCCTTAAATATTTTGTACATCTCCCTGATTATATCTGAGTTTATTATATATTTAGTTTTACTATTCTCTAACGTAAGCCCACCTGTGCTGGTTTTAATACGTGCTTGTAATTTTTTTTACACTCCTCCCATTAAGAAGTGGACTCTAAATTCCTCTTCCCTTGATTATGGGCTAGTCTTGGTGACTCACTTCTAAAGCATAAAATGCAGTGGAAATGACACCACATGACTTCCAATGCTAGGCAATTAAAGGCAATACAAGCTCCCCCTGGTAAACACATGTACGCCCTCCCTGCTTCTTTTTCAGGAAACTTGCTCTTCAAAGTTTCTGGCTCCACCAGCACGCCACAAAGAAGCCCAGTACACACGGAGAGGCCATAGCAGGCCTTCCGGGCGGCAGCCAGCACCAACCACTAGACTAGGCGAGGAGGCCTCCCGTGTGACTCCAGGCCCAGCCACTACCTGACTGCAACCACATGCAACACCATGAGCAAGAACCACCCAGCTGGGCCTAGTGACCACCGGAACCACGAGAGAAAAATGAATAATTATTGTTGCTTTAATCCTCTAACTTTGGGGGTGGTTCATTTTACAGCAAGAGATAACTGAAACACTGAAAAGCTGGCTGTCCACAGATTAAGTCCTACCCAATGGGTTGAATTTTCCCAGGAAAATGTTTTATCTGCCCAACACAATGGCTTTTAAAAGTACCGAATTGGAATTCCTTTAAATGAGGCGTGCAATCACTAGTTCTCCATGGTCTCCACCACTCCCTATCATTTACACTCGTCTAGGTCAACATCTGTTACCTGATTGGGCCGTGAAGGCATGAGTTTGCACAACTTACCTCCCAACAAGATTTTAAGTTCCTTATGGGCTAAGACTATTGCCCAAGTGCTATATGCTGAGCAAAAATTCATTAAATCTATTTAAATGAATGTATTGCTATGTATACATCTACTTAGATAAACGAACAGTGTCATTCAAGTGCTTTAAATTCTTTTTATTATGTCTTTAGGGTGTTCCTGCAGTCTGTGTTTCGGGAAGGATTTAGTAGATAAGGTAGGAAGAGGTCTCGTATAAATTTCAAAAATATATGGAGATGAAATTATACTGGACAATGGATACATAAAAAGAGTGTGATGATGAAATGCAATAATCTAAAGCAAAACACACTGATACCCTGATTTCTTTGGACCATATAAAATAGATATACATCAGGCTAAAGTTTTACATTTTACCTATTAACTCTTAAAGATAGTCTAGGGAATATGGAATGGAAAAACCATAGAGTATTTATTGCTTTATTTCACATATCCTGTAGATTGTATCCATCCCATTCCATGCTGTAGATAATTCTGGGCAGGACCATAATTTGTATAGACATTTGATATATTTTTACATATTTTTCAGAAGATAGAGAAAAAAATCCAGACATGTTTGGTCACAGTAGAATGAGAGTGAGTTAGTAGGGAGGCTGGCTTAAAATCATTTCTGTCAAAGAAAGAGGATCCTGAGGGAAAGAAATTACTTTTGACTCAAGCTGAGCAGTGAAGTAAATCCTCTATTTTTAAGCAAGCTGATGAAGTGACAATTCTGAGAACCAACCCCTAAATATGTACCTTCAGGGATGACCACCCAATTAATTTCATTCTTGCTGACACTGCCCATCGTGTTAGAAACTTCTTAATGCACATTTGTGCAGCTAAAATGGATTCCATGAGAATGAAACATAAAGGGTGTTTATCTCCTATACCCACAAAGAAGCAAAATGTTATTTCAGGGCTTTATGGAAATATAACCAGGATGTGCGGTTCAAAGTGAACTAGTGTAGTGGAGCTACTCCAGAATCACCCTCATTCGATTAACTCATGAATTTTCAGACCTAAAAGATGTCAATTAAAGTCGATGGGTATCATAAAGCTAAAATTCCCCACAGTGCCTGAAAAAGGACCCACCTGAAATTTCTTCTAAAAAAATGACTTATCACATCACTTTACCATGCAAAGAGAATCTTAAATTTCCTAACATTGCTTTCCCTGATATAGACATATGGTCTGAGGAATTACTAGCACTGCACTGATTCTCATTCCAGGAGAACTTTTCCAGAAATATTAACCAATTTAATGTCCTTGTGAAAGAGGTATTTGTTTTCATTGACAGAGAAGAAAAAGACACAAGTCACACAGTTTGCTTAAGCCCACAGTCAGCCAGCACTTTTCCAAGGCATAAATATTAGAAGTAGTCAAGGCCATTAGAATCTTACAGCCCATCAGTATTTTAGGATGATGTTAAAAATGACACATTTAGGAGTTTTTCAATTAGCAACCCAGGCCTTGCTATACACCCAAATGCATAATGACATTCTGAAATTAAAGAATTAACTTGGCAGCGTCTCCAATATAGAAGAATCCCTGAGAGCACCCTGAAAGTTCACAAAAATACTGGTGCAAAGTTTGAATTTTTCACAAGTTGCAAAGACAAGAGTTTGAACTTACCTGAAGTAGACCTGAAAGGGTAGGATGATTTACATATTACATGTAGATGTTCACTGAAATACTGGAAACTATTTGAAGTCGTGAGATTTGAGAAGCTAGTTTTAGAACCCTAAATCTAAAATTTCTATTGAGTAATTTAGGCTGGGAATGAAACAGGCGAGATGGACTGAGAGATACTGTGACGAGAGGAGAAAATCAAGGACAATGGAGCAGATGACTTCACATCAGCTCTCTGTCATTTCCAAAGAAGTTCTAAAGCCTTCTGCTCTCTTCCTTTGTGCTTTTGAGGGGAGTCACGGATAGGTAAGGGGAATGGTTCAGCTTTAGGCCTACTCCTTAAAATCAAACACTTTTAACTTACTCTGTAGGCGCATATTGTAAGAAGATTTGAAGGGCAGAGGGCAGGATGGCTAGATGGGACCCATGGCTAAGAGGGAGAGGCGGTAATCACAGCTTAAGCCAAGGGAGGGTAAAGGGCCTAGAGTTTTTCTAGAGGCCAGAACAGAGGAGGGAGTTGGAAGAGGGAGTAACGAGAGACCCATAGAGCATAAAAAGAGCCAGCCAAAGATCTGGAGACCAGAATATCAGACAAGGTTAAAACGTGGGCCGTGAAAAAAAAAAAAATGGGCCATGGAAGTCAGGCTTCCAGCTATGACACTATGAAAAGGTCAACAAATCCCTTCCACAAAAGCCAAGTATACCTTTCCCCTGGCTGGCAGCTTGGAGGCCGCACGATGCCTGGAGTTACGGTAAAAGACGTGAACCAGCGGGAGTTCGTCAGAGCTCTGGCAGCCTTCCTCAAAAAGTCCGGGAAGCTGCAAGTCCCTGCATGGGTGGACACTGTCAAGCCGGCCAAGCACAAAGAGCTCGCTCCCTATGACGAGTACTGGTTCTACACACGAGCTGCCTGCCCAGCACGGCACCTGTACCTCCGGGGCGGCGCTGGGGTTGGTTCCATGACCAAGATCTATGGGGGGCGTCAGAGATATGGTGTCACGCCCAGCCACTTCAGCAGAGGCTCCAAGAGCGTGGCCCGTCGGGTCCTCCAAGCCCTGGAGGGGCTGAAAATGGTGGAAAAGGACCAAGATGGGGGCCAGAAACTAACACCTCAGGGACAGAGAGATGTGGACAGAATCGCTGGACAGGTGGCAGCTGCCAACAAGAAGCATTAGAACAAAAGATGCTGGGTTAATAAACTGCCTCATTCGTTAAAAAAAAAAGTATAAAAATGGACAAAACTGTCAACAAACAACCATCTTAGGGCCCTGGCAATTGATCAAAGGCAAACAACACATTGAAAAATGTTTAATTTTGAAAAACTGCTACAACTTAAGAGGAAGTAGAACAGGAGTCTGTGGCCTTCTTGCCTGGGACTACCAGCATCCCTCCCAGCTCAATCAGCAAGAACTTATTTTATTAGGATAGGGCTGGCTGGAAAACCAGCAGCTTTGCTGCCACAGGGGGTGAACTCACTTGGGGTGGGGGTAAAAACCTGCAACTATGCCAGCTGAAAGTGATAAACCTGGTAGAAAACAAACGAGGAAAACCCACAGCTTTGTGAGCCTGAAGTTACAGTTCCCATTGGGGAAAGTGACAGATCAGCCAGAAATTTAAAAGGGAGACAGTGGAACTGAAAGAGTCATAGAAGGGTGAGATCAGCTCTCCACACATCCCTGGCTGACTGGGAAACTAGGCATGTGTACAGGGGAGACCCAAGAGAGCCCAGTAGAAAGTAAACTCCAAGGGTGACTGGGAAGGGCTGGTGACTTTGAATGCACACCCAAGCCCCACGCAGATCAACTGGCAGAGGGCAGAAGCCCTACAGGTTCAAAGTGTCTGAGCACAAGCTCTGCCCTGATCCCTGGCTGACGACTAAGCTATGCAGACTCAGGGACAACCTCCATGAAGTGAGGCTAAAAAATAAAAATGAGAATTTAAAAAATGAGTAGAGACATCCATGGCCACATACTGTAGCAGAGACAGATTCTACAGTGTTAGTCCAGGAAAGTTACTTTTAAAAAAGCCTCAGAAAAATAAACCAGAATCCACAGTTGCTACAATACATTATCCTAAATGTCATTTTCAACAACGACAAAAAATGATGCTGGAAGAAAAAGTGTAAAGAAAAGCAATCAATAAAAACTGACTCTGAGTGAGCCCATATGTTGGATTTAACAGACAAAGACTTGAAAGCAGCAACTGTAAATTAGTTCAAAGAATTAAAATAAACTGTATTCAAACAATTAATGGAGAATATGATGACAACAAAGAGTCGTAACAAAGAAATAGAAACTATTACAAAAAAACAAATGGAACTTCAGGAGTTGAAAAGGGCAATAATCAAAATGAAAATTGTATTGATGAGTCACCAGCAAATCTGAGAATACAGAAGAAAGAACTGGTGAATTTGAAGATGGATCAATAGAAATAATCCAATCCGGAGAAGAGAGAGAAAACAACCCTGGAGAATTGGGTCATAGCAGAACAGAGTAATACCAGCAGGCAGAACACAAAGTAATCTAAACCTGAGCTGAAGAATTTCTCAGTTGTAAGCCTCTTGTTCATTTTGTAAAACGGGGATAATAAATAGTACCTATACCTCACAGAACTGACTAGAGGATAAAATGAATTAAAATATGTAAGTCACTTCCTGGAACATTATAAACACATAATAATTTTTAGTTGCTATCATCATCATCATTCACACTTTGCTAGGGAAGAAAATCATGAGTGGCCCTGACCCCAATAGTTCCTAGTGAAACTTCCCTACCTGTAGGAAAAGTTCTTACCGCTTGCTGAGAAGAGGGATATAAATCATAACTGCTACTGAAGGAAAATAATAGAGCTATCAGTTCTTTGACACGCATTACCTCAACAAAGATCCTATAGTTACTTCATAATCACAGGCATACCTCGGAGATTGTAGGTTCAGTTCCAGACCACCATAATAAAGCAAATATCACAAATTTTTTGGTTTCCCAGGCATATAAAAGTTATGTTTATACTATATGGTAGTCTGTTAAGTGTGCAATGGCATTATAGCTAAAAAAATGTATATACCTTAATTTTAAAATACTTTATCTCTAAAAAATGCTAACCATCATCTGACAACACAGTGTTGCCACAAACCTTCAATTTGTAAAAAACGCACTGTCTGCCAAGTTCAATACAGCCAAGTGCAATAAAATGAGGTATGCCTGTATACAATTACTTCTACATTTGTAATCATACTTTACTTTTTAAATATTTGGTTTTTAAGATATTCAAAAGTTTCTGCCTGAGTGTGAAATTCTAGAGAAATTTGCTTATAGATATATTCATAACAAGATCTAGAAATGATTTGAGCATTTGCATCTTAATAAGCCTTCTTTTTATATGTGTTGATGCTAGGAGTAGGGTAGTCATAATTAGATTGAACAACTGATTCATATAATATCAGAAATAAGAGTTGCCAAAACATAACACAAATTTTGCCAAACAAAAATAACTGGCGAGCCAGCTACTCTGACTTGAGGGGAATTACAAAGTTTGCTCTAAAGAAACTCCACTTCCCACCAACATATTTATCTATTTCACTTTTTTTTGTCTTTCTTTCTTTCTTTTTTTTATTTTTCTTACTCACTCTGTTTTTGGAACAGCTTTTCTCAGCCAGAAGAAATCAGTCTGTGCTAAATACTTGCGGGTTTGCAGGACGTTGCCGAAGTAGTCAGATTCTGAAAACTTGATCTGAATAAAACAAACCACAACCATCACTGTTCTAAGTGCAGATAAAAGATGGCTCTGAAAAAAAAGACTTCAGCGCACAAATGAGCGAGCAGCAGAGACGCTGCACTCCTCACATCATCTCTCAGCCATCACCGGTTAACCCAGTCTTCACAAAGCCATGAAATTTAATCTCAGTGATTTTCTTGTAAAATAAAAAGCTCAAAAATCAATATGGTCATTTCTGGATGACAGTAAAAAACGAGAAGCTGCAGTAATTTACAATGCATTTCATTTGCTTTATAACTGAAAAATCTACTTTAGCCTTTACAGAACATATTATCTTAGGTTTGAAATTTCTTCGCCCACATGAGTCCTTGATCTTTTCTAAAAATGTGTACTTTATTTATTTGTCACATAGGTTCTTCTAATAGTTCAGAATAGTTCTTTCAGAATAGAAAGAACTAGTTCTTTCTAGAACTGAACAGAACTAGTTCTATTCAGAATAGTTCTTCTAATAGTTCTAATAGTTCAGAAAGTTCAGAATATAAACTTTCAGTTTATTCAGCTGAAACCTCGTTTAGTTCACAGATGATGATTTAGTCAAATGTTAAAATCTAATTTACTGTAATCAGTATTTGTTCATGAAGGGAAAAAAAATGAAAGTGATTCAGACTTATTTTCTACCCTAAGCACAATGGAGTCACTAGAATAGTTTGATTATTAATTGAAATTATCTATCAACGCTCAAAAAATGCTCTGGTCACTAAAGATTCATGAAATTACAGAGGCAAATCATAGATTATAGCTCGCATGGAAAAAAAGGAAGTTGATGGCTCACAACAATGTTGTCTATTAAAATAGGGAGAAAGACATAATTGATTCTTGAGTTCCTTTTCTTTTTTTTGGAAGGAGAATGGCAGACAGTTTTAACTCTACAGGCACTCTACCTACAAAAGTAGCAGTACTTAACCTAAATATTGTAAATAATATCCATGTAACAGTAAAAGCAGTGGTTTGTAGTGATCCCTGATGCTTTGGTTTTAAAATATATTACTGTGACAAATAAAATAAGAAAAATACACATTTGAATAAGCAAGTAACCAAGAGTAATCATATTCTTATTAGCTGTAATATTTTTGTAAATTTAAGCCATGATACTCTTTTAAAAGCAAAAATTAAAATATGGCAAATGAAGGTTTATGAGACCCACAGGCATCACATTACAGATATGAATGAATATACACAACTTGACAGTTACAGACTTGACAGCAGCCTATTTGTTGGCCAGTGTCTGGCTCAGGTTTATCTCTTCCCTAACATATCATGGGTACTCATTTTGTCTGCAGAGTAACTTCTGTTAATGACTCATCTTAGCAATCTTTCCAGGGGACCAGGCCAAAATATAAAGAAAAGAATAAAATAATTAATGGCACAGAGAGAAAGGCAGGAATGAAAGTATCAATTCCTGGCATGTTTGGTGTTCTACTTGGCCAACAAGTTACAGAGATAAGACTTCAAACTGTCCCTCCCTCAATCCTCTTAGAGGTGGCTGATGAATAAATCGTGGTATAATCACATAATGGAAAACCACACAGAAGTCTAAACAAATGGTCTGTATGTGTGAACATGAAATAATCTCAAAAGCAATGCTGAGTAAATAAGACAAGTTGTATGTATTAGAGAATTTAAAATTTTAAAACTTATAAAACAATACTACATGCTGTTTATGGGCACATACCTATGTAGCAGAAGCATAAAGAAATGCATGGGAATGAGAAGCACTGAATTCAAGAGAGCGCATCTAGGGAAAGAGATAGGCAGGGAAGAAGGACATTAGGTCAAGGAGGACTACACAAAGAATTTCCAATGTATCTGCTTTATTCATTTAAAATGTGTGTGTACATGTATACAGCTAATATGGCAATATGTTTAATATCTGTTAAAGCTAGAGGTGTTCAAAATAGGATTTTACATACTTTTCCGATGTCTGAGATGCTTCATAATGAAAAGAAATCTTACAATCGATTGTATTTTAGATAGATGTTTATACTCAGCCTCAGAAGAAACAGAGTAAGCTCCTTGTTTTAAGAAGCAACCCTAACTAGCAATTCTAATGCGTTCCCGGATCACACAGTTTAAAGATGTGTCCAGTGTTCAACCTTTTTTCAGCTTTTGTTCCGAAGACAGCTCTGCCAGAACTTTCAGAATATGATTGTAACTGACAGAAAATTCAGATACGTTCTTGGGTTCAGAGCGTGCTCCGGAAAGTTCTCCCAAAGGAATTTCCTTCAAAAATATTAACTTTTTTTAGACGCAGACGTAGAGAATGGACTTGACACGGGGAGGGGGAAGGGTAAGCTGGGACGAAATGAGAGAGTGGCATGGACATATATACACTACCAAATGTAAAATAGATAGCTAGTGGGAAGCAGCTGCATAGCACAGGGAGATCAGCTCGGTGCTTTGTGACCACCTAGAGGGGTGGGATAAGGGAGGGTGGGAGGGAGATGCAAGAGGGAGGGGATATGGGGATATATGTATATGTATAGCTGATTCGCTTTGTTATACAGCAGAAACTAACACACCATTGTAAAGCAATTATACTCCAATAAAGATGTTAAAAAAAATATTAACTTTTTTTGTACTATCAATGGGGTCAGTTGTTACTTTTAGAAGAGTCTGCTAATAGTGTTACTTTCCTGTTCCATTCGAAAACAAAAACTTGACATTCAGGTTGTTCTACAGACATTAAATGGAAAACCACCCAAAAATTTCCTAAAGAAGAAGAGTTCCAAGTCTAAAAATACTTTACATAAATATGGTCCTACCATAGCCATGAAAATGGTCGTGGGCAGCAAAACTCAGAGGCAAGTGATTACAAATTTGCCAACATCTTACCTATATTTAGAAGGATAAATTTTAAATTGTTTTAATTATTAAACTGAGCATATTTTCTATTTCTTAGCCTGGTTCAGTTAATCTATTCCATTTATTTAATGGACATCACAGGTAATAGGGGACAACTTTTACTTTTTCCTGTAAGACAGGTTAAGTGTTTGGGAGTAAGGAACGGCCAGCCGCTGTTACTCCCATATGACAGATGGGAAACAACGATGGAGAGATTACGGAACCTGGCCAAGTCACGCAGTCCAAATCATTAGGCTCCCACTTCAGTGTTATATTCATTGGTCCTAATAAGAAAACTGGTGATTCAACAGAGAGAGTACAAGGAAGGAGGAGGAGAAGGTAAGAATTACGAGTGGGAGGAGAAGCAGTGATTAAATAAATCAGGGCACAGTTTACTTAATATCAGACAGCTGTTAAAATAATGGTAATGAAGGCTATGGAAGACAAGGACAAAACAATATGTTAACTGTAAAGGTCAGTATACAAAATTATATATAAGCATCAATTACAGCTATACAAAAATAGAAAGATAAAATAATACACTAAAACAAAAGTACATACTGTTATGTTCAAGTACCAATATTCAGGGACTTTTTCATTCCTTTTCTCTATTTTTCAAATTTTCCACCATGTGATAATACTTTGATAATTTCAAATATTTCAATAGGGCCTTGAGTGAGAAAAAACTATGAAACCTAGCAACCACTGGGAAAGTTCTGCTTGTTGTAGAGATAGCAACAAGAATGAATGTGCATGAATATTTTAGAACCACTTGTAATCTTCAAAAAAAAAATGTTTAAACTCTGAAAGCGACAATAATTGGCTCAAAAGTCTCTTGTCCTTTCAGTTACTGGTGAAAATCTAGGTCAAGTTGATAATGACTTTCAATCAATTCCACCTCCTGACTTTTCAATTGAGTGACCTTTGGGGAATTAATTGGGGCTCCCGTGTCATTTCCTAAGAATAGCTGTCCAGATCATAAAATTTAGGGGAATCTGACTTTCTCTTTGTGGAAATCCTATCCTAGATGCCTAGCACAAATGCAACAGACTAAATGGAAGAATAAAGCTATTACCCTCCCCAAAGGTGAGGAACACATAATAAGGGCAGAACAAGGAAATGTGTTCAGCTTCTCTGTAGGACCAGTAAATACAAGCTGATAAGATACTACATAAGCCAATAGGAAGTATAGATTCTAGAACACTTTTTAAGTTAAATCCATTTAAACATACTCAGCAATATATCCAAATACCTCTAAGAAAGATTTTATTTTAGGCACCCAAAGAACTCTGAATACTCAATGTAATCCAGATTTTAGAATTATGTTTTCCCTTATTTAAATAGCAAAGTCGGACTTCCCTGGTGGCTCAGTGGCTGGGAGTCTGCCTGCCAGTGCGGTGGGGTGGGGGGGGTGGGGGGGGGGCGGGGCGCGGGGGGGGAGGGGGGTTAGGGCCTGGTCCAGGAGGATCTCACGTGCCACAGAGGGGCTGAGCCCGTGCGCCACAACTACTGAGCCTGCGCTCTAGTGCCCATGAGCCACAGCTACTGAGGGCCACTCGCCTGGAGCTCGTGCTCCGCAACAAGTGACGCTGCCACGGCGAGAGGCCCGCGCACCTCAACGAACAGTGCTGGCTGCAACTGGAGGGGGCCCGTGCGCAGCGGCGAAGACCCAACGCAGCCAAAAATTAAAAAAAAAAAAAAAAGTATTTAAATAAAATAAATATATAAATAGCAAAGTAATACGCAAGATTGCTGTGTTTAGATGGCTTCGCTGTAAGTAGTATGTATGTATACATATATACACACCTACATACGGGGTGGTGTTCAAAATGTTTAACAACCTAAGTATACAGGACACTGTGGAAGATACAGTTCCCACAGGCATTCACATAAGGGTGACTCTGAGGGAGCACCAACTAGCACACCAACCAGGAACCAGATGCCCCGCTGCCACCACGGGGGGTAAGGGGAGGTCTTGGTCTGCTGCGGCCAGGGGAACACGAAGATGGGACTCCCCGTGTGCAGGAGTTACGGAGGACCGGCTAGAAGGCCGGTGGGCATCAGTGCACCTCGCTCCAGTGCCCACTCTTGCCTCTCCATGGTCATGGGGGGGTCAGAGATCACTTAAGAGAGCTGGCGGCATTGTTTCATTTTGTTTTTTTACCAAGTAGTACAGAATTATTTCAATATTTTAACAACCTGTTTTTCTGGAGCATTCCACCTAAATATCACCTCACTCTTGCATAGTGGCAGCAGCACTCTCTGTCATTATGCACACAAAAATCATATACACACATAAACACACAAGTGTTCCACTAGCAAGAGCAGACCAAGACCCACCCCAAAGAATATTATGTGGGTTCACATATTATCTACGTATCTCCACGTGCATATTTATGTTGATGTATGTATCACTCACCAGAAACATTGATCTTCTCTGAAAAATTACCCACATCCAGTTCTCCTAAGTAAATGGAGGCCAGCTGTGATTCTGACTTTAGCTCCTACTGCAATTTTCCATTGGTTTTCACAATGAGAGACGTGCTGAATGGGGTCAAGTATTTACCTACTGTCTCTCAGATACGTGCCCACCCTTTTACTCCGTTCTCTAATATAATGCTAGGCTGTGAATCTGAAAACCACGTTTCCCAGGCTCCACTGCAGTCGGCTTCCTGCCAATAGGAGGCACTGGTGGAAATCAGCAGGTGGCAGGAGGGGAAAGGATGCTGTGTTTTTTCTCTTTCATTCCCTCTCTCTCCTCTTTCTTCTTCCGACAATGACTCTGGAAGAATCTTCAGTCCCTCTTCCACAGCCCCAGCTCTGCTCTGGAGTGGCAGTTCCTCATCTGCTCTCGAAAGCAATGGTACCGCCACCTCCTCCCTTTTGTGTCCCTAGACACAGGGGTGGTAACTGCTTCCTAAAAAAGTTATTAATCTCTGGTTTACCTCGCCTTCCTGATTTTTGCATTCCAACCTATTTCCTGTATTATATCTCCTCTCTTTGAAATACCTGATGTGGTTTGGCTTTCCTGGCTGATACAGAAATCTTCCCAAAATTGGTATCAACTCACTCTTGCATCTGTCTCCATCAAAGAGCAGTACAGGTACACCTTATAAGGTTTATCTGAACGTGGACTGATGCCTATCTTTTTAGGCTAACTAGTAGGCTTTCCTGCATGCTACTGGGGGCTCACATAAAGGGCACATCCTTTTTCTTGTTCTTTTCAAAGACTACAGAAAGACTGTTGTTCAGCAATATTTTGCTGGGTATCTCAGTTTACCCTGTCATCCTCAGAAGAGAAAAAAAAATTTTTTTTCTAATTCTTTATATCTGCCTCTAAGTTCTTTTCCATTTGCTCTTATCTCCATATGAGCCCAACTTGAGTTTTCAGCCTTTCCCTTGACCTTCATCTAATCCATTTCCCAATCTCTATCCTCTTTCCTTTTGTGTTTGTACCTGATGAATCACCTTCACCTGCATCAAATAAAGTAAGCTGTTTTTCATTTGCAACAGCCTGTCAATGTTCAGAGCTTGTATTACCAGAAATTTCTCATAAGCCCAACAGTAGTCCTTATCTACATATTCCTCAAAACTGAAAACACAGTCCCACTGTGTATCAGCAATACTTTAGTCCTTTTGCTATTAACCTCGGTGACACTATTACTATCACATCAAGCATCCTTTACCTATTTTCCAGTTGGGTTTTATTCGTTTCCTCTATCAGTTTCTGATCATGAATGTATTTTTACTTCATGTATTTGGATTTTTTCACCGTCTTTTTTAAACTGTTAGAAACTCTTGGGTGTAACTGTGTCTGCTTCGGCAATGAGTTGGGTGAAAGCCATTTCTTCTCAAAAGTACTTAAAAATTTTGGTATATAATGGCTTCAGTTCAGGCCCTGGAGACATGAGGAAATACACCTAACACTGCATCCTGTTTGGCGTCTGGTTTCTTTTCACAAAAGATACTACATTTATTGAATCCTTAAATTTGGGGCATTCACTTTAAACAGCAGCAGACTGCCAACAAAACCTGATCAACTAAACACCGTGAGTGAGCCCTGAATGCTATCTTATTTGATTAAGGCCTGAGACTGTTCCATCTGTAGAGCCTCTTAAATCAATTTCAGGCACATGGATACTGCATGTGTTAATTCGTAATGACCTTTCCAAACCAAAATAATTTACTATCATAAGTGAAAAACTGAAGAAGCCATAACTAACACTTAACAGTGTGCTTACTCTGTGCCAGGGTCAATTCTACATACTTTAAATATGTTAACTTATCTGATCCTCATAGCAGCCCTATAAGGGAGGGATTATTACTATCTCCATTTTGATATGAAGAAACTGAGGCACAGAGAGGTGGCATAACCTACCCTAGGTTGCACAGCTAGGAAATGGCAGAATGGGGATTTAATTCCAGACACTTTGATTCCAGGGTCCATGTTCATAACCACTACACCAAACTGCCTCTCAAATTCTCGCCTGCATTCTTCAAGTATCTGCCAATCACATGTAATTATCCAGGTTCTACTGCTGAGGTACTTTGTGCCCTGGTGATGCCCTTCTTAGCAGCAATAGTTCTCATACTGATAAACAAAGTTATAGCTATCATTTATGGGGAGACGACTTATGTGCCACACATTATGCTAGGTGCTTTTACATTTACATAATCTCATTTAATCTTCTCAAAAATACTAAGACTTGGTTATTATTATCTCCAGTATCCAGATAATCAAAGGCATGCTAACTGAAGTAAAATAACCTGCACAAGATCAAACAACTAGCAAGTGGAAGAGGAAGAATCACTTCTTCGTCACTTAACAGTATGACCTCCCTTCTCTTCACTCATCTCATCCCATCCCAACCAGCTCTGGGAAAGCAGTTCCCACCTACTCTTCGACTCACTCCTCTGTTCCTCCAGCAGAGCTGCCTGACAAGAACCCTACAAAACCCCTTCTCTGATTACAAGTAGAGCTTCCTGGGCCCAGATTTCAGTCCTGGCTCTGACGCTTGGCATGGCACTGAGGAAATCACCTAACTTCTTTGAGTCTCTATGTCCTTTTCTGCGAGATGGGGATAAACACCATCTATTTCACAGGATCAGTGTGGGGCTTAAAAGGTAATGTACGTGAACGTGGCAAATGTGTCAGTATCTTTAATTATCATGCTAATAGTGAGATTTTTCAGGATCAAAACAATGTATAATGAGATGGGCTGTCTGAGCTTTGGGATACTGTGAAGCACAATTATTTTCCTCCACAGCAACTGGATCAATACTTTGGAAGGCTATATCTTGGAGCCCAACTGAGAAACTTTCTAATTAATGCTTTCACTCACTTTTGAATAATCTTATAAAATACCAGTGTTCATCTATAAAGCTAGGATTGCTTACAGATATGCAACTTATTAAATCACAGTTTCAGGAAAGAGCTATACCTCAGAACCACTGTTATTTAATGAATTCCAAAAAACTACTTTTTCAAGAAAATCTAGTGAATGATAAAAACAGGGGTTTTTGTGAGGAAGAAAAGTTCTTTACCAGAACTATCTGTAGGAAGGAAAATAACAGTGGTTATGATTAGAAAGGCCTGGAATGAATGTATCTACTGGAAAATATATGTCCCAAAATACTGGAATAAAAAAGAATTACTATTCCTCCATCAGTAACTTACTGCAAATATACAATCCAACTCACAATAAATTATAGAGTCATATGTATATGCACTTAGTTTGCCAAAACACTCATAAAGTTTAATGACGTTAACTTCCAACAGGCAAGATTTATTACTAGTCATTTAATATGAATGAAGCACATAAAGACTGTTTAACAACAAACATCATACATTCACCGTTAGAACATGCTCACTAATTGTAAAATACTCAGTTTGCTTAATTCTTTCCTTTATGATCAAAGTAGACCAAATCCAAGTCCATTTGCTTTATGGTACCCACTCAGCTACACATTCTTTCTGACACTTCCTTTATTTTGAATCTGCTCTAAATCTTGTGATATGCCTGGCATAATGAGGCTGATATCTAGCCAAGGAATGAATCAAAAGTTGGTGCTTTTTGGCACCACCAGATTTAACTGCCTGGACTTGGGTTAGCTGAAAGGCCGAGGCCAGTAAAACTTGCCCCCCAAAAAAATACAGTAAATTTAGCACTTACTGCCTTGAGGTCTTCATTAACATGAGTATCATTCATTATAAATTCAGGATAGCCAACTTTTGCCAAAACAGCTCTTGCCTATAAAAAAGAAAAAGAAAAATGATGTCAGAGTTTCAGCACTTAAGTCATTAATAATCAAAGGACACAGGAATGCAGCCTTCATCTGAAAACTCTGTTTACTGAATATCTACTATATGTAACTGACTGTGAAGGGCAAAAAAGAAAAAAAAAAAATCTAAGTTAGTCCCTGCCCTCAGCATACTAAAAGCATAGTGAATGTAGCAAATAACTATATAATACAAGATAAATAAAGGTTTAGATATAGACAATATTGTCTATAAATAATTTTATTTATAGACAATATTGTTATCAAAGTCCATAGCAGAGATTATTTCCTCATGGGGAAAATGCTTAATGGAGAAGGTGACCAAACTGAGTCTTAGAGAATGGATGGGATTTCAAAATGCAGAGCTGAGAGGAAGGACATTCCAGGAGAGCAAACAGCAGGGGCAAAGTCAGGGAGACGAAAAACAAAGAGCTCGTCAGAGAGATGGTGAGTAGTTTCCTGTAGCTGGAGAAGAAAGCACGAGGGGTGGACACAGAAAACCATGCAAGAAAGCCAGCTTTGGCCAGATCACAGGGATTCCTGAATGCCATGCTAAGAGTCTATATTTTGTTTTACAGACAAGAGAGAACTAAATATTTTTAGCAGGAATAAAATGAGATGAGTTACCCTCCAGCGAAATTATCTGTGCAACTCCGTGAATGATGGCCAGGATGCCAGAAAAATTGGAGGCCGAGAGTCCAGACTAATTTAAGATGCATCACAACCATCCTTTTGATAGACATACTACTTATTCCCTGTTTTACAGTTTATAGGGAATGGATAAAGGAAAAATAGGCACATACAAGGAGCCTCCGGACAGCAGTGACTGGCAAACTATGGCCTATGGGCCAAAGCTACTCTCTGCCCCGGCTCCCCACCCCAAATCTGTTTCTATAAATAAAGTTTCATTGGAACACAGCCACGCCCACTCATTTACATGTAATCTATGGCTGCTTTTGCACGACAACGGCAGAGTTAAATAGTTGGGACAGAAACCCTTTGGCTCACAAAACCTCAAATATTTACTCTCTAGCATTTTAAAGAAAAGGTTTGCCAACCCTTGCTCTCAAGAAATTTTGTCTCTCTCCTCTCCCCAGATTCAGGGTTTCACAAAAACAAAAGAACAGCTTACTCAAAGAGTAAGTACCCTGTCAGGCCTCTGCCCAGATCCCCTGGGATCCCTTTTATCACCTCAGCATATCCCTCCCCAGCTTCTATGTTCTTTTTCCTTTCTAATGGCCAGCACCTGAGACTGAAGGCCTGCCCTAGGGCTACTAGGACACCTTGCCTGCACTCAAAACAGTTTCCTCCTGGGAGTTTATCTACCTTGGGCCCCCATCTCCACTGCCATCCCAGCAGCCCTTAGCCAATGACAGCCTGTAGCAGGAATATGAAAGTCCAGCTCCTTTGCTTCAATTCAGGACACAGGGTGAGGTATAATTTGCCCTCTGGAGTTCCCCACAGGATCAGGCTATCTGAGACTTCCCCTGAAACGGCACCCTGGTCCATCTCTCACCCTTCCCAGTCTGGCTTCCCTCATTCCCTTGCTGGTTTCTCCTGGGAGCACTTGCTGAATAAATCATAAATCACTTGCACACGAATCCTCATCTCCAGCTCTGCCTCAAGAAGACCCAACATAAGACACCAGGCAACCCCCAACACATCGGTTTTATTCCAGCAAAGCAAAAACCAGTGACCTTTGCACACTGCTCTTAGTAATGAGTTTTTTCCTTCAGTCCCTTTCAATTTTCTTCACTCAAGAAATAAATAGAATAAGATAGTATGTTTTCCTTATCTGCCTTGAGATAATTCAAATATTAAATATCAGCAGAAACTTGAAACTCAAGACTCAGAGAGGATTTTACAAGTGCCGCAGGACACAGTCATAATGGGTTTTGCTGTTCCAGAGACTCAAATATAGCACAGATCAAATTTTGCCTTCAAAACCCTGTGAGTTACACTGAAAGCCTGATATGACCCAGAGAGCAGATAACCAGAGGTTACAACTCGCCCCCAACATCAAACAATACATCATATGTCTACAGGTTACCTTGTTCCGAGATTGTTCTGGTACTTCCCTCGTATTTAATTCCTCACTATACTTTATCAGCTCACCACAAGTCATATACATAACCATAACAAATAAAGAGCTCCAGATAGTCTCAAAAAAAATAAAGAAATATACAAGCTGAGTCATCCACAATTGTTTTCTGAACACTGGTCTTTCCAGAGCATGCTGGTGAATTATGGATTGTTTTTCAAACCTCACGCTCTGGGGCCCCCCACTGCACTACAGAGCTGCACAGAGTATATTACCTTCTGCACTGTATATGCAGGTCACTGAATCCTTTATTATTTATTTAGCAACACCATGACTTGAAGAGAGCCAGAATGGTGATACAAAGAATCTCTATTCATCTAAGAACACAAAGATAAATAATACTAGTAGCAACACTGCCAACATCTGGAAAGAATACTCTTCTTCCCCAAAAATGTGCTGTGTTGTTATGCCTCTATTCAAACCCAAATGCTCCTTCTGCCAGACAGTCTGTTGTCACTTCCACATCATCCCACCCAACCCCGTTCTACATTCTTCCCTGAGAAGCCTCAGAACTACATCTCCCAAAACCCCATGGGACATGACTGCAGGTTAGACTCTGTGAATGAGAAGCACTCACAGGAGACTGGAAAAGTAGAGGAGGAGACACTATTTATTCACTCGCTGCTGGTAGCTATGGGCAGGCACACGGGCATCTGCAGACAGCAGATAAAGCGCTTTGCCAGCAGCTTCCAAGCATTCTCCTGAGAAGAGCCCTTTCGTGTGCGGGCAGCAGAGACCATTGGCAGGCTCTGCCCTTCACTCCCCAGCCCTCCTGATGATTGCATAAGCCTCCAAATCCCCATATTAAACATCTTTCCGCTTGACACGCTTAGAAGGGCACCCATTTTCCTGAATAAACTCTGATATACCCTTTAAAGCAAATAATGATCGCATCACTTTTTAATTTTTTCAGAATGGAAGAAATGAAGCACCAATAGCTTGATGGCTTGTGAAGGGAAAAGCATTAGTGAAGCAGGCCTGAAATCAATTACTCCATGGGTTATAAGGACAAGAAGGAAAGGCAAGTTCCACTGCAAACACTGAGAGAACAGTGGGATAAATAAAAAACAGACTGCATGCTATATCCTGCAAGAAATATTTCCCAGTCTGCTTATGGCTGATCAAAAACTCCAGAGCTTTCCATAACCATTACATGCATTTCTTTCCCTTATTCACAAAGACCTCCAGAAAGGGCTGCACATGACAGCTGGACCTTCTTCCTCAATAAAGGAGGCTCAAATGATCTTCACTACCTGTGTGACCCTGAGCAAAGTACTTAACTTTTCTGAAGCAAATACTGCCTATTATATAACCAATATCCACATTCTTTTCCCTTCCTTACTATCAGACCCCAGTTCTTCTCAGGATGACACTGGACCCAACAAAAAATAGCTGCATCACCCAACTTCGTTTGCAGTTACAGTTGGCTATGGGATGAGATTTTGGCCAATGACATATAACCAAAAGTCCTTGTTGCACTCCCAGGAATCTGTTTTAAAAGACGAAGACTCCGCTGGCATGTGCCCTCTGCCTGCAGTCCACGGTTTCTCAACCTTAGCAATATTGACATTTGGGGCCAGGTAATTCCTACTGTGGGAGCTGTCCTGTAGCCTGTAGGATGTTTAGAAGCATCTTTGGTTTCTACATACTAGATGCCACTAGCAACACCACCTCACAACTCGTGACAACCAAAAATGTCTTCAGACATTGCCAAATGTCCCCTAGGGGCAAAATTGCCTGCTGGGTAAGAACCACTACTTTAGTCTTTCCTCTTCCTCCTTCCTGCAATGCTGATGCAATGGCAGAGATAGGGCAGCCATCTTGTAATCACAGGGTAACAAACAAGAGGAAGAAATCGACATGCTAAAGAGGGTGGAATGAAGAGTTGGTGCCATCTGGAGCCCACCATATCAGGCATGAACTGCCTCCCTTCCCCCTCTATGACATGAGGAAAATAAATCCCTATTTGTCTGAGGCATTATATATAATGTTTTCTACTAGCTGTAGCTGAATGTAATCCTAACATGATCTCCTTTTCATCACATATAGCCTGAGGGAAAAAAAAATAGTACCTATACTTCACTGGGTTGTCTGCAAGGATTCACGATGACATTGCACACAAAGCACTTTTTTATGCCTTGGTCCAGAGTACATGATGAATAAATGTTGGCTGTAGATTATACAGAGAAAGTAGAAACATGACTTCTTCCAAGGATCTGGAGTAACACTGTTCTGTACCTATGTGGAGGGTCTCTTAGGGGAACCCAGGCCAGATTACATCCTTAACCAAATACCTGAACTCCCCTGGGGAATAATGTCACTCTTTTTAGTCACAGGTCAAGTTTCAGGGGGCCACACAACGTAGTGAGAGAGGAAGGCTGTTGAAGCAACCCTGTGATCAGTGGGGAGACAGATGTGCCCATGAGATGCTTGGAGCACGGTGGAAGATTTCCTGAGCAAAGCCAGACTCAAAGCATGAGCCAAGAGAACCCAGGCTATTCATTTCCCCCCAAAAGTCTGAGGACTCTTCTGAGGGCCGCTGTTTGCACACCTCAGAAAATGGACACAAGAAACACTATGAAAGCTGATCTTAGCAAAGATCAAAGAAAAGGTTGCCTTTAGCATTCACCATCTTGGTTTCTGCTTTCCCTTCCTTTCTCTTGCCTGTATCCGTTCCTCCCAGTACCTAGCAGGCCCTGTGTGTTCATACCACTTGCCCTCTGATCATACCCAAAATTGGCCTTTCCTTGGCAATACACTGTGCCCCAAAGTCATCTCCCCCTTCCCTCCTCATCCATCAGAACTGCTATCCCCTCACGGCAGCTAACCTATTAGCTGTCATTGGGGCCTCAAACTAATTTATAAGATGTGAGTGACTAATAGCAATCTAATGTATTAACTCTGGAGAAATATCTGTATTTAAAAGAGTAGTTCATTAACCAAAGGGATAAATCAAATTATAAGGAAGGTTTCTGTAGCTGTCAGAACCTTCTTTCTGATACTACTCAAATCAAGCTAATGGCCTATTCCACTTAATCCCCATTGTGTTCCCCACATGGAATACAGTGCCGGGCACATAGCAAGTGATCAATGCTCAATAAATATTGATTCATGTAATGAGTAATTTACTTGATAGACCCATTCTGATCAATGTCAAGAATAGTATCAGAAAATATAAAAGGTTATAGTCTAACACATGACCAAGAACATCATTCAATGCTGCTCCCGTCAAGGCACATTTCCATATAAACTGATCTTACCAAAAGAGATAACATGAGGGAAAAAAGAGAGAGACTTTCTGAGAACCTAGGGAACTTTCTGGAGAATGGAGCAATGTTTAAAATCCAGTGGGACTGGGACTTCCCTGGTGGTCCAGTGGTTAAGAATCCACGTTCCAATGCAGGGGACACAGGTTGGATCCCTGGTCAGGGAACTAAGATCCTACATGCTACGAGGCAACTAAGCCTGACAGCCACAACTACCGAGCCCGCACACTAGAGAGCAACTAGAGAGCCCACGGGCCTCAACTACAGAGGCAAAGCACTCTGGAGCCCGCAGGCCACAACTAGAGAGAAGCCCACGCACCGCAACAAAAAGATCCCACAGGCCACAACTAAGATTCGACACAGCCAAAAATAATAAATAAATAAACAAATAAAATCTGTTTAAAAAATCCATTGGGACTGACTTTTTTTTTTCTTTGTTGTGTTGAGTCTTCATTGCTGCGCACGGGCTTTCTCTAGTTGCTGCGAGCGGGGGCTACTCTTCGTTGTGGTGCGCAGGCTTCTCATTGCGGTGGCTTCTCGTGCTGTAGAGCACAGGCCCTAGGCGCCCGGGCTTCAGTAGTTGCAGCACGTGGGCTCAGTAGTTGTGGCACATGGGCCCTAGAGCACATGGGTTTCAGCAGTTGTGGCGCGCAGGCTCAGTAGTCGTGGCTCGCAGGCTCTAGAGTGCAGGCTCAGTAGTTGTGACACACAGGCTTCACTGCTCCACAGCATGTGGGATCTTCCCAGACCAGGTAGCAAACCCGTGTCCCCTGCATTGGCAGGCAGATTCTTAACCACTGCACCGCCAGGGAAGTCCCGGGACTGACTCTTGACAGCAACCAAAACTGTATTTTTTAATATAAGCTATTTCAATCAAACAACAAATACTTATTGAGAATGACCTTGAGGCTCAGGCCTCTCCTCAGTGCTAAAGAAATATAAAAATATATAAGACGATCCATGGCCTCACTGTATTTATATTAAAAGACTGAAGCAAAACATTCTAGGACAACTTGCCATAATCGCTACTACAAAGTATGAGCAGTATCCTAATTATCTGAACCTCTCTGTTCCTCAGTTTCCTCATCTGTAAAATGTGGATAAAATTACTTCTAATACCAATGCAGTGAAATAGAGAGCTGAAAGAAGTATTTGGCTAACAAAGGAATTGGGAAAGGATAACTTGGATTACCTAGATCAGGGGTTAATAACCTTTTTCTGTAAAGGGCCAGATGGTAAATATTTTCAGCTCTGCAGGCCATATGGTCTCTGTCACAACTATTCAACTCTGCATTGTACCTGGGAGAGCAGCCGTGGACACCACGTAAATGAATGGCTGTGGCTGTATGCCAATAAAACTTTATTTACAGACACTACTGAGATTTGAATCTCATATCACTTTTATGTAACATGATATATTCCTCTTCTTTTGACTTTTTAAAACAATTTTAAGATGTAAAATCCTTGCTTAGCTTGGAGGCCATACAAAAACAGGCAGCATGCTAAATATGGCTCAAGAGCCACAGTTTCCTGGGCTGACACATAATTCACTGAGGGTAGGTTGTTCATTGAGTTGCCTCAATTAATGGCACAGGGTCTAGCACACAGTAAGTGCTCAACAGCGCTTGCTAAAGTGATCCACGCTGAACAGGCTGGGGTGTGTGCGTGTGTGTGCATGGCTTAGCTATTAAGTTTTATATTTGTTTTTATTTCGCTCTTTGCTATTACTAACATGTACATGCAACAAATCTTAGTCACTTGGGGGTTTATTCCTTGCCCTAAAGTCTTAGGGCTAGAACTTTAAAAATCACAATTTCTGTGGAGACAACAGACAGTTCATGAAGTAAAGATGATTACTTTGAGAGAGAGAGAAAAACTATCACAAATGAACTAGAAAAACAAGGAACACTGAAAACTTAAAACACAACATGATTTAAACTCTCAAGTCACCCCTCCTTCCCAGAATTTTCCACAAGGTACACTACAACTTGATAGTGCTGGTGGGAAGAACAGAACCAAACATAATTCTGCTTTATTTGGCTGTGAGCGCTGAAACAACATGTAATTTTTACACAGATGACCAAACTGATTTAAAGATTGGTTAGCTTGACTGCTTTATCCTAAATTTTCAAAGCCACTTAATATTAAGCTGATCGGCAGAAATCAAGACAGAAAGCTCATTTGTTTTAATCCCCACTGACCTGGCTATTTAGGAGAGTCAGGAAAATTCTCAAATGTCTTACATGTACTACATCAAAGGCATCACTTTAAACACTTAATTAAACAGCTTTGTGTTTCCTCTACATAGTTAAGTCACTTAGCATATTTTTTCTCTTTTATTAATTTAACTAACTTAAGAAAAAAATGGAACAATTGATGATCAACTGCCCTTTTACAAACAATTTATAGCACAACTTTCTTAACGCTTGCAACAGCTGTGAAAGCGTCAGTCAGGCTTAACCACGCCAAGGTCTCGTTTTCTCTCATGAGTTCTACAATAACTATTAAACATCAATCAAAATTCTGAGCTTTAAGCATTGGAAGTTCAGGAGACTGTACATGAATTATACTATCCTTCAAAACAGTAGCAATTTCCATAATGCCAAACAAATGATTGACTAGTGTAGATGTCCTGGCTGAAGATATTATCCTAAGCAGAGCTAATGGTATTAATGAAAATTAGGCTGGAGAACAGGCTTTAATATCCTTTGGGGCTTTCTGAATTCCACAAATAATAACAATGCAGTTATCTGACAAATCAAATTTCACCTTCTTGATAAGAATGGCAATGATTTATCATGAGTCTTCAAAAACTTTAATTCTGCAAATTGCTTTCGGGTGTGGTTCACAGGCTCATGCATCATGCTGGGGGGAGAATAGATAAGCGCCCCCCATGAATCACGGGGCTTTTTAAGTGCAAGTCATAGTTCTGATTTTGCGAAAGCTGGAAGACAGGAATGCTCAGATTTCAGGTCTTCCACCCTTAACCCTGCCTGAATAATGTCCCAGTGTAGCAGACAATCCCCATTTCTCTCCGATATGGATAACATTCTAAGAAGGTATGTTCCAAATTATAAAGCAGCTCCATCCATCCATCGCCTCCCTTGAAAATACCTACGCCAGGACTTCCCCGGTGGCGCAGTGGTTGGGAATCCGCCTGCCAATGCAGGGGACACGGGTTCGAGCCCTGGTCCGGGAGGATCCCACATGCTGTGGAGCAACTAAGCCCGTGCGCCACAACTACTGAGCCTGCGCGTCTGGAGCCCACGAGCCACAACTACTGAAGCCCGCGTGCCTAGAGCCCGTGCTCTGCAACAAGAGAAGCCACCACAATGAGAAGCCCACGCACCGCAATGAAGAGGAGCCCCTGCTCGCCACAACTAGAGAAAGCCCGCACACAGCAACGAAGACCCAACGCAGTCAAAAAATTAATTAATTAATTAATTTTTTTAAAAAAAGAAAATACCTACTCCATGTATCTTGAAGGTGGGCAGTTTTTCCAGTCCAAAAAAGGAAAGTACTCTGGTACAGGTAAATCATAATTTGGCCACACCGGCACTAAACAGTTTCCTGGTATCATTGTGATAGTCCTCTCACTTGGGTGAGCCCTGCACCCAACAGAGTTTTTAAAAAAAGAACATTTGGGTTTTCTTTGAACATAGATGGAGCAGGGAGTAACAACAGAGTTAAGAACCCAAAACCATCCTATGATTAATCCATAAAACAACACATCTCCCCGATGGTAGGGGCAACTTTACCTTAAAAACAGTGGCAACTCTCACATATCCCCTTTGAAGCTGAATAGGAGAGTGTCAACGTCTTTTTATTACCTTCAATTACATGTGGTAAACTGCTCACAAAGTTTTCTCAAATAGAACAGCTGCTAGACCTGATTAAATGAATATCCTAAGCTTCAATTAACCAAATCCATTTGTCCAGACATAGCCAAGATGATAAAAGCCCGAGAGCCAGAACAATCCTATATTATAGTCAGGCTTTTAGATGAGCCAAAGTAAGTGGTATTTTTCTCTGCCCCACACGCAGGGCTCTACGTCACGGGTCAGCAAACAAAAGCCAACAGGCCAAAACAAGCCTACCACCTATTTTTGTAAAAAACACTGTGTTTTGGAACATGGTGAAGGGGTCCAAAATATGTCACTGCAGCATAAGAATTATTTTGAGCTGAAGGCATTTGAGAATCAACAGATACAGGAAGAGGCCTTCTCTGCACTCCCCTTATCTGCCTAAAAGCAGGCCTCCCAAAGGAATTCTACTGTCATAAATCCCTGTTAAGGGAGGCTTCTCATACCAGTGGGAAAGAGTGACTCCTACCACCAGAAATGAGGAGTCAGCGCCAGGATGAGAAATTGCATACACAGACCTTACTAAATCAAACCTTACCTTCCATTAGTTTCCCCCACGTATTTCTCAGTCATATCCCACCATTTATTGTTCCTTGAAATCTGTGTATAAAATAAATAACTTACAAGGATATACTGCACAGCACAAGGAATATAGCTAATATTTTATAATAACTATAAATGGAGTATACTCTTGAAAATTTGTGAACCACTATGTTGTACACCTGAAACTTATATAATACTGTGAATCAACTGTACCTCAATAAAAAAATAATAAAGTGTTTTTTTTAAAAAAGATGGCATATGAGGCCCAAATTCTCACTGCTTCTTTGAGCTACATTTTCTGTGAGCTCCCACCTACCTAAGGGAATAAACTTTGTCTTTTCTCCTGCTAATCCACCTTCTGTCAGTTTAATTTGCAGACCCCCAAACACTGAACCTCAAAGGGTAGTAGAAGTTTTTCCTCTCCAACAATAGCCATGTTCATTTGTTTATGGATTGTCTATGGCCACTTTCACACTACAGCTGCAGAGTTGAGTAGTTGCAAGAGAGACCATAGGGCCCCCAAAGCCTAAAATATTTACGATCTGTTTACTATCTGGCTCTTTGCATTAAAAATTATGCCAACACCTCTTCTACATAAGAAGGTCCCAAATTTTTCAAAACTAATAGTAAAGATGGCAAGGGAAAAATAGGGACAAAGGTTAATCTTTTTGGACAGGTTCATCAGATATAAACATGTGATTAAACTTATAATAATGCTTCATGTTTTGTTGAGGTAAATACCTGAATTTTAAAACAGAGCCAGCATACAAATATTAACCAGAAATGGGAATACCATGGAAAAATCAATGCACTTTTTGAGGAAAAGAAAAAATGTATACAAATTACTAAAAACCATTTTCAAATGTCAAGATTCAAATGGCTTAGAAATGCACATTGAACACCTAGTCCTTAACACCTAACATTTTCTCAGATAAATTTTATCAGCCACTTAATCCTCCTCCCAGTTGTTAAATTACTTACTTAAACAGGAGGCAAGCTGGAGATTAACTTCAATAACATATCCTGTTCTCTCATCAACAGTCCACCTAAACCGGAATTGTCCTCATTTATTCCATTGAGGTTTACCTCTGACGTGAACGATTCTTTACCAGCCTGAAAAAACTTCAAACTACCTCCCTCATAACACAGGGGAGAGATCAAATAAGATAGCTGCTGAATTATTAAATTAGGTAAATGTAAACTGTCACACGGTTTTCCTAAAAGAAGGATGCCATGGGGCCAATGCCCATATATAATGCTTGTTCCTTTGACACGGGACTCTTCTAGTTCAGGGCTTCTCAAACCTCTATCCTTGAACCAACAGCATCAGCGTCACTTGGGAGCTCGTTAAAATGCAAATTTGTGGATCCATCTTGGACCTACTAAGTCAAATGTCTCCGGGTTGCAACCTAGGAATCTGCATTGTAACAAACCTTACCTTAAGGCAGAGTTTCTCAACCTTGGTACTACTGACATTTAGGCCAAATTATTCTCATTTGTGGGGGTCTGTCCTGTGCATTGTGGGATGTTTAGCAGCATCCTTGACCTCTACCCACTAGATGCCAGTCAACTCTCCCCCGTTCCCAGTTGTGACCAAAAATGTCTCCAGATCTTGCCAAATGTCCCCTGGGGGTACAATATCACCCTGGGTTAAGAACCACTGCTGTACGGGATTCTCATGCATGCTCAGGTGTGAGACACAATCTGACCTAGACTGTGGTACTTGTCAAGGCATCTGGACCCACTTGGGAGAACCCCTGACATTGTATCAATATTACCCATTCCTAAGAAGGGGGCTCGGCCAGTCCTTCAATATTCCTTAGGCATTTCATTAACGGTCACCACTATTATGCCATTAGCAGTATTTTATGGAGAAAACACCATGATCTTCTCTCCCATCAATTTTTTAATGTGCCTCAGGCAATTGCAGTTCAATTTAATTTCTGGTCAATGCCACCTAAATCCCAGGATGATAGAGGGAAAGAATTAACAACTGGAAAGTGCTTTGCAACTATAAGTCATGATAGAAATATACCCCAAGATCTCAGAGATATTTACATTAAAAGTTCTAATAACTTTTCTCTGAGTAGCTTGGTAAAATCTATTTTTAAGTACTTTGAGGCATCTAAAAAGCCACGTTAATACAATTACAGTTCACTGAAAAATTAGCAATTTCAAAGTGCAATCCACTTTGAAAGCTAAAATCAGTCATAGCAGGGTAATATTCTATTTAATTATAAAGATTAATTCAACCTTCATTTATTTGTGCATGTGTTTGGTCTTTTCATTTTTCACACAACACCCGAGATTCAAATACCATCTGGTAGAATTGCCAAACAAGTTTCAGTAGCATCTATTAGAGTTGCAGATTTCATTTCAAAGTGGAATTGATAAAAGTATAAGGGGAGAGGGGGAAAAACGGAGGTAGAAGCAGTAGAGACTCAATTTAATCTCCAAAATATACAGGCAGCTCATGCAGCTCAATATCAAAAAAACAAACAACCCAATCCAAAAATGGGCAGAAGACCTAAATAGACATTTCTCCAAAGAAGATATACAGATTGCCAACAAAACACATGAAAGGATGCTCAACATCACTAATCATTAGAGAAGTGTATATCAATCTACAATGAGGTATCACCTCACACCAGTTAGAATGGGCATCATCAGAAAATCTACAAACAACAAATGCTGGAGAGGGTGTGGAGAAAAGGGAACCCTCTTGCACTGTTGGTGGGAATGTAAATGGATACGGCCACTATGGAGAACAGTATGGAGGTTCCTTAAAAAACTAAAAATAGAAGTACCATATGACCCAGCAATCCCACTACAGGGCATATACCCTGAGAAAAACATAATTCCAAAAGACACATGCACCCCAGTGTTCACTGCAGCACTATTTACAATAGCCAGGACATGGAAGCAACCTAAGTGTCCATCGACAGATGAATGGATAAAGAAGATGTGGCACATTTATACAATGGAATATTACTCAGCCATAAAAAGAAACAAAATTGAGTCATTTGTAGTGAGGTGGATGGACCTAGAGACTGTCATACAGAGTGAAGTAAGTCAGAAAGAGAAAAACAAATACAGTATGCTAACACATATATATGGAATCTAAGGAAAAAATAAAAAAAAAAAAAAGGTCATGAAGAACCTAGTGGCAAGACGGGAATAAAGACACAGACCTACTAGAGAATGGACTTGAGGATATGGGGAGGGGGAGGGGGGAGATGTGACAGGGTGAGAGAGTGGCATGGACATATATACACTACCAAATGTAAAATAGATAGCTAGTGGGAAGCAGCCGCATAGCACAGGGAGATCAGCTCGGTGCTTCGTGACCACCTAGAGGGGTGGGATAAGGAGGGTGGGAGGGAGACGCAAGAGGGAGGGGATATGGGGATATATGTATACATATAGCTGATTCACTTTGTCATACAGCAGAAACTAACACACCATTGTAAAGCAATTACACTCCAATAAAGACTTAAAAAAATAAAATAAAATGAAAAAAAAATAAAACAAAAATGAGGTTTTCCACCAATCTGATGGAACTGTATCCCTCTCTCTACGTCATTCCCTACCATGCCACCTGCACAAACAGTCCTAAATAACAAGTCCTGTCATCCCCATTTACAGTATTTTCTGAAACAGCCAGGTGAAGATTTAAGCAGTGTTGTGTATAATAGTGTAAACTCTGATTATGAACTATGTCCACCATGTTTTTCAAATGTATCTTACATCTTCCTTAAAATGTGGCTTTAGTCACGTGGTGATTAAGTTGACCACTTTCTTCATCACAATATCTGTTCAATATTCAATCTTTTACTGAATGATTACTAACTGCCAAACAAGCACCACAGACTTGAAAATATCTTCTTAAATTTCTTTGAGTTGTAACATACACAAAGTACACAAATAATAAGTGTACAAATCAAAGATTTGTTTTTAAACACACACACACACATACACACAAACCTGTGCTAGCAACTCTGAGACAAGATTTAAAATATTTCTAGTACACAGAAGGCTCCCTTGGGTGCCTTTCCAGTTAATAAGCCGTCCACCCTCAAGATAACCACTATTCTGACCTCTATCTCCATAGCTTAGTTTTGCCTGCTCTTGAACTTCAAAAAAAAGTGTGTACTCTTTTGTGTCTGGCTTCTTTCATCTCAACATTACATCTGAGAGATTCATCTGTGTTTTGTGTGTAGCAAGAGTTGAGATACATAGTTTAATACACTGCACTCCTGTCCTCAAGGAGTTCACAGTCAGACACGTGGAGAATGGGAGGCAAAAACAAGACGCAGAGAACAAACGTGTGGACACCAAGGGGGAAAACGGGGGGAGGGGGGGGATGAACTAGGAGATTGGGATTGACATATATACGCTAATATGTATAAAATAGATAACTAATAAAAACCTGCTGTACAAAAAATAAATAAGTAAAATAAAATTTAAAAAAACAAAACAAAACAAACAAAAAAAACCCAGAAGAATGTAGAGGATAGGTTGGGATGGGATGGGATGGGTTCAGATGGGATGGAAAAAAAGGGAAGGACCCTGTGAAAAGGTCATCTTCAAAGAGGAGATCTCAGTGCTAAACACAATCATCAGCAACAATAGAAATAACATTTTTAATAATAACAAATGTAATGTTCTTTGTTGAACTTTAACTGTGGATCAGGTACTGGGCTAAGTGCTTCACTTCCTCATCAGATCCAAATTTATTTTACCTCAACGCTATCAGGTGAGTACAGATTATCCCCATTTCACAGCTGATGGATCTGAGCCTCAGAAAGGGGAAATAACTCTCCCCAAGTCCTACAGGCAATAAGGGCCAAAACCAGCTTTTTAACCCGGATTAATTTAGCCCTAATCTGACTTCAAAACGCCCATGTTTTTCCAACATACACCATCTTTTGAGAGATGAAAAGTAATATCCTATTATATAAATTATAAATCCAAATGAACCGATTAATGTGTAAAGACCACCTCTGCATCAGTAACCATATTCAACATGCTAAAAAAAATAATATTTTTAGCTGTAAGAACACTTTTAAGAAGTTCTCCATCCTTCCCTAAAAATCATACCATCGAGCTTTTAGTTCTGGACACCAGTGGGACTAAACTTTGAGAGCCCATAGCAGACCAAGGCTTAGCCAAGAGAGGAGATCAAAATGGAAAAGGAGAGACAAGAAAGTATTTCTATTCTGGAAATATCAGAACATCTATTTTTCAGACCAGTCAAGGTAATGAAGTAAATGAGACTTCACCAATAGGAGGAAAGTTCCAGGGAATGGGGCTCCATGAAGAGAAGGTTATCAACCTCATGGAGAAGATCCACTGGCAACTATCCTGAGAAATGTGTCTAGCCTGAGCATCCCTGGTCCAAGGATTTCTGGCCCTCACCCGCCCACTTTGAAAGAGGAATAAGGTCTCTCCCTCAGGGATCTTAGCACAGTCATAAAGACAAATGAGAGCCAGTTTGAATCAATTAAGCTTAATCTGACTGGTTTTGAGGTTGGAAACGCAGGAACATAGCAAAAGCAGCAGACCGGGAACCTTGTACCTTACCCCAGAAGCCCATGAGATGGAATATGGGCCTTATGAACGATGAGTTTTTGGTTCCAACTTTGGGTTCCCCAAAACTCTGGCAACTTGGTCGTGCATTATCTGCTTGTAAGAATATATCATCAGTAACATGTAACTTTCTGCTACCATAACAGCCATACATATGGTATGGCATATGTCAACGTTCATGGGTCCAGGTACCTTGCTGCTCTCTACCTCTCTGCCAGAGTACCAGCCTCCACCCGTTCAGACTAAACTCCAGAGGGTGAGTGGTGAGAGACAGATAAAGGAAATGCAACCCAAAGCCACCTTCTGCCCTCACAGTTCAGACCTGGTTATTTATTCTGGGATGCCCATGGGCTACATTTTGGAACAAATCTTAGCTTTTTTTTTTTGCTGTACTTCTGAAAAGGCAATCTAGGGAAGGAAATCAGAAAGGCCACCTATACTCAAGACAAAGCAATGAGCCATAGCCAAGGGACAACGTGCGCTGTTGGTAAACAGCAGCCTAAATGTCATCATCAATTATTCATCATTCAACAAAGCCAATGAGTAACCCCTATATAAAACCACTTAATTCTTACTCAAACTTTAGCCCAACAAGAGAGAAAAGCAGCAAGGTGTTGGTCAAAAACTTGAGACTAGGAAAGTGCTATACCATGTTGGCAAGCCATGGCCTGCAAGCCAAATTCCAGCTGCTGCCTGATTTTGTAAATAAAGTTTTACTGACACACAGTCATGCACATCTGTTCACATAATGTCTATGGCTGCATTCATGGGACAACAGTAGGTCTGAATAGCTGCGGCAGAGACCACATGGCCTGCAAAGCGCAAAATACTTACTATCTTGTCCTCTGAGTGAGAAATGTGCCAACTCCTGCTCCACACTCTCACTACTCAATGTGTGGTCCATGGTCCAGGTGCATCCATCTCACCTGGGGGCTTGCTAGAAATGCAGAATCTCAGGCTCTACTTCAAACTTAATAAGAATCTGCATTTTAACAAGGTCCCTGGGAGAGTGGTGTGCACATTCAAGTCTGAGCAGCCGTGCTCTAATAGGGCTCTGCTTCTCAAACTTGGCTGCTTACTGGAATTGCCGGAGGGGTTTTATTTCGTTTTGTTTTGTTTTGAATACTGACAGCCTGGGTCTGAGGTAACTCCAGTCTGAAAAGTTTGCAAGAGCTTCCAGCTCCTCCTCACATAGCTCTCATTCTCATTAGATGTTGACAGAGGACACTCAAACAAGCATCCAACAATTAGGGAGGGTTTGGGAAGTGGGAAGAGCAGAGCAGAAGGAAAGGATTTGCTCCTCTTCTACTCTGTCAAGTTTTCTCATTTTAAAATTGCTCTCGGGCTTCCCTGGTGGCACAGTGGTTGAGAATCTGCCTAATGCAGGGGACACGGGTTCGAGCCCTGGTCTGGGAAGATCCCACATGCCGCGGAGCAACTAGGCCCGTGAGCCACAACTACTGAGCCTGCGTGTCTGGAGCCTGTGCTCCGCAACAAGAGAGGCCGTGATAGTGAGAGGCCCGCGCACCGCGGTGAAGAGTGGCCCCCGCTTGCTGCAACTAGAGAAGGCCCTAGCACAGAAACGAAGGCCCAACATAGCAATCAGTCAATCAATCAATCAATCTTTAAAAAAAAAAAAAAAAAGGGGGTACCGCATCTTTAAAATAATGAGTCATGGGGATTAACTTTAAAAAAAAAAAAATTGCTCTCTCCAACAAGCTCCTTTTCTGTGAATAATTGTTAATGGAAATCAGAAATTACTTAGGACAATTCATAGGGCCTCTTTAGAACACGACTTTATACAGATCTATACAAATCACTTTGCCAAACCTTAACTTTCATTTTCAAAAGCCTGGAAGAACAAGCCAAATTATTCCATACACCTGTAAATTCATTTTATAACTTAATATGAGAATTAAACAAAGGCTCTCTTCTGCAGCCCTAAAGGACACAACCTCAGTGCTGTCCTTGACTCTGCTCCGCTTTGGGACAGGTCCATTCAGCTCATTAGTTTAATGCTTACAAACCCCTGCAAGGAGGCTCTTGTTAGCCTGCACAGTGACTTCAGCACTGGCAACACCAGAATATACCAAAGGCAGCAGATTTGTCCCCTTTACCTTAGGTCAGCAAGCATGGCCCTTTCCAATGCCAAGAGTCTTTGGCTATAAAGTACAGGAAATCAGAACCTCATGTACATCAATGAAGTTAAAACACTCCCTCACACCTTATATAAAAATAAACTCAAAATGGTTTAAAGACCTAAATACATGACATGACACCATAAAACTCGTAGAAGAGAACATAGGCAAAACATTCTCTAATATAAATCACGGAAGTGTTTTCCTAGGTCTGTCTCCCAAGGCAAAAGAAATAAAAGCAAAAATACACAATTGGGACCTAATCAAACTTAAAAGCTTTTGCACAGGAAACTATCAACAAAACAAAAAGACAATCTACGAATGCGGGAAAATATCTGCAAACAATGCAACTGACAAGGGGCTAATATCCAAAATATACAAATAATTCATACAACTCAATATCAAAAAAAACAAGCAACCGAATCAAAAAATGGGCAGAAGACCTAAATAGACATTTCTCCAAAGAAGACATAAAGATGGCCAACAGGCACATGAAAAGATGCTCAACATCGCTAATTATTAGAGAAATGCAAATCGAAACTACAATGAGGTATCACCTATCACGAGTCAAAATGGCTATCATCAAAAAGTCTACAAATGATAAATCCTGGAGAGGGTGTGGAGAAAAGGGAACCCTCCGACACTGTTGGGAATGTAAACTGGTACAGCCACTATGGAGAACAGTGTGGTGGTTCCTTCAAAAACTAAAAAATAGAACTACCATATGATCCAGCAATCCCACTCCTGGGCATATATCCAAAGAAAACTATAATTCAAAAAGATACATGCACCCCAATGTTCATAGCAGCACTATTTACAATAGCCAGGTCATGGAAGCAACCTAAATGTCCATTGACAGATGAATGGATAAAGAAGATGTGGTCTATATATACAATGGAATATTACTCAGCCATAAAAAAGAAGGAAATAATGCCATCTGCAGCAACATGGATAAACTTAGAGATTATCATACTAAGTGAAGTAAGTCAGAGAAAGACAAATACCATATGATATCACTTATATGTGGAATCTAAAAAAATGATACAAATGAACTTACTTACAAAACAGAAATAAACTCATAGACATAGCAAAAAAACTTATGATTATAAAGGGGGAAAGGGAAGGGGGATAAATTAGGAGTTTGGGGTTAACAGATACACACTATTATATATAAAATAGATAAACAACAAGGATCTACTGTATAGCACAGGGAACTATATTCAATACCTTGTAATAACCTATAATGGAAAAGAATCTGAAAAGGAATATATATATATGTGTATATATATATACTGTATACTATATATATATCTGAATCACTTTGCTGTATATCAGAAACATAACACTGTAAATCAACTATACTTCAATTAAAAAAACCCACAATGATATATGTATATGTATAGCTGATACATTTTGCTGTACAGTAGAAACTAACACAACGTTGTAAAGCAACTATACTCTAATAAAAATTAAAATAAATAAATTTAAAAAACAAAATAAATTTACTTACATAATAAAAAAAAATGAGATATTACTACACACCTATCAGAATGGCTGAAATAAAAAACAGTGATAATACCAAATACTGGTGAGGATGCAGAATAAGTGCTTCATCAGACATTGCTGGTGGGAATGTAAAATGGTACAGCCACCCTGGTAAGCAGTTTGGTAGTTTTTTTATAAAACAAAACATGCAAGTACCATCCGACCCAGCAATTACACTCTTGGGCATTTACTCTAAAGAAATGAACATTTATATTCATACAAAAACCTCTACCTACATGAATGTTCTAACAGCTTTACTGTAACAGTCCCAAACTGGAAACTGCTCAGATGTCCTTCAACAGCTGAATGGTTTAAACAAACTGGCATGCATCCATTTCATGGGATACCACTCAACAATAAAAAGGAACAAATTACTAATACACGCCACAACCTGGGGATGCATCTCCTGAAAACTCTACCGAGAAAAAAAAGCTAATCCCAAAAGGATAAAGACAGTGTGATTCCTTTATGTAATATTTTGAAATAATAAACTTTAGAAATGGAGAACAGCTTAGTGATTCAGGGGTGGGGATGGGAGGTGGGTATAAAAGGGTAGCATAAGGTGCCGGAACTGTTTAGTGTCTTGACTATGGTGGTGGGTACATAAACCTACACGTGATAAAACTGTAAAATGTACACAGAGTAAAACTGGGGAAATGTGAAGATCTGTGGATTATATTAATGTCAATTTCCCAGTTATGACTTACATGGTAGTTTTTCAAAATGTTACCATTGGAGGAAACTGGGTAAAATGTACATGGGATCTGTGTTATTTCTTACAACTGCTTGTGAATCTAAAATTATCTCAATAAAAAATTCAGATAAAAAAAGATGTGGTATACATATACAATGGAACATTACTCAGCCATTAAAAAAAAGAATGAAATATTGCCATTTGCAGCAATATAGATGGACCTAGAGAATATCATACTAAGTGAAGTAAGACAGAGAAAGACAAATATATCACTTACATGTGGAATCTAAAAATTAATACAAATGAATTTATTTACAAAACAGAAATAGACTCACAGCCATAGAAAACAAACTTATGGTTACCAAAAGGGAAAGGGGAAGGGGAAAGGATAAATTAGGAGTATGAGATTAACAGATACACACTACTATATATAAAATAGATAACAAGGATTTACTGCATAGCACAGGGAATGATAATCAGTATCTTATAATAACCTATAATGGAAAAGAATCTGGAAAGAAAAAAAATATGTATAACAATCACTTTGCTGTACACCTGAAACTAACACAATATTGTAAATCGACTACACTTCAATTTTTAAAAAAAGTACAGGAAGTCAGTGTCAGGGGTGTCTATACTGAAAATTAAGTTTATTTACTAAGGAACTCAAATGTATGTAAAACTGGAAAAAAATGATTTGCCTACTAGGATGGGGTTGGGCCCCTTTTGACTTAGTCCAGTTCTGGGCCCTAACACGCAGTAGGTATTTCTTATACCTATGCAGGAAGGTCTCACAGACTGAGGCTGAGTCCCTTCCCCATCACAGTTCAACAATAATTAGGTTTACTCAAATAGTTCTCTAAGTCGATGTATATACTGGTTTTGAGCTAAGAAAAAAAACTAAGTCAATAATATAAAACAACTTAACCAATCTAACGGGAAAATGGGGAAAATTTAATGATACTCGGTGGTCAGGTGTTAAAGAGGGGGTAAAAATAGTTCAAAATTCTCAATTGTAAATAATGAAAAACTGAACACAGGTGAGAGAGGCAAAGGATACAGACTGTAGGTAGGTAGTTTCCAAAGATGGCTGCCAACAATGCCTTCCCTCCCTGTGCGCTCACACTCTTCTTCACGTCAAGAGATGGAGTCTTTCTCCTGCCCTCAAATATGGACCGGCCTTGTCCCTGGCTTTGACCAAAAGAATGTAACACACGAAACATTCTGGGGCTTCTAAGCCCAGACCTTAAGAAGGCTGGCAGCTTCTGCTTCCTCCCTCTTGGAGCCCTTAGCTCCCCTGTAAGAGTACCACGTTACCCTTCTGGAGAAAGAAGCCACATAAGGAACACTGAGGTGTCAGACACAAGTAAAGAGGCCACCTCAGGTGTTCAGCCATAGCTGCCATCTGACTGCAAATGCCTGAGACACTCCAGACGAGACCAGCAGAACAGTCACCCATCTGAGCCCCAACCAACCCAGAGAATCATGAGAAATAATAAAATACTTGCTGCCTTAAGGCAGCAGGTTTTGGGGTGGTTTGTTACACAGCAATAGATAACCCAAATACAGACCACTGCAGTAGGTGAGTCATTCTCCCTGCACGAAGAAAATTAAAACCTGCTCTCTTCCCTCTGGCAATTGACAGATCCAGAACCAAAACAACACAAAACCCCAAAATTCTCTATAAGGAATCAATCCTTCCATAAAATCCGTTTTGTTTTTTTTTTTTAAGGAATTTTGTTCATTTGAAATGCCAAGAATGATACTATTTAAAATCAAAATGAGGGAATTCCCTGGCGGTCCAGTGGTTAGGACTCCGGGCTTTCACTGCGGAGGGCCGAGGTTCAATCCCTGGTCAGGAAACTAAGATCCTGCAAACTGTGTGGCACAGCCAAAAAAAAAATTTTTTTAAATAATAAATTAGTAAATTAAAATGTTTTAAAAAATCAAAATGAAATTTATTTTGCAAAGCTGTCAGCACCTCTATCAGAATACTTTGGTCGTGCCATTTCTTCCTAGCACTGCTTCCTCCAACTTTTCCAATTACCTTTACCTTTTTCCCAGTTTCTTTCACTCTTTCTTCTCTAGGTAGCAGGTTGTTTCTCCAGCTCATAAGTGAGATTCTGTCAGAAGTGGATTTGCTATCACGCCCTCAAGCCTGCCTTTACCCAGCTATGCTAGGGTCTAGAAAATGACAACTCAGAACACCAGGTTAAATACAATTTCTCTCTCTTCACCCATTTTCCACTATCTGCCTGTCCGGCCCTTGGGTTATTAATGGAACTGACATTCCCATACAACTGACTGAGCAGGCCCAGCAGCCAGATAAGAAGGGAGCCGCTGACAGCAGCAGACACAACCCCAGAGAGAGCAGATAAGCAGACACGTCGTGGCTATTAGTTTCATCTTGGGCCAAAGAGAAGAAGCATCACAAAATACACACAGAGAACTCAAACATCCCTAATGGACTCTTTTCCCATGAAATTAAAAATCAACATATCAAAGCTGATTCTCCTTATCAAACCAAACTAAACATGTATTTGTAAGTGAATTCCTAACATACTCAATTTGGATTTGGACCAAAAAAGAATAAAGACTGGCATTAAACCTCTCCCCCCAGTCCCATGAATAAAAGTAATAAATAGTCTTCATAATGTTTAAAAAGCAGCTCTCTCCCCTGGGCCTCTGGAATTTCACTCTGAGGCTATCATAGCATTTCCCAATTTCTTTCAAAGTCCTACAACCAACAAATCCCACAAGCCAAAATAATCCTTAATAAGCACTTAAACATTAAACACTTTCACAGTACCATGTTTAAACTATTACTGCTTGTTGATGTTGTTAAATTTTTTGAATATTTACTATTGCAAGTTTCATCTGTTAACATAGTTCCATTGTTCCACATTGTTCAAATTAGTTCTACTTCTTGATACTAGCATTAATTTTTTTAATGTATGGCATGGTCATACACTAGTTATATACTTCTTTATATTCTTGATGAGAATACAACACTGCAAAAATTTTCAAAAACCATAGAATATATTACATGTATGTCCACTGACATGAGCTAGTGCCCCTTACAAATGATAATTCACATAAACCTCTCAAACTTCTGCAAATTTGCTTATTACTAAAACTCTGTATTTCAAGTTGGTAATGAGTCTCTCTCCTCTCCCCCTCCCACAACAACAACAACAACAACAAAAATCAATATATTGCTCATTGGTAGAAGAACTAATTAAGGGAATGATTTATAAACTCTTCAAAACAGTCTGTGACTAAATCGAAGTCAAACATTAAAGAGGATATCTTGTTGTGTCAGGGAGCAAAGATGCTGTCAGAGACAACTAGAGTCATGTCAAAATTCCCTAACGGAAGAGCCTCAGGTTGGCCAATATGGGACAATTTGAGCTAAAAAATAATGATGATTGTAATGAATCTAAACAAATCAAATACATAAAATTCCCTGAGTTTATCATGATATTTAAAAACCAAACTGCTTTGGTACCTTTGGAAGTACTAGGGCACCAACTCATTGTGAAAATCAATAAATAAAAAGACATTTATGCTGCCTTTCAGCAGTTTATATCAGTATAAGCTGTATGTCAGCGTAATCAAGTGGTTTATGAGAGAAGATACTTTTTTATAGAAATATTCCAGTTAATATACGCAGAAAGAATGATAGAACTAGAAAATCACCCATTGCAATCCCTAATGAACTCATGTATCTATGCAATATATTATCAATGACTGCTTAAACGATTAAAAGAGTAGTTTTCAACCCTGGCTGCATATTTCTATCTCCTGGGGAACTTTAAATACTGATGCCTGGGTCTCACCCCCAGAAAGTCTGATGTCATTGGTCTGGGGTGTGGCCGGAGCATTTGGATGTTTTAAGCTCCCCGGGGGTGATATGAAGGCACAGTCAAGAAAGAGGACCACGGCCTATGGTGAAAGGTTGATGGGTAAGTTAAAAGGGAAGGATCAGTCTGAGAACACCTGAACCCACTAATCAACATTTTCAGTGGAAGTGGGACAACACAGCACCATGTGCCTCTTGGAGGGCTGCACAGGAAGCACACAGCACTGCCCATGACATCTTTATGCCAAAAGAAAATTGAACCTGAATCTAATCAAACCTCTAGGCTGAACTACCAATATACGGAAAATGTGAGGGACAGAAGAACATGTTAAAAGACAACAATAGTATATCATCAGCCAAATCAGCAGTGCTGAAAATTCTACCAGACAAATGGCACAATTTCTTGAACAAATAAATTTCATGGATAAAAGGGGAGGGGTGCTCTTAAAACTTTTAAAGCCTTAAAAGACAGACCTATTAACTGCAATATGTACACCTTGTTTGGATACCAATTTGAACCAACTGTCTAAAAAAAATAAACAAACATTTTTCAGATAATTACAGAAAGCAGACAGAATACAGGTATTGCTGTTAATATTGATGGGTATGTTAAGGGTACTGTGGTTAGTTGGTTTTTTTTTTTTAATCCTTAATTGTTGAAGATACATAATGAAATGTTTATAGTAAAATGATATCTGACGGGACTTCCCTGGTGGCGCAGTGGTTAAGAATCCACCTGCCAATGCAGGGGACACGGGTTAGAGCCCTGGTCCGGGAAGATCCCACATGCCGCGGAGCAATGAAGCCCGTGCGCCACAACTACTGAGCCTGCGCCCTAGAGCCCGCGAGCCACAACTACTGAGCCCGCGTGCCACAACTACTGAAGCCCGCGCGCCTAGAGCCCATGCTCCACGAAAAGAGAAGCCACCGCAAGAAGAAGCCTGCGCACCGCAACGAACAGTAGCCCCCGCTCGCTGCAACTAGAGAAAGCCCACATGCAGCAACGAACACCCAATGCAGCCAAAAATAAACAAAATAAAATAAATTTATTAAAAAAAAAATGATATCTGACATGAGCTTGAGAATTCTCCAGCATAAAAGCAGGGGGGGTGGGGAAAAGATGAAATCAAAACAGCAAAGATTGCTCACTGGTGAGGCTGGGTAATAAGAACTTGTGGGTTTGTTACGTACACTTTTGTGTACATTTAAAAATTTCCATAACAACATGTTTTAAAATATTGAACAGAATGGCCATCATCAAAAAATCTACAAACAATAAATGGTGGAGAGGGAGGGTGTGGAGAAAAGGGAACCCTCTTGCACTGTTGGTGGGAATGTAAATTGATACAGCCGCTATGGAGAACAGCATGGAGGTTCCTTAAAAAACTAAAAATAGAACTACCATACGACCCAGCAATCCCACTACTGGGCATATACCCTGAGGAAACCATAATTCAAAAAGAGTCATGTACCACAATGTTCACTGCAGCTCTATTTACAATAGCCAGGACATGGAAGCAACCTAAGTGTCCATCGACAGATGAATGGATAAAGAAGATGTGGCACATATATACAATGGAATATCACTCAGCCATAAAAAGAAACGAAACTGAGTTATTTGTAGTGAGGTGGATGGACGTAGAGTCTGTCATACAGAGTGAATTAAGTCAGAAAGAGGAAAACAAATACCATACGCTAACACATATATATGGAATCTAAAAAAAAAAAATGGTCATGAAGAACCTAGGGACAGGACGGGAATAAAGACGCAGACCTACTAGAGAATGGACTTGAGGACACGGGGAGGGGGAAGGGTAAGCTGGGACAAAGTGAGAGAGTGGCATGGACATATATACACTACCAAATGTAAAATAGATAGGTAGTGGGAAGCAGCCGCATAGCACAGGGAGATCAGCTCGGTGCTTTGTGACCACCTAGAGGGGTGGGATAGGGAGGGAGGGAGGGAGATGCAAGAGGGAAGAGATATGGGGATATATGTATATGTATAGCTGATTCACTTTGTTATACAGCAGAAACTAACACACCATTGTAAAGCAATTATACTCCAATAAAGATGTTAAAAAAAAAAAATTGAACAAAGTGAACGTTAACAAAAGTCCATTTTGTACCTCCACCCCAAAGAAACTAATGTAATTGGCATCAGCTTTTCTCTCCCAATTTTAGGAGACTTTCATGAAGCATTATGTCATTTGGTGAGGAGAAATAAGAGGAAACTTGGGGAAAATGAACATGTCATCTTACTAACACTGAGCATTTGCTCTTTGCTAGTCACTGGACATACATTACTTGTTTAAATCCTCCCAAACACTCTGTGAAAACAGTAGTATATTTGTTCTCATTTCATGGGTAAGGAAACTGAGGCCCCCAAAATGTGCATCTTGCCTATGTGCTTGGTGGAGCCGTAATTCTTACTAAGGTCTGCCCAGTGGCCAAAGAAGGGAAGCCATGTTGGATTCTGAGCACACAAGAGTGAACCAGCGACCACAGTTCTTCCCTTACAGGGGTCAGTTCAATGCAGTAATCTGTATTTTAGGGGTACAGTTTTTTAGTTATAAATAAACACTATGATGCTATTTCAAAAGTTCAGAGAAGACAGGAAAGACCTCACTATCAGAAATTCTAAAATGGTTTGTTTTTCTCTTTCCAAGACTATAAGTGGGGAAATGGACTAAAAAGAATGAGAGGATGTACATTACAACATGGATGAATCTAGAAGACATCATGCCAAGTGAAAGAAGCCAGACACAAAAGGTCACACTGTCTATGATTGCATTTATATGAAACAGCCAGAATAGGTGAATTCACAGACAGAAGGCAGGCTGGTGGTTGCCTGAAGCTGGGGGAAGGAAGGAAGGAATGAGGGGTGATGCTTAATGGGTATGAAGCTTCCTTTAGGATGATGACAGTGCTCTGGGACTGGACAAAGGTGGCGGCTGCACAACACTGTAGAAGTAGGCAGTGCCGCTGAACTGTACATTTTAAACTGCTTCATTTTATGTTATGTGAATTCTACCTCAATAAAAAAAGGAAAAAAGGAGGAGAAGCTAGGGGAGGAAAGAACTATGAAACAGAAATGGTAAAGATTTGAAAGCTTTTTGGAAGAAAGACTCAACAGGATTCGAGTGCTTCCAGTTGGCTGGGAAGTAAAATTGAGATCTCTGGTTTGGGAGTCTGAATAGCTGGCTATAACCCATGGAATAATGTAATCTCCAGTGAGGATAACACAGGACCTTAGAAAGAATGGGAACCCAAGGAATGTTCAATTCCCTCAAGTTCCCACTTTTTAAATAGAACAATAAATTAGAAAATCAAGGAACACCCTAAATATAGTGTAACTGGATCATAACAAGGCACTGCTAAATGTCTCATGATCTCCTTGCAGGCAAAATGGATAAATCGGATGACAGTTCCATGAAGTTGTTCAAAGTAGAATAACTGGACTAAAAATCCACTGGTTAGTGAATTGCTAGGCATCTAACAAAAGACCTGTCACAGGGCAGGTTCTCCATGAATCTGCTCAATAGATAAATCTGGAAGGAATCTCCAAAGGATGAGCCAATAGGGAGATTCCAGTTCTACTGTGTGAGCATGCTCATTAATAACCCAGAAAAACAATCAAACCAAACAGTGGATTTATCTGGGACTTCCCTGGGAAGTCCAGTGGTTAGGACTCAGTGCTTTCACTGCCATGGCCCCAGGTTCAATTCCTGGTTGGGGAACTAAGATCCTGCAAGCTGTGCGGCATGGACAAAAAAAAAAAAGTGGACTCATCAAATTATGAATGATATAAAGGTGGAGACACTGAATGACAGACTTGAGATTTTTAAAGGTCTTTTGAGATGCCATTCTATGGAATTAGTCCTAAATTTGGGGGGGAAGCAGTATGCACAAGATGTTTATCATAGTAATATCAATAATAGCACAACCTAAATACCCAACTATGGAGAAATGATTAAGTAATCTCCTGTATAATCACGGGAAGACTACGCAATAACAGTGAAAATTCTTTTATAAAGACTATGTAGTAGGGACTTCCCTGGTGGCGCAGTGGTTAAGAATCCGCCTGCCAATGCAGGGGACACGGGTACGAGCCCTGGTCCGGGAAGATCCCAAATGCCGCGGTGCAACTAAGCCCGTGCGCCACAACTACTGAGCCTGCGCTCTAGAGCCCGCAAGCCACAACTACTGAGCCTGAGTGCCACAATTACTGAGCCCGCATGCCTAGAGCTGGTGCTCCACAACAAGAGAAGCCACCGCAATGAGAAGCCTGCGCACCGCAATGAAGAGTAGCCCCCACTCGCCGCAACTAGAGAAAGCCCGCGCGCAGCAACGAAGACCTAATGCAGCCAAAAGTAAAAAAATAAATAAATTTATTAAAAAAAAAAATGATTATGTAGTAAGAGGAGAAATGTTTAAAATATAAAAGAGAAAAAAGAAGGAATCAAGTTTATATATACAGGATTATTCAAGCCTACGTATAGGGGAAAAAACAAAGTAATACATCGAAATGTTAGCAGTGGTTATGTTTGGGTGATGGGACTAGTAATGATTTTTTTTCTTTCTACTTTTATACTCTACCTTGGAGATTTTCTTTAATGAGCATAGATTTTTGTAGCAAAACTAATAAACACACAGGAGATCCAGAAACATATACTTTTTTAAAATCAGAGCCATGACCAAAGCTAAATGGATTTTTATTAAGAATTAATGTGAAGTTCTGGGATGGGGGTTTAAATGAAATGCCAAGTTTACGACTGGAGCAACAGGGCTTACTGACAGTTCCTGTGGGATTAAAAAAAAGACCTAGAAATTAACTGACTGTAAATTCGTTATGAGCCAACAGTGACATGGCTGAGGAGAAAAGATAGCCATAATATAAACTTCGGATTTCTAAAATAATTTGTATGCAAAACAAAGGCAGTAATAATATTCCCATTGTGCTGTGTGAGTTGGCCTATGTCTAGAATACTGTGTTCAGCTTTGAACTTGAGCTTTAAAAAAAGATGTTGAAAACCTGGAGAGCAGCCAGCAGGATGAGGCAACAGAACCGCAGCAGGAAAGCAGTGATTCCCACACTTTGGCAGCATCAGAATCACCCAGAGGGCTTATTAAAATGCAGATTCTTGGGTCTCCTCCCAGAGTTTCTAATTCTATAGATCTGGGATGGGGCCAAGAAGCTGCACTTTTAGCTAGTTCCTAGGTGATGCCGACGCTGCTGGTCTGAGGGCCACGCTTAGAGACCCACTGGCACTGCGGATGAAAGCACAGACTCTGAAACCAGACTGCCAGGGATTAAGTCCCAGCTCTTCCGCCTACTGACTGTGTGACCTTGAGCAAGCCTGCTTGCCCTCTCTGTGCTACAGTTTTCTCATCTGCCAAATGAAACGATTTGACCAACCTCACACAGATATCATGGCATTGATGTAGTTAATATTTGTAAAGCATTTAGAACATCTAGCCTGGCATATAATGCTTGTTAATTTAATGAGGAACATTAGAGATGTTTTGTCTGAAATAGAAAAACATTTAAACATCTTCAAATACTGGAAGGACTTTTATGTGGAAGATATATTCTGCATAGTTCCTGGGGACAGACATGGAGTCAAGGGGTGGAAGTGACCAAGAAGGAGCCTTTGGATCTGTAACAAGAAGGGCTTTTTAGCAGCTGGAGCAACAATGGTGGGTGGCCTGGTTGGGTTGTGGGCGTCCCAGCACTCACTCAGGGCACTGCCCCGTGAGAGATGGTGAACAGGGGTTCCTGTAAGGAATTCCTGTAAGGGGTAAGGGAAGTAGTCACTTAATAAACATCATCTAGTTCAAGCAATACAACCTTGGTGTAAGGGAGCTTTCACCGCTAATAACCCGGAGCTCTCAAAGTGTTGGCCTCAGACCAACAGCATCGCCAAGAACTTGTCAGATATGTAAATTCCCAGGCCCCACCTCAGAGCTACTGACTCAGAAGCTCTGGGGGGTAAGGCCTGGCAATCTATGTTTTAACAAGCCCTCCAGATGGTGCCAATGCACCTCGAGTATGAGAACCAATGACCTATAACACTGCCCAAAACAACATTTCCTTGAGGCTCTATGTAGAACACCGAAACTTGATTAAAGTAACCTCACTCCAACAAGGTATCAGGTATAATATGCCTCTGATAACTATGTGCAGCAAACTGCTACTTACACCAAATATTTGCTTTTGTATTTAAAAGGTATATCACAAAGGTAACACTGAATTTGCTTAAAACAAGAAAATCCAAACTCCACAGAGAAAAAAGCAAGGTACCCCCCCTCCCATCACCCTCTCAGGAGGGGCTGCGTGCAGGGGTGGGGCGGGGGTGATACATAAGGAGAAGGACAGTGTTCTGACAAAACGCGTCAAAGCACCTAAGGGCTAAGAGGGACCTCAGAGACTGTGGTCTTATGTCATCTACCTTCCTAGCCCAGAGGAAAACACAATGACCCAGACACACAGAACCTCACTTAGCATCTCTCACCAGTCAGTGCGGCCAAAGTCGCCCCTCCTGCACAGGACAACAGTTTGGAAGAAACAGCTGAACACACTTGGAGAGGCTTTCTCACGCTCCAGGCGCTCTTCTAAATACCTGAAGTATATAACTCCTCATAAAAAATCTCTGAGGTACATACTAATCTCACCATTTTACAGATGTGAAAACTGAGGGTCAGAAAGGTGAAGTAATTTCCAAAGGGTCATACAGCTAATAAGTGGTAGACACTGGCTCTGAGCCCAGGCAGTCTTTCTCCAGAGTCTGTAAGCTTCTGTACTGTACTTCCTGTTGGGGTCAGTGAGGGAGAGGAGATACAAGTGTGAAGGCCACTACCTTGGCCTGTCTGTGCATGTGAGAGAGACGGAGAGACACAGAGCCAGAGAGTGCCAGCAAGCTCAAGATGGCGGCAAGTGTGAGCCAGAGATCCAGAGGGAGTGGCGGGGAGCCTGAAAGATGGTTCACATGCTATTTTGTCAGTCCCTGTGTGTTCCTAGGTGAGCGCTGGAGTGGATGCAGGAACTGGGGTGACTGCATTCTTAAGCACCTACACAAACAGGCTTGAATCTGTCACAGGCAAGGGCAGGACACAGTTTGACACAAGCCCTTCCCTTTCTTTTCTTCTACAAAGCAATTTAAAAGCAATACGTGAGATGAAGCAGAAGTGAAGGTACCAAGGGAAAGTGACAGCTGGATGCAAAGTTGTTGGGATTAATAAGTAAGGAAGAGCAAGAAGCCATGCTCACAGGCTGCAGGGACAAGGGCTGTGACAAGGAAGAGGTGGCAGAGTGGGCACCCCAAGTCGGGTGCCCTCACACAGGGTGTCTGGGCTCCTTACAGGCTTCCTCCTCTAGAACCCCAGGACCAGTCTGTGTCTCCATCACATTAAGACTTCCCCTCATCTTCTCAGAATCCGTATCACCGCTGTGCTCTCCTAGCAGTGTGAAAACCCCTGTAGAAAAGGGACTGCAACTGATCATCTCTGAACATGCAGCTCCTAGCCCAGTACCTGGCACGCTGTTGGTTCTGGAAAAGTCTGTGGAATTGAATTTGCTGAAGCGGTGCTAGCATCGAGATGCAGTGAAATGCGTTGTCACCTTAAGGAGAGGAAGGACGGGAAAAGTCACACCCCAGAGGCTGTGTCCTAGTTGGGGAGCCCCCAGGTACAGATCCGAGACAAGGACTGGAGTGCAAGCAGTTCATCTGGGACGTGAACGAGACACCAAACACTGGGAGGGGGCTGGGGAGGTGAGCAGAGGAAGACAGGCAGTCAGCAAAGGGTATCTTACGGAGCCAGCTGTCAGTGTGAGCGACTAGAGCTTACCCCACTGGGGAAACTCCGGGAGCCTGGGCAGAACACACTCGAGGGAGGAGGGGGCTAGGGCAATCACTGGGTTGTGCTCACTTCCCGGACCTTTGGGCCCTCTGTGTGAGTGGCCTAGCACGCGCCAGTGGGAACAGAAAGCTGTTGGGGAAAATGCAGGTGCTGGCAGCTGAAGTCAGACAGGTGTGCAGTGAAATGGTGATGGCAAGGGCAGTTAGTGCCCCCCCACTCCGCTCACCGGGTCGGGGTGGTCCTGAAAATCTGCATCTCTAATGAGTCCCCAGGGAGGCTGCTGCTGCTGGTCTAGAAGCACACCCCGAGAACCACTGGGCTCAGACGTGGGCAGGACACCAACATGGTTGGTCCATGCTGGATACCTGGGGCAAATCCAACACCTAGGGCTGGGCAGAGCTTAAAGATAAAGGAAACCAGAATTACACCCCAAAATATGCCTCTCTGACATAAAAATTATTTTGAGCTGAAGGCAATTGAGAAGCAGTGGATACAAGAAAAGCTCCTGCTCTCCCCCCAATTTGCCTAAAAGGACATAAATTTTCAAAGTTGTCCCTCCTCCCCTCTCTGTGAGGGAGGACAAAAGTGAATCACTGAGACAACTTTAGACCTTATAGGCCTGGAGACAGCAGCAGAGGAATCTACAGAACAACTAACTAGCCTGTATCTACCACTAGTTTCCCATATATTTACATTCCCACCATCTGCCACTTTTGGAAGTCTAAAACTACTTTCCCTTTTTCTTCTTCTTTCTCTACAAATTTATTGTCCTTTGGTTTAGATGACATATAAGCCGGAGTTCTAAGCCACTTCTCTGAGTTACTCATTTCTCTGAGTTTCTCTCACATGTGTATGAGATATACATGTTAATGAACTTGTTTGCTTTTCTCTTGTTAATCTATCTTTTTTTACATGGACCCAAGTTAAGAACTTAGAAGGATGGAAGGAAAGGTTATTTTCCCTGCCCAACAGAGACAAAGCCAAAGAGGTGAGCTAAATTTCTGTTTGGCCCTCTGTAGGAAAACTCTTCCCACCTCGCCCAAAGCACGTGCCTGGGAGTCACATGCTCATGTTGATGGGACCATGAGACAGACTTCTTGGGAACCCTCTGTACCTGCTATGGCTAAGGTTAAGGCACTCACAGCATCCTGAGGACACTGCCTTCCTAGGAGTTCCATCAGGGTCTTTTCCTCTAGGGGTGGCCTGGCAAACAAAGGTCACGGGGCAAAGAGCACAAACAAATATTTTAGAAAGAATCCAGCTTTTGGCTACAGAATCGAATCCAGCTGGGCGCCAGCCAAGTTCCTCCTGATCTGCCACAGAGCTCACCAGCATAAGCCTGGTTCCCACCACCAGGGCAGCCAAAGGCAGTGCTGCATCCCTTCCTGCCAGGACTCACAATCATTACGTAGTGTAGTGACCTTGAGACCCTCCTACCCTGTTCTGGAAAAGGCAAATCTTCTAGAAGATACCCCCCAAAATAGTTTGTATCACCTTACACTCATTCAACAGCTACGATAGCCAGAAAAAATTAACAGGCCTCCTGTCCTTTGCTGCTTGTTTATAATAAGATCATATGCTTGCAGGGAACATAGAATCCTAAACAAAAATTGGTGCTTATTTGACCATACTAAATTTCCAGTTCGAAACCTACACTGTTGGTTTCACAACACAAAACTACTCATGACCTCCTGAGAAATGAGAGGGGAAAGGCAGGGAGATAGAGATAACAAATCTACCCTTCATTCACGGAAGCAGAGGCATCCTTGTTTATCTTTTACAGTAATCACCCTTAGCAAAGAGCACGACAAGGCCACATCCCCACGCTTCCATTCTGAGACTGGAGTAACCACCACAAAAGCCAGGGTGTTAGGCCTCAGCCCACTGCAGGCATCTGGACCCTCCCTGTTCAGGAGGCAGGTCACTAGGGAATGCTGAGGTCAATACCCCTTAGGAGGCACTGTAATTAGCTGCAGACCAGAGCCTGACTGTGAGAGAAAGGAAAGCTTCTCCCCCTCACAAATTGCAACATTTTTCCAGCTTTCCCAATGGGTTGCCAAGTGACTCAGCGCTGGCCCAGTGTGGGCACTATTACTGATGAGAAATCTTCCGCCTGGGTGATATACTGCATACAACACATGCCCTAAGAACAGCGCCAAGTCACACCAGAAGAGCAGGCAAATCATTCACCTCCACTGCAAATGCAGGCAAATCCTGTCTTAACGCAGGGGCTACTCAGTATGAGAAAGACAAAGCCCTAAGATAGTCAGAGGTTTCCATCTAAGATTCAAGAAATTATTAGGCAGAGCCTCTCCTTTCTTGTTGACTATTAAAAGGCAATCAAATCAAGGACAGCCTAGAAAAAGGGCAAGAAAAAAAATAATTTTTCAAAAACAGCCCCATAGCAGAAAGCTGCATAAGAGCCTCCAGCTCTCTAAATGTCTTTGTGAGTGCTATGAGCTCCACCCAGAGGTCATTTCCAGATCTCCATGTTCATTTTTTTTTGATATGTAAATTATATGCATTGCAAATATTTTCCCAGTCTGTACTTTGTCTTTTGATTATCTTACCCTATATGCTCCATGTTCATTTAATTTGTAAAAAGAAAACCCACATCTTCTGGGGTCCAGAGCCCGACTTGCCTTGGAGAACTGCCGGAAATTCTTAGACAACACTCCCTCTTTCTCACCTCTCATTAAAAGAACTGCTCTAAACGAAGCCACTGACAAAGGATTAATCTCCAAAATATACAAGTTGCTCATGCAGCTCAACATCAAAAAAACAAACAACCCAATCCAAAACTGGGCAGAACACCTTAACAGACATTTCTCCAAAGAAGATATACAGATTGCCAACAAACACATGAAAGGATGCTCAACATCACTAATCATTAGAGAAATGCAAATCAAAACTACAGTGGGGGACTTCCCTGGTGGCGCAGTGGTTAAGAATCCGCCTCCCAATGCAGGGGACACGGGTTCGAGCCCTGGTGCAGGAAGATCCCACATGCCGCGGAACAACTAAGCCCGTGTGCCACAACTACTGAGCCTGAGACCTAGAGCCTGCGTGCCACAACTACTGAAGCCCACGTGCCTAGAGCCCGTGCTCTGGAACGAGAGAAGCCACCGCAATGAGAAGCCCGCGCACTGCAACAAAGAGTAGCCCCCGCTCGTCCCAACCAGAGAAAACCCACGCACAGCAACGAAGACCCAACACAGCCAAAAATAAATTAATTAATTTTAAAAAAGAAAAAAAAGCTACAATGAGGTATCACCTCACACCAGTCAGAATGGCCATCACCAAAAAATCTACATACAACAAATGCTGGAGATGGTGTGGAGAAAAGGGAACCCTCCAACACTGTTGGTGGGAATGTAAGTTGATACAGCCACTATGGAGAACAGTATGGAGGTTCCTTAGAAAACTAAAAATAGAACTACCATATGACCCAGCAATCCCACTACTGGGCATATACCCTGAGAAAACCATAATTCAAAGAGAGTCATGTACCACAGTGTTCATGGCAGCTCTATTTACAATAGACAGGACGTGGAAGCAACCTAAGTATCCATCGACAGATGAGTGGATAAAGAAGATGTGGCACATATATACAATGGAACATTACTCAGCCATAAAAAGAAACGAAATTGAGTTATTTGTAGTGAGATGGATGGACCTAGAGCCTGTCATACAGAGTGAAGTAAGTCAGAAAGAGAAAATCAAATACCATATGCTAACACATATATATGGAATCTTAAAAAAAAAAATGGCTCTGAAGAACCTAGGGGCAGGACAGGAATAAAGGTGCAGACATAGAGAATGGACTTGAGGACACGGGGAGGGGGAAGGGTAAGCTGGGACGAAGTGAGAGAGTAGTGGCATGGACATATATACACTACCAAACGTAAAACAGCTAGCTAGTGGGAAGCAGCCACATAGCACAGGGAGATCAGCTCGGTGCTTTGTGACCACCTAGAGGGGTGGGATAGGGAGGGTGGGAGAGAGACGCAAGGGGGAGGGGATATGGAGATATATGTATACGTATAGCTGATTCACTTTGTTATACAGCAGAAACTAACACAACATTGTAAAGCAATTATCCTCCAATAAAGATGTTAAAAAAAATTAAATTTAAAAAAAAAAAAAAGGAACTGCTCTGAAGTCTGAAATTCAAGATATACTCAGGGAACCTGGTGACATCCAGCAGGACAACTACCTTTGATATTTGCACCTGTCGAGGAACTAGTTTGAGTTCCTGGCAGGTTGAACTCAGCTCAAAGACAGTGGAGCGTTCAAAGAGTACTTTTAGAAGAAAAAGTGAGGGCTCTCCTTGAAAAAATTTATAAGACTGGAGAGCAACTCAGGGGGCAAACAAGAATGTGTCTAATATTAGAAGGACTGGGAATAATCCTCCTTCAGGAAGGACCCATGGCTACTTGCCTAGAAGGCCCAACTGAAAAGCACCCACTCCCTTATGCAACCCAGAAGATCCCCCTAAGGCAATCACCAGCCATAATTTTTTAAAAAATGACTAGGGTCCCCAGAGCATTCCCCTGGTATCCATCCATTCATAACACGCACACACCACTCACCACTCCACCCCACCGTCCACACCGGTGGCCCTCAGTCCACAAGGGGTCAGGCTAGGATCAAGAGCCCCCAGTGTGCTGGGCTCTCAACTGCCCAGTGCAAGACATGCTCTGTTCCGGATATCATAAGCTAGCCCAGCAAATAAATGAAGCATTCAAACGACAACAACAGTATGTTGATGCACAAAGTTTCACCTACCATCTGGAGAGCTTCTCATCACAGCCCGCATGCTCCTGCCTTCAACAGCTTGTGCCTTACATGACTTAAGACAGCTCTGACAGGTTCTCAAAGGGGGAAAAAAATCAAACTTACCCTCTGTCTTCCTCCAACACCACCCCCCCACCCCTGCCACTGCCACCCAAGTTCTTTCCTCACTGTGAAACATTGAACAGTCTTTTCGTGTCTACTGACAAAAATATCGAGGGCAATGCTTATCCACCTCGGGAGAATTAAAGCTCTAGAAAATATCTGTGCTAAACCTCTGCACATTCTCCATTAAACAAGGCTAAGCATTGCCAGAATGTTGACCTCTTTTCTTCTTTAATAGACTTTTTTAGAGCAGTTTTAGGGTCACAGCAAAATTGAGCAGAAAGTACAGAGTTCCTATATAATCCCGGCCCCCACTCATACACAACCTCCCCCATTATCAACATCCCCCACCAGAGTGGGACATTTGTTACAATCGATGAACCTGCATTGACACATCATTATCACCCAGAGTCCATAGTTTACATTATGGTTCACTCTCAGTGCTGCACGTTCTACAGGTTTGGACAAATGTATAATGATATGTATCCACAATTATGGTATCATACAGAGTAGTTTCCCTGCTCTGAAAACCCTCTCCCTCTTTGTTCCTTGACCATAATGCAAAAAATTTTGTGCTCAGCATGACTCAGTATGACTCTAAGCAGAGGTCCTGAAGCCTGCCTAAGGATAAGAATCACCAAGGAGACTGGTTAAAATCACAGATGTTCAGACTGCACCCTCAATCCACTAAATCAGACCTTGCTAGGGAGGAGCCCAGAAAGCTAGACACAGTCCAGGCACCCCAGGTGACTGCTATCATCAGTAAGTTTCAAAAATGCCTCTCTAAAGAAGAAATGCTCCTAAGTTCAGTCTCCCAGCTGAAGAGCAGCATCCATTAAGAATGTAGCAGGCCACAGCAATCAGAGAAGAAAAAGAAATAAAAGAAATCCAAATCGGAAAAGAAGAAGTAAAACTGTCACTGTTTGCAGATGATATGATACTATACATAGAGAATCCTAAAGATGCTACCTTAAAACTACTAGAGCTAATCAAGGAATTTGGTAAAGTAGCAGGATATAAAATTAAGGCACATAAATCTCTTGTATTCCTATACACTAATGATGAAAATCTGGAAGAGAAATTAAGGAAACACTCCCATTTACCACTGCAACAAAAAGAATAAAATACCTAGGAATAAACCTACCTAGGGAGACAAAAGACCTGTATGCAGAAAACTATAAGACACTGATGAAAGAAATTAAAGATGATACAAACAGATGGAGAGATATACCATGTTCTTGGATTGGAAGAATCAACACTGTGAAAATGACTATACTACCGAAAGCAATCTACAGATTCAATGCAATCCCTATCAAACTACCAATGGCATTTTTCACAGAACAAGAACAAAAAATTTCACAATTTGTATTGAAACACAAAAGACCCTGAATAGCCAAAGCAATCTTGAGAAAGAAAAAGGGAGCTGGAGGAATCAGGCTCCCTGACTTAAGACTATACTACAAAGCTACAGTAATCAAGACAGTATGGTACTGGCACAATAACAGAAATATTGATCAATGGAACAGGATAGAAAGCCCAGAAATAAAGCCACACACATATGGTCGCCTTATCTTTGAAAAAGGAGGCAAGAACATACAATGGAGAAAAGACAGCCTCTTCAATAAGTGGTGCTGGGAAAACCGGACAGCTACATGTAAAAGAATGAAATTAGAACACTCCCTGACTCCATACACAAAAATAAACTCAAAATGGACTAAAGACCTAAATGTAAGGCCAGACACTATCAAACTCTTAGAGGAAAACATAGGCAGAACACTCTACGACATTCATCACAGGAAGATCCTTTTTGACCCACCTCCTAGAGAAATGGAAATAAAAACAACAAAAAAAATAGACTGAATGAAACTTAAAAGCTTTTGCACAGCAAAGAAAAACATAAACAAGACCAAAAGACAACCCTCAGAATGGGAGAAAATATTTGCAAATGAAGCAACTGACAAAGGATTAATCTCCAAAATATACAGGCAGCTCATGCAGCTCAATATCAAAAAAAAAAAAACCAACCCAATCCAAAAATGGGCAGAAGACCTAAATAGACATTTCTCCAAAGAAGATACACAGATTGCCAACAAACACATGAAAGAATGCTCAACATCACTAATCGTTAGAGAAATGCAAATCAAAACTACAATGAGGTATCACCTCACACCAGTCAGAATGGCCATCATCAAAAAATCTACAAACAATAAATGGTGGAGAGGGTGTGGAGAAAAGGGAACCCTCTCTTGCACTGTTGGTGGGAATATAAATTGATACAGCCACTATGGAGAACAGTATGGAGGTTCCTTAAAAAACTAAAAATAGAACTACCATACGACCCAGCAATCCCACTACTGGGCATATACCCTGAGAAAACCATAATTCAGAAAGAGTCATGTACCAAAATGTTCATTGCAGCTCTATTTACAATAGCCAGGACATGGAAGCAACCTAAGTGTCCACTGACAGACGAATGGATAAAGAAGATGTGGCACATATATACAATGGAATATCACTCAGCCATAAAAAGAAACGAAATTGAGTTATTTGTAGTGAGGTGGATGGACCTAGAGTCCGTCATACAGAGTGAAGTAAGTCAGAAAGAGAAAAACAAATACCGTATACTAACACATATATATAGAATCTTAAAAAAAAAAAAAAGGTTCTGAAGAACCTAGGGGCAGGACAGGAATAAAGACGCAGACGTAGAAAATGGATTTGAGGACACGGGGAGGGGGAAGGGTGAGCCGGGAGGAAGTGAGAGAGTGTCATGGACATATGTACACTACCAAATGTAAAATAGATAGCTAGTGGGAAGCAGCCGCATAGCACAGGGAGATCAGCTCAGTGTTTTGTGACCACCTAGAGGGGTGGGATAGGGAGGGTGGGAGAGAGATGCAAGAGAGAGGAGATATGGGGATATATGTTTATGTATAGCTGATTCACTTCGTTATACAGCCGAAACTAACACACCATTGTAAAGCAATTATACTCCAATAAAGATGTTAAAAAAAAAAAAAAAAAGAATGTAGCAGGCGTTTCCCACCCATGCAAGCTCCAGCTCCATCAGAATACCTAGAATTCAAGATGGGTCCCATTCTTTATTTCTAAACAGCAAGGCTGCTAATACTTTCTCACTTATCCCCTTATCTTGTTGCCAGAAAGTTTTACAAGGCCTAGCAAGTGTCCGCTTCTATTAGGAAATGTTTTTGTATTCCTACGCAATGGTCTACTATTGGTCTACAGTTTATAAGCATGCTATTTGGATCATTTGTACAAAATGATGGGTTAGGAAGTAGATCTGCTTGGTTACAGTAGAGGATTTGCCTGAGGACATTAGCACACATCGTGCATGGAGCAGGACACACAGCTAATATGGGTTTTTCTTCTTTGTGCCTTGAGGGCTCTTCTGCCAGCTGCTCCCCCTGGCTCCCCACTGCTCTGCATTCTGCCATAGCCAATGATGGTTTAATGGCAAAATTCGCTGGGCAGCAAGCCATGTGGCTCTTACAGACGGCAATTAGGAGAGAAGGAAAGGCTGAATTACAAGGTGTTTGAAAACGCAGTTTGAAAAAGTCAGATCTTATTTTCTCTTACCTCCTGGTAATAAAATCTCTGTATTCATCCCAAAACAGACACCTAACTCTGGGGTCATTTGAAGTCAACAGCTCAGTCAATATAAAAATCCACTACACAGTCAATGGGGAGCATGAAAATCCATTAAACCGGAAGTCATTTTTTTTCATCAAAAGGAATCCTTACCTTTTCTTTGGCTTTCCTTTTTGTCCCTGCATCCATCCACTCATTTTCTTTCTCCAGCATGTCAATAAAGGCCCATCGAACACCCTCAATCAATTCCTCCATCTATAAGGAAATACCCAAAGAAGCAGGTCAAAACCAAGAAGCTTCAGACAAGCTTCTCTGGGCCACGATAAATAGTCCAATGCTAAACACAGTGGGGAAGAGGCTCCTTTAAGCTTGACTCCATGCTCTGGCAGCATTTCTTTTCCCAGGAAAAAGCCTTTTCCCCCCATTGCTAGAAGAAAACTAACCATTTCTTTCCTTGAGAACAATGTGATGGCCCAGTTGTAAAAGGATTACAGGAGGAAAGGAACTCGCCATAGGCTATGACTAATAACTTACCCGTAGCTACTGAATTAGTGCACCCATATCAGGGTTGCAGCAACTAATTTCAATAGGTTAATAAGGGCTTGAGAGAAAAAAGCAAAGGCATGGGCTGTGTACTTCAGACAGGTATTGCAGAAGGAAGTGAGTGAACGGTTGAAAAAGATACTGTTAACAGAGAAACAGGCAGGGAGAGCCAGCACCCTAGACACTTCTCAATATGAATCACTTATGTCAAGACCCCAGTTATCTCCAAATTAGTGCCAGTGGTTAAACCAAATGCGTGGCTGTTCTCTGTCATCTTCCTACTCCCCTCTCTCCCCTCTGACAGCTCAGAAAAGTCTTATGCTATTTCAAGTCTAAAATGGTTAGGTCTCAAGGGGACTGCTACAGAAACACTGTCTTCTGAAAGCCCTGTTTCAAAGTGTTCCAAGAGCGAGACCACACCTACAGTGATGATGTGTTTGCCCTGGCTTTTCTTCCAGCATCTGTGGGTCAGCAGAGAGGACTGGGGGAGAGAGATGCTAACACTTAACTTCAGCAGCCCACGTGGAGCAGTCTGGGGAGGCTCTGCTTGTCTATGGGTGCAAACCAATCGAAATTCCATTCTCCTACACAGATGCTTCATTTTTCCTAATAGGACACTCAAGAAAGAATATAATACTAGGCTTGGCACCAGAATGAAAATTTTCATTTGAAATTATGGAGTTGTAAATCCATTTTTAGCATTAATTCTAGAAGGAAAGAAATTTAGATGTTTCCTTGGTTCTAGAATGAATTGTCAGCACAAAGCTCAAAATAGATTTTTTTCTGTTTAATAAGTTTTCAGCTATGTTTTCAGTTCAATAACAGTTGTAAGGGAATAAGAGCTGGAAATCAGTGGGCTGGGTTCCATTGTATGTAAATAAGAACAAACAGCAGATGGAGGCCGGGGTACTTCACAGCTATTTCTTCCTAACTTAGTAAAAACATTAAGAGAAAAGAAATCTCAACTTGAGATTGGGGCATGATAAAGGCATGAAATGACAGAAGAGCAAAGGTCCTTTAAAATCATTAAGTCACTGGTTCTCTCAACCTTGTCTGTACACTGGGGTCTCTGGTTGGGGGGTGGCGGGAGGAGCTTTAAACAATGCTGATGTCATTGTGGCAGAGTGAGGCCTGAGCACTGGGAGGTTTCAAAGCCCCTCCAGGTGATTCTAATGTGCAGCCAGGATGAAGACTCACTGGTGTAGGGAAGCCACTTATTTTACACATAAGGAAATTAGGAGTCAAGAGAGTCCATGATCAGGACTTTCCTGGCGATCCAGTGGCTAAGACTCTGCACTCCCAATGCAGGGGGCCTGGGTTCGATCCCTGGTCAGGGAACTAGATCCCACATGCCGCAACTAAGAGTTCGCATGCCGCAACTCAGAGTTTGCATGCCGCAACTAAAGATTCCTCATGCTGCAACTAAAAGATCCCAAATGCCACAACTAAAGATCCTGCATACCGCAACGAAGATCCCACACGCCGCAACGAAGATCCCACGTGCCACAACTAAGACCTGGCGCAGCCAAATAAATAAATAAATATTTTTGAAAAGAGAGAGAGAGAAATAGAGAGTCCATGATCTCTTCCAGCTCTTTCAGCTGGGAAGGGTCAGAGCCAGGACCTGACCTCAGAGGTAAATGACAGTTGTGAGGTCAGAATTTCCAGGAGCAACAGAGGTGTCCCTCAGAAATCAGAGGAAAATGCCAGGAAAGTAGAAGAAAACAGAGAGAGATACAGCAGTGACCATTTCAAACAGAAAACCCACAGAAGGAGGGTGCTAAAACAACAAGGAAATCTTCAGGGCCTAGATCTTTTGCCTCTGCAGTCACCAGCACCCCTAAGTCTTTATGACATCACTGTAGGGGAGCAAAATTTGCCACCCTAAAATATGTCTCTTTGGCATATCAATTGTTTTAAGCTGGTTATCTTCAGAGAACAGCAGGCATAGGAAGGGATCTGAAAAGCAAATAGCAGTTGCCCTTTTGTAAGAAATATCTCCATTTGTAAGGTAAATCTCCATTTGAAGGGTGTCTCCCTCTCTGTACCTGGAAGAGGGGGATGACTAAATCTCCAGAAACTCCTATCAATGGAGAAGTCATCGACTTAAATCTTCATCACAATCACCGTCCTTTACTGCACTTTTCCTAGTATTGCCCCATAACTGACTCTCTTCACCCCCAACATCTTCTTTTGTCTTTAGCTGAAGATGGTATATAAGGTGAGGGCTTTGGCCATTTTGGCAAGTTGCTTAGTTTTCCCCGGTCTCTCCCATGTATATATGTTACTTAACTTTGTTTGATTTTCTGCTGTCACCCTCTATCACATCAATTAAGTTCTTAGATCAGCCAGAAGAATTTAGAAGGGGAGAGGAATATTTCTTCCTCCCCAACATCATCATGCAGCAACACACATCAGCCAGCCTGTCACCTTCACATAAAAAGAGAAACAGTATCTTCCCAAACTAGGGAGGGGCAATAGGGATGGAAAGATATGGGTGCATTAATTTGCGAGAGATTCAGTGACTGAATCAATGGAACCAGGTGATTAATTTTATGTGGGGAGGTGAGGAAAGGGTGGGAACAGTCGGATTAATTCCCAGGCTTCAGGCACAGGCAACCAGATGGATACTGCCACCATTTTCTTTTTTTTTTTTTTTTTTTTTGCATTTTTAAAAATTGAGTTATAATTGACATATATTAGTTTCAGGTACACAACATAATGATTTGATATTTGTATATATTATGAAATGATCACCATAATAAGTCTAGTTAATACCCATCACCATGTTACCAAACAGAAGTTCATGTGCCCAACACACAGTGAGGCCAAACAATCTGAAACATCGGAGTCTAGAGCAGAGAAAGGTTTACTGCAGGGCCGAGCAAGGAGAACGAGTGGCTCATGCTCAGAAAACCCCGAACTCCCCAACAGTTTTCAGGGAGAAGTATTTATAGGCAAAATTTGGGGTGAGGGCTCCAGGGTGTATGGCTTTCTTCTGACTGGTTGGTGGTGAGGTAACAGGGCGGTGCTCCAGGAATCCTGTGCTCAGCCTGGAGTTACCATCCTCCACCTGGGTGGGGGCCTTAGTTCCTGCAGAAGAACTCAAAGATGTATTGTTATGTATATTCCTTGAGGAGGAACCAGGACCCTGCTGCACTGTTGTCTCCTTATTGCTCCTCCTTTGTTTCTGCATTCCCTCCCTTCCCTGCTTAGCAACTGTTTGAAGCTGCCCTTGGGAACTCAGGGAAGGTCAAGGAGGCTGAAGCCTTTTTCCTGCGAATAAGAAACGCGGGACACGGAAAAGATTTATACCGGGGAGGGCCCCGCAGAGTCTTGCTCCGTTTCAACCAAACATTGAGTATTTTTTTTCCCTTGAGATGAGAACTTTTAAGATCTACTCTCTTAGCAACTTTCAAATATACAATAGAGTATTACAAACTATAGTCACCATTTTCTAAGACTTCGAATGTTGGAAGAGGAAGACAGGTGAAGACAAAGGCCAGACCTCACTGGGAAGTGGACACATCAAGTCTGCACGACCCAGTCGAGGAGTCTGTCTATGAAAGAGAGAAAGCAAAGACAGGGTACAAGTGGATACAGGGTTAAGAGAGGGTTCTGAGGGTTCTGAGTTTGGGTTGTGTGCATTTGTTTGTTGCTGCTGCTGTTGTGGTAGTTGCCCATGTGAGAGATTTACCTGTGTTTATGTACTGACGGACATTCAACAAGAAGAAAACGAAAAACCTGATTAAAGAATGAGCCAAAGACCTTAACAGACATCTCACTAAAGAAGACATACAGATGGCAAAGAAACGTAAGAAAAGATGTTTCACATCACATGTCATGAGGGAAATGCAAACTAAAACAATGAGATAGCACTACACACCTATTAGAACTGCCCAAATCCACAACACTGACAATACCAAGTGCTGGAGAGGATGTGGAGCAACAGGGGCTCTCACTCATTGCTGGTGGGAAGGAAAAATAGGAGAGCCATTGTGGAAGACAGTTTGGTAGCTTTTTTACAAAACTAAACATACTTTCACCATACAATCCAGCAATCACATTCCCTGGTATTTACCCAAAGGAGATGGAAACTTATGTCCACCCAAAAGCCTGCACCCAGATGTTTATAGCGACTTTATTGATACTTGCCAAATCTTGGAAGCAACTATGGTGTCCTTCAGTAGGTGACCGGCTAAACAAGCTGTGGTACATCCAGACAATGGAATATTACTCAGTGCTAAAAAGAAATGAGCTATCAAGCCATGAGAAGACATGGAGAAACCTGAAGTGCATATTACTAACTGAAAGAAACCAATCTGAAAAGGCTACATGCTGTATGATTCCAATGATACCACATCCAGAAAAGGCAAAACTATGGAGGCAATAAAAAGATCAGTGGTTGTGGGGTGGGGGTGGGGAGAGAGAAGCAGGCAGAGCACAGAGAATTTTCAGGGCAGTGAAAATACTCTGTATGATATTATAATGATAGATTCATGTCATCATACATTTGTTCAAACCCACAGAATGTACAAGAGTGAACTCTAAGGTAAACTATATACTTTGGGTGATAATGATGTGTCAATGTAGGTTCACCTTCAGTTTAAAAAAAAAAAAGTGAGTGATGTTAATGAGAGAAACTATGCATGTGTCAGGGGCAGGAGTGTTAGGTAGCTAGTCAGACATGAGAGGGTCCTGCCCCATCCTGGACGGTTCGTCTTTCCCTCCCCTACCTGGACACCGGTGGTTGGAGCATGCCCAGAGATCCTCCCTCTCGTGGTCAAGGACCACTGCTAGGTTTCCAGCCATACCAGGACCAAGCAAGACAAAACCGCCAGCACAGGTTGACGCAGGCGCACCAAGACCTAAAAGGTGACTCAGGGTAACCCAGGGTTCATTATGCCTCATTTGTAATAACTGAGCATTGCGGCGGCGTTTGCTTCCCCGCCCCACCCCATGGGTTCTGCTTGGGTGCTTATGGGTAAGTGCCTGCCTACTAGCAGGAAAGTTACATAACCTAAAGCTGTCAATCGATTTGTCAGTCAAATAACACAGGACACAGGGAGGGACCACCACTCTACAAAACACGGCCCTACCCCACTGCGGGGCTGCTTCTGGTTTCCAGACAGCCCGCGCTCCTGCTCTCTCGGGAGTGTACTTTTGCTCTGCTTAACTGAACTCTTGCTACTTAAAACTGCTCTACGCCTCCTGACTGAATTCTTTCCCTTGAGAAGGGCAAGAACCGAGGAAATCGCCATTCCACGAAATCTCTATACCTTCCTCTCAATTTTGTTGTTGAAGGAGAGAATATGCCATCCCAAAACATGTCTCTTTGGCTTAAGGATTATCTCGAACTGACTATTTTTGAGAAACAGCACACAAAATAAGCGCTAAAAACCAAGAGGTTACCCTCTTGGAAGAAACATTTGCATTTATAAGGGAAACCTCCGCATCTCCCTTTCTGTATCAGGAAGAGCAAGTTGACTAAATCTCTAGAAACTCTTATTGATGGAGAAGGCATGAACTTAAGTCTGCATAACAGCCAGACCTTTGTTTACTGTGCTTTTCCCAATAACCTCCCTCAACTGTCCCCCCAGCCCCCACCCCACTCCCCAACATCTTCTTTTGTCTTCAGCTGGAGATGGTATTTAAGGCAATGGTTTGGGCCATTTTGGAAAGTTACTCAGTTTCCCTGGCTTGCTCTCATGTATGCAGGAGGTATACATGTTATTAAACTTCTGTTTTTCTCCTGTTACTCTGTCCTTTTATGATAGGGAGGGCTCAGCCAAGAACCTAGAAGGACAGAGGAAAGATTTTTTTTCCTCCCCATGTTATAAACTTAAAACTGCTGTAAAAAGAAAAATTAAGTCCATTTTAAAGGACTTAATGTGTGTAGGTTATATGCAAATACTACACCATTTTATATAAGGCAATCGAGCATCCGCGGATTTTGGTTATCTGCAGGGAGTCCTGGAACCAATCGCCCGCTGATACCGAGAGATGACTGTAATCATTTTCCTCTTTTCTTTCCCTGTGATCCTCAGCTGGTCTCTGCCCTAGTCCTCTGAGACCACCATTCCCCTCCCAGGCCTCATCACAGGTTCTCAATTCTTTCTTTTTGACCACTCTACAAATTTAATATATAACAGTTTTTGTGAAATGATGCTGAACTACCCCAGCAGACTTTAAGAACAAGGGAAATCTTTGAAGGTGATTAATGTCATTGGTTGGCATGTCAATGCAAATAAGAGAAATAATGATTTTAGTATGCTGGAACTAGGAAGATAAATCACTGAACACTTCTGATTTTTATCTTTAGACTACTCTACAGCATCACATAATAACAATGCCTTCAGTCAAGTCATGCTCCCTGAGGCAGCAAAAGCCTGATGTGATTTTTAAATAAGAAGACAGAAATATTATTTCTTCACCAAACCTTGACCTAATGCCCCAACCAGCCAGCATATAACATTAATAGAAATCACTTAAAGTTGAAGTCATAAGGTGAAGTTATCCATAGAAAATATTTATTTAGAGTTAAAAATCAAAATATGACATATAAAAATTAACTCAAATGTTATTATGGTAAAATCTGCCACATTCAGAATAAGAGCCCTCCAAGTAAAGCAGCATTTTGTTAAGCATCTACTTATCTCAGATTTTATGGACCCACACTGAGAAAATACAGTTTATTTGGTCAGTATATGGGCAGTTTTTAGTTCTTTCCCTCAACCAATGCTATTTAAAAGTGGGCTCCCCTTTTCATTCTTTGCACTCCAGGGTTTTGCCCACAGCATTCTACATCAGACATCAGACACTGGTGAGTCACATACACATATGCATACACCTGGTCCCCTTCCAGGAAAGGTTTTCTTAAATGAGATTCTCCTATCTTAGTGCATTAAAATTACCTCACCTGCTCTTCTTTTGACCTCTCCTTATCCTCCCTCCCCTCACACGGACATAGGAACTTTGTGTTCTATATATATGGGTCAAGATGGTCCTATTAATGCATTTAAAGGGACATATGCTAATACTGCTTTGAGAAGATGTGAAACCAAGCAGGACCCTGCATGGCCTTCCTGGTGACAGACCCCCTCCGTGTCCCCCACTTCTTGTTTGGAAAAAAAGCTTTAGTCTTGCTGGCCTTCCCCTGAGTTCCAAAGAGCAAATTTAAGCAGTTAATAATTAGAAAAGTGAGGGAATGCAGAAACAAAGTCAAAGCAATCAAGCAAAAAGTTACGATAGCTTACACAATATTTCAGCCATAAAACAGAGTCAAAGGACTCCTAGTTCCTCCTCAAGGGATACAGATAACAATCTGACACATATCTTTGAGTTGGTTTACAGAAACCAGAACCCCACCAGATGGAAACTGCTGACCACAAGCATGCAGACCTCAGATTGGATGGAACCAGAAGACTGATGCTTAAGATTCTCAAAACATCACCCTGTTACCTCACCAACAACCAATCAGAAGAATGTCCACAGCGCCCTCACCCCTAATGTTGCATTTAAAAACCCTTGCCCAACCCTACTGTGAACTGCGCATGCGAGGGATCTAGGCTGTGCGCTCCTTGTGAGAATCTAATGCCTGGTGATCTGAGGTGGGGCTGAGGCAGTGATGCTGGTGCTGGGGAGCGGCTGCAAATACAGATCATCAGTAGCAGAGAGGTGTGACTGCACAGAGACCATAATAAATCAACTGCTTGCAGACTCGTATCAAAACCCTATCAGTGAGTGGCAAGTGACGGTTAAGCTGCATCTTACGGAGTAGACTGGACAGAAGCAACACACTTTGGGTGTCACTGTCTCCCATCACTCCCAGATGGGACCATCTAGTTGCAGGAGAACAAGCTCAGGGCTCCCACCAATTCTGCATTATGGTGAGTTGTAAAATTATTTCATTATATATTACAATGTAATAATAACAGAAATAAAGTGCACAATAAATGTAAATAAATAAATAAATAAATTAGTAAAATAAAAACCCTTGCCCAAAAGCCATCAAGGAGTACAGGTCTTTTGAGCATTAGCTGCCCATTCTCCCTGCAAATAAATGCTGCACTTCCCTTCACCACAACTCAGTGTCTGTAGACTGACTTTACTGCACATCGAGTTCGGCTTGCTAACAAAAGGGGTCAGTTCACCCCACTGTCAGTTGTAGTTTCCTTCAAAGCTTTGTCTCTGGTGACAAAGAAATCCTACAGGGCCAACTCAGATCCTACCTCATACCAATGAATCCAAAACACTTAAACCCACACTTTCAGTCCCTTCTCTGAGTTCCTATTAGGCTTATATTCAGAACAATATAGGTGTGTGTTTAGTTGCCATTTATATTTATTTGATCTCCCCAAGAAATCCATAAGCTTCGAAGACAGGAATCATGATTTAGATCGAATGAGATCATGGATATGTAAGGCAACTAAAAAGTGTTGAAGGGGAGCAGAATTTGCCACCCCAAAACATACCTCTTTGGCATGAGGATTATTTTATATTTTAGGCTGATTATTTTTAAGGAACAGCAGATTAGAAAAAGCTCAGAAAACAGAGAAGTTACCCTTTTGTAAGAGACATTTACATTTACAAGGGAAACCTCCATTTGAAAGGGTGTCTCCCTCTCTGTACCAGGAAGATGTCATGACTAAATCTCTAGAAACTCTTACCAGTGGAGAAGTCAAAACTTAAATCTGTATAACAACCTTACCCTTGTTTACCGTGCTTTGGTAACCTCCCATAACTGGCTTCCCTCCCCCGACAACAACATCTTTTGACTTTAGCTGGAGATGGTATTTAAGGTGATGACTTGGGCCATTTTGGGGAGTTACTCAGTTTTCCTGGGTCTCTCTCATGTATACAGGAGGTATACATGTTATTAAACTTCTCTCTTTCTCCTGTTAATCTGTCTTTTTATTACAGAGGGATCTTAGCCAAGAACCTAGGAGGTTAAAGGGAAAAATAATTTTTCTTCCCCTACGGTGTTCTGCAAATTTAAAGTTGTTAGTTTTATGATTTCATATCTCACCACTGTTAGTTTTATGATTCCACATCTTACATGATATGATTTTTCACATGGTATGATTTCATATCTCATACGATACATGTAGCAGATGTTCAATAAATAGAAGTTGATTTATGTTTTCAAAACCTCCAGTTGTTATCTAGCAAAGAAATGAAATTTAATCAAATATCTTTTATACATGCTAATGTATAACAGTTATTCCAGCAGTTATTCCAAATATAAACTTCAGTGGAACTCAAATGACTCAGTAAGTTAGCCCAGTCCATTCTGAGGTTGATGATGCCAACGTGGTACAGAACAGATGGCTAAGAATGGTTTAAAAATATATATATGTATATACATATATATTATATATCTGATAGAAATAGCTATAGGCTGATAGAGTTCTTAAAGAAGAAAAACAATCTTCAAGGTTATTATATGCATTAATCTTAAAGTAATTTTAATGAAATTCTTAAATAAAAGCATAATGTTGAAGAGATTTTCCTCTTTAATATATTCAGAAATTATAAGTAATATCTTAATAAAACATAAGATTAAAAAGTCTCCAGTCTCCTCATTGGTCTAGAGCAAGACATGGTTCCTTAAATTATAACCACTTGACGAGTGAATGTGAAAAACAAAAATTATTATCAATAATTCATGTGGTTAACCTGGAAGAAATAGGCTGAAACCTAAGGGAAGTTCCTAAAACTTTTCTTTCTGGCAACTGTCACTTCACTAGAAACACAGACATTAAATAAATCAATGCACTAATAAATGTTAACTATCCACTGACTCATTATTTATACTGTATTTATGAAAACAACTTTGAATTGGCTCCTGATAAAAATATAATAATGAAAATATATATATATATATATATATATAATGGCATTGAAATAAGAAGTAAAGAAGAGACCCATGTTAAGGTGGGAGAGGTGGTAAAGCCAGAAAAACTAAGGATAGTTAGAAAACCCTCAGTTTCTGGCAGCCAAGCAAGCTGGTATGATAAAACAAATCATACCAGTTTGTCAGGATTAACAAACTTGCATAGCTATTTAAAATGTTGGCGAAAGAAAAAAATGTCAAGTTATTTGGGCCCCAGACATGCTATAAAGCATGTTAGTCTGTTGGGGCAGGAGTTTAGCATGTCCTCTTATCAAAAAGCATAAGGCTGGGGGGGAGGTAATAAGAGTAAAATCCTATTTACTGGATATGAACAGAGAGACTGTGCTCTGATTTTCTAACTCATCTTTTTCTGTTTCCCACTTTCCTACTCTTCGAGGGAACGGATCAGAAACCAGAATAATATTTAGAAGTTAACCAGTCTCATAATGGTCTAGCTTTTGGTTGTGGGTAAACTCCCTCCAGCAAGGAATTCTCCCTGGTCACATCCAAAACTCTGCTCTGTTGGAGGGCCTAAGTGCTTTCTTTCAGCCAATGAATTTCCAGGACAGGGTGCCCGCAGCCCACAGGCCTGATCAGATCTACTTGACAAGACTGTGGCCGATAATAAGTGGCAAAGGCAACAGTGTCCAATGTTATCCAGAGATAGAGACAACAAACAAGAAAGGCGGGCCAAATGTGTCATCATCGTGGCAGCACACTCAAGGACAAGGGCAAGAGTAGTGTCCACACTTATTTCAAAAGAATTCCCAATGACCTTTCTGAATTACTTGTTTTGCTGGATGTCATTTTACCAAAGGTTGCTTAAAAAGAGCTGTCAGGATTGGGGTCTTAACGACATTTGCTGTAATAAGATTTAGCCCGTAGAGAGTTGTGAAACCTGGATCTGTTATAGAAATTATATTTGGCTCCTTGAATAGTTGCATGAGACTCTCTTATGAGCCAGATTTAGCATTAAATGATAGGGCAGGTTCTGGAATGTGGCTAGGGCACTAGCCGTAAAAGGATCTTTATCCCAACTGAAAGCTACTACACTGGGCATATATGCAGGACTAGGAACAGCAAAACACCCAGGTACCTCCCTCACGCTCACTCTTTTGAAGAAAAATCAGAAAGAAGAGATCTCAATGCAGGAGAGTTGCCACAGTTCTTTGATAGTATGCATTCTCTCTTCATGATTAATCTTAGGCATGGCACACAGTAATAACAGTAGCTGACATTCACTGGGCACTCACTATGCACCAGGCATGTGCTAAGCCTTCTACGTGGATTGTCTCACTCAGTCCTCATCACAAAACAGCGAAGTAGGTACTGTTTGTATCCCTATCTATGATTCACTGCAACGATGGCTTTTAACTCTATACCCCCATTCCTCTATCCATGCCCTTTGCTGTGGGACCTTTCACTAAAAAGGCAGAGTCTATTTCCCCGCTCTGTCATTCTGGACTGGCCTTGTGGCTTGCTTTGGTGAACAGAATGCAGACATGACACTATGCCAGTCCTGAGCCTGGGCCTCAGGAAGCCTCACGTGTCTCCGCCTGCTCACTTGCACCTCTGCCATCGCTATGAGAACGTGCCCAGGCTAGCCGGCTGAAGGAAGTAAAATACTTGGAGTAGAGCCAAGTCATCCTGGCCACCTCTGCTGAAGCCAGCCTAGACCAGCCAACCCCCAGACGTTAGACAAACCAAGCCAAAATAAGCAGAGCTGCCCAGGGGAACCACCAACCAACTCCAGGTGCATCAACATTAACTGTTAATTGGTGAAGGCCACTGACGTTTTGTGGCTGAGTGTTACACAGCATTACTATAGCAGCAAAACCTTGTGTACCATTCATAAACAGGAAGGTAGAGAAACAAAGAGGTTAATTTGCCCAAGATGATAAGAACAGAGCTGGGCTATGAGATGCTAATGCAAGTTTTCAGAAAATCAGATGTAACTTCTTAATAAGGTCAATATTTTATAACTGTATTTTAAAAGCCCTTTAAAACTCAAATCAGTTTGTTTTGCCTTAATTCAAACGGATCTTCTGCAAAGACCCAGAGAAACTGATTGATATAATAGCTGACACCATTGCCTAGGCAAACGGAAACAGAGACACTTGATAGCCAGATAGAATATCCTTTACTTTGCATGACTTGTGTTGAAGGGAGCTTTATCTTTATCAGTACAATGGCTATACTGAGAGCAACTCTTGTAACAGCATCTGTAAGGAACCAAGAACCCCTCGGTATAAAGGCATTGCTATGATGCATGACACTGACTTTCAAGTGACTTCTGCCACTAACGTTAGAGTTACATCTCATTTATTCAACCACTGAGAAAAACGGTGAGCAAGGGAATTGGAGAACTTGAATATTAATGGCAGTACATCAATTCAATTATCTTGGCTAACTAATGAGGTGAACTCCTAGTGCATGGAGGTTGCAAGTTCAAACTCCACCACTGCAATTGGACCCATGTGGGTACTTAAGTCTTCGGCACCAGCTGCAGCAGTATGGGATGGGAGGAGAAACCCATTCTTGGGATAGGAATTACTACCAGAATTGCTCATGCAGAGCACTCAGAAAATTAGAAGATACTCTAGGTCATCCATGGCATTACTTGGGGACATGAACGATGTCCTTACCATAAAGAGAAAAAGGAATCAGCTACTAGAGTACAGGAGAAATCAGTGAATTGTTTTACACAGTAAATAAAGCTTTAATTCTTCACTTAATAAAATCTCAATCTAAAGTATAATAAAAGATTTGTTCCTCTTTAACTAAATTAACCTTCTGCATACAGAATGTTTTAATGTATAATAGGAGACCAGTGACTTTATCTTTGATTTGAATGTTGACAAAAACTCTCTCGCTGACCAACCTTTAGTCAGGTTCCTCTAAGCCCTGTGCCAGGCTTGCACAGCCCAGTTTTAGCAAGAATCCCGGTAAGTCAGTTTAGAGAGAACCCCCTCCACACTTGATATCTGAGCACCCTCCATATCTGTCAGATTCCTTATCCCCCACCCTTGATATCTGTGCACCCTGGCCTGCCTTCAGAAAAAGTCCCCTGACCTTTGAACATTTCCTCTTAAGTCATTTTCCATCCACTGCCTCCTTCACCCTGCTCCTTGGCCAACCCCCAGCTGTCTCTGCCATGTTCACAGTTGAGCCTGATCTCTCTCTCCTACTTTGAAAGTCTTGACACCCTTTGCAATAGTCCTGAATAAAGGCTTCCTTATCATTTTAACAAGTATCAGAATATTTTTTTCTTTAATAGGGTTCACCCTACAACAAAAACAGATAATTTGAGAGAACAGCAATAAAATGCCTATTGGCAGAGCTGAGATATATGAATAAAGATAAGTAATTTGGGGACAGAGTATCTATAATGAAATAAAATTATGTGGTTTAATAACTCAGCTCAGCCAAAATGTTCAAATGGGAATTCCAATTTCCTTGAATTTTCTAGAAACTACAATTCAAAGCATAAAGCAGAAAGGTCTTTTTCTCCTTTGCATCAACACGATAGAGAATTGTTCTTTGACGTGTATGTTTACGTTTCTGCCTTAGTAACTCCCAAAAAACGGTAAACATTTTAAAGACTGTTTTGATGAAGAAATCTTACAGAGCCTTAGGTCATCATTCCAAGCACCAGGGATCACTCCTCAGAATGATACATGTAGAAAATACTGGAAATTGAGCTCAGTGTGTGGACTGAGCCAAAGATGAACCTCAAATGTTGTTCTTAGATGAAATCTCTGATAATCAGCTTGTTTCTTACTCTTTCCCTGTTTCTTCTGAAAATTCTATGAACACAAAAAAATGCAATGTCACCTGGTTAGACTTGAACTGATTAAGCTTTCACTCTATTTGTCTTTAAAATATTAGAATGCTACTAGAAGCAAAACCTATTCCAACTGTTCCCTACCTCTAAAATGCTAAGAAATAGGAAATATGTGCCTTTTATTTGTGTAAGATCTTAATACATGAATAAGTAATTTCCTGATAAGGGTGAATCAGTCATAGGACAAGCCACTAAGAAGTCTCTTCATTATGACTGGTCTCCTCATGCCAGTCATAAAAATGGTGAAGATTCAAGTGTTTTTCAGAGAGAAGCAAGGGAACAGAACACTGACTTAAAGCTAGACTGTCTGGACTTGAACCCCACCTAAAGCATTTTCAGGCTGTGTGACCTTGGGGAATTTACTTAAACTCTTTGAGCCTCAGTGTCCTCATCTGGAAACATGAGGGCAGTAATAGCAATTACAGGGCCACCGTGAGGACTAAATGAGTTAACGCATCGAAAGCTCTTATAGAATGCGTACCAGACATCCAACTAAAACTCAGTAAAAGATAGCTACCTTATTATCATCATCAGATTTTTAAAACATTATATAGCCATCGTTGGGATCTTCATGTGCCCACCGTGGACACTGATATCTATCTGGGGCATTTACTCATACGTTACAGATATAAATTATCATTAATAATTTAAAAATGGAAGAGAAAAACAAGTAACAACTTTAGACATCCCTCGCCACATACACACATACCCTTAAATCTCTCTCCTGTCATTTAGGTCATGAGCCTACAGATCAGGGTTTGTCACAGTAGGATGACAGCATCATCTCTATTTACAGTGACAATACACCATGGATTCTCTGAGAGAGTTCTACTTTCATACCCTTCATATAACTTTCCACAAAAGCAACTTGTTAAATGTTTAGCTAATATGCTGTATTTTTAAACTATGCATGATCTTCTAAATAAGATTACAAAACTTAAAAAGTTCTCTGACAGACACGGTCATGACTTTGGGTCTGAAAACTGGAGAGAAAATGTTAGTGTAAAAGGCACAAAATGGTATTCCAAGGACATATTCAGTTTGGCCTCCAAAGTACTGACCAAGATTTAAAATGTAGGATATTTCACATACAAGTCCATATTTCTGACTTCTCTCAAAAAACCAAAAACCAGGGGGCTTCCCTGGTGGCGCAGTGGTTAAGAATCTGCCTGCCAATGCAGGGGACACGGGTTCGAGGCCTGGTCCGGGAAGATCCCACATGCCGCGGAGCAACTAAGCCCGTGTGCCACAACTACTGAGCCTGCGCTCTAGAGCCCACGAGCCACAACTACTGAAGCCCACACACCTAGAGCCCGTGCTCCGCAACAAGAGAAGCCACCGCAAGGAGAAGCCCGTGCACCGCAACGAAGAGTAGCGCCCGCTCGCTGCAACTAGAGAAAGCCTGCACACAGCAACGAAGACCCGACGCAGCCCAAAAAAATAAATTTATTTTAAAAAAAAGAGGCTGTAAAAACAGAAATACTGAGAAGCATAAAGTCTCTTAGAGGAACCCAGGTACCACTGTTCAAAGGAAAACTAAATAGCTCAGAGGAAAAAAACAACAACAAAAAGCAGAACTAAAAAGTAGCCTGAAGGCCCTCACACGGGGTTTGGCACAGTCCACTTAAAGCAATTTGAATCAGGGAAATTTTCTATGATCTGAAAATTGAAGCGATTACTTGCACTAATGCAACAGGCGTTAGTAAACGATGTACTGCTGCCCTGAGTCAAATGCCTGCCCTGCTCACGTGAATTGCCAGAGCTGTTTTTTGGTGGTAACTGCAAACAAATGAATGGTGCAAAGGCCTTGCTACTCCAAGTGTGGTCCCTAGACCAGCAGTGTCAGCACTGCTTGGGAGCTTGTTATGCAAATTCTTGGGTCCGACCCCAGACCCAGTTAAAAGGCAATGAGATTTTGCATTTTAACCACCAGATCCTTCAGTGATTCCTGTACACATTAAAGTTTGAGAAGTACCTGAAGTTTAACCTTCTGACTGCATTCATTTGCTTAACAACTGTTTTTGAAAATAAAACAATGGCAGCCACCCCTCTGAGTTAGTGTCTCTGGAATTTGTCCCATTGGGGATATTTTTGTTTTTCTCTTTGGATTGTAGCTAATAATAAAGAATGTTTTTCAAGTAAATCAGTGGTTCCAGGTGGTTCTTGGATGAGAGCCCTGTAACACGGCTATAAAAAGCCAGATATTACTCTTATAAGTTTCCAACTTAAGTATTCCCTGAGGCAAATAGCTTCTGCTTAAGGGAGGCAAATAATTTTATGTAAAATAAATGAGTATCCGTGTAACTATCACACTACCTTCACGCCCCATGTACATCAAAATAAGGGGGGAAGTGCCAAAATCAACTTTACTTGTCACATCCTGACACATGAAAAAGGGACTTTCACACCAAAACTGAGACAAACAAATTAATCCACATACCTTTCGTATTACTTAAAATTCTTCTACTGCCAAAAAAAAAAATCCTGCTATATAAAAACACCTCCATTATCCCTTAATTGTTTTTATATCCTTCCCAGGGCTTATAATGTTACCACTGTGATTATCTGATAAATTCTCAATCCATTTACTCCGACCAAGGAGTGAAAGAAAACACAATGGGAATATTCAGTTTTTTGAAATAAGACATTAATTCTTCAGTGGAATTATTTACAAGAAGAGTACTTTCAGGTTCAACTATAAAGTCTCGAACTTGGCATACAATTCTCCAAAGTATCAAAAGACAGAAAAAAAATCCAAGTAAATGTGCTTAGATGTATGGCATTCCAAAGCAAACCTCAGCACATAATACATAGTTGTAATACATATCAACACATAATACCAACCAGTGGAATTATCATGGCTTAACAGACTTTTTTATTTCTTTGCCTTTAAATTCAATGTTTAATGACCACCTGCATCCAAGGTGCTTACATATTCATATCTGACTGACTACGATGGATTGCTATTAGTGAAGGGAAGCAAAATATACCATCCCAAAATATGCCCCTTTGGCATATCGATTATTTGGGGCTGATTATTTTTGAGAGGCTGCAGACACAGGAATTGTCCTGAAAACAGTAGAAATCACCCTTTTGTGAGAGAAATTAACATTTATAAGGGTAATCTCCATTGTAAGGGTGTCTCCCTCTCTGTACCAAGAGGAGGATGACTAAACCTCTAGAAACTCTTATCAATGGAGAAGGCAAGGACTTAAATCTTCATAACAGCCATACCCTTATTTACTGCATTTTGTCTGGTGCCCATAACTGGCTTCTCCCAGTGCTCAACGTCTTATTTCGTCTTTAGCTGGACTTGGAATTTAAGGTGGTAGCTTGGGCCATTTCTGGGAGTTACTCAGTTTTCCTGAGTAGAAGAGGTACACATGTTATTAAACTTGTTTGTTTTTCTCCTATTGATCTTTTATTACAGGACGGTCTCAGACAAGAACCTAGAAGAGTAGAGAAAAAATTATTTTTCCTCCCCTCCGTTAGTTAATCATACCTAGATATTCTGCTTCATGCCATTTGTAAAATATAATTCTTCACAAAGAAAATGCACATCAAACAAAACCAAAAACCTAGCTAAATTGAAATTTCTATTTTAAAATAGACCCTCTCCTCCAGTGTAGCTGAAACACATGGAGAAGAACACAGCCAAAATGAGAAGACTTTTTAAAATTCATGACCTCCAACTTCACCTAGAGCAGCCATACTACATTTCCTCAGTTTACTCAGTCTCCCACTCCCCTGGACAACCGTTTCACTCCTCCTCTCTCCTCCAACCTTCAACCCCAACCTCTGTCCTAAACTCAAGACTCACATACCCTACTGCCTCCATGACATCTCCACCTGAAGTCTGATAACATCTCAAATTCAACATGGCCAAAACGGAACTCCTGATCTTCCCTTCCAAACCTGATCCTCCCCACAGTATTCCTCTTCTCAGTTAATAGCACCTCCGTATTTCCATTTAATCAGACTCAGAACTCTTACTCTCAGATCCCTCAACAAATCTGTCAGCAAACTGCGCCGGTTCTATCCTTCAGAATGTATTCAGAATACAACCCCTTCTCACAAGTTCCACTGCTACCATCTGGTCCAAGCCACCAACATCTCTGGCCTGGTCCCTCTGATAGTCTCCTAATTGGCCTCCCTGCTTCTATTCTTGACCTGATACAATCTCTTCTCAACACAGCAGCCAGGGCGATCCTCTCAACATAAGTCAAGTCACATCAGGCCTCTGCTAAAAAGCCTGCATTAGCTCCCCACTTCACTCAGCGTAAAAGCCAACATTCTTACAATGTTCTACAAGTCTTATAAAACGCCACACCATCCCTGCTGTTGCTCTGACCTCAGTGCCTACTTCTCTCACCCTCATTCACCCTGCTCCAGCCACGTGGACCTCCCTGCTCTTCCCTGACCTCTCCAGGCACATCCCTGCCTCAGGGATTTTGCACTAACTGTTCCATCTGCTTAGAACACTCTTCCCCCAGATAGATGCCATATCTAATTCTCTCACCTCCTTCAAATCTTTGCCAAATGTCATCTTCACAATGAGGCTTTCCTTGATCATCCTATTTAACCCTACAATCCACCCCACATATTCATACCTTCCAGCGCTCCCGATTTGTCTTTACCCTGATCTCATTCTTCTCTCTTCCAGAGTCCTTATCATCTTCTAATACACTTGTTAATGTATGCATTGTATTGATTTTTTTTGTCTACCCTCACCAATAGAATGTCTTCTCAATGAGGTCAGGGATCTTTGTTCTCTGCTGTATCCCAAGTGCCTAGAACAGTGCTTGGTATATAACAGATGTTCAACAAATATTTGTTGAGTAAATGAATGAAATTAAACCTCACCTTTTATTAGTGGATTTATCTGGTTGGGCCATTAACACCACTACGACAATTACGAATAGCCACAGATCATGGGTGTAATCAACATGGAAGTTGATTACAATGCTCTTTCCATATATGTTTAGAAATTTACAAAATAAAAGGATTTCTTTTTAAGCTTATGAAAAAAATTGACAGTGCTTTCTGTGAAATAAATGTCACGTCTCTAGTTTTTAGAAGACAGCATAAGGAAAGGGGGAAAAAATCCCTGCATTTTGTTTCTGTTTCTAAGCTACTTAATAGTTGTTAAATATGAGAGGGTGTGGAGAAAAGGGAACCCTCCTACACTGTTGGTGGGAATGTAAATTAGTGCAGTCACTATGGAGAACAGTATGGAGGTTCCTTAAAAAACTAAAAATAGAACTACCATATGATCCAGCAATCCCACTCCTGGGCATATATCCAGAGAAAACTCTAATTCAAAAAGATACATGCAACCCAATGTTCATAATAGCACTATTTACAATAGTCGAGACATGGAAGCAACCCTAGTGTCCATCGACGGATGAATGAATAAAGAAGATGTGGTGTACACACACACACACACACACACACACACACATATACACATGATGGAATACTACTCAGCCATAAAAAAGAATGAAATAATGCCATTTGCAGCAACATGGATGGACCTAGAGATTATCATACTAAGTGAAGTAAGTGAAGACAGAAGAAAGACAAATACCATATGATATCACTTATATGTGAACTCCAAAAAAATGATACAAATCAACTTATTTACAAAACAGAAATAGACTCACAGACATAGAAAACAAACTTATGTTTACCAAAGGGGAAAGGAGAGAGGGATAAATTAGGAGTTTGGGATTAACAGATACACACTAATATATATATAAAATAGATAAACAACAAGGTCCTACTGCATAGCACAGGGAATTATACTCAATATCTCGTAATAACCTATGATGGAAAAGAATCTGAAAAAGAATAGATATATATGTATGTATAACTGAATCACTTTGCTGTATACCCAAAACTAATACACTGTAAATCAACTATACTTCAATAAAAAAATTGTTTGTTTTCAACCCAACCAAAAAATGGGCAGAAGACCTAAATTGACATTTCTCCACAGATGGCCAATAGGCACATGAAAAGATGCTCAACATCACTAATTATTACATTATACTATATATATTATATATATAACTATTATACACATAACTGTATCACTTTGCTGTACACCAGAAACACAACGTTGTAAATCAACTATACTTCAATTTTTTAAAAAGTTGCTTATTTTGAAGAACAAAAAATAAATAAATAAAATTGGCAAAAAAAGAAAAGTTGTTAAATATATTACAAACCACTTCATCACTGGGCCTCCAGCTTCCTCATCTGTAAAACAAAGAAATCTGACTACAAAATCTCTACCTTTTGTAATTACAATAGTTCAAATATCCAATCCTAAAATTATTTAGGTCCTCTTTTTTCCTAAGCATTGACCTAACACATTTAATCTCTACAGGAGAAATTCTGACTCTTTAAGGCATGATTTCATGCTGTTTTCTCATTTCTAAATTTTCTTAATTTTCATGATAACATTCTATATTTGAGTTTGAGCTTTCAATTAATATGGTACTGCAGGAATTCCTCTCTGAAGCAAAACTGTGATCTAGATTCGTCACTTGAAGAGCTAGAAGGCTGATGTTGGCCTGCTGACCATATCCATGTCAGATCTGGTTAACCGCCCTTGTTTTTACCAGCTGGGGAGCAGCACTTACCACCTCCTTCTTGTCTTCCTGGAAGTGTACATCCACAAACATTTTTCCAACAACATAAGGGAGGGTACTTTCAATAAAGTTGACACATTTGTCCCACTGAGGCAACAAAGTTGTGGTACCCTGGATTACCTGTGGGAGATAATCGATCCAGATTGAGCTTCACTTGGATAAAACCAACGACTGAAAAAAAGTTCAAACAACCTGAAGGAAACAGTCTACAAAACACTGCAGGCCCCAACCCATATACATGTGTCAGATAGTAAACCAAAGGTAAAATCGGACGAAGAAAAATATTCTGCTTGTCCCATTATATTTAAAACTAAGTGAAAATATTTTAAGAGTGGATAATAATGTATTCCTCCTTTCCTTCCAATTTTCCCCATTAAACAAAGGATTTGGACAATAGCATAGCTTTTCTGCAGTTAACAGGGATGTGAGGGGATGCTGTCCAAGTGTCCAGATGGTAGTTAATATCTACTGAGAACTAAAGTTCCACCAAGAAAGGTCTAACATCAGTAGGTGATCAAGCTCCTACCCAGTGAGGGTTTCCTTGCTCTGGGAAGTACACTCACAAGACAGACCAGGAAAATATGCCCACCATGAACAACCCAGGAAGCATATTTACACTGTGTCATAACAGAACACACTGGTGACCAAGTATAAAATAGATGTCAATGTTTTTCTCATCTGTCCCAATTAAACCATTTCAAGAAAACACTTACAAACAAGTAAGGAAGTTCCAAAGCAGGACTTGGAAGGCTCAAAGGTTTACTCTTGGGGGATGAAAGCAAAGAAATAAATATCGTTTAAGTTGCCCTTGCAGGTTGGGAGTTTGGAGCACTCAAAATGCAAAGTGAAGGCAGACAGCAAGGGAGGGAGGCTCTGAGAATGGTGGCTGGAGGCATCCCTTGAACGATGTTAGACCCAGGTTGTTGGTTCAGAGCAAATGGGATTAACAATGAAGTTCATCTATTCTTCCTCTACTTTCTGATAACACAACCACTCTCAGAGGTAAGGAATGAATGAATCTATTTTTAAAACTTCTAGAGAAAGAGATCCTACAATCTTCTTTGGCGATTCAGTATTATATTTAGCATGTTATGCTCAAGAAACATCCCTTCATACCTAACCTCAAATTTTCACACACTACTTCTTACACCTCTCTATTCTCTTCACAGTGGGGGTGGAAAGCAGCTGGGTACCATCTTTTATGTGATCCATGGGAGTTAAAAATACACACAGACACATATATATAATCTACCTTTTTTGTAGCTTAACCCTTTGATATGACCTCAACATATATAGTTGTTTTATGATGTTCTCTATAAAGCTCAATACTCTAGTGACTTTAAGGGCCAAAATGTATCCAAAATAATTGTGCTACTACTCAAGAGTAATGACCCACTAAGAACTTCTCTACTTATCACTTTCTCTAGTAACTAAAATGTCTGTTAAATGAAAGTATAGCTTACAAAATTTGCCATTACTTAACTCCAAATTGAGATAAAATTAACTTAAAATATTTTTTAAAGTCACAAAATTCTTAAATGTAAAAAAAAAAGCCACAAAATCCTTAAGTCCTGTATTAGTAAGAGAATTACTCAGACAAAAGCCTCTGAAACAAAGAGTAACACCTATGTAAGTTAAGAGGAGAACAAGAGTGGGAGAGGAGCAAAGATCACAGAGCTGGGTGAGGAGGGGGAGAAGAAAAGTGTTTCAGGCAGTTGAGCCACATCTCAGAGGAGACTAAATTTAGGCCTCTTTGGCCTAGTAGAATTAGGAAAAACTAAAAGACCGAAGATCAAGGTAGAGTTAAAGACAAACCTCTACCCCTAAATTAAAGATGAAACTTTACCACCTAATACTTATATCATGCATATTTTGAATATTCAGAATACTGAAAATGAAAGACAGTTACAAATATACCACTAAGAAATATTAAAATTATAATTACAGTGACCCACTTAAAAACACTGGGGGAAAGGGGAATAAACTGATAAGAAGGGGAGAGCGAAAACAACATGGTGGTCCCAAGTATTGCCCTCAATATCTCTATATAGCCTCATCAAAGAAGAGCTTGAGTGTACCTTACTGTATGTAAGGTTTACCTCAATAGAAAGAAATAAAGCCAAAAAAAAAAAAAATAGAGTTCGAGCTGCAAAACTCCCTCTGTTTAAACAATTGGATTGTTTCATCCAATCCCTGAAGATGATTTTTATTGGATTAGTTAATATACAGACTGTTCCGGCATGTGAAGTTATCCAGTGATGTAACACTGCAATCTTCTTAAAACGTACCCGTGAGAATTCCAGCCACCTATACTGAAAGCGCCTGCTTAGGTTTGGAATTCTGGAATAAACCATCCTCCACACCAAATAGTTGGCAACTGTCCTGTTAACAGAAAGAGAAGCACATTTGTTGTGTTGAATTTGATATCTGATGCTCTGCAGAGCACCCTGGGAAAATCTGTTGGCAAAGCTCCATGGAGGGACCTCTTGCTCATACAAAACTGCAGAACTTTCACTTGAGTAATGACATAAGATGATACAGTGTCAATAAGCTCAACCAAAATTGGCTTGCTTTTCACCACCTAATACAGATAGATGATATGAAAATTCCAGCCCCAGGCCTTAGCGTGAACATTTTGCTTTCCCACTCAGGACATGGAGTCCACTGTTACCCAGCCTTTCATGTCTAGAAATTGTCAAGAACTTCCAATTATTAGGTGACTTGATAAAATGCAGATGAATTCTTACCTTTTGGAAACAAAATGCAATATATTGGCTAATACCAATTATGTAGATATGCACCCTGGCTGCAAACCTACTAGATGTGGGAGTTTGGGCAAGTCACTTAAGCTCGTTGATTTTATCTCTGTCATACAATGAGAATGATCCCTACCTTATAGGGCTATTGTGAAGTTAAAATAAGTAACAAAATGTTTGACAGAGTAAATTCCAGTTTTCATTACTGTTCACTTCCAAATATATGAACAACCCCATACGCTCATGTAATGTCCATAATACATATTTTTAAAAATCCGTTACATTTTCTTAAGTGTTGCCTTTTTTCTATAAGCAAAACATGCCCTGACCTTAGAAGGATGTGTGATCTGAGTTAATTTCTAACTCAATAGTGATGATGAATTTTTAATGACCCATCCCCTCCCAGCTGTGCCATTACCATGGTGACTAATAACACACATTCCTGAGATGGCTCTCGGTCAGCCAGTCATGTGAGAGCAGTGTGACATGATGATGGCAACTGGCCCATCAAGAACAACCCACACTCTCATTTGCGTGGCATCCTAACCCAGTGGATATGCACTCTTAGCAATTAAATGTATTTCAGCATACACACCCAAGATATGTATAGTCATTTTAATTTATATAGAGATATACTAAAGGACTAACATATCAGGAACGTTTTTCACAAATATAGAAATAGACATTTTGAAAGATAAAATGAAATGAAGATATTTTCCAAACTCCTTAGTTAATCTTTCAAACACTTTTAATTCTTCAAGACACATTATCCATATAGGATTAGGTTAATACAATGACAGTCAATGTAAATCAACATCTCATATGGTTGTCTTGAGTATTTCAAAATATTTTGACCATATCCTTCCCAGATCTGGTTAGAACACCATTGTTTTTACCTTGTCATCTGGCCAACCAAGATGGCGTAACTAGAGTGGGCGAAGGGCCACTTCTGCCATTTTTTTCCCATTCACTTGTGCTTATACAATTAGTAATAGCTTCAATTCCTGTTTCTCTACAAGAATTTTTTAAATCACTTGTCCATTTTGTGAGGATTAAACCAATAATAAAATTCATAAATCTACAGGTATATGTAAATGACTTGAGATTATTTTTAATATATGGAATAAAGACTAACCAGTGAAGGTAACACTGTCTTGCCTCATATGTGCCATGCAGATCAAATGAAGGGTCCATGGCCATCTATATAGCAAAACTCAATATAGCCTAGTTATTTTTTCAATGGAAAGAATAAAGAGATATAGAAGTTCTAAAAGTTTCTTCTCAGACCCAGTGGATCTTGTTGAGGTACGCACACTTCCCCTCGGAGACCACCACTCTCATCAGCAAAATCTAGCCCTTGTCCATGCTCTTTTGAGGCACTATAATAAACATGTAGTTTTAGGTCATTCCTTTGGACCTTTTGAGTTCACATCCCTAATCCTGAGAAAGACAAGAAGTGCTCACTGAGCACCTACTGTTGGCCAAGTATCGTCCCAGATGCCATGAGGAATGTAAAGAAATAGGAACTCAGCACCTACATTCAGAGAACTTAGAGTGTAGCTGGGGGACACGGAACTTCAGATTTCAGCTTGTTCGTGAAAAATGGGGTTTTTAATTGAACGGGATACACGGTAAGCACATAAGGAACCCTTCTTTCATTCACTCATTCAGCACATCCTGAGCACCCGATATGTACTAATAGTTCTAGGTGCTGGGGAGATGGACAGGGGAGAAAGCTATACCCCTGATCTCCTGGGTCTTTTAGCCAAGCAGGGAACCAGGCAAGCACAGAAATAATGATCTGGAGACCCCAGCACCCAAAAGTGCATGCCAGACCCTGGGCTGGGGAGAGTGCACACCTCAACCTGAGGGGTGAGAGTAGGCCTCGGGAGAGGGACGGGGCTTGGGCTATGAAGGCTTCAGGGTGTGAAGCAGGAACATGAACTGTGGACAGGCTGAATAATGCAGGAATAGCTTCTGTGTTGGAGGGGATGCTGAGGGCCATCACTCAGAGCTATAGGCAGAAAGGCCAGCTACAGCAGGGAACACACAGGCTGCAATTAGGGTCCAAAATCTAGAATGTTAAAGGGGCAGAGCCCAACCCTAACACAAGGTCTGTATGTTCTTCAACCTTAAAATACTGCTTTTGGGCTGTGAGAGCTATGCTGGCTCCGTAAGCAGAGATTCAAAGGAGGTCCGTGGCCAGCAGGTACGCTTACGTGAATTCAGAAGCTATTCCCTCAAGGGGTCTGTGATGAGCCAGATCAACTGGGGAAGTTGTTAGGATGTGGCCTGATGCTGGCGGTAGAAGAGGCAGCATGATGCAAGTATGTTGGGGTTTTAGATTTTTCGGCGTTTCCTGCTCCCTTAAAATCACACCGCTTAAGGCATCCCATATTATCTATAACTCCCACAGCATTGCTATAGGAGAGATGTTATTGTACGCATTTTACATAAAAGGAAACTTGACGCCTACAACCATTAAGTAACGCCTCATGATCCCATAATCAGTCGGTCTCCAACTTAGTAGAATCACCTGGGGAGTTTTAAAAGTCCAGATGCCCAGGCCACTCCAGACCAATTAAATCAGTATCTCTAGGGTGAGACCCACGATAAATATTGTTTTTAAATCCCCCCCAGCTAAGTCCAATGTGCAACCAAGTTGGAGAACAGGTGTAATAAGCAGTGGAGGCTAGACCAGACCAACGTGTGTCTGACTCTTAAAGCCTCTGCGCTTTTCCCCATGCCACACAGTGAGGGATTAACACCTCTAGTTCCACAAAGATTTCCTGTCCAGTCACAGAGACCCCAAAACACTCCGACAACCACACTTCACAGAAATCTGAGGGTATGAAGAAAGAACAGTGTGTGAGGCCTTCATAAGCAAGGCATGACCGAGACGATAGCACACAAAGACCTCTGAGAGCTGGAAGACGGAACCGGGGAAGCTGGCACGGTGAGGCAACGGCGCTGATGCGCTGCCCCAGCGTGCTGTAAGTACACCGACAGAACGCTGGGGAGCACAGCTTGGGGGTGCTAATATTACCACGCCAGGAACAGATCTGACCGTAACGACTGAATTACTGCCACTTAAGGCTCAGATGTATCAAAAAACAAAAATAAGACTCGGCAACAGTCCTTGAAAAATAACACATCTTTTTTTTCAAAAAGCATTTTTAGCAGTATGGTAATTTCCCCAAATGGCAATAAATAAAGTAGAGGAAAGCAAAGCATCTCAGGAGAGAATCCACCACTAAGAGAGCAGCATGAAATCATTTCCCAAAGCCTCTGACTAGGAAGATTTTTTTTTTTTTAAGAAGATTTTCCTGCCCCTTGCTTTCAATTGGTGACAGCTTACATTTGTATTGCATTTAAGAGATCATAAAGACCTTTTTTGATCCTCATGATGATGCTATGGGGTGGTTATTATTATTATTCCAATTTTCAGATAAATAAAACAAAGGTCAGAGGTCAAAGGACTTATAAGTATGGGTCAATTCCAGGACTAACATTTGGGTCTTCAGATTCCACAGCTTGCATTTGCTCCTCTGAGTCAAGCCACCTGAGGTAAGCCAAGCAGGTACCTCTCGAAGGTTCTCAAAGCCAAAGAGACCTTCCTAAATCCTAGAGGCGGCCCAGAGGTATGCAGCTTCACCATCACCTGAGAACTTGTTAGAAAATTCCTGGGCCTCCCCCAAGATCTACTGAATCAGAAACTGTTGCCTCTTTTTTTTTTTTTTTCTTTTTTTGGATGCACTGCACAGCATGTGGGATCTTAGTTCCCCGACCAGGGATCGAACCCATGCCCGCTGCAGTGGACGTGCGGAGTTTTAACCACTGGACCGCCAGGGAAGTCCGGAAACTGTTGCCTTGAAGGCAACATCCAAGTTAATGCTAGTCCCATCACCCAACATGCTCAACATCCCCCTTTTCCACTCTCCCCTACCTGGAAAATTCCTCCTTATCCTTTGGGGTTCTGCTCCTATGTCACCTCCTGCACAGTGGGCATTGGGCCATCGGTTAACTTTTAGAAATTTTTAGGAAGTATCTTCTATGTGAGAAGTACCATGCTAGGCCTTGAAGTTACAAAAGCAATTACAGGAGTGCCCACCATCAGATACTCACTGAGTCGTGGAGATGAGGGAGAGGAGCAAACCAGAAAATTAGGTAAGTTCTTTGATATTTTGCTCCTGGGCACGAAGCTAGACTATATTGCCCAGCTTCTCTTGCAGTTAAATGGGTCATGTGGCTGAGTTCTGGTCAATGGAATATGGGTTGAAGTGACACATTCCACTTCTAGGCCTTCCCACAAAACCTCCTTGCAATCCTCCACTCTCTCTCTTTCCCCATCCACTGGCTGAATGGAGAGGATTCCAAAAAGCCAGAGGAAGGCAGAACCACAAGATGGAAGGAGCCTGGGTTCCCGAGTCCCTACTTGGAGGAAAGCTGCCTTACAGGGACACCCATGTTGGACATTCCAGGAGCAGAGAGTACAATTTTCATTGTACAAGCCAATAAGAGTTTAGAGGTGCTTATTACAGTGATTGGTATGTCCTGACTAATATAGTAACTAGGGAACCCAAGGGCACATTTCCTTGACCACTCTTGTGCCACAACACAAGTGAGGATCAAAGATGATTAGCAGTCTAAAAACCATACTGTGCCATGCAAATAAAGTGTTATCAAAATTCTCAAGAAGCATATAGTGTTTTGAAATCTCATAAACATACACAGAATACAAGTTGTTTTTGAGGAATTGGTTGCTGAAGAGTAAACTATGTGACAGAGATTTGGTTTTTGTCTTTATTTAAAACTGAAGCTTCATAACATCTGCAGGTCATTTATGTTATGTACATAATGTCTGCAGTTAATTTTTCTATCTATATTTTCTTACACTATAGTTCACTATGTTTACATCTGTCTAAGTTATCATTTTGTCAAGAACCAGATTAAAGTCTTCCTCCAATCATGGTCTTTCTTGGTCCCTTTGTCATGACAGGTCCTGCAATTCTAAAGTGTAATCACCACCAAAGAGATTATCTAATACAGTAAACCAAGGCCCAATCTATCCCCTGATTGTAAATTATGCTTTTGTGGAAATAAAATTAATACAATTTCCAAAAGTACCTACTAATTTACAACTGAAGATAACACAGACACTAGAAGAAACCAACTCACTAGGTGCTGAAGGATGCATATACAGCATGGCAAATTCCATCTTTCAACAGAAATTAGCACCACCATTTAAAATGTGCTGAAGTAACTCAATGGCATAGGAGTACAAAATCATTTGGGTCATATTTTATAGTATTTCAGAGCTAGGAAGTACATATGAAAAAGTTTTCTAAAGCAGTGAGTCTCCCAAAAAACTAATCATAAGATTCCTGGGGTGCTTGTTAAAATACAGATTTCTGGGCCTCACCCCAGATCTACTGCATCAGCCTCTAAGGAGGAGGGCCCTTGGAATCTGTATTTTTACCAAGGGCCCAAGGTGATGCTGCTGGCATTACTGGTCCACAGACCACACTTGGAATAGCAAGGCTCTACCTCACAAAGAATCTGAAGTGAATTTATTATTTCTACTCTCGCTTTTCTGCATGTTTACTTTTCTGTATGCCTTCTTCAATGAACACATATTGTTTTTATCATAAGAAAATAGCATCTTAAAATGAACAGCTCTTCAAAAGTGTCTAAGTGTTTTCATAGGTGGGGATGGATGCTAAATTTTATTCCTAGGACTTCTGCAGGTGCCTTTTTTCCAACACAAGTCCTGGTAACATAGCCTTGTCTAAGTCCAAATAAGAAAGTATGATTTTTAATCATGGCCCGGCAATTAGCCTATTAAGCTGTCTTTGTGAACTATTTGACCTTCCTGTGCTTCATTTTCTGTAGTCAAATGTGAATGGCTTCATGAGGATGTAAAATTCTCTTTCCTGATCTAAAATATGACACAAGTCAACCCATCTATGAAACAGAGTCACGGACGTGGAGAACAGACTGGTGGCTGCCAAGGGGGAGGGGGTTGGGGGAGGGCTGGAGTGGGGGGTTGGGGTGAGCAGACATGAGCTTTTATACATGGAATGCATAAACAACAAGGGCTTACCGTAGAGCACAGAGAACTATATTCAGTATCCTATGATAAACCATAATGGGAAAGAATATAAAAAAAAGAATGTATATGTATGTATAACTGAACCACTTTGCTGTACAGGAGTAAAACACAACACTGTAAATCAACTCTACTTCAATTAAAAAAAATTCTCTTTCTTGGACATTTTTAGCATTTCCTTGTTTTGTAGTGCTAAAGGAACAAAGCAACAAATTCTAAAACATTCTTTAAGAAAAACCTGACAAGGCCTTCCCTGGTGGCGCAGTGGTTGAGAATCTGCCTGCCAATGCAGGGGACACGGGTTCGAGCCCTGGTCTGGGAAGCTCCCACATGCCATAGAGCAACTAAGCCCGTGTGCCACAACTACTGAAGCCTGCGCGCCTAAAGCCTATGCCCCGCAACAAGAGAAACCACTGCAATGAGAAGCCTGCGCACTGCAACAAAGACGCAACGCAGCCAAAAATAAATAAATAAATAAAAGAAAAACCTGACAGTTCCTGAAGTTGTTTCATCAGTCCAATTTTTCTACAGTTCTCAGAGTGATCTTATGTCTTTTCAATACTGGTACTTTGGTTTATTGCCACAAAGTGACTTAATGGCTTAAAAGAAACCAGAAAAAAACAGCAAAGGACCAAGAATGAACTGGGGGAAAACAAAGATGTTCATATAGAAAGTTCAGAAAATAACATCATTATATGACTAGTTCCCAAAACTAATAAACAATTTAGGCTTTTAGAGAGAAAATATGGAGAAAGACTAGAAATAAGGGGCAAAAACACTGCGTATTTGTTGTCATCATAGCAAATAAATTACCCCAGATGATGGTTTCGGCCCATTTGTCACAAAGGGCACCACGACTTTCCCTAAGACTCTTTTGATGTAACTTTCTTTAAAAACAGTTTTCAAAGGACATGAGACGGAAGACGTTATAATTTAAAAGGAAAAATAAAAGTCACAGTAAAATGCACAAGGAAGCTCTTACTTCTTCCTCTCAGAGCCTAATATCCTAAACAAATCCTTGAAGTACTGAGGGACACGGACCACCACATTCTCTGAGGGGCCAATGTCTTTCAGTTCAGGGTAGAGTCTGACATCGATGACCTTCTTGATGAAGTCCAGCCAGTCAAACTGAGGAGAGAGAGAAAAAAAACATAGTGAGAAAACCTCTGGGGGGCAACAATCAAGGAGAAAGGCAAATAGAGTCAGCTGAACGTAATCCACTGCTTGTGACTTCAGACCAAATAATTAAACATTCAACTGCTCAAATCTAGAAAATAAATTCCTGATCACTGCCACCCAGACCAGACCTACTGCCTGAATCGTAAATGGAATATGTGCTCTGTACCGTCTGCGTATGCACCACACATGCACACACACACTCCCCCAGTAACGTGCACACTCGCTCCCCTGGCCCCTCCAGCACTCCCCCTGCCTCCTCTACTCTCCCCCTCCCTCTCTTCCTTCCTCTCCCTTCTCTCCTGAGCTCTCCCTCCTTCCTTCTTGCACTCTCCCTCCCTCCTGCGCTAGCCCTCACCTCCCTTCTCCCTGCACGCTCCCTCCCTCCTGCGCTAGCCCTCACCTCCCTTCTCCCTGCACGCTCCCTCCCTCCTGCGCTAGCCCTCACCTCCCTTCTCCCCGCACGCTCCCTCCCTCCTGCGCTAGCCCTCACCTCCCTTCTCCCCGCACGCTCCCTCCCTCCTGCGCTAGCCCTCACCTCCCTTCTCCCCGCACGCTCCCTCCCTCCTGCGCTAGCCCTCACCTCCCTTCTCCCTGCACTCTCTCCTACTCCCTACTCATTCACTCTCCTGTCCACACAGACACAGATGCCCCATTACACTTCTGCTCTTCCCTCTGGCATAGCCTTTCTTACACAGAGGGAAACAAGCAGCAACAAAAAGTAACATGTTTCCCCTCTTCATAGCATCACTATCTTGGCGTTCTTACCTGGCTACCCCAAAAGTCATCCCCAGTCTTTTTCTCTTCTTTTCCTCCCTTGCCTGCCTCCACTATTGAAAAGGAAAAACAGTCACTCACTTGCCCAGCCTAGCCTGTAGGTAGGGATGGCCACGTGCCCCAATCCTACTTGATAAGAAATAAAGGGAAGACACCTAGAAAGGCTTTGGTTTTTCCTGGTAGAAGAGGTAGACATGGCCCATACTGGTGCTTCCAACTTCTTCCTGCCCTGATGGCAGATGTGACATATGCAGCTGTGGCAGCCACCTTACAACCTTGAGTCATCAAACGTGAAGTCAAAAAGCCAACACACTAAGAAGAGTGGAATGGAAAGAAAGAACTTGGATCTTTGACAACATTGTGCAACAGCTAAACCAACACCAACAGCCACCTATGTCTAGACTTTTCTGTCATATTAGAAAACGGGCTTGAAGTTTTTAAGCCACTCTTGGAAAAGTTTTCTATTCCCTATAGCAGAAAGCATCCTGATGCACAGACAAGGGATATTTTATGTGATGACTGACAAAGATGATGATGAGCAAGAAGACCAATGGTAGGTTTTACGAGCCAAAATTTTACACACAGGTGAAACAGAATCGCTTGTCAAATGACCAGTTAAGATACAATTTCCTGGATCATTTTCACCAACCTGGGGAATCATAGCACTCAGTTGGGAAATGTTCATTTTGTTGTACATGGCCTCACTGGTTCGGTTTTCATGTGGAATCATTATCTGTTGGAAAGAGACTTTGGTTATTTTTTTCAAATGAACCATTTCTTACTGCATGACTACTTTCTACATGTGCCAAAACATCTGCATAGTATCATAAACTTTTTCAAGATTTTGGTGTGGTGCCGAACCTGGGAGAGAGGAAAAAAAGCTATCACTTCAGGCAAGATTAAGAAAATAAAAAGAAACTTTGCTGTCCCGCTCAGTGTGAAACATTGTCCTAGGTACAAAAATAACTACTCGAATCCCTCCCATTCCTATAATGCGGATGGGCAAAATCTGTTACTGGCTCGGGCTTCACAGCCAAACTAACGTTGAGCAATTGAGACAAACATCCCACCTTCACCTGTGGGGTCCAGGTAATGACCTCCATAGTTCATGGACTACAGACCACCCCTTCATCCCTAAGGGAACATTCTCACTGAAGAGCACTAGACTATCTGGACACCACTGCCACCTGTGACCATTCTGTCAACAGCTCATTCCCTCACTTCCTCTCTTCCCTCTGGTTTCTCTGGCCTTGAGATTCCCCTGGCCCCAGTGCTAGGGGTATGGGTTCAGTTACCACCCAGACATATTGCCAAGTCTGCATCTACAGCCCTGACTCTTCACACTCCTCCATTCCCAATACTTATGCTCTTGGCCATTTTGGCAACACCAAATCTAAGCTTCTAGCCTCTGCCATGTTTAGTCTGAGAAGAGCAACAACAATCATCTTCCTCAAGGGCCATCTTAATCACTTCCGTGGACAGGCAGTAGCTCCCCACGCCCCTGAGCACATCATGATTTTGCCTTAAGACCATCCATCATCTGACTCCCTTGCATTAAACTTGCCACCTTCCAACTCACACAGGACTCCCCTACCCATCAACACCACCCTCATGGTTTGAACCGTAATTCAACACTTTGCCTATGATTCGTTTTCTTTTTCAAGTCTTTCCAATTAAACTCCACTTGGGGGCTTCCCCAGTGGTGCAGTAGTTAAGAATGCCAATTCAGGGGACACGGGTTCGAGCCCTGGTCCGGGAAGATACCACATGCTGCGGAGCAACTAAGCCCGTGTGCCACAACTACTGAGCCTGCACTCTAGAGCCCATAAGCCACAACTACTGAGCCTGTGAGCCACAACTACTGAAGCCCACATGCCTAGAGCCCATCCTCTGCAACAAGAGAAGCCACCACAATGAGAAGCTCGCGCACCACAACAAAGAGTAGCCCCCGCTCGCCGCAACTAGAGAAAGCCTGCGCGCAGCAATGAAGACCCAACACAGCCAAAAATAAATAAATAAAATAAATAAATTTTAAAAAAACAAAAAGCAAAAAAAACTCCACTTGGCTCTAATCCCAAGGGCCACGCCATCAACAAGACCTCCCCTTATGCACACATCCCTAGCTGGGAATGGCTGAATGCACACTTCCATGACTGTGTTTACAAGAACTTTTGGGGGGGTTTGACTATGCTGTCCTGTCTCCCCAGCTTTAGAAGTTTCCCTAGGATGATGTGCCCACTAATTCTGAAGGTCCCTAGTGACCTGGGATGTAAGAGACACATATAAGCATTACCGGCTGGCCAAAAACCCACACACCATGGATTTGTCAAGACAAAATCACAGAAGGCTGAGTGGCAGACATCTACCCCCTCTTTTCTAAATGCTTCAGTGTCCTCAGCTTCTCCCTCCTCACCCTCCACAGGAGAGACTTCCTATAACTCACAAGCAGTCTCCTGGCTCGATTTGTTAATAAGTCATTCCTCAGAGCACGTTCACTCTCCTCCTCCCTCTACTCAGCCTTGCAGGCCCAGGCTGGAGCCCTCTGACCTCAGAGCTGTTTTCAGCTCTCTGCCAGCTACTCCCCCACCCCATGGATTTGTCACTTCATTTAACCTCTTGATAATTCCCAGTCTTGCCTCAGCCCAGCTGTTTTTAGTTCCCTTTTTGGTCCAGATCCCTGGCTCAAGGCAAGGCCTTTCCCGCTGTATCAGAGCTTCGGTCCAAATTAGATTGCTGTGTCTCCTATTTGCCTGGGAAGGGAATCCAGATGGCCTCGAGACCGGTTTAGAGGCACAGTCTTTGACTCCAGAACATCTGCAGCAGTCTCTGCAGTCTTCAAAGGTGACATGCAGGGATGAACTTTTTGCTCTGCAACTAGGGGTCTAGAGAAAGATACACATGTACACCACCGCAGCCAAGAGGCCAATTCCTCCTGACCCTATCAGCCTACTCCTCACTTCAACACCCCACCGCACTGCGCCAAACACAAAACCAAGCAACACTTGGACTCCCATGCACTTCAGGATTTTTACCAACTTCTGTTATAGAAGACTACCAACCTACATGCAACCACTCCTTGACAAAAGTATCCTTTTTCTCACTACAATGTATCTCCACAAGCAAATTTCACCATATTTGTTCCCTCCAGTCCTGGGAATGTATAGAGATTTTATTCTTTGTTCTCCTAGAAAAGTTATTCTTTGAACAAAGCTAACCATTTAGGATTTCTGATTATTCTCCCTCAAGTTTGTTCTTGTATCTTTTTGCCTCCACCATGAGCCTGAAAAAATTTAAAAGGTGACTTACACAGAACACAGCATATGACACAATGACATTCATTAGAGTGGGGCAAGAAAAGAATGAAAACCAGGGGTAGGTACAAAGTAGCACTAGAAAGGAAGCTAATAAATGCTTACCAGCCTGCCCTATACACTTTCTACATCAAATTATGTGTCCAGTATGGGTGGATAGACTTCCCAAAGCCCGTATCTTAGATCAGATTGACTTCTGAGTAGGAATGGTGTAAAGAGTAGACTAGACTAAAAATAAGCTTCCACTCAAGCCAAATCAATAACGATTTATCAAATATATATTCTTCAGTTGAGGCCAAACAGGAGTTCCTCTAGGAAAACATAGAGTCTCTCCCTGCTGCTATTCTTTGGCCACAGCTGAGCAGCATGTGGACACTGAATGGGCTTCAAGCAGAGAGGTAGAAGGAATGAAGAGCTCTTCTTTCTGTCATGGTTTTTCTTCCTGTTACTTCCCAGAGGGGGATGCTATAAGTTCTACCTTGAACCCAAAGAACAATGCCACAGAATGATTTTTTTAATATATATTTTCATTCAAGATATATTGCCTTTAAAATAAAGAGAAGAAAAAAAAAACAGATTTTAGATTAAGATTTACCTCAGCTATCTTAATTTCCAACCTAAGCACCGACTTCATGTCATGCTCTGCTCGGGAGCTATTAGCTCCCAAAAGCACGGCAGTATCCACCATGAACTTGTAAAGGGCATCCCGATACTGTAAGAGATAAAGAAGCAAGTGACCATGACATCAGCCTATTAGGAAGTATGTTTCAGGGACACGGAAGAGCAGAAACAGCAAGTGGAAATAAATGCCCTTCATTTTCACTCTGTACTCGAAGTATGGTACAGGCATCATGCAATACCAACCACCCACCTACCACTTTGGGACAAAGAAGAATGATGGCTACTTGGGTACTGTTTCCATGAGAGACAGAAATGTCTGGCCACCAAGGACCAAGAGAATTAGTTTTCTGGCAACTAGCGATATTATGGATACATGAAACATCTACAAATGAGCCCAGAATAGATAGTTAAAGGTCAGACTCCTCTTTCCGGGCAAGTGACACTTTAATAAAATAATGGGAAAGAACTGTCACTAAAAGCAGGAGGCATGATCCATGAAGACTAATGGGAACTGTGATTTACTCTCTTCCAGCTCAATTTACCCACCTCCACACTAAAAACCAAAGACCAGTGATCGAGGCCCTATGTCTTTTCAGTTTTGTGTGGTTTTTACAGAGTTCTCCTCACTAGCTCAGGGAAAAAAGAAGGGAAAGAAGAGAAGAATGATGAAGAGAAACCTAGCAAATATAGAATTTCCTCCCTGCATGTTCATAAACCCATTTTCAGGCTATTCACATACTACTGGAGAGGGGGACCTTACTTTGTGGGAGCTGAGGAATCTTGTTGGCGGTCACCTCTCCTTTCAGATATACTTGTGAGAACTCAATACACCGGGTATTAAACTGTTTCATAGTCATGCTATGGGAATAAGATTTCCTAACGTAACCTTGATTTTGCATAGCTATTCTTATGATGTTTATGACCTCGAGACCTGCATTGTGCTTGGCATATAGCAGGCCCTTAATAATTATTTGTTGAATCAGTAAGCAAGCTTCACGAATAGTCTTAGTTAGAAATGTTTTGCAATTCCCGGTTCAATTCCAAAAATATTTATTCAACCAATACATATGCGCGATGTCTTGCTAGGCCTTCTGTGCACATGGGAGGTACAGACGAAAAACTAAATAATACTTGAGTCTGGTTCTCATTGTGACCCTGTGAGGGAGATAAACACGTCATTACTAACTGTAACACTAGCAAGACCAAAATGAGGTCCTTAAAAAAGCTGCTGAGTGCTTAGAAACTCAAGAACTGGAAAATTCCAGCCTCAAGAAACCGGGGACATAGCAGTTAAAGGAGACTGGTTCAGAAGCGGTGAGGAGTCCTCCTGTGAGGTGTGCAAGCTGCTTTGTTGGGGGAAGAATAAAAATAGGTGAGACAGCAAAGGTGGTTTGGGACCAGGTCATGAAGAGGCCTTGAACTCCCTCCCTCTAAGGAATTTGGAGCCTAGCTTGTGAGCAAAAGCACTCTGGGAGCTGTACTTTGACAAGAGAACTTGTCAAGTGGTGGTGCAAAGGAGGCAATGGAATGAGGGGGGGAGGGAACAGCTAAAAGGAGACTTAACAGGGATCTGCCCGAGGGCAGTAAGGACAGAAAGGAGGGACGAGGTGGAAGAGATAACTTTGAAGGCAGAGTTTACAGGACTGATTGGTTACAGGACAGGGACAAGATTTCAAGCACGGCTGCTTGTAGGGTGGTGACCCCAGCAGAAACAGAGGTGCCCCAGATTGGCAAAAGTTCATTCTGTCCACTTTCAAGAAGGAAAACTCGCCAACCTTCTTCCATGAGTGTCCTCAGCCAGAAAGTTGCCTAGGATCTTGGCTAGCTTCCTGCCCTCCAGAGCCTTCTAGATATAGGCTTTCCTATCAGCAAAGGAGCAGGGACTTCCACTGAGAGCCAGCACTTCCCTGTCGAAGTTCCTGCAACCTCAGGCTAGGCCAGAAACCCGAGCACTCCCTGGTCAAGGTTCCCCTGGGTCTGAGGCTCCTTTGGAAGTTCAACAGAGGTTCCAAAATGAATTGAAAGTGTTAGGAATGAACCAGCTCTAATCCAACCTCCAGGAAACTACTAGGTTTCCAAGCCAACCCAAGAAGTCTGACCAGATTGATCCCATCTGGTTCTCATTAACCTTAAATTAACCTGGGGCACCAGTTAAAAAAAGATGCCTGGGCCTCACTTCAAGTCTACTAAATCCGACTTTCCATTGCTGAGGCCCAAGAATCGACATTTAATAGAAGCTTCCCAGGTGATTCTTAAGCAGCACAATTTGGGAACCACTGGTCGACTGGGTGTCCATGCCCATGCTTCTGCAATATACTGTGAGCTCTCTGCACTTCTGAGGAATGGCTGCAAGCTCATTCTTTGGTTACTCAATTTGGGTGTGCTGTCTTCCCAGCTTGGTCATGAGGGCACTGAGCACAGGAACTCATACAGCCTTCATTTTCAGACTTCCAGAAAACAGGGAGTGTCATTTATCTGCCGAAATGAAAGGCCTTTGCTTCCTACATTAGGAATATGGTCATCAAACACCCACACTGCTCAATTCTAGTAAAGAGTTGGGAATTTGAGAACAACTTATGAACCCAACAATGCCTGACAAGGTACAGAGTTGAATGAGTAAAACTTACAGACTTGGCTTCTGTGCTATTATCAAGGTAGTCTTCCCTCACGGCTAGGGAGAGCGCTGCTTGGTCCAGCTGTTGAAACAAAAAACAAAGCATTTGCTTGCACTGTAAATTCTTAAGTACCATGTTATTAACAAGAGTCATGAGATCTGCATACCAGCCATATTTAGAGCATGTGTTACCATTACAAAAACAATTCAATGCAATCAGAGCTACATGCAAGTAGGCACTTCAGCAATGACCATTATAAAGTATCAGAGACCTGCCCCTCCTCCCCTGATTCATGGTTTCTAACCCTTTTGAGTTTCTAACAGTACTGAATAGCATCAAAGCTATAATATTTGAGTTGGAATAGGTCTTAGAGATTATCTTATTTTCCCCCTTATTTGGTGGGTGGAGAAACGAAATCCAAAGAAGTCATGTGACTTCCCCAAGGTAACACAGTTAGGCAGAGCTCAGAGGAGAATCATTGTCTTCCATCACCAGATCCACATAAAGCTGATTAACCAGACTGTCCACCTCCCTCTCCCTAAAATACTGTATTGCACCATTTTTTTTGGAAAGGAATCAATAATGATTTTGTTTTGAGAAATCTTTGCAAACTTTAGAACCCTCTCTGGAAAGTTTAAGATAGGTGATAAAAATACAAACAATAATCAGACAACTAAATATCTAGAATTATTACTATAGAAAAGTATAGCATAATTTCTTGAATTAAAACTTTCAGCAGTGGGACTTTGCTGGTGGTCCAGTGGTAAAGAATTCGCCTTCCAATGCAGGGGATGTGGGTTCGATCCCTGGTCACGGGACTAAGATCCCACATGCTGTGGGGCAGCTAAGCCTATGCGCCACAACTACTGAGCTCGCACGCCTCAACGAGAGCGCCCGCGTGCTGCAAACTACAGAGCCCAAGTGCCCTGGAGCCTGAGCACCACAACTAGAGAGAGAAAACCCACATGCCACAACAAGAGAAGCCCTCACCACAACAAAACGTCCCGCATGCCACAACGAAGATCCTGCGTGCCACCACTAAGACCTGATGCAGCCAAAAAATTAAAGAAAATAAATATTTTTTAAAATTAAAAAAAAAAACTTTCAGCACCTTAAAGGCGATCAAAGGGAAGAATAGTCTTTTCAGAAAATGAGCTACAACAATCAGACATCCATCTGCCAAAAAAAAAAAAAAGAATCTCAACCCACACCTCACAACTTGTACAAAAATTAATTCAAAATGGATCATAGACCTACATGTAAAACCTAACACTATAAAACTTCTAGGAGAAAACATAGGGGAAAATCTTTGACCTGGGGTTAGACAAAGAGTTCTTAGACACCAAAATCAGATCCATAAAAGAAAAAATAAATTGGAGTTCATCATCATTAAATATTTTTGCTCTGTGAAAGACACTGTTAAGAGAATGAAAAAGACAAGCTACAGACAGGGAGAAAAAATTTGAAAATCACATATATGACAAAGGACTTGTATCCAGCATATATAAAGAGTCCTCACAACTCAATAAGAAAACAAACAACCCAATTTAAAACTGGACAAAAGATCTGAACAAACACTTCACCAAAAAAAATACTCAAATGGAAAATAAATTCATGAAAAGATGCTGAACATCACTAGTCATTAGCAAAATGTAAACTAAACCCACAATGGAACACCACTATACATGTACTAGGATGGCCAAAAAAAACAAAAACAAAAAACTTACAATGCCAAGTGCTGGTGAGGATGTAGAAAAACTAGATCATTCACACACTGTTGTTGGGAATGCAACATGACAGCCACTTTGGAAATTGGTTTGACGGTTTCTTGTAAAATTGAACATACACCTACATGTGACCCAGCAATCTCACTTCCTAGCTATTTACCCAAGAGAAATGAAACTTATGCTCATGCAAAAACCTGCATGTAACTTTATTCATTATTGCCCCAAACTAGAAACAATCCAAATGTTCTTCAACTGGCAAATGGATAAACTGTGATACACAATGGACTACTACTCACTCATAAAAAGGAATGAACTACTGATACATGCAACAGCGTGGGCAAATTTTAATCACATTCCAAAAGAGGCAAAACTGTAGGGATGGAGAACAGGGTTTGGGGATGGGGAGAGTGGATGACTACAAAGGGGCAACACGAGGTAAATTTTGAGGGAGTGATGGGACTATTCTCTTTCTTATGGTGGTGATTACATGACTCCATGCATTTGTAAAAACTTACAGACTTGTGCTTCACAAAAAGTGAATTTTAAAAAAAGTGAATTTAACTGTATATAAATTTTTAAATAAAAAATTTTTAAGTTCCAGAACCTTCTCTAAATCTACGGTTGTTCTTTCTGTTTTCTTGAGTATCAGCAACTGCCCAAAGACTGAATAAAACTGAACGCAACAGCAGATTTTCTACCTTAAATCTTATTCACACATTTAAAAAGTTAAGTAAATTGGGGGAAAAAGATGTTTTCATAACATCCATCTTGCCTGGGTGTATTGCTAAAAACCTCAAATTATTGTGTTCAATCTTCTTCGCTAACTGGCCCCAAACAACCAAATCACAAGCCAGCCTGGCTTCACCCTATTCCAACTCCCAATATACCACCATTTCTTCCAAAAATTAAGTAAGCCAGGAACATGAAACATAATATTATGATTAAGACACTTTGGGTTTCAATTAGATTTAGATCACTTGGAGAATTTTTTGAGCTTCAGTCTCAAAGGGAAGGAAACTGTGTAGACAATATCAAGAAAGCCAAAGCTTCCCTCTGATGAAATGAAGTTAAATCCACTTATTGTAAAAGTTTAGATGATTCAAGTGAAGTTACCGGACCTGTTTTAAACCTTCAGATTGCTACAGTTTCTAGGGAACATCTTAAATACACCAAACAGATTGAATAAGGTCAGTCAACTAAATCTCATTAGAACCAGATAAACTCTTGAGGCAAAAGACTTTCTCAAGAGGCCAATATTAGGACACTATGTTGTCTGAGGTTTTTCAATCCTTGCATTTATAACTGATCTTAATATTACAAGTAGAAAGTATAATATATATTTAGGAACTCTGATACATTGAAAGGAAATACGAATTTTTTCTCTGACTGCAATACACCACAGGTTAGGAAACAAAACAGTAATACAAAAAGAAACATCTCAAACAGTATGATGCAGGAAAAGGACAAAAAAGTTAGAAACAACTTCATTTCCAAGACAGTCTCTCCTTATCATCCTTACGGATTTTGCTAAGAGTCACACAAATGCAGGCACTGGGTGATGATCACTTCAGGTCACTGTTCTGGTAACACATACTGAGACAACCCTGGCCTTCCGAACACTCTTTCAGGACCAGGTATATTCAAAAGTCTTTTATTGTCCTTTAAATTCTCATTCTTGATATCTCCTTACACAAAATAAACCCAAACACATGTAGTGAGATATGATCGGAGGCATTAATCTGTCGTTTCCTGTATTTGTTTCCTTTCTCCCATTTAAGTCTGTGGCAAATCCTGTGCCATCTTGCCACAGGGGAACTTCACAGAGGACCACTGTGTGGGTTTGAGCAACCCCTGCTTGCCACCTGCCCGTTGGAAAGGCACCCAAAGGCACCACCTGCTCACCCAGCAGTACGCTCACAGTGCCGTGCCTTCCCAAAGGAGTCCCTTTTCTTATCCCCACGGGTTTGTGGGATTAGAAAACCCAAGAACACTGAGGAAAATAGAATGTGATGGAAAAGGAAGTCTAAATACATTGAGGGAGAAGAGTTTGGGGGTAAGAGAGAGTTCTCCCAGAGCAGAAAGAGGATCTTCTAGGCAGCCAAAGAAGTCGAAGTTTCTCATGAGCAGGACCCATCAATGCCCCTAGAAATGGCAGGATTGAGAGGGAGTTGGGAGGCCCAGGGCTCCAGCAGCAGAGAGGAACACCTGAAGTGGCTACCTGGGCTGGGATGGCAGGTTTCTTTTCAGAAACACATAACTGATGATCAGAGGGTCTCCCAATACCCTAGGAGAAGGCTGAGAAATGGAGTAGCCGGGAAGTGGGGAAGGGCCCAGACTGGTTCAGTTTCCAACTAAAAGGTGGGGGTGGGAGCTCAGAGTCAGAGATGAGACTGACTGACTAAAGAAAATGCCTATTTCTCGCACATCTGAACTTGAGATCTGAGACACATGTTTGGCACAGAAATTGAAGAGAAACATTCCCCAAATGGTTCTGACCAGTTGCCTGGTCATGCTTTAAGAGAAAGGTACCTTTTGTCATGTGCTACTGTGTACCAGCATCTATCCTGTAAATTGTCACCAAATTCATCCTATTTAAATCTCACAGCAACAGTGAAAAGTAAATTCTAATTCACCCTTCATTCCACATGGGGACAATGAAACTGGGAGAAGTGAAACAATCTGCACACACGTTCAGTGAGTAAGTCACAAAGCCAAACCACAAACCTCAATCTCTTTAACACCAAAGCATACTTTTTTCTCCACTATGGCCGTGGTTTTCAAACTATGTTCCACAAAACTAAAAAGGTGCTTCAAGGGCTCCAAATATTCAATTAGATTTTTTTATAGTTTTAACTATTTCTAACAAAAGCAACACCCACAAATTCTACAACATTGGCAGCCACAGATACACTAGTTTTTGTTATCAGGTTCACTGGGTTTTATGCAGATCTCAGAAGAAAGCTTTTCCTACCAATATCTAGACACATGCTTGAACTTCTAGCAGCTCTGTCATGATTAGAAAGACTGTAGCTCTATTTTGTTAATTCAGGTGTGTGAATATCCACTCATATAAAATGGTACAAACAGGGACATAACTAAAGCAAATGCACACTGCACTCAAATGCCAGGCCATGCTCAAACACATCAGTTTGGAGGAAGCTGCCATCTTGGCAGAAGAGACCGGTAGTAAGCACATGAGTGGCTCCTTACACTTGGAAAGTGTTCTGTTATTGACAGTTCAGTGTTTCTAGGATCAGTTTAATTGAATATTAAGTGTGCAAGGCAAGCTGTTAAAAATTGATTGCCGTGATCCTCTATTCCCCGTGTTTCCTGTAAGCTGGTGTTAAAAACTACGGGCTTGATTAGATCCAAGTTCATTTTTTTTTCCTTTTCTTTTGGCATCATTGGTGATACCATATGTTTCCCACTGCATGGTATCAGGAGGCACACAAAATCTGGTTTTCCAACTTCTAGCAATGCTACCATTAATATCTGGGTTCATTTGATGTCAGTCTGGTCTCTCTATCCTGAATTTCTCCATCAACCATTCATCTAATAGCTTTAGCAGCTACTGGTGATAGTTGCCTTAATTCTTTTTTTCATCAGGGATTTTAAAAAATGCTAACTTTTAAATTCTATTATTTCTCCTGCATTTTTAAAGCTGTGATTCTCCTATAAACAAGAATTTTCTCTCATTAGCTATTAGGTTACCCTGAAATCAGTCAAATCTAGTATGCAATAGATTAAAATAGATGTGTCAACCAAATGCGCATGTGATTCTTATTTGGAACCTGAATCAAAGACCAACTGCTTAATTTTTTTAAAGGACATATTTGAGACAATCAGGAAAACTGAAAATTCGCCAGGTATTAGATGTTAACTATGGAATTACAATTACTTTTTTGGTTGTTGTAATAGTCCTTTCCATTAGATAAACATTGATGTATTTATCAGTGCAATGATATTATACCTTGGATTTGCTACACAATGTTCCAGCCTCCTCTCCAAAAGGAGGTATGTCAGATGAAACAAGAACAGCCAAAAGTTGCTGGCTGTTGAAGGTGGGTTGATGAGTACACGGGAGTTTGTAGTACTATTCTTTTTACTTTTATTTGTATTATTTTCCATAATAAAATGTTTAAATGAATTCAGTTCTTACACTAGATCCAGAAATTGGTGAAAACTGAAATGGTTACCATTTGCAATTAATTAACCTGTGTGGAAATCAAGATCTATCATGCAATAGAGTACATAAACTTAAGTTTGAAAGACAGTCTCCAACTTACTTCAAAACACCATTTAAAGTGTTTGGAAGGGATACCATAATAGTTCTGAAATTAAGAATGAGAGTTTTAAAACCTGGTTTGTTTGTTTGTTTTTAAGCGAGTAATCTATCACCATGGGACAGAGGTCAACTGGACCATCACCATGATTGTAGAGCATTGAAGAGCATATCTTATCCTGAGAGCATTAGAATACATCTCAGTGTCATGTTGTTGTTCCATCACCCAGCACAGAAATACAGCTGTCTCTGTAACTAAGAATTTCCTCTTGAGGAGATGGGAATTCTTTCAGTGACTAAAGATTTTTTTATTGAGACTGCCATTGTCTAAGCTAGAGAGGGACAAACTCCAGCCTGCAGGCCAGCACGCCATACAGCCACACCCATTTATGTACATACTGCCTACAGCTGCTTTACCAGCTATAACAGCAGAGTTGAGTAGTTGAGACAGAGATAATATGGCCCACACAGCCTAAAATATTTCCTATCTGGTCCTTTACAGAAAAAAATTTGCCAGCCCCTTGGTATAAATCAAAAAATAAACTCCAGGGTATAGAGTTTTAAAAGTTGACTTATATCAGGAGAGGATAATACACTCTAAAGGTTTTAAATTTCTATGATTTAAACATCAATATATCATTAATATTTTCTGGTTTAACAAAGAACAGAATTGGGGGAAAAAATCAGCGGTTCAACAAAATTTTCATTACTAAAGTAACCACAGAAGCAAAAAAAAAAAAAAAAAAATAGACTCAAAAGACAAAACAATTTGAAAAGTGCTATTTGCATTCTTGCCAAGTTCTGTGACTGATGAATCTTCCACTGTTGGCAGTTTTCTGACAGTCTCCTGATTTTACCAATGTAATACTCCACCTCAGGGTATGTCCTCATGGCCCATTCCTTTATGGAAGAGATGTTTACTCTCCCAACAGAAAATGCAACCAAGCACTTAGAACAAGTTTTGCCTTATCTTTTGAAAGGAAGGACAAGAGATTCAAGACAACTTGACAATGAAATATTAGGCATGTACACAAGATGTTAGTGAAGGAAAACAATGAACTATAGCACGTGTTCGCTCCTTGGTCAGGGGAATGAGGGGGAGAGGAAGAGCAGAGTTCAGAAAGTCTTTGCTCATCTCTCCCCACCAGAATTAAGGGGCCCTACACATGCTCAGGGTAGATATTCGAGAGCCAGGTCACAGATCAGTTGAAACTCACTCACCGGTTTCTTGAAAGGCTGACAAAAACAGTGTGTTCATGATTTACAATCTGCAAATCTGGGGGGGTGGGGAGGTGGGGGGTGGGCAGGGAACAGTCTAGATCCTAACGTTTAACAGAATTTTTAACCTTATCATTTCACTAAGGTGGTATGAGTCTCTCTCCTTGAGAAGGCAACCCAAAAAGGCTAACCTTGGACTAAACAAGCATGATGAAGGAGTCCTCACTATACCTTCAAGACGTGTTCGTTGGACACCTTGTCATCAGAGGACACATACAAACGAATGAACACAGAATTGCTGTACTGGCCACGAAACGTCGCAAGTGTCTGAAGAAGGCTGAACTTTCTCTCTGACCAAACCCCTTCAGGACCGATATTAGATTCGAGCACAGGCCAGCGGAAAGGTGAGTGCCGCAGGATATGTAACAATGGCTTGGCATCCGCTTTTTCGATTGCTTCTGAAAGGGAGCAAATATGAAGAGAGTTAGAATTGCAAACTGGATTACCAAACTAGAAAGCAAGTGTATCTTCTCAAGAGAAAATTCCAGTAAGGTCCCAACCTAACTTTTTAGGGAGAGGTGCAGTGGACTGAGCATAACCACAGAAACAGACCTACCTATGACTCATACTTCAGTGTGACTGTCTAAACCTGATGTTCTTGCCAGGAGAGCTGACTAGGGAACCTGCCCAATATTCCCAACAATAAAAGATGGGTTCACTATACTGACCCAAGCCAATGAGCAATGTTAAGCTGAGAACACTCTGCAAAACTAAGAAACAATCCTAACTAAAGGAAACTGCTCAATAAAACTAATCACTCCCCAACAAAAATGAATTACTGCTTCAGATTCTTTCATCATCTTTTAGTGCCCTCTTCCAGCTCACCAAATAATACCCCAAAACCTAAACAAGTTAACACACTTCCCAGAGGCACTGGCTTCTTCCTGCAATAGCCTTGAGAAAGTGTACCAGGTAAAATGTCCGGTGTCTCTTTTAACTCCAATCAGACCCAAGATGCTGAGAGGGGCCTAAAGTGCTCAACAAAGATGCCTGTTAGGCTGATGGAGAAGCAGAAGGAGCCTGGCCCGCCTGGGAATCTGGATTACTCTAGGCCCCAGGAGGTTCCAAAGGACATAGGTCTGGTTTGAGAAGGAGTGTTACTATGTCCTTCTCAAACCAGACCTAGCCTCCAGATTCTGGTTTCTGTACCACATGCAATATGGTTTGCCCTTCTGACCCTACCCAAGTTTCCCATGGAGTAACTGATACCTAAAGAATCCAACCCAACCACTGAAATAAAATTTTCTTAGTTTCTCCATCAATCAACAAAACATTAAGATGGAGGTAGTCAATCAAGAAAATATGGTACTGGCACAAAAACAGAAATATAGATCAATGGAAGAGGATAGAAAGCCCAGAGATAAACCCACGCACCTATGGTCAACTAATCTATGACAAAGGAGGTGAGGATATACAATGGAGAAAAGACAGTCTCTTCAATAAGTGGTGCTGGGAAAACTGGACAGCTACATGTAAAAGAATGAAATTAGAACACTCCCTAACACCATACACAAAAATAAACTCAAAATGGATTTCAGACCTAAATGTAAGACCGGACACTATAAAACTCTTAGAGGAAAACATAGGAAGAACACTCTTTGACATAAATCACAGCAAGATCTTTTTTGATCCACCTCCTAGAATAATGGAAATAAAACCAAAAATAAACAAATGGGACCTAATGAAACTTAAAAACCTTTGCACAGCAAAGGAAACTATAAACAAGACAAAAAGACAACCCTCAGAATGGGAGAAAATATTTGCAAACAAATCAATGGACAAAGGGTTAATCTCCAAAATATATAAACAGCTCATGCAGCTCAATATTAAAAAAAAAAAAAAAAAAACACAATCAAAAAATGGGCAGAAGACCTAAATAGACATTTCTCCAAAGAAGACATACAGATTGCCAACAAACACATGAAAGGATGCTCAACATCACTAATCATTAAAGAAATGCAAATCAATCTACAATGAGGTATCACCTCACACCAGTCAGAATGGCCATCATCAGAAAATCTACAAGCAACAAATGCTGGAGAGGGTGTGGAGAAAAGGGAACCCTCTTGCACTGTTGGTGGGAATGTAAATGGATACGGCCACTATGGAGAACAGTATGGAGGTTCCTTAAAAAACTAAAAATAGAAGTACCATATGACCCAGCAATCCCACTACTGGGCATATATCCAGAGAAAACCATAATTCAAAAAGACACATACACCCCAATGTTCGTTGCAGCACTATTTACAATAGCCAGGTCATGGAAGCAACCTAAATGCCCATCGACAAACGAACGGATAAAGAAGATGTGGTACATATATACAATGGAATATTACTCAGCCATAAAAAGGAACGAAATTGGGTCATTTGTAGAGACATGGATGGACCTAGAGACTATCATACAGAGTGAGGTAGTTATCTATTTTATACATATATATGTCAATCCCAATCTCCCAATTCATCTCACCATCTCATATTATACTAATATGTATAAAATAGATAACTAAGAAGAACCTGCTGTATTAAAAATAAAATAAAATTCCAAAAAAAAAATGACAGGGGTAGTCAGGGACTTCCCTGGTGGTGCAGTGGTTAAGAATCTGCCTGCCAATGCAGGCGACACGGGTTCGAGCCCTGGTCCGGGAAGATCCCACATGCCGCAGAGCAACTAAGCCCATGCGCCACAACTACTGAGCCCGTGCTCTAGAGCCCGCGAGCCACAACTGCTGAAGCCTGTGTGCCTAGAGCCCGTGCTCCACAACAAGAGAAGCCACCACAATGAGAAGCCCGCGCACCGCAACGAAGAGTAGCCCCCGCTCACCACAACTAGAGAAAGCCAGCGCAGCAACAAAGACCCAACACAGCCAAAATTTAATTAATTAATGAATTTTTTTTAAAAAGGCAGGGGTAGTCAAAATCCAGTCTTGGAAAATAGCTCCTTTCTTTAAGCAACACCTTTAAATATTAGTAGAATTCTTAGTAGTTCTCTTTTTCCTTAAACAATATCTTTAAGCATTAATAGAACTCTGAAAAGTAAGGGTGGTAAATTATTTTATTTATTTTCTTTATTACTCACTCTCATTCATGCAAGATGAATAAAGGATTTTGGCTTTCTGTATGGCTTCGGTGTCCCGCCTTCTACTGATTGATTTCTCCAAAAGTTCTAGGAAGGTTAAAAAAGGATTCATTAGTATCCAGCCACAGGTGATGCTGAGTTGGAGGTCATTTGATAATCAGTCCCAGCCTCCAGAAAATTACATGTAGAGACAGACAACCCTGGAAAAGATACATCTATAAAAGATATGCAGACAGCAGAACCGATTCCAAGTTGCTTGAGGTTCAAATAAAAAATATTTTAACATCCTCTTCTCCAAGGTTCTCCTAATTCAAAGAAACCAAAAGTTCAATTTCCAACTGAGACTGGACCTTCTGCCGGGGTTAATGTTTTCTGCCACCTACACACAAAAAAACCCAGAATTCATTTTTTCAAGAACCAAAAATAACTGAATTCTATTCCTTGTTTCTGCACTGAGTAACATTCTCAACGGAGGCAATTTCATCAGGGTCGGGTTTCTTAAGATTTCTTCACAGCCCAGCCTCTCAGGGAGGTCACCTGTAAGAAATTTCCCATTAGAAGTTTTATTCAATGTTGCATAAACATGCTGTGGACACGGAAGACGTTGTTTAGACAGGAAATGGAGAAGCAAGAATGTAAAGCCTACCCAAACTGCCTGAAAACTTGCCCATTTACACATTCAAAGTCCTAGCCATTTAAAATGAGGCCATGTATATAAAATGGTTGCCAGCAATGGACACAAGCCCACCTGGAAAATGATTTTCTGTTTATAAAATCACTGATGCTACTGTTTGAAGGTAGAAAATGACAGCTGTCACTATTTCATTAAATAAGGAACTAGGAAAGCCAAGACTCAACAAAAACTACCCTCCCCACAAAATAACACCTTGGATGTACCTGAGAATATCAATTTACCAACATGAAGCCAAGACTAAGAATTTCCACACAGCACCATGGCACTGCCTACATCGAGCTATGTCAAACTGCAGTTGTCAAGGCATTTGGTATTTATTTCTGAAACAACCTACCAGCCTCCCAATGATGGTACAACAGATGCTCCTACAGTACTTTGAATAGCTTCAAGATACAATGTACAGTGCTAATCAAATTAATAAATAATTACATAGTCCCTAAAGCAGAATCTACTTCTAAACGAGAAGTTCTACATTTCAAAAAAAAAGGAACCCAGAGCTTCTGTCCAATTTTCTATAAGCATCTGTACATCAAACAAGTACATATAACTAAGATAAACTAAATAAGTTGAGCTCGATGTGGGCATTTTCAATTATTTCAACTTGTTTCTTTCTTGTGTATTATCACAGCAATAAAAGTGGGATAACTAGCCCCAAGGATAAAAGAAGATTTCTTTTTTTAATAAACAGAAATCTCTAAAATCATACCCACATATATTTCTATTCAAATCAGATAATGTCCCTTTCCACCATATTGCTTCCACAGTCATTGGATTGCTGGGGAGACACATTTGAAAGTAAGTAATCCAAATTTCATTTGGGGATGCAATGTTATTGTGATGCTATAAACACTCCACAGGCTGCAAACATGAACATCCTGGGGAACAAAAATAAGCCATGGAACAAAAGAACTCAAAATACTAAATATGTACCTGAGTGTGTACCCAAGGTGCTCTGTGTATCACGAGAAGGGGAAAAAAGGACATGTATATGCTAAGTAGGGCAATCCCCAAACCCTAACGGTGCACAAATATCAATAATTTTTATGTGTCAAAATTCTGGCTTCTGTACCAGAATTTGGCTTTTGAAACAAATTCAGCTAACACAGGTTCCTTATCATACCCTTTCCCTTCTCCTCTCCTTCTCTTCAAACCCAAGCAGGCAGGAGAACGTTGATATGCAGACAGTGTTGTGACAATCAGTTGGCTGCATCCATTTTATGTATCTCTGTATTTCAATTAGTGGTAAGAAGTATAAAATCTAACCTGGAGAGTCATTAATGAGCAGAAAACAAAGCCTATCAAAGGCAATTACTCAGGTTATTACAATGTCCCTAAAGCACTGAGAAGGGCTCATGGGTCACCCATATAAGTGTATTCCCATGATAATCTGTATTGTTTCTTGGAAGATTTCTCAGTCTCCTCTCACCCCCATCCAGGTGTTCCTAACCATGTTACAACAGAAGAGGAAAGCTCCAGTTCATAACCTGTAGTACAACAAACCTCAGACTTGATCAGTTTCAAAGTGCCTATGGATCATCAAAATTTGATATATGTGTGTGTGTGTATACAGGGTAATTATTTTTTCTTCTCACTATGCTCAAATAAAATTGGTTTTGCCCCCCAAAAAGGCAAAATAATACACAGAGTCAAGGGGGTGAGTTTTCAATCACAAAGATGTGGGTTCCAGTTGCAGCTTGCTGCTACTTTCTAGTTGGAACTTAAGCAAGTTACTTACTCTCCCTAAGCCCCAGTTTCTTCATTTGTAAATCTGGACAAATAATAGCACCTACCTTCCAGGGTTGTGGTGAGGATCAAATATTTTAATGCACAGAAAGTCCCTATCTCAATGCCGCAATACATGGTAAGTGATCAATCAATGGTGGCTTAAACAGGCTTCCAGGCTGAGTTAGCTCTACACGAAATTGTAATCAAGCTTGTTTCTAGTGCTTTCTCCATAAATGTTTTTTCCTCCTCCCTTCTCAGGATATTGGTAGCCAAAGGCCTTCTGCTAACCCAAGACATTGGCACTCCTTGTGTAGGACTCTTACACAAACTGGACCTGCCCTGACAACCAAGCAAAAGCCCATGCTCTCAACATTTCCTCTGCCTCCATAGTAGAGGCAATGCTCCAACAAGAGATAACGTCTGAAAATACTTTGCCACATTCCTCATCCTAGACCACAAGGCCTTTTCTTTATGTACACTTTCTCAATGAAATTATAACATACCTACAGAAAAGTGCACCGATCATAATTTGAAGGATTTTCACAGAGTAAAACCACATAACCACCCACATAACCAACATAACCAACATTATGACCAGAACCCCTGGAGCCCCTTGTGCTCCCTTCCAGTCACTATCTCCAATCAAGACAACCAACATCCGCTTTTGTGAAGTGCTTTCTCAACTCTATTTCCCACATTTCTATTGGTAATCTACCTTTTTTCTTATTAATTTATAGAAGTTCTTTATATATTCTACACACAAATCCTTTGTTGAATATTTGTATTGCAAAGTCTTCTTCCATTCCCCAGACTTCACTTTCTTAATGGTATCATGTAATGAACTGAAATTATTTTAATGTAGTCTAATGTGACACTTTTTCCATCTTTGGTAAGCATATTTTGTGTGCTATTTAAGAAATCTTTGCCTACCCTGAGGTCATGAAGATAGTGTCTAACGTTCTCCTCTAGAATCTTTACTGTTTCACATTTGGATCTACAGTCCACATAGAAATTGCTTTTGCCCATGCCTTTGTAACACAGGCTTGGCCTCACAGGGGACGAATCATGTGAGAATTTTAATAAAGAAGGTATTTTTGGTCATTGGGCCTCAAATATTATCACCAAAAAATACTTTTAGTGCATAAAATCGGCATTAACAATGGCTATTCTCCATTAGATTAAGTGCTCTCTGGGTCAGGGACTGAGTCATATCCATCTTTGAACACCCAGGGCTTAGCGCTTGGCACGGTTGGTATTCAATGTTTGCCGAGTTGAATTTCTGTCAAGGAAAAGTCTGAGAGAGTTTTTCGCCCAAATGAAATGTGAGAAACTGGACTTATTTTATTTCTTTTTATAATCAGCAATGTCCTGATTATACTAACATCCATAATCTCCTTTTCTCACATTGCAGTCCGCATATCATACAATGAGATCCAAGATTTCATCTGTTTTTGTGAATACTGGTTTTTAAGCTACCTAAGTCTCGTTTCACCAGTGGTCTCGGGTTGACCATCCACTTCCACTTCCCTGCTCTTCTATGGCGGGGGGGAGGGAGGGGATACTTACTGGCATTCAACCTCCTTTAACCGCAGAAGCCAGACAGGACTATCAATTCTACTCACTCAGTCCACGTTCTCCTGCTCAGACAGGGCCTTTACTGAGAGCTCTGGAATAAGAAGAGGGAATTCCAAACAAAGAAAAACGATACTCCTAAGGACGTGGCAGTCCCCTGGTAAGTCAAGAGCTCACGACAGTCACACACAGCTCAGGCCAGTCATCTGGAGTTTCTGCAATATTTAGGACTTTCCCAACTAATACTGTTTTCAAAAACTCCACACGCACAAAGTTTTAGGCCTGTGAGCAAACACCTACCAAGAACCTCAGTGTTAAGGTGACGCCATTTAAACAAGATGGCTCCCAGAGCATAAGGACTATTTCAAAACACGCTCCTTTGTGTTCTTCCTCCGGACCCTGTAATCCTTTTATGTGACTATTCTAAAGGGGATCCTCTGGCTACTTGCTAAGAGCTCGCTGGAGCTCTTTGCCTGATTTGCTTAATATTTAGAAACAGCAACTGCATTCTAAAGCCTTCAGTCAAATGTCATCAAGGTGAATTCTCAATTTCATGTAGATTATGCCAGCATTTCCCTTAGAAATCAGTGGGAGTGTCCTCTTAATTCTAGCGAGAGAAAAAACATGAAAAATCAAAACTTTGGAAAACCAAATCTACATTTTAAGGGAAGGTGTGCCCTTCCACACCTACATAAGAAACAGAATGTTCTCTAGACACATATTTTTTTAAACCTATCATATAATGGCCTGGTTTCTCCTTTGGTGGTACACGAAAACCACCTTTGGCTGGTCCATGGTTGAATGTCGCCTCTAATCTTACTATTTTTAGTCTCCGTTGATTTTCCAGGCTACAGACTTCAATCTGGTTTCCAGCCTCCTCAGTTTATTTACCGTACTGAAAAATTTCATTTTTCTAACTCACACTTCATGGGTATTAAGTTCTAATGCAGTTAGATGTGGAGACTCTAAATCAGCTTGCAAAGCTCATTGTTATTCTCATTAAAAAATAAAATTCAAGTTAACAAAGTCATGGTCCGTGGATCCCATAACCCTCATGTTTCCAGACGAATTGTGTGACACTCGACTTTGCAGTTCCTCAGCCCCATAGCCGGTCAAGCATGGGATTAACTGAGTCTGTTTGACATACTGAAAAGACAATAAGAGCTGATACTTCTCATTCTTCTGGAAAACTCCCACCCAAACATAGGTAGAGAAGCTGTCAGAATGCTTTTCTCTGTTCATTTTTTATGATCATCTCATAAGTGATAATTGTTGGTTGGCATTAGCTTAAGAAAAAGGGGCAGAGATTATTTTAGGGGCATTAAAAACCTCTAACTCATCAATCTAAATCATGGGTTACCAAATAACATAAAAATATTCCCCTTTTAACACAAAAGACCTCTTTGTCCATAATGAAATCAATTTTATACAACTGCCGGACACTACAAAAGTCTCACAGAAGCTAACTCTTTTATTATGTGCACTTATAAGTGAATTTTTAAGGATTACACTTACCAGGGTCACACTTCAAAATAATTTAAATTTTAACATCACTCTTTGATAGCATAGCATTACAATGAATCTGCCAATATAATATTTTAACTCATAAAAATAGCTTTCCTATTTAGATAATTTGAATCTTAGCAGATAATTCAATGTAAGGTCTGTGCTGAACTTAGAGTCATTAAAATTCATCTTCAGTTTTTTTTTCCTATAGTACATATCTTAATTACATTTTTCCTGCCTATTTCTACCATCTTAACATTACAAGAAAAGGCCATGTATGGTTACATACCCCCCGCAGTGGTCCTTCCTGAGCAGTCCTGAGACATCCAAGGACCCTGGTGACAGCATTCATTTATTAAGCACCTGCTCTGTGCCAGGTATATTGTACATGACCTCAATTAATCCCTCACCAACCCTAAGCAGCATGTATCATTAACCCTAGTCTACAGGCAAGAACTGTCATAACTTGTCCAAGGAAACTCAGCTAGTAAAAGTTAGAGCTTGGATTTGGACCCAGGTCCCTGACTCCTGCTCATCTGACCGTCAGGTACCCAGTAAAATTCCGCAAGTCACTTTCCTATGTGAGAACAAGGCCCCCAGGTGGCTAAACCAGAGGCAGTCCTCATGGACTTTCTTGACAGAGCTCTCCATCATAACTGGAAGAAATGCCTTCTCTGGTTATATCAAGACTGGTTTTTGCAGTGGTGGAGTGACCCTGTGCTGAGCCATCTACCCCCTTTGCCCTGTAACCAGCTTTGTGACCAGTGACACACACTCCTGATGCTCCTAGTCATAGGTAGGAGGCCTGGTGAGGTTAGATCAAAACAAAATTAGCTGGTCCCTAAAGCTTGACTTCACATTATGTCCTAGTCTAAACCAGTGGTTTCCAAACTTGAGCATGCATCAGTATCATCAGAGGGGCTTGTTTTCGCTTTTGTTTTAATTGAGGTATAGTTGATTTACAATGTTCTGTTAGTTTCTGGTGTACAGCAAAGTGATTCAGTTATTCACATATATATTCTCTTTCATATTCTTTTCCATTATGGCTTATTACAGGATATTGAATATAGTTCCCTGTGCTATACAGTTGGACCTAGTTGTTTATCTATTTTATATATGGTAGTTTGTTTCTGCTAATCCTAAACTAGTTTATCCCTGCCCCCTCCACCCCTTTCCCCTTTGGTAACCATAAGTTTGTTTTCTAGGTCTGTGAGTCTGTTTCTGTTTCATAAATAAGTTCATTTGTGTCATATTTTAGATTCCACACATAAGTGATATTATATGGTATTTCTCTTTCTCTTTCTGACTTACTTCACTTGGTATAACCTCTAGGTCCATCCATGTTGCTGTAAATGGCATTATTTCATCCTTTTTTATGGCTGAGTAGTATTCCATTGTGTATATATACCACATCTTCTTTATTCATTCATCTGTCAATGGACATTTGTTTCCATGTCTTGGCTATTGTAAACAGTGCTAAGAACGTTGGGTGCATGTACCTTTTTCAAGTTAGAGTTTTCTCCAGATATAGGCCCAGGAGTGGGATTGCTGGATCATATGGCAACTCTATTTTAGTTTTTGAAGGAGTCTCCACACTGTTTTCCATAGTGCCTGCACCAATTTACATTCCCATCAACAGTGTAGGAGGGTTCCCTTTCCTCCACACCCACTCCAGCATTTGTTATTTGTAGGCTTTTTAATGATGGCTATTCTGACTGGTGTGAGGTGGTACCTCATTATAGTTTTGACTTGCATTTCTCTAATAATTAGTGATGTTGAGCATCTTTTCATCTGCCTGTTGGCCATGTGTATGTCTTCTTTGGAGAAATGTCTATTTAGGTCTTCTGCCCATTTTTTTGATTGGGTTTTTTTTTGTTATTGAGTTGTATGAGCTGTTTGTATATTTTGGAAATTAAGCCCTTGTCGGTCACATCATTTGCAAATATTTTCGCCCAGCAGGTTGTCTTTTTGTTTTTGGTTTCCTTTGCTGTGCAAAAGCTTATAAGTTTGATTAGGTCCCATTTGTTTACTTCTGTTTTTACTTCTATTGCCTTGGGAGACTGACCTAAGAAACACTGGTACGTTTATGTCAGAGAATGTTCTGCCTATATTCTCTTCTAGAAGTTCTATGGTGTCATGTCTTATATTTAAGTCTTTAAGCCATTTTGAATTTATTTTTGTGTATGGTGAGAGGGTGTTCTAACTTCACCTTTCCAGCTTTCCCAACACCACTTGCTGAAAAGACTGTCTTTTCTCCATTGTTTATTCTTGTCTCCTTTGTCAAAGATTGTAGGTGTGTGGGTTTATTTCTGGGCTCTCTATTCTGTTTCATTGATCCATATGTCTGTTTTTGTGCCAATACCATGCTGTTTTAATTACCGTAGCTTTGTAGTATTGTTTGAAGTCCGGAAGGGTTATGCCTCCAGCTTTGTTCTTTTTCCTCAGGATTGCTTTGGCAAATCTGGGTCTTTTAAAGTTCCATATACATTTTAGGATTATTTGTTCTAGTTCTGTGAAAAACGTCATGGGTAATTTGATAGGGATCACATTAAATGTGTAGATTGCTTTGAGTAGTGTGGCCATTTTAATAATATTAATTATTCCAACCCAAGAGCATGGGATAGCTTTCCATTTCTTTGAATCATCTTTAATTTCCTTTATCAATGCTTTATAGTCCGCAGCATAAGTATTCCACCTCCTTGGTCAGGTTTATTCCTAAGTATTTTTTTATGCGATTTTAAAAGGGATTTTTTTTTTAACTTTCCCTTTCTGATATTTCAATGTTAGTGTAAAGAAATGTAACAGAAATGTAACAAATGTCAATCTTGTATCCTTCTACAAGATTGCTGAATTCATTTATCAGTTCTAGTAGTTTTGGTGTGGAGTCTTTAGGGTTTTCTATATATAATATGTCATCTGCATATGTTGACAATTTTACCTCTTCTCTTCCAATTTGGATACCTTTTATTCCTTTTTCTTCTATGATCGCTGTGGCTAGGACTTCCAATACTATGTTGACTAGAAGTGGTGAGAGTGGGCATACTCGGTTGAATAGAAGTGGTAAGAGTGGGCATTCTTGTCTTGTTCCAGATTTTAGCGAGAAGGCTTTCAGCTTTTCACCATTGAGTATTATGTTGGCTGTGGGTTTGTCAGAGGGGATTGTTAAAACACAGAGTGTTGGGTCCTTCTGCCAGAGTGTCTGATTCAATAGCTCTGGGGTGGGGGCCAGGAGTTTGCATTTCAAACAAATTCCCAGGTAATGCTTATACTGCAGGTGGAGAAACGTACTTTGAGAACCACTACTTTCAACCAACAGCACTCACCAGCCCTCCTTCCCCCACAGCTTTACTAAGGTATAGTTGACAGTTATCAGCAGTCCTTCTTGATGCCTGTGACCCCAGGACATCACCAGCCCAGATTTCCTCCTCTCCCATTCCCCACCTGACCCAATGTCAGATCAGAAGCTTTACCCTTTCTTTGCTGGTTTCCTCACTCTGTAGCTCCATTTTAATTCAACGTCAACATTCTTCAAGGAGAACGTTACTTTGTTTTGTCCTGGAAACACTCTCCTTGCATTGGCCCATTTAGGTCTTAGTCCTCAGTTCTGAAAAACCCGGCTTTGAAAAGCTCCTTTCTTAAAGATGAAATGCAATATGTGTTTGAGGTGAGAGTCGATTCACTGGTTTAAGAAAAAAAAAATCAGCACTATGCCAGAAAGACTTCCAAATGAGAAAAACAACACAGGATAGCTATTTTCAACTCCTGCTTATACCACACCCTACGGAGAGGAAGAGTGGGATAAATATTGCATCCCTGAAATCCTAAAAAATCTGAGCTCCAGACTTCATGATTCCTCTCTCATCTATGACAGCGGCATCAAAACACTGTAAACATAGGTTTAAAAAGCCACTTCCCAACTAACCCCTGTTTTCACTCCCACCTTCCATGAGGAGGTGAGAGCAGCAGAGGTTCTATTCTTGGCTATTCAAACCACAGTGTGTGGTCAAGGGCAGCTGCCCCTCTAAAACTGGGTTTCTGACAGTGAGGGGTTCAGAGCTGGGCTCTCTTTTCTTTCTCTGTCCAGAATCCTCTCCTGCAAAAAAAAAAGGAAGCAGTAGCATCCTTGGCACAAGCAGAGGACCCAAAAGGGCAAGAGGGCTGGTGGGACAAAAGTTAACTTCCGCACCCACTGGCTGTGGCTGCAGCTCCCCTAGCTGATTCTTCCAGGTGTCTGGGAGTGTTTCAAAAAAAAGGGGGGCTACAGAGAAGACACAATGACCCTTCATGCTGAAAGGAGAAGAAAGGAGAGAAAAGGATACCCAATAATGCTTGAGGTTTTCTGTAACAAGGAAGACAAACTCTACCTTCATCTGGATCCCAAGCTAGAAAACAGAACAGCATGCTGGGGCCTTCAGAACTGATCTCCGTACATCAACTTCCTCCTCCGAGCCATGCAGCCGGCGCGCTCTGGCAAAATGCATCGCTCATCGGCACCCCCTGACATGACATTTACAAACGGCTTCCCACTGCCCGAGGACAGAAGCTAAAATCTTTAAACAGCCTACAAGGCCTATGTGCTCTGGTCCCTCCTCTCTCTTCAGTTTTGTCTCGTGTCCCCATTCCCTTCCAACTCTGAGCTCCAGTCACACTGGGCTTCTTGGGTTTCCTCAAAGGCACCAGCTGGACAGAGCCTCTGCTCATGCAGCTCTTTCCGCCTGGGTTAAATTTGGAGACATTTGAAATGCTAGACCCATAATCTGTGGGGGACAAATTATATGGCTGGATTGGTTTGGGCAACTCACATAATTTTCCTGACCTTCGCTTCCTCAGATGTAGGGCAAAGACAGAAATAAACAATGATGGCAACATCACAGAATTAGAATGAGGAACCATAGAGAAAACAAATGATTTGCTAAAGGAATAAAATTAGTAACAAGAAACGCTTGGGCCTTGGGGAAGTGAATTTATGAATTCAGAATAGACAGCAGGTAGGAGAAGCAGTTCAATTTGGAACTCAATCTAAAAGGTCACTACAGGAAGTCTGGTTAGTGACACAGGCAAACTTGTGAGTGTACGAGCACATATTTGTGAGTGTGTGTTTCTCTCTCATAAATATAAGCTCCCATACCTATCTTAACTGTTGTTGAAAATAAAATTCCCCTCTCATTTTATAAATTAAAAGGTCCATGCATGTTTTAAAAAGTATCTCTCACTGTGCAAATATCAACACCGATAAGGCTTTCCAAACAAACGTATCTTGTTTGTGACAAGTTATTATCCAACCAGCCTATAATTAATTTTCCTGTTATGGGTAGTGCCTTTTTACATGGAATGTTCTCTTGACACTTTAAAGCAAAGAGTCCGTCATTACTAATTCATTAAGTATTCACACAGATGCTATTAATCACAATGAACTAATGTGGTATTAATGGGTAGGTTATTAATCTGCAATTACATGCAGATTTCCTAATAAATTCAAGTTGCCCAAGTTTTTTGAGGAGAAAGGCAAGGGAAAACCAAATGAACAAATCTCTCAGAAAACAAATTAAGGGGAAGAAATACCTCTCCCTGTACCATAAGAGAGGACATATAAAATTCCTGTTTTCTTTTCATCCTAAGAAATCTTTGTTCTTACCCAATACAATGACATTTGCATTATACAGGTTTTCAACAAAATAATAATATAAATGAAGGAAAAACAAACCACCCACGCACCCTGGAGAGGTGTTGCATTTCTTTAATGCCACACCATGTCCTTAGATGCAGCAAAGCCTGGCTGCTCAACATGCGGTCCCTGGAACAGCAGTGTGGGCCTCACCTAAGAACTTGCCAGAAATGCAGACTCTCATGTCCCTTCTCAGACCTACTGAAACAGAATCTGCACTTTAACAAGATTCCCAGGTGATCCATGTACACATTCAAGGTTGAGAAGAATGGTATCAAAGTACAGCTTTGTACTTTGTACTCCAGCTGCAAAGTGGAGTAGAAGGAAGTGGGGGAGTTTGGCTTATACACCATTGCACATGAAAGCCTAGGTGTGCTGAGAAGGGAACAGCAGGCAAATCTCATTGAAATTGTTCAAAAGTACATAAACAAGGTGGATGTGACAAGCAGCTGGGGAATCTGGATTATTAGGAATACAATTTACATACCATGTTTCATGAAATCTAAGAAGCACGTTTTTTTTTTACATCTTAACATCTCTGAAATTGGAATTCATCTTAAAACTGTCAGCCAGGCACAGTCACAATGTAGATGCCATTGCCTGCCCATGTGTGACCTTGATCTAGCAGTTCTTATTGTCAGCACTTCAAATGAGTTGGTTGCCTGGCTAGGAAATTATCGCTTAACTCATCTTCAGAAAGATTTCACTACAGTTTGGCTATGAAATTAAAACTTACTGTATATCCAAAAAGGCAGTCTTGGAGGAAAATGCCTGAGATGACTGGGAACACATTTTAAAGAAATGCTGAATCACTGCCGTTATTGATGGAAAGAGGACAGTGTTTTGTGAGAAAACAAAAGTACTGATGGTTTGAAATCAAAAATACTGTGAGGAAGTTTTAGGAATACCTTAACCCATCTCTTCTGCTTGCGTTTTCCTTTTTAATTAATGCAAAAGACTAACATGTGATAAAAATTAATGTCTAAGTGTAAAAAACTTTCAATGAACATAAAATAAAAATCCAAGTGCTAAGAAACCACTGTGTAATAGCTTAGTCTTACTTAGCATACATGAAATAGTGGTGCACCTTGCAGTTGACAGTCTTTTTGATTCAATGAAATATGGTACTAATTTAGTTGAGGTTATGAAAGACAGCAGTGTTTGTGTGTTTTCCTGCTTAATTTTAAGTCAAATAAATATAACCAACAAAACTGCATGTCACTATAGCATCACCACCACAGAAGACCCAGTATTTTTCCTCCTGGGAAATAATAAATGTGTCCAGAATATTCAAGCTGTGTTTCAATTTAAATAAAAGAAGGCAAGAGAAAAATTATTCCAAATGACTGCAAAAGCATTTTAAGGACAACTGAACCTCCGGTGAGATGAGACATTTTAGTTCCTGAATGCTGGGCCTCACATCCAGGTCTCAGGGGCAAGAATACCAGTCTGGCTGAGCGGGGAGGCAGGCGTGAGACCTCTGGCAAGGGCAGCTTCGTGGGCGTCCTGCCACAGCGTGGGCTGTGCAGCCTTCAGACCTCAGCCGGAGCCACAACGGCCTCCTTTCCTCACCCAGCACTTCCCACACGGTCTCCACCAGACATGTTTCATTCTGGCAACGACCTGCAGCTTTCAAACCCCAAATTCCTCTTCTCCACAGCTCAGAGATTCCAGACTGACACGAACACCTTTGACCTCAATTAAAATAACTGAATTTTTATGTCTTAATTTATTCGCACTGTTGTGTATCCAGAGCAGTGCGTAGTCAAGGGGGGGAAAAAGAAATCTCTTTCCTTACATTATTCCAGGACTTGGTCAAAATGTTGGGAAATGTAAATTGAGAGAAATTAATAAATTAGGGCATTGCCCAACAGTCTTTAATGTGCACTAGCAAAGCATACTGCCGGAGTGGTTATTTTGAATGGTTCTCGTTTCAGAAAACGCACAGAACCTTCTCCAGTAGACAGTGGCTACAGTTCTCTATTTGGTTAGTTAGACTGGACATCACACTTGAGTAGGTTCTCAAACTTGGCCGCACATTAGAACCACCTGCAGGGGAAGGGTGGTTAAAAAACCGGAAGCCAGGCTGTACCACCCCAGACCAATTACATCAAAACCTCTGAGGATGGGACCCAGGCATCTGTGTCTTTCAAGCTCCCCTGTGATTTCAGTGTGCAGCTGGGGTTGAGAAGCACTGGTCTAGAACTGCCCTGTCCAATTCAGAAACGGGTAGTCGCAAGGGGCTGTTGAGCACCTGAAATATGACTGGTCCACAAGGACACATGTTGCAAGTGTAAGATGCGTACTGGATTTCAAGGACTTAGTAGGCAAGAAAAAATGTAAAATGTCTCACAGATAAGTTTTTTTATATTGATTCCATGAAGTGACAATATTTTGGATATGCTGGGTTAGATAAAATACATAACTTCACCTGTTTCCTTTTTACTTTAATGTAGTTATTAGAAAATGTAAAATTACATGTGAGTTGCATTTGTGACTCATTACATTTCTTTTGGACATCACTGCTCTGGAAGATGACTTTTTAGGTCACTAGCTGTGTGAATATGAATGAATTACTTAACCTCTCCAAGCTGCAATTTTCACAACTGTAAAATGGGATAATACCACCTTCCTAGTTTTCAGGGGTTTTACCAGGTGCTAAGGGTCAAAATAAGCTGAATTCTAATCCTAGCTCCATCGCCTATTAGCCGTGTGATCTTGGGCTGGTTATTGATTGTATTGCTCGGCTACTTCTATTTCCTCATTCCCAAAATGTAGATAAACCTTCCATCTTACAGGCTTGTTGGGAGTTCAGTTTAGAGAGTTCAACAAATGGTAACAAGGGTATTATTAAATAAGGTCACCTCTATTAAGTGCCTAGACTGTTAGGGCCTGCTCTGTGTGATGTACTCTTACGAATTTTGCGGGGGGGGGGGGATCTGTCAAAGGCTCACTTCACAGTAATGAGTAGAAATACCCCCTTTATTAGTAAATCAGGGGAGAAATGGGGATTTTTCCACATTGTAAAGATGCTCAACCCATCCACACCTTCAAGTTGCAGTTGAAAAGTTCTCAGAATTGAGGATGAGGGCACAGCTGAAATCATCTCATCAGGCAGTTTGGAAATGCGAGAATGAAATTTTCAACTCCGTTTGGCCATGCATTTGTGTGCCATCAACTTTTTAATTTTTCTGGTGCCTGAGTTTTGCCACTGACCAACTAGGAGTATAGTAAAGGTAAGCGATTGTCCCATTTCTCTAAGACACAGGTTTCAAGGCCCAGGAAATCTGAGTCACCTGCTTCTGCTGTGAAATCTGGATGACCCTTGGAAGTTCCTGCAAAAATCCCATATTCTCAGCTCCGTTATTATCCCGGCTTCCGGCAACCAAAAGCAGGAACACGTGGGGCCGTGTAGGAGCTTCAGGAATCGCTACCACAAAGCTCACGTGGGTACGCCTCCGAACTGTTACCACCAAAGCCAGCTAGGATTTTTCTTCCCTTCCCAGTCATCCTCTTTCAGGAAGTGGCTTTTCAAAAATATGCAACTCTTTTGAACAACTACAAAGTAAAATACATTACACACACCAACCATGCAAAATAGGGCCTGGGTGTGGGCAGGTTGAGAAGTGTCACTGTAGGTATATATATGTCTTTCTCAGGATGCAAATATCCTGTGTCATTAGTCATGCCAAAAAACTTATATTTAGTCAAAAGATCCCAAATTTAGTTGACAATCTTCTAAAGTAAAATGTTTCTATCTTCCTACAACATTCAAGCTAACTAGCAGGAAACTTTTCATAATGTATTGCAATATTTATACTACAAACATGCCCCCTCATCTGTTTTTCCACTCTTTTTTTTTCAGTCTAGAGTCCCATGCATAGCATTTCCAGGCTGTCGCTCCACCTTTCAGAAACCTCAGCTTCCTTGCCCCAAGTCAAAAATCTCACAAATGGATTCTGACATCCTTCATCCGCCCATCTCACTCTTGTCATCTCTCACCAACAGCCCTGCTCATTCCTTCCTTCCAACAGAGCCAAGTTATACTGATTCGCTCTTCTCCTTGGAACCTCACTCCAGCACCTCCAGATTCACAGCCCCCCTCCACCCGCTGCCATTCCAAGTTCAAACAAGAGTCCCTGTCTTCAAGATCAGACAACAAGCGAGCTCTTTCATACACCACATAATATGTACTTATGAATGAAGACACTACTTTGTATATTACTACTTTCAATCATTTGCACTGTTTATAAATATTTTTAACTACACTATGACAAAGGCTGTATCATCTCTAGTTGGGCACTGACCTTTAACTCTCTGCTTTCATAATAGGTATGTGGTAATAGATAATAATTTCATCTATAAATATATTTGTTCTGTGGCATAGGTAATCCCATAAAGCTTGCACTTAATCAGTTCAAGGCTTGGCACTGGCACAAATCTCCAAACACCTATCTCCGGTTTCATCTAATATCATTATAAACACCTATTAACTGTTGGTAATGTGCTCATTACCCAGGGATTCTAGACAGTGGACTGTTCAAATATTTGGGTATGAGTGGACCAGTGGGTCCATGTAATAGCTGTCTCCACTCAAAACACCTGAATTAGGATGCATTGAAAGGCTGAAGTGAAATAAAACTATACCTCTCGAGGCGTGCCCCAGCAATCTTTACATAGGCAGGGGTTCTTACTCTTTTTTGTGCCATACATCTATGGGCTGTTCTCAACCTATGGGCTATTCTCAAAATATTATCTATAAGAACATAAGATAAGAAACATAGGTTTACAATGGAAACCGGTTATTTCAAAACACAGTTAACAAAACAGATGTTTTGCTGTTTGACATCATGATATATGCACTACTTCATTAACTCATTAAATCAGATCTAGCATCGAGTCTAGCCACTACTATGATTTTGAAGTGGTGATGTATGTACATAATATTTCAAGATACCTGCAACATCTGTATTAAGATTTTTAAAAATGATGATTCCCATTGGTAACAAAGTCACAGCTAATAATACCAGAGTTTGTAGCCTACAGTCAGAATTAAAGAAAATGCTAAAGTTCCATCAAAGGTTAGTGAAAATAAAGATGCATTTTTTTTTTCCTATTCAAGTCCCTGAATTCTATCGACAGCTCTCTTGAGGGGGACATGGGTCTAAGTTAAAGATCCCCTAGGGATGAGGAAAAGAAAAGAGAGACGGGAAATTGGTATAAACAACAAGAACAACAACAACAAAAAATAGTGGTATCTAAAGAAGATCTAGAGCAGCCTAAGATGACACTTCTTATTTTCACCAATTCCCCTTTCCTCTTCTCTCTTTCCCTACAGGAGAGATTTAAAACTCACATACACCAATGAGTGTTTTGTCTGACAAGTTAGATTAGCAAGACCTTCCAGGGTTTCAGGTCATGACCAAGATCCGGCAATAAAAGTTGGGAATACACAAATATCCTAACCTATTGTTTTCACCCCTAGGTTTGTTTCTTTCAGGACCAGCTGCCTCGTTTACAGGAATGATGAGACTTTTGGGAAAAACTAGATCACAATATTTTACTTTAATAATACTGTTAAATTTTCTTATCTATTAAAGTTCTACTTTTTATTTGATTAGGAAACTAGCATTTCTTAAGCGTCTACTATGGGCCAAGTGCTTTTAAAATGTTCATTTAATCCTCATGAAATTAGCAGTAATAACAGATGTCACTTATCAAACCCTGTTAGAAGACTTTCGATGCATCTCACTGAATTAATCCAACAGTGTTGCCAGATAAGAAACTGAGACTCAGAAGGAAGTGGTTTGCCTATGGTCATATAGCCAATAAGTGGCAGAGTCACAGTTTCTTTTCAGAGCCCAAACTTGACCGCCATCCTGTGAGTTCTTATTTTCCTCGTTGTAACTTACACAAGATCACACCGCCAGGGAGTCCTGGAGGCCCAAGAAGGGCTCTAGCCTGCTGCACTGTCCACTCCCCCGTCCTGCCTTCCTGAAACCTAGAACACAAATGAAGAACTGACAATACCCTTCCTCTCCTGTCAGGGGCAAGCTCTGGTTGCAACTCACGGCTCTTCTGGGACAGCATGCAGGGCCCCGGGCTCAGAAGGGGGGAGAAAGAGGAGAAGACAAAGCCACCCCAGCCCGCCCGCCAGCCAGCCATGCCCACCCTGCATCCAGCCACATACAGCGGGCACGATCCTTTTCTTCAATAAGTATTTTCTGAGCAACAACTATATGCCAGGCACTATGCTGGGTGCTGGGTTACAGGGAAGCCCAAAATGGACAAGATTCTGGCTCTCAGAAAATTTACCATGGGGGGAGAGGGGGAAGGGAGGGGAGCAAGCATAATGAGAAAAATAAGTAAGCAAGTATACAAATGAGATAATTTCAGATGGTTTTAAGTACCACAGAGGACACTAATAGGGTAACAGGATAGAGGGGGACTGGAGATGGGAGTAGAGAACTATTTTTTTTTTTTTTTTTTTGGGAGTAGAGAACTATTTTTAAAAAAGGTGTTCTCAGGCTTCCCTGGTGGCGCAGTAGTTAATAATCCGCCTCCCAATGCAGGGGACACGGGTTCGAGCCCTGGTCCGGGAAGATTCCACATGCCACGGAGCAACTGAGCCCGTGCTCCACAACTACTGAGCCTGTGCTCTAGAGCCCACGCACCACAACTACTGAAGCCTGTGTGCCTAGAGCCTGTGCTCCACAACAACAGAAGCCACCCCAATGAGAAGCCCGCGTGCTGCAACAAAGAGTAGCCCCCACTCGCCGCAACTAGAGAAAGCCCGCGCACGGCAACGAAGACCCAACACAGCCAAAAATAAATAAATAAATAATTTTTAAAATTATTAAATAAAGGTGTTCTCTGATCCTTCTCTATCAGTGAAATAAATTTGAATTTATTCACAGATAGCTCACCTTTCTAATGGCCTATTCAGGCCTCTAGAGCAGCATTGTCTGATAGAAATATTATCTGAGCCAAATACATACTTGTTAATTTCCTTGTAGCTATATTTGAATAAGTAAAATAAAACAGGTGAGATTATGTTTAATAATATATTTTATTTAACCCAATGTACCTTAAAAATATCATTTCCATATGTAATTGATGAAATAAATCATCAGTTTATTAGTGAGATATTTTACATGTTTTCTAAATGAAGTCTCTGAAATTTGGTGTGTATTTCACACTTACAGCACATCTCAATTCCAGCTAGCCATATTTCAAGTGCTCGAAAGCCACATGTGGCTAGTGGCTACGGTATTGAACAGTGTAGCTCTAGAGTCTTTTATTTATTTTTTTTTGGCTGCACCTCGTGGCTTGTGGGATCTTAGTTCCCAGACCAGGGATCGAACCCAGTGCCAAGTCTTGACCACTGGACCACCAGAGAATTCCCTCTAGAGTCTTGATTACAGTACCTATTGAAATAGTTTGTGATGTGCAGATTTTTAATTTCCACATGGTAGTCTTCGGAGCCTCATTAACTTCTGCATCCTCCTATGCCTAACACAATACCTCTTGCTGGATGTGAATGAGGAAGTCTAAATTCTGATTGCTATTGGCAACAACCTTATGACCAAGCAGACTTAGAAAGCATGAGACAGTGGATGTCAGAGTAGAGACAAAGAAAGAAATGTGATCTTTAATGGGATGGTTCAGCTGCTAGATCAACCCTTACCTGAAGTCCACATGATTACTAGATATTTTGGTTACACGAGCCAACAAATCTTCTTTATTGTTTGGGTCAGTCTGAGTTGATGTTTCTGTTACTTGTGACTAAAAGCAATTGGTGCCAGGAAAAATGTAAAAGCTCAGAAAATAGTCCTGTGTTCACAGACTAATACAATCAAAATGCTGTGTATTTCAATCTATTTGAAGCGAGCACATTTCCCCCAAATTAAAGAGTATACAACTCAGAATGAATGTAATGAAAAGATCTGGTTCTTATCAAGTGTACCCAACTTATGTCTAGTATTAACCACTACAAAAGTTTTAAAAGCTACATTAAAGCCACAGGGGAAAAGATCGGATCATAAAATAAAAAGATTGGAACAGGTAGGAGTCAAAAAGTAAGACAAGGACATGCACTGGGGGTAGAAATGGATACACAAGAAGAAAATCTAAAATGCTGACTGTCGGAACTACCAGAACACAAGCTTTTACACATGGTGGCCATTCTCACGGCCTCTTTACTTCCTTAAGCTATTTAGAAAGAGGTCTTGTCCTAAAGCTAAATGCACATTTTTCACAGAGCCTTCAGGAAGAAATTCATTTCCGTATTTGAAGTGAATGTCTCCTAACAGGAAATTACTAAACTTTTTAAAATGTGACTTCTTTCCCCTTCCTCACATTTCACGCACCCACACTCCCATCCTACCCAGGCTCAAATGGGGTACTGCAATTAGGAAAAATGGGAACAACAACAACAAAACTTTTCAGGTAAAATCATTTCATTTCACATTCTAAAAGTCTGCGATACAGGCCCAAGTCTTTACACAGCACCCCTCTATGCACACAGGACCGATAACGATGTATGTATAAACTGGCAATTTGTTGCGTCCTGTATGGCCACGTGAAAAAGAGCCAGCATGGTCAGAAAAACAGGAATCTGCTCTGAGTGGGCACACTCAGTCTATATAGCAGATTCAATGAGACTTACAGGGGCTGAGTTTTCACCAGGAATAAAAAGCACACCACAGTGGCTGGCTGCTCCTTAGCACTTCCTCACCACATCCCTGTTTTGTTTTTTCTAGTCTGACATCATTTGTTTCAAAGAGCTTAATGATGTCAAGGCTCAATCTGGTACATCATTATACCATGTTCATTGTATGAGGAAAATGACACAATTCACTATGTCTTCAACGATCTGAACTTTCTAATTATCAAATGACTTTACAGGAGCTGAACTGAAGTTTTCAGCTTTTTAATATCTGTAAAAGATGATTTGGCTAGGATCACTAATAGGAAAAACAAGATTATAGGGGGGTTATTTAATTATGAGAATCATTTAAATCTCAGCCAGCAGGTATTTACAAATAAATAACCAATCTATGAATCACGATCATCTTTCTCTGCCCATTAATGCACAGACCCTACTTCATCTTACTGTTCTGCTGGTGCTGTCTGTGCTTAAACATAATAATATACTGCGTTTCTTTATAAACTATTGGCAAAGATCGCTATTCCATAATAGAGATGAGCTGGCCCTACCCTGAGTCATCTGTCTTCTGTTTGAAACAAGTGTTCTATCTCACTCATTGCCTCATGTTTCATAAGTGCTCATTTGCAAAATTTTCGTCTGTTCGTTCATAAGCAGTGCATGCTGTGTCATCTTCATGGTCACATGAAAACAAATTTGGGAGGTTTTGTAGGAGGGAAATTTTAAGACATTCAAACACATGACTACATTCAGCCTTTTTTAAAAAAACAAATCCTAATTCTTGGAGAGAACAAGAAATAATTTTATTTGCCAAGTAGAAATCTGAGTCTTATATGCCATTTAAAGAAAAAATTCATGAAGCCAGGTTGCTGACTTCAATAGAGGGCAATTTTTCATCAGCCAGGTCTGTCAAATCCATTTTATTTCACAAATTGGACAGCCGTTTCTGTGTGTTCTCTATCAGCCATAAGAAAATGGTATTCTTTTGATTGGTCGTATTGCGTTTTATTTTTGGATGTTCTCTCTTTTTTATCAAGGGTGAGGAAAAATATCTAGACTGTATTCAATACTTTTGAAAGCACATGATATTTACAGAGGATAAGACCAGAATAAAATGTAAAGCATCTGACAGACACTACTTCATGAGCCTTAGAACTATCTTTGAGACAAAATGGAGGAGCAAAGGACAAATATTAATGGAGGGCCTGCTATATGCCAGGAACTAGACTGGGTAATTTATATAGGTCATGTCCTTTAGTCCTCACAAATCCTATGAAATGGGTATTCTTATCTCCATTTGAAAGATAAAAAAGCTGAGCTAGGTAAGCTAAGTAATTGACCAAAAGTGACACAGAGGAGAAATGAAAGGGAACCAGGATTCAAATCCAACTCTGTGGCATCAAAACTCAGGCTCTGAGTGGCTTACAATGAGGAAAAAATTTGGAAACCACCTAAATGGCAATACATGAATTGATGAAACAAACTGTAGTATATCCATACAAAGTAGTCATGGCAAATGATGGTATAGATCTATTTTATTGACCTGAAAACATCTTAACGTGTCAAGTAAAAATAACAGATTATAAAAATAGAATATATGATCCCTTTTGAGATATACATATAATTTTATATTTATATTTGCATTTAAAAAGTTATCACCAGGTACTGGGATCTGAAGTATGTTTCTCCTCGTTAGTCATTTATAGCTGATCTACAATGAGCTTGTATCACCTGGATGGTTAGATAGATAAGTAGACAGACTGAGAGATACACAGATACATAGATAGATATAGAATAAAGACATATAGATAGAATTTAAAGACTAGTGTTTAATTCTTGGATTCACTTTTCCTCCCTTCCATCTTTCACTCTTCCCGGTCCCCCACCTCTATTTCCTGGGATCACTTCCCAAAATAAACAACTTGCATGCTAAATAAATAAATAAATGTCTAGTGTTTAAAAAATAAGATTGTCAGCACCCCTGATATTTGAAAAGCTCTATTTATACACTTTAAGAATACCTAATTATGTGCAACATACTTGCAGAGTTCAGAAAGATATGTATCTATAAATCTGTGTATCAGTATCATCTATATATTTACATATTTCTAATCTATACATTTATAGATAGAGAGAATGAAAGAATAGTATCATAAAGCCAATACAGTACAGCAAAACAGTAACAATCAGGAAATCTGGGTAAAGGGTATATGGGAGTTCTTTGTGCTATTCCTTCAACTTTTAAGTCTGAATTACCTCAAAATTTAAAAGTTTAAAGAATACATATTTTATATTTCAAGCACATGCATCTGGAACAAGATGATACTAATTTAAAAAGAGACCCTACTCCACCATTTGCTCTCCTTCTTGGCACTTGTAGCAAGAGCCCTATGACTGATATTTTAATTCATCCTTTACAGGGCTTGTCACAAAATAACTTGAGATTTATTTTTCTGCGTCTTTCCCAGAGCATAGAAATATATGGGGAGCCTCCCATTTTGTTTCACAAGGCCAGCACAATCTTGATAACAGAATTTGACAAACCTAGCACACAAAAATCCATGGACCAATATGAATCATAAATACTGACACAAATATAACAAAATACTAGCTTATTCAATTCTTAAGCAATGTCTTAAAATAATAAACCATTCATAAGCAGGATTTATTTCAAGATTATAAGGTTAATTTAGCATGAGAAAATCTAGAGAAGTTAAAAGAGATACTCCATGTGAGTCTCCTGATAAACAGTGAAGAGATTTTTCTTGAGCAATACCTTTTTGCAAACTAGGAATAACAGAACACAATAAAAAATGTTAGAAACAAAGAAAAAATATATTGGGGGGAATGCTAGAGGCATTACCACCCAAGTTAGGAATAAGAAAATTATACCCAGCTTCCCTGGTGGCACAGTGGTTAAGAGTCCGCCTGCCAATGCAGGGGACATGGGTTCGAGCCCCAGTCCGGGAAGATCTCACATGCTGCAGAGCAACTAAGCCCGTGTGCCACAACTACCGAGCCTGCGCTCTAGAATCCACGAGCCACAACTACTGAGCCCACGTGCCACAGCTACTGAAGCCTGCGCGCCTAGAGCCCATGCTCCGCAACAAGAGAAGCCACTGAAATGAGAAGCCCGCACACCGAAACAAAGAGTAGCCCCCGCTCACTGCAACTAGAGAAAGCCCGCACACAGCAATGAAGACCCAATGCAGCCAAAAATAAATAAATAAAATAAATTTACTAAAAAAAAAAAAGAAAATTATACCCATTATCATTGCTATAATTCAACATTATTCTGAGACTCTAGTCAATATAGTAAAAGGGAGAGACAAAAATTATAATTATTTAATTTTATGATTACCTATCAAAAAATCCCAAAAACCCACCAAATAGCTATCAATTAATAAAATAGTTCTACCTAGATCCAATATAGATATATCAAAGCTTTACAACAGGCATCAGGAGTTGGCAAACTTTTTCCATTAAGGTCAGAGAGTAAATATTTTAGGCTTTGCAGGTTATATGGGCTTTATGGGTCATACGGTCTCTATATGCAACTACTCAACTCTGCCTTTGTGGTGCAAAAGCAGCCATTGATAATGCATAAATGAATGGATGTGGCTGTCTTTCAAAAAAACTTTTATTTACAAAAACAGGCAGTGGGCTGGATTTGGCCCACGGGCCACAGTTTGCTGACCCCTACTTTATACCACAAAAAGAAACAGGTGATTGAGAAAAGTAACCATTTAAAACAGCAAGAAAATATATGAAGACCTAAAAATAACTTTCTAAAGGGCGATTCTGCTATATGCAACAAAAATGAAAGGTGAATACTCTTTCAACACAACAATTTCATATCTGGGAATTTATCCTAAGGATACATTTAGATAAGGCCATAAAGATGTGTAAACTTAGGTATTATTATAGTGTTACTTATAATAAGGAAAGATATCTACTGACATAATCCATGTCTATGAGGAATACATTATGTGTTACAGCAGGTGACAGAGCAGCATGCATAATATCAGCTATTTTTTATTTTTTAAAATATATGGCTGTGCATGAGATTATGCATATGTACCCACCCACACATGGAAAAAAACACCTGGAAAGATATATACCCAATTGCTTTATTAGCAGTTATTTCTAGGGGTGGATTTATGCGTGACTTTCTTTTTACTTTTTGCATGTTATTTTTGCTCCTTTTTACCTTCACGACCGAGCTTGGAAATAAAATTTTTTCATTTTTCAAAGTAGAAAAAAAAAAACTTGTGCTGCTCTGAACAATTTACTCTTACTGCTATGATTTTTAGCCCATATACCATGTCCTCCTCAAACAAAGCCCATCGATACTGATTTTAGTTTTTACAATAAGACATTCCCAGAAATCCTTTAACTTATTATAACTGCTTCATGCCCTGAAGATAGAAATCTTTGGGCTATAACTAATATAAAAGGATCACCTATCTGGAAATATTGACTTTTTCTTATCCTTCATTGATATTTCTCCAATTGTGTGTGTGTACGTGTGCACACACGCACACACCTCTCTGTCTAGGAAGAAAAGAAGCCAGAGAAGAGAAACAGGAAACAGGCAAGAATGGTAGGTAAAGGACCGACACGAGTTAATATCCTACAGGGAAATAAGTCTCAGTAAATTCATTCTTCAAGGTCCTATTTACAGTTCCACAGAACAGGAATCTCACCTGTTGGGTTATGGGAAAACTCTGACATTCTTGCAAATTCTCATTTATAACTTATGAAGACTAAGTTTCAGCCTTCTAGTAGAAAATGTAAGTCCATATGATTTATACCTAGTTGTGAAATTTAAGCACATTTTTCCTTACAGTGACAATAGGTATCTATTTTGCCAATGGTTTCAGATGTTATAACATATATATAAGTTGATACGTATTTAATTTTCATTAAAATTAATGAACTTAATTCTTAAAATCTTGGGGAAAAGGATATGGAGAAGATAGAAAAATGATGATTCTCAAAAATTTTCAGAAATTCTTTTAGGTGTGTTACGGAATGCAAGTTATATGGCATAGCTCAGTTATAAGAAAGTGAAAAAAATATATACTATTTTTGCCTTCTCAAAACACTCACCTTACCTGGCCTTGAAATCTCCCTACTTGCGTTCTGAAGTGGTTTTCTCCAATAACTCAGCATAAAAATTAGACCAATTGTGAGCAGAAGATCCCCCAGCAAAAGATACTTCCAACTTTTGAAGAGTATGTGTGCATGCACGCATATGTGAGTATGTGTGTGTGAGCTTGTCATTGCTTGAGAGGCCATGGGGGAAGGATAGTCTCCCCAGAGCCAACTTCGAAGTTAACAGGAACAACATGACAAACACAAGGTCATCCAGAGTTCTCAAAAGTGATGTCAAAAGACAATGAAGTGTTAAGTACATTTTGTAAACCATGAAAATCCAGGACACAGTGAGCAAGTGATGAAGTTTGTTCTGAACATAACAGATGAATAAGTATACCAATATAACGCGGTTTTCATTAACTATTCCTTTGCTCCCAACCTCAATCAAATGCTATTTATCCTTTAGCAGCAGAACTTACTATTATCAAATGTGAACATAATGAGCTACACTAGGCTTGCACTGAGATCTGAAAGATTAAAATTCCACAACTTTCCTTTCAATCTTCCACTTTAAAAAATCTTGGAAGTGAATTTAGTATAGTTAAAGAGTGAGCAGTCATGCCTCAAATCCAAAACTATGTTTTTCTTGTCAAATACTGCTCTCTGTAAAGCGCATCACCAAACCCAAGTAGAAACTTACCCTTCAACTTGAGGTCGACATTACGTCTCAGCCAAGGATAAATCCCATAGCTTGGCATATCTTCAGGAATTGGATTACTGTTTATCCAGCCATCACAAGCAAACCGGAAGAAATTATCACAAGGGTCCACAGACAGATTTACTTTACTCAAGATGGAAGCAGCTATTTAAAAAGAAAATCATAGGATTAATGACAAGCACTGAACATTGTGTACTGGTCTCTTCCAAATTAAACAATGATTTCATATCAACCGGTTCCCAAGCCTTGGCTTTTACATTTCCCCTCAAATGATGCCCTGAATCAACTTCACTATATTAAACTATTACATTCAGAGTGAGTGGATAAAAGTTTAGTCATATTATTGTTACTGGTTTTTGCAGGAGCACCCCTAACATCTGTGGGACCTGGAACAGGAATACAAATGGAGTATCAGGTAAATTGTTTGCCGGGACGCGTGTGACATTTCCTTCCATTCCTTTCATCCTTCTGCAAGGTGACTTTCCCACTCTTGCCACCAGGATCTATTTGCCCTGCCATGAATCTGGGCTGGCCTTGTGACTTGCTTTGACCAACAGAAAGTGGCAGAGTAACTTTTCATGAGTTTCAAAACTAGGCCTTAGGAGGCCTTTCACCTTCCACGTTAAATCCCTTTGGAGCCCTGAGACTGCCCTTTGAAGAATCTCCTGGAGGAGGTAAGGCCATGTGAAGAAGAACCAAGCCACCACCAACCGCCAGACGTGTGACTGAAACTATCATGGACCTTCCAGGCCAGGCGACCCTCCAACTGAATGCAGCTGTATGAATGAGCCTAGGCAGTCTCAGCAGAGGAACCCCACCAAACCCAAGGCATCAGAAGAAATATTAAATCACTCTTGTTTCAGGCCTTTAAGGTTTGGGGTGGTTTGTTCCACAACAAAGGCTAACTGAAACAGAAGCCCACATGTAATACCTAAATGTTGACAATATCTATTTACAATATACCTTTATAAAGACCTGGAGGGCCAGGTATGGATCCTTGAGCCCCTTGACATTCAGGGCAGCTCTCAGAGGAATGAAGCCCTGGAAGAGACCCAAACAGGCCCTAAAAGGAGGCTTGGGGCCATCTTGCAGGGAATTCTGGGTTGAGGAGGGGAGAGGCATGGCCAGAGGAAAGTGTAACATTCTAAATGAGGGGCCCAGGGCAGGGGCCCCTCTTGCCCAAGTCTAGGGGCAGAACTGGGTATTTGTATGAGTTAACAGAAAGACACGATAGACTGATCTGCCATCTTTTCCTCTTTCTTAAGGCCACACTCGATTATATATGGAAGATAGTCAATCGGTAGGAAGTTTGTTCATACTTAAATATGTATCCATGAGCTTTAAAAAAAAGTCTTTCAAAAAAAAAAAAAAAAGTCTTTCATTACAAAATGAGAAGGTCCCAAAATTCCTAATATTGAACTCCAACTCCCTTCCAACTGCTGGCTACCACTCTAGCATAAAGATATGCACCAAATGATTTTTTTTTTAAAAAGGCGGCCAATATTTTAATGACCTTGGAAAGATGACATCCTGGGTGATATTCATAATTAATTAATGCCAGAATACATTTATGTTTGAAGTAATGAAAACTCAATGAGTTATCAGCTAAACTTGAATGACTTGCCAAAAAAATATAATCTGCATAAATTTAGATGCACATATTACAGTTTGGTTATGTGTGTGGTTCCTCCAGGTTTAAAAGTAAGGCTACATATTTCTCTAGCCTAGACTTTCTATGAAAATTTCAAACAGCTTTTTGTCTTTGATGAAGCTAATAATATACAAACAACCTAATCTCTATAGAACTTCAAAAATCCCCATCATGCTCAATCCTTCCACATCCAAAAAGAAAAAAATTGGTTTAGAATCTAAGGTTGATAAATTTTAAATTAACTTAATATTTTCATCTTTCAGAATTAATTAGGTTGTCTCCAATTACAATTTTACTTACTGCTACTATTTTATCATTAATATTTAATATGCAAATTTGCTAGGACACATAAAATCTTCATTTTAGTTTATATTTGTGGTTATTCTGGTTGTGCAGCCACAGAATGAATCTGCTATGGGACACCTCAGGAACATGGACCATACAAGTTTCAGTCCCACACAATATTTAGAGTCACATAGAGGAACCCTCACACACATTTTTATTCACATAAGCACGTTGTTTTCTGGCCACCTTCCCAAGCCTCCCCCTGCCCCCAACCCTCAAATGTATCCCATCTCCTCAGTATTCTTGCAGGTACCTAAACTGCAAGATCAGCTCTGACCTCAGCCCTGGTATAAAGTGGGGGAATACATCGCTCACACTGAATTTGGAACTGAGCCCACTAAGTGGAAAAACTCCAGCTTCAGCCTCTCAATTCAGCATTCACAATTCACAGCTGGGCACAGGGCTGCACTTTCTGCAAGGGAACTGTGACTTCAAATTGCAAGGGACCATAGCTGTCAAGACACCAAAACTCCTCTCCCCCTACTCAGCTCCATGGAGAAAAACCACAGAGTCTTGTTTTAATAAAAGAAATATGATAATGAAGGAAATCTGTGAAAGGCCAAGCTATGTATTCCCTCAAGTCAATGCATATAAGGTAAATTGTTATTCAGTCTCCAGCTAGTGTTTATCTAGTAGAAGTGGAGACACCACTCATACCAGCCTGACTTTTTAAGTTTAATCAGGGCTGGGGGGGAGGGGGTAACAATAAAATCACTAATATTGAGCGTTTCTTCTGTGCCAGGAACTATGCTATTCTCTTAAGTGGGATGAACAAAGTCTAAAACAGCCTCACATGAGTTAAGATCCAGTTTTGCCATCACAGGAACTGAGCTCGGGTCCAGTCTTGCCAACTGAGCATTACAACGCTCTCTGGGTACAGGGTAAAGGATATGGCATTGTGGACCTGGATTACTAGTACTACCACCAACATTATTTTCTTCTAGTCTCACAACCAGTATGATAAATAAAAGCTCTTATTCCCATTTTACAGATGGTGAAACTGAGCTTAGGATGGTTTATATATTTAGCCCAGATCACATGGCCTGTACTTGGCCAGATAGATCATGTCTCACACTCGTCAACTTCTCTGGCCTTATCCACTATCATTAGCACGCCCTTTCCTTGTTTCCTCGTTTCTTTGTATTCTTCCTCCACCCCTTATTCTGAAAGAGGGATTAGGATAGATGGAAATACAGAAGAGGAGAAAAGGAAAGTCAAGGAGAGAAGCCATCTCGGAAAAGATTGGCACCTGCTCGCAAAAAGTCCCGAACGTCGCTCTCCCGAACTTTATTCTGCCAGCACGCAGCGCACAGCGGCGCCCACGCAGCACTCACGCGGCGCCCACGCAACACTCACGCGGCGCACAGCGGCGCCCACGCAGCACTCACGCGGCGCACAGCGGCGCCCACGCAGCACTCACGCGGCGCCCACGCAACACTCACGCGGCGCACAGCGGCGCCCACGCAGCAATCACGCGGCGCCGACGCGGCGCACAGCGGCGCCCACGTTACAGTGAAGAGGACTGCAGCCCTGGTGAGCGTTTTGCGGCAGAAACAGCAGAAGTATCTTTTTCAATATTAGAAAGCCAGCCGCCAAGGTGAAAACTAAAAAGAGGGCAGCAAGGGAAAACACTAGCTGGCAGGAGGCGACATAATCAATGTCATTCTTCAAGCTTTACTTTTGCAGTATTATGATTCGTAATAAAGAGACAAAACTCATGAAATAAGTGGCACTCCGTACGAAAAGTTGACTTAGGGTTTCAATTTGAGTTTGAGTTCAAAATTTTTAATTTCACACATCTGCAAAAACTGTTCCACAGACGAAGCACAAGGTGACGTCAAGTCTAAAACCTGTCCTCTGATAGTCCCACCTGGTGCCCCACCCGACGCCAGGTCCCCCTTGCTCCACTGGAGAAATCCCTAGGTCAGCTGCTCCGCTGGGAGCAGGAAAGGACCTGGGGATTCCCACATCTTTCTCATCCTTTCTGCGACGAGATCAAAAAGCTGAAACAGTTGTCTAGTCCCTAGACTCTAGTAGGTCTAATGTTATGAAAAAAGAGCAAGACAGGACCAGGGTCCAAGAGAGTTTCCTGGCATGGCCTCTGGCACACAGGCACAGATGGAGAGGAGTCACACATGAACTTGAAGCCCAGCCCTGCTGCTAACTCAGGATGTGACCCGGAGCAAGTTATTTAGCTCCTAGAAGCCTACATTCCCTCATGTGCAATTGGGCCGGGTGATAGCACCAACTTCATGCGGTTCTTATGAAGATTTTTATGAGATGGCACATGTAAGTCACTTAACATAGTGCCCGGTTTAAAAAAAAAAAAAAATATATATATATATATATATATATATATATATATGTTGATCACTTAAGAATGGGACAAGGGACTTGCCTGGTGGCGCAGTGGTTAAGATTCCGCGCTCCCAATGCAGGGGGCCCAGGTTCGATCCCTGGTCAGGGAACTAGATCCCACATGCATGCTGCAACTAAGGAGCCCACGTGCCGCAACTAAGGAGCCCACCTGCTGCAACTAAAGACCCAGCACAACCAAATAAATAAATAAATATTTTTTAAAAAAGAACTCTATTAGAATAGACTGGTGGTTGCCAACGGGGAGGAGGGTGGGAGAGGGTAGGAATGCAAGTTTGGGATTAGCAGATGCAAACTGGTACATATAGAATGGATGGACAACGAGGTCCTACTGTACAGCACAGGGAACTATATTCAATATTCTGTGATAAACCATAATAGAAAAGACTATGAAAAAGAATATATATATATATGTATAATTGAGTCACTTTGCTGTACAGCAGTAACTAACACATTGTAATTCAACTATACTTCAATAAAAAAATAAATTTTAAAAAAAGAACTCTAATAACACAACTGTCTAAGCTAGTACCTTTGTATAAGGCCTCAGAGTCTAAAAGCCCTTTCACCTAAGTCTTTTCCATCTCAATAAATGCCACCACCCAAGCACCACCAAAAATCTAAGTATCACTTTGATTCTCTGAATTTTCTTGCAGCCCACATCCAATCCTTTAGCAAGCTCTCTATCTCCTAAACCCTCTTGTCTCCCTTCCCATATCTTGAATTCAAGACAGCATCTTGACAGCACTTCTCACCTGGCTTGCCGAAATAACCACCTGCCTGAGCGACCTTCTTCCATTCTTGCTCCCTGTGGTCTCTCCTCCACCCCAAAAGACTCCCCAGCGTCGAGCTCTCCACAGAGAGATCTTTTTGAAGGCTAATAAGATCTTGTGTCTCTCTTAAATCCCTCCAGAGGCTTCTGAGCACACTTAGGAAAACCTCAAACTTGCTGGCGCCTGGGTTCCCTACTGACCCTGATCACCTGCATCCTGCCCCTTACCCAGAGGCTCTTCCCATTCCTCAAGTCCCCCAAGCTCTTTCCTCTACGGGACCTTTGCCCCAGCTGTTCCCCCCACCTGGAAAGCCCTTTCCTCCATCTTCACACAGCACTCCCTTCTCATTATTCAAAGGGCCCCTTCAATGTCATTTCCTCAGACTTTGCAATCTGGCCATCCTGTCACTTGCCACCACATTATTCTATTTTTTTAAATTTTCTGCATAACATGTACCACCAGCTGATATTTTTCTTGTCCATTAATTCCCTTGGGTGTTTGTCTTTCTTCCCTTACCTGGCCATTCAGCCTCACTGCTATATTCCTAGAACCTAACTCAGTGCCTGGAGTGCAACAAATATTTGGTGCAATAATTCATTAATCTCTTCTCTTAAGGCCAAGAGGAAAGTGAAAGGACCATGTGCTTAACTTATCCCATCACTTTCCCCTTGGAAAACACACACTCGTGTCCCTGGCCACTTAAAAATGGGAGTGGGGCTGGGATCCAGGTCCTGCAACTCTAGGCCCTAACACTGGTTTATGGAGGGCAAAACTGATAGATGTTGCAAAACGGAGGCAACTTTAACCGCTCGTCTTCACTTTGGGGTACCCACTGATACACAGCCTGTCACCTCAAGAAAAATTTGACTTGTAACGTGAAATAGAAGGACCCAAAGAGATTCCAGGTGACAGTGGAAGTATCGGTTTACAGAGGGTCCCTGCTTAGACGCAGACAGGCCAGACCCACTGACCAGAAGATACAGAAAGACTACTTGAGATAAATGGGAATCTATATCCACCTAAGGAGATACGAAGGCCAAGGTCTCCAGGTCTTAAGAGAGGCCATTCAGCCTTCCACACCTCTTCCTGATTTCCTTATAATGATTTGGAATACCGCACAGCTGTTTCATTGCAAGGAAAAAGAAAACAGGAAACCTACGTTCCACAACTTCACACCAAGTCTGAAAGAAAATTTAAAATTTCATCAGAATTGCATTTCATACCTGGTAAACCTCAAGCACACAAAATACTAAAAATACCGCCCGTTTTCTCTTCCACTCACCAAGGTACCATAATCATAACTTGACACAGGATGGAAAACTGACTTACCAGCTTCGATGCATTCTGGCTTCAGGCAGTACTCCGGCTTAGCTTGGAGGCTTAAGAAACCTTGACTCACTGAAAAAACAGACCAAAATAAAGAGATGACTGGCTTGCAGCAGACCACCACCAAGTAACCCACCGTCAGGCACATATGCGAGACATTTGCTGTCAGTTCATCCTTCCCTGTGTTGACACCGAATTCAAAAATCCACTTGGTTCAGAGTCACAGAACCAGACTCTGGTCACTAGCTAAGTAACCTTGGTGAGACTCTTGGTTGCTCTCAAACTTGGTTCTCTTGAACATAAGACACAACTAGACCAGTGCTTCTTAGAGTGGGGTCCCCAGGGCAGGGGCAGCACAGCAACATCACCTGGGAGCTAATTAGAAATGCAAATGACCGAGCCCCACCCAGACCTTCTGACTCAGAAACTCTGTGGGCGGGGCCCAGCCATTTGCGTTTTAACAAGGCCTCCCGGTGATTCTGATGCAGGCTCAAGTTTGAGAACCACTGGGTTAAATGATCTCTGAAGTCTCTTCTATCTCTGATTATCTGTGGTTTAAGTCTCATAATTTCACTTTTTGTTTACAACTACATTCTCATTTTAGTGATGGGAAAATTGAAACTTATAGACTGTGTCATTTGGACCAAATCCAGAGTGGAAGGAAAAAGCTAGCATAGGTGGCATTTAAAGTTCTGCGTCTTATCTAAACCACCCATACAGATACGGCCCATAAAAGGGGGAAGAGTAAAAATATATCGTATATAACTCAGTCATCTATCAAGAGAGTCATTATCTGCCTGCCCCGTACCCCACACACCCTCCTCCCACCAGGCCCAGCCAGACAGATGCATCTACCAGACAGATGCAGCTTGGTGGACCAAGCTTCCAACTACTTCCACCAAAACAAAACCCAACAAAAACCCTGTAAGACAGAAGTAGCTTTTCATCAATGGCTTAATTTCCCCCATCTGGCTGGTAACTTTATCTAAATGGATTTCTGCAGAAGTATAGAAGGGTGTCCTATTTGTAAACTTCAGGTAGCACCTGGGCATTAGCAGATGTGAGTTTAGACTTCGAAAATATTTCTGGTAGCCAAGGAAATTGTGGAGAATTCATTATTGCTGTACTCTGTGAGCAGAAATAAGGAATCATTTGGAAATGTGGCCATGGGGAGATGGATGGTGGCGGGTAAAGGGGGGACAAGGCCTTTCATAGCACCCTCAATAGAGAAACAGGATCAGAAAGTATGGCGGTATCTATATTTCTGCTAGAGATGGAAGACCTGTACATCACTTACCAGTGTGGCAACTTGAGTTATTTATTAACCCACATTCATCCTCCAAACAGTCTTTTTACCTGTGTTACATTAGAGATTCAAGAAAACTGTCTATGGAACAAACATCTCAGGCCTATTTTTAAGAAAAGAAGTATCTTGTCGTAAAGTTATATTTTGATTCCTTTAGAAAGCAAAAAAAAGGTAAAAATATACATGTGGAACATAAAGATTAGTATGGAATATTTCAATATGCCTTGGTGGTAGAACCATGGAGTAAATTTTCCCTTCAGTCTACTTCTATATGGTTACCAAATGTTCTTTAAGGAGCATGTGTCTTTTTTTACAGTGGAAAAACAAACTTTATTGTAAATAATAATATTTTATGATTCTGGACAATACCTTCTTGATACTAGCCTTATTTTATTTTAGAAAAAAAGATAATAAAATAGTTAAAGACATTCCTTTCAAGATACAAACTTCCAGTTCTAAAATAAATAGGTCATGGGGATGTAACATACAGCCTGGTGACTATGGTTAGTAATACTCCGTTGTATATTTCGAAGTTGATAAGAGAGTAGATCTTAAAAGTTCTCATCACAAGAAAAAAAATACGTAACTGTGAGGTGATAGATGTTAACTAGACTTATCATGGTGATCATTTCGCAATATATACAACTATTGAATCATTATGTTGTACACCTGAAACCAATATAATAATGTTATATGTAAATTATATCTCATTTTTTAAAGTTTTAAGGAGTTATTTCTTTCATGGAAAATAATTATTGACCGAAAACCTCTAAGGTAGCAAAACTAAAATCAAATATCTTTACCTGATGATGAGTAAAAGAAAAGTTTAAGTTAAATTAATTAGGACGCAGACAAACCCAGTCTCTGAAGGAAGAGCATCATTTCCATGGGGGGGTTATCTTAAGACCCTGTAAATAAAGAAGGGTCAACAAGCCCAGACAATGTGAAGGTTTAAGTGAATAAAACAGAGACAACAAAAAAATATTTCTACTATAAAAAATGAAAATGTTACTTTTTGCTGGTTAGGGGCTTTTTAAAAAACTTAAAGAGCACTTTGGTTTCTCATTTTAGATTAGTCTATAAGCAGCAGAAATGACTTCAGAATGCAGTGACATCATCCACACGAGCATGAGAATGACCATAAAGTGGGGGTCAGCAAACTATGACCTGTGGGCCAAGTCCAGTCCACTGCCTCTTTCTGAATGGTCTGTGAGCTAAGAATGTTTTTTACATTTTTTAATGGTTGGAAAAAATCATAAGAAGAATATTTCATGGCATGTGAAAATGATCCGAAATTTAAATTTCAATGTCCAGAAATCGAGTTGTACGGGAATACAGCCATGCCCATTTGTGTACATATTGTTTATGGTTGCTTTTGTGCTACAACATAGTCGGGTAGCCACAACAGAGACAGCATGGCCCAGAAAGCTGAAAGTATTGTACACATCAAATTTATATAATGTTATAAACCAATGTTACCTGAATAAAAAATAAATCTAAAAGAAAAAAATGAAATACAATAAAATAAACTGGGTATAGGCATATAAGGTCTTAAATCCTAGGGCTCTGAGTTCTCTGAAACCACCCCAAGGCCAGTGGCTATCACTCTTACTGTATAAGGACTAAGGTTTTAAAAAAGAGATTACCCCAGAGCCTAAAATACAAATAAGAGAGAAGGAGGAATGCCAGAAATTGCAGACATGTGACTGAACTTATATAGGCAGAAAAATATACCACAAAGTTTACCCGGAAGTGCCTTGAAGAGAAGAGGCCCTTAACCAGAATACTGTCATAAAGAGCACTGGCTGGCGGGTCCCAGGAGATTTTGAGACAAGGACTTTGCTAGGTGCAGGGTGGAGGCGGGTGGCAGAGCCTGTGGAACTAGGCAGTGAAAAGGAGAGGAGGGAAGGAAGGGAGTCAGAAATAGTGCAGAGACATTTGACAAAAATATCATTTATTTTTTCATTTGAGAGTGTGCATTTATTTAAAAGCAAATGTCTCTGAATGTAGTCATCCAAAAGGACATGGTCACCTGAAGCAATACTTCTCAAACTTTAATTTGCAAATGAATCACCTGGGGATCTTGTGAAAATGCAGATTCTGAATCAGTAGGTCTGGGGTGGAGTTCAGGCTCCCAAGTGATGCTAAGACTGCTGGTCCGCAGACCACACTTTGAGTAGCGAAGGCTGAGGGAGGCCACAAGTTATTGGGCACACTGGAAAGTTATTTTTCCTATCTTAGGCAGGCCTCCTTACCCATAATAGCATCGCCTGGCTTGATGAATTTTACTGTGCTCTAAAAACTTCAGAGCTGATCCCAAAGAATCATCTTCTCTCAAGGAACAAAGATTTGGAATTCCCCAGTGGCCTAGTGGTTAGGACTCCACACTTTCACAGCAGAGGGCCTGGGTTCGATCCTTGGTCAGGGAACTAAGATCAGTGTGGCCCAAAGAAAAAAAAAAAGATTTGCTGCCATCAAGAACATTCTGATAATATGCTACAGCCTCAGAATGTAATCATAAGAGAGGAATTTCAAAAAAGCTTCAAGCAGCAGTAACGTCATTAAAAAGAGCACATATTTTTACATAAACAATAATCATTTGGATTTTTAAGTTTGGGAGTGTTTGCAAAACACAAACAGTCTAACTTTGTAGTCACTTCCCACATAGTACATACTCCCTTGACATGCCCATATCATTTTTCCTCCAGTTTTGAATTTCAGGATAGGACACTTGCCTAAACCCCAAGTGCCAAGAAATCTCACACCAGTTTTCGAGAGCCTCAATTTCAGTTGCAGGAGTAGGAGGTTTAGCTGTACCAGAAAGCAATAAACCCATCTAATTCCCTAAATCTTCAGCCACAGAAAACATGGAAAGGTGGTTTGCTCGTTTTAGCAGAGTTTTCAACCACCCAACCCTAACTCTTTTAAAGTTTAATTACTGGTTTTCCCCTGCCAAGATAAGCATGGCCTCCTGCATTCCTCTCCCCTTTCTATTTCGTTCTGTCTCATAAGAATATGCTTAACATCATATATACTCTCTGGGTACATCATTCTCACCAAAAGTCATTAAAATCAATGAATCACAATACCTTTCAAATCTTAGGAGGAAAACCTCTGTTTTCCTTCATATTAGTTTTTAAATCTAAGAGAAAGGCAGAGTTAAATTTTGTATTCCACCAGAGTCACTGGATTAGAAAGGAATTGAAGAATATCATTAACGGTGCATTTTTAAAGACTGATTTGTATTTTGTGAGTTAAATTTCATGATTCATTCAGGCAAACACTGACAAAAATCAAATGGAAAGAAATTCCAGCATGGTTTGATCACAATGTAAAGTCTTTCCTCACAAAATAAATCAAAGTATCTGACTATGAATTCATAAACACTCATTTTGCTAAATGTAATGCATAAAAAATGTTTGCCCGATGCAACCAAATCCTCTAGCCACTCGAATCCACTTTATACCCACTTCACATTCTGGACTATGCATTTGGTACTTGGGAGTTTTTATTTATTTACTCTCCTAAAGAAAAAGCTTCCTTTCATTTGCATATTTAATAGAAACTAAGGATGCACCACCTGCTAACACAAGCAAACAGCCCTCCACCTGCATCCTGACCAGGTTTGCCAGAATACAGCACAAGGAAACCACTGCACTAGCCCAGTTCCACTTACCTAGAAAGAGGACCGTGCCCAGCACCAGGGTGCCACCAACGAACACGGCCAGGGCGATTCGAGTGCCTCTGTTGGCCGTCTTCCCACTCTCCACGCTGCTCCCTGTCTCTGCATCCATTGGGAGAGATGTAAGGGCCAGGCAAGAAGAAAGTCGCTTTTTGTGGTTTGGTGGCTGGTCTCAAGAGTCTGTTAGGCGTTGACATCCAAGGTTCTCATGCTCTTCTACTAATGGACAGGTTAAAAAAAAGCCCGTCAGGATATGTCCTCTCGCCACCCTTTCTCAAATACTTCTTCACAAATGAAATAAAAGAAACCCAAAAATATTGGTTGCCTTGGCTTTCCCCCTGACCAGACAAAACAAACAGTGGTTGCTTTATCTTGGTGCTCTCCCCCCAGCAACACGGCGCTCCCCCTCTCAACCGATTGTTCGGCAGGCTCTTCTCTCAGGCGTTCCGAGTGTACATGTTTTACTATGTTACTGAACAGATGTTTTAGCTATTTAAATGTATAGTCACTTGGGGAGGAAAAAACGATTGTCTTTATCAAAACTGGATTCTTGTCAAACTCCCCCAAACCATGATAAGTTAGGTGGCAAGGATTCTTCCGACCCACTTCAAGATCTCAAAGAATCACATAATTCTTTGGCAATAATCATTCTGCTCGCCTGAACTGTCTTCATCAAAGATAGTCTTTCAGTGTGCGAGTCCCTTTTTAAAGCCTTCTAAGAGTTCCTGGGATATCCTGGAGCATTTTATTTTAGGAAGTTTGTGTATGACAGCATGTGCCAAAAATCAGAGTCATAGCCCAGCGCAGTGCAAAGTAGCAATTAAGACAACCTACAGAGGCTGATGCTTTGGACTGGAACTTTTTTTAAGGAAGAAGGAAAAGCACTTCCTTCCCGTGGTGCTAAGAATTGTACAAAAGGCTAGTAAGTGTTCGAATTAAGCTTATTAGCCAGCACAAAAGATATGGCAAAAGGGTTTTTCCCTGCATGTTTTGATGAAAAGTGCACCTGTGTATTGTGTCCTCCAGCCCCACCATTGGTTAGTACGTTTTTGTGTTTTCATCAAGCTCCGGTCTCAGCAGATTCCCCAGGATGAATTCAGAGGTGATCCGTCTCACTGGAAAGACTGATTAATGACTGGGTCTTTGATTTCTTGGATTATATTGATACTAACAATTTAAATTATAAAAATCTGCTTTCTTCACGGGGCAGGGCAACTGATATTTCAGTGTTATTAAAATGATATCGATTTTATGATCCAATGATATAGATATCATTAATTCACAGCACAGTTACCACCCACCTGTTTTTGTTTTGCTGGAGGTCACAGGACAGTGGGAGTGGAGCTGGAGAATTCAGCTACATCGAGAAACCAGGAGAGCACTTCTCTCATGCAAAACTTCTGCCTTTGGCCTGGGAGGCATCACACCAGGGCTCAGCAGACACTGAGGAGTCCAGTATAACATGGGCTCACGCTCACAGCCTGTAACACATCCTACCTTACCATCTGCTCATTTCATGTTGCCCCCAAACCAGAAAGAATAAGCCTTTGTCCAAATTATGACATCACGGTATGTTGTAGACATTATGTGCTCATTAGCTGTGGATGTTGTTATTGTTGTTCCAATAACACATCCTAGCAGGCCTTTGGCTTCTAGGATGGGATCCTCCCAAGAGTTTTTGGACTTGACTCCATACTACTTTTTAGACTGTGAGCTCCATGAGGTCAGGAATCACATCCATCAAGTTCAGTGCTGCAGCCCATCAGCCACAGTTCATGGTCTGCAACAGTGAAGGGAGAAATAGGAGCAATGAAAATTACACAAGTTAGCCTCAGCCACTTACTCTTAAAAAGCAACTTCAGGAACCTCAGATGCTAGTGTCTGGGGGTCTTTCAGCCTTCTAATTCCTTCTAAATGCTCAGATGATAATGACACTTCACACAGGTATAGCACTTTCATATCCCATTTTAACCTCATGGTAAACCTATATACTTGCTAGCAAAGGTATTTTTATCTCTGTTGTGCCCCTAAGAAAACTGAGGCCCAAGGACTGGCCTCAGGTGACACAGGAAAAGCAGGAAATGGAAAGATAGCGAGGGGGATCACTGCCATACCCTGTGCACAGGGGAAAGGACATCCACATAAGCATGACACCAGGACCCACTTCTTCCCTCTTTCCTTCCTTCTTCAAATCTCCTCACACCTTTCCAGGTCCAGACTGACATGCAGCGGTGATCGTGGGTTGCCGGCTGGAAACCTTGGACTGGCAGTTTCCCCAGAGACGAGGGCAATTGGGACTTACCCTGAAGCACACCTATCCATCACTTAACATCGTGAATTCATTCCTGAACACTCAACTGCTAAGTGAAAAGCCATTAAACCAAAAAATGCCTCCATTAGTTGTAACAGGAAAATTAGGATGCATTCCATCCCAAATGAAGATATGCAAATGCAGACAGAAAAATGTATTAATTGAACAATGAAAATAAGTCTATTTCAAAATGTCAAAAATAAATACAGTATGTTCACCTAATGTAATGAAGGTTTGTTTTACTCACCAAAGGACTGAGGAAGACTTGAGAGTGGGTGGGGATTGGTAGAAGAAAGGGTACAGGTGAATCATTCACCATCAAGTGCATTCCTCATTCTGTGCCATTTTCTGCATTAATTTTTCAACCTTTTCAGAGATGACGATTATTTTGCGCTCAAACTGCACTTAAAAATAAAGTTGCGGCACAGAAAAAACCCTTTAGAGCAAAATAGAGAAGTTCAAAGTACAGAGAATTAATGAGTGCTCACAAGAGACAAAAGCAGGGATCTGCAAACTAGGGCACGTGGCCCACTGCCTGTTTTTGTAAGTAAAGTTTTATTGGAACAAAGTCATGCCCATTTGTTAATGTATCTATCTATGATTGCTTTCATGCTACAAAGTCAAAGTTGAGTAGGTCTGTGACACAGATATTATGTGAAGCTTAGAATATTTACTCTCTGGCCCTTTCCAGAAAAGTTTACCAATCCCTGGACTAAGGAGCAACAAAAGATGCTGCCTCTTCAGACCACCCACACGGCACACATACACAAAGCAAAATGGTCATCCACACTTGACCTGCTTCTCAAAATTGTTCCATTTGATATTCTCTAAATACAAGCTGTTGCGTCAAGGAAATTGGTCGACGTGTCTTTGCCTGAAACTGTGCTTCTGAAACTACAGCATATTACTTAGTGTGTTTTGAAGTGAAAAGTCATTGTTCTGGTATAAAAAGGGGTGGGCATTGTCAAAAAACTTTTATAATTTCTCAATAGCTGTAAAAATGAGTTAAATGAAAAGTCACTATGCAGGTAAGTCTGTTAATAGTCTGGTCTGCACCCACCCAACTGTTTCAATTAAGAAGCTCCAGGACTCTCAGGAGCCTTAACTGAAATCAATGAATGAATCAACAGAAGTTTCTCAAGCTTTTCTCAGGCACGTGGTCCTGTGCAAGGCCCGTGAGGGAAGATGAAGAAGCCATGCCAGAGATTCCAGACTGGGAAACTGGGCTTGGGCAGGAAAGCATGCAAAAGCCTTGGCAACTTAGTTACAGAACACTAAAGGTCAGTAAATGTCCAAAGAAACAGAAATATCTGGGTGGTAGACTTGTTGGGAAGACTTCCAGAAGGAGGACCAACAAGAATGGACAGCTTGAGGAATAAAAGGAACGCTTCCAGGTAGGCCAAACCCCACCCCAAGAGGGGACTTGCCTGGGCATTTACGTCTCTTCCTGCAGGACTCACAGGTGAGATTATTTATCCAGAGATAAGTGATTCCTGCAATCTCAGCCCAACTCCAGTGGCCGGGAGGACAACTGAAAACGAGTCTATGCTAGACATGAGTGCATCTGGTCATTACTTGGATGTTTGGGGTCTTCTGTTTCCGGCAGTAAAATCCCATGTGGGCCACAATTTCAGTGAGAAGGAAGGAAATGATTCAAATCCTGAAAAATGTACTCATCCATCCCCTGGAAGGAGGAGGGAGGGAGTGAAGGGAAAAGAGAGAGAGAGAAGCTAAATGCTGAAAACTCAGAGCTGGGAGCTGTGGCAGGGCTCTGTTATTCGTTGGCAGGTCCCTCAGATTAGGGAAGGTTCAAGTCCCAGGCCTTCCACTAAAGGGACTCATTACTTACATTATATCTGATCTTTTTAAACATCTTTCTTAGCTAGGTGTTCTGTGTCCTTTTGCAGATGAGGAAACTCAAGTTTGGAGCTATTAAGTGATTTGCCCAAGGTCACATAGCAGGTATTTGTCTTAAGGCCTGCGGGATTTCAAATTCCAACCTCTTTTCTCTGTGCCATGTTTCTTGATAACTTTGTTTATCTATCTCAGGTAATTAGCAGAGGTAGGTATAGCATATCAAAAAGACACTTGAGCTGAGGAAAAGCGATGATAAACTATGCTTCCTCTAATTCTCTTGTTAAAAAGATTAGTTATCACGTTTTATTTCCTTAACAGGAACAGCAGGCATAACTTAATATGGGGGAAAAATTTTTTTTTGAGTTGGGGAACAAAAATAGCAATACATAAAGTATCTCCTGATTTCCTGCTGCTAGTAACTGAACATTAGGAAAGATATATAAATTTGAAAGGTATCTATCCATGAATTGTACTTGTTTACTTCTGAGCCTAAAGGGGACTTTTATTCCCTGATTTTCTCACCTCCTGGACCATACAGCTACTATTTCTTCAGTATGCCCTCCTTTTATGTATATTATCATCAGTCCTTACGGCAGTTCTATGATATAGGAATCTTTTCACAGGTTTTGAAGATAAGGACACTGAAGCTGGCAGAAGATAAGTAATATTCCCAGGGTCACCTGATGGGTAAATGACAGAGCCCAGCTGGAACTCAAATCTGTCTGGCTCCTGTTTTGAGAGGTACCCAGGATTTTTTCTAAACACGTATGATAAGATGAAGGACACGGAGACAGGCTTCAAAAGAAGAGTGTTACTCACAGTTTTCAAGAGGAAGTGGCATGCCACGTCACAGAGGGCTGCAAGAGGAAGCACCAGGGTTGGTCAGACGGCAGAAGGGGTGAGGGGAAAGTATGAGCAAAAGCCTTTATTGTGGTTTTCAAGGGAAGAAATGGGCGAGGCAGGGTAAGCAACTGAGCAGGTTTAGAACTGGAATAATTTCAGCAGGCTCTGGTCTATAAGAGTGGGCTCTAGTTGCCCAGTACCCGGCCCTGGGGTGAATTAGGGCAGGGGGACAGTGTCCTGGATACTGCACAAGCCTGATAAAAGGAGGCAGGTGGGGGCATGGACTTGGGATTGGTTGGTTTGCATTTCAGAGGCATGGTAGAAGGCAAGTCATTCACTATGTTTAGGAATTAGCTAACCCTTGGAGGGGCAGTCCCTCCCTGGGTCTGAAAGGAGTCAAGATGTCAAAAAATCATAAAATATAGAGAATAAAAAAATGATTAACAGCTACAAAACCCATGAGATTTTTTCCAAAGCACTCTACTGCATAACGCTTCTATTAAAATGTAATAACTATTCATCCAACTAGTGCTTACATACTACATCCTCAAATTGATCAGACCCACTCTGACCCCTCAGACGTTCAAACTTCAAACCTATAGAAGTTTGAACGTCTTTGATTAATTACAGACAACTGCTCAAGGACGGCTTACTCAGATGTTTATGAAGGCAAGAGGCATATAGAGAAGCGATTCTCAAATGTGAATGGTCAGGCACCAGAATCTTCTAGAGGGCTGGTTAAAATGCAGACTGCTGGGCTCTATCCCTAGAGTGTCTGATCCAGTAGGTCTAGGATGGTTGGAAATCTGCATTTCTAACGAGTTCCCAGGCGATGCTAATACCATTGGTCGGAGGACCACATTTTGAGAACCACTGGCTTAGAGAAACCACTGAATCTCTTTACAATGTATCAATAGTAAGGTGAACTCAAGAACTAACAAAACTAAACATTAAACTTAGGTATTGAAACCAAGGATGACATTCAAAATATTTAACAACCAGTATGGCATGTGCTGACCAGGCGACTGGGGCCAGTCTCAGTGGCCCCTGCTGTGGCAGGCTGTTATGACTCTGTTAACAATTGTGAGGTAGAGCACAGCGTGCCAGAGGGTTCAACAAAAGACCACAAGAGGAAGTACACAGCACACCTCGAGGGGCCGCACTGGGGTGTGTGCCTCTTAGGGTCCTCGGGTAGAGTGCTTTGGGGTTCCTGAGTAAGGCCAGATTGATCAATTCAAACCAAAAAGAGCAGGGTTGTGGTGAGCTCCACAGGGGTCTTATCTAAGAGGCAACAAGGGGGCCGGCCCTGGGAGGCAGGGAGACTGTTAATCACAAAGGCTGCTGGGGAAGTCATATCAGGAACTTCCCTTTGCTTGTGTCTCTGCAGGCTGTCATCTAGGGCACGCACTTGTATGAGGGGCGAGTATCAGTTTAAGGCTCCCACGGGCCGCTAGGCTCTAAGAGTGAATGCTTCAGAAAGCAAGGCAGGGGACTTCCCTGGTGGCGCAGTGGTTAAGAATCAGCCTGCCAATGCAGGGGACACGGGTTCGAGCCCTGGTCCAGGAAGATCCCACATGCCATAGAGCAGCTAAGCCCGTGCACCACAACTACTGAGCCTGCGCTCTAGAGCCCGTGAGCCACAACTACTGAGCCCATGCACCACAACTACTGAAGCCCACGCGCCTAGAGCCCATGCTCTGCAACAAGAGAAGCCACCGCAATGAGAAGCCCACCCACCGCAATGAAGAGTAGCCCCCGCTCGCTGCAACTAGAGAAAGCCGCGTGCAGCAACGAAGACCCAACGCAGCCAAAAATAAAATAAATTTATAAAAAAAAAAAAAAAACACCCAAGAAAAAAAGTGGACCAAAGACTTGAACAGACACTTCAAAAGGAGGTTATCCAAGGGACCAATAAACATATGAAAAAGGGCTCAACTTCATTAGTCACTAAGGAAATGCAAATGAAAACCACAACAAGGTCCCTCTTTTCTGGCCTCTTCTCTTCACCACAGACCCTCGCGGTTCTCCAATCCTAGTTGGTTGTGTTCCCATTGGTAGTAAGAACAGCCAGGTGAGAACATACACCTGTCTGCTTCCTCTCATCTCTGAGCTGCTTGAGGGCTGGGATCATGGTCTGGACAGCTTTTCACCTCTGGGACCGGAGGGAGAAGGCATTTAACATTGCAGGTTGGATGCAGCTGAAATCCCAATGAGATGACAGAAGCTGGAGATTTAGAATGTGATTCTGCAGCCGGATGAAGAGAAAGGACTAGAGAGGAGAAAGAACGGAGCCTTTCGCTGAAGTTACTAGACATGATCAAGGACAAGAGGGAAATCATTTCTTTCAAGATATTCGCTGACGCGTCTTGTTCACATCTCCTCTGCCATAACTCACCGTTGGATTCCTTAATGTCAAGTGCTCTCTGGGTGCAGCAAGCCTGGTTTTTATCAAATGAAGACATATCCCTGTTCTCTAGAACTTTCTGCCAATAGAATTCTCAGTGGAAAGGAAAAAAAAAGATGGGTGCACATTAAATAGGGTATCTTCTACAAATGGAGGAAGGGAACTAAGGTAAGATTTTGACATTTCAACTGATAATTTTCAGTTCTGTAATGCATTTGAAAGTTTACTCTAAAAAGAGCTCGTTTGACACAATATAATATTTGCCATTATTCTTCCAAACATAATGAGTACTCACTATCCGTATTTTTTAAAAATTATAATACAGTTCCTCAAGCTCATTTCTACATTGTGAGACAAGAGTACAAATGCAGGTCCATCCACATATCATTTAAAGCTGGAAATCAGGCTACAAACTGTTAAATCAAGTACATTCTGTCCTCCTAACTTGTAAATATACCTCTTACCCACCTGGAAAGCCACGCTCCAATTCAAAATTCACAGACTCTGTGAAGTTCCATGCAAAAACACATTGGCACCCCCTTTTCTCTGCTCCCACCCCCACCACCACCAGAAGCCCCCCGAGTGCGGGCAGAACCTTCCATCATCCATCAGGCTGTGGGATGATAAACTGAGGAGGCCCCCACGGGCCCTGGAAATGGGCACTAAGCAGTTTGGACAGGACATTTCATGTCTCGGGGATACAAACTGTGTTCTAGAAGGGGGCAGAGGCACAGCCCCTTGGCACTTCGGACCCGTCCCTGGTGGCGAGGGGCACAGCTGGAGGAGAGCCAGAGTGAAGCCCTCTTGAAACCAGCACCCAGGGCAGGTCCCCTCTTGACCAGTTCTCAGGGCAAAACTGTAGTCCTTATCACACAGCTTACAATTTAAACCCTTTCACATCCAACCTACCCAAATAGATTTAAACTACAAGAATTTTTTTTTAAAGAAGAGACATATAGACCTCAGCTATTGGGGATGATCTACCAACTGCAACTGAGGGCCTTGACAGTGAAAGGCAAAAGGAAAAGACCTCAGTTAGGCATTCTTAAATAATTTATGCAAGTTCATTTGTTTAAGGAGACAGTGTTTTTCAACGTGTCGAATTCCAGGAACATTTTATTGTGTCAGTATTGTATAAAATTCATCAGGTGATATATGAATTTCAAAAATGTAATACATTATGCCAACAGGAAAGATAATTTGTCTTCCTAAGGAGGTGATAAATACGACATTACACAATAGACTGCCTCGCTGATATTATTAGCCATGAATTCCATTTGGAGTTTACTGCTCATCTCAAAGGCTTAGCATTATTTAACTGTAATAACTCCCAGTCATAACCACTCAGACGATCGATTCTGTTTAATCACTGACGTTCCTGTAATGGTGAAAAGGCTGCATTATTTTTGTTTGAAGCTAGCACACCAAGTCCCGTGGTATGGTATAATTAAGAACAACTGTTTACTTTTTCTTAAATTCAACACCCCTCACCCCCACCTCAAAAGCTAGACATTAAAGTACTAAATATAATGATCTCGGTAAACCAAATTGCTATGTTCCTGGCAGCCCTTCCCTGCTGTTTCCCTTAAACATTTCTATCTGAAATGATGATGAATAAAAAAAGAAAAAAAAAAGAAACCTGGAAAATATACAGCTATCCCTTCACTGTATCATCCACCTAACCATCAGAGTTTCCGTTCCAGTGCTGAAAAACACTCCCTCCCTCCTTCCTCTGTTCCTTTCTGGCCATTTTAGATTGTTACTTGCATTGTTTCAAATGTCCACGGGGCACACAATACAGGATCATGAAACACCAGCCCGTTATTTTATGTCTGTGAGTCAGTCTCCCCAAGTAGATTGGGGAACATTTTTGAGGGCCTTCAATCATCTCGGTTTGCTCGGTACCCCACCAGGGCCTGACCCATGGAAGTACCCATAATGTTATTGAATAAACAAATGATCACCTTGTTGCCCTCATGAACTACACAGTATTGAGTGTTATTCTGGCATACAGAATATCAGAATCAGTTCCCCACAGAAGTGAATTAACCCAGTGCATTACCACTATAGAGTTTAGAATCTAAAAATTAGAAAGTCTAGATATAAGATGATCCTGGATGATTTCATTCAAATCCCACCAGGTAGGGACTGACATACAGAGAACTCCCAGAACTTAGTGGCAAAGACAAGACTGACGAGGCATGCCCCTGTGAAATCTTTTTTAAGAGGCACTTTGTTTTAATTACATTTTGTAATCATCAGGAGACTAGCTTTGGCTATGCTTTGAGAAACTGTACAACACTGCATTTAATCCAAGGTTATTTTTCAGAGGCGAAATTGAAAAGACATCAGATCCTGGAAATGCTTAGGAGGGAATCATTCTGAATGGCATTGCTATAAGTGGTCAACACAATATGGCAGCTGATGCCTTTCATCTCCTCTTTTAAATGCGTTTCAACACTGTGAGCGGCCTCTGATCACTTTTGGGAATAGATGGGTTATAAAGTATGAACAAAGACAGATAAGGACTTCCCTGGTAGCGCAGTGGTTAAGAATCCACCTGCCATTGCAGGGGACACGGGTTCGAGCCCTGGTCCGGGAAGATCCCACATGCCACGGAGCAACTAAGCCCGTGCACCACAACTACTGAGCCTGCGTTCTAGAGCCCACGAGCCACAACTACTGAGTGCACGTGCCACAACTACTGAAGCCTGTGCGCCTCGAGGCTGTGCTCCGCAACAAGAGAAGCCACCGCAGTGAGAAGCCCACGCACTGCAATGAGTAGTAGCCCCCGCTCGCCGCAACTTGAGAAAGCCCGCGTGCAGGAACAAAGACCAAAGGCAGCCATAAATAAATAAAATTAAAAAAGAAAAAAAGACAGATAACCACGTGGATTTTGTTGCTTAGCTAAGCACAATTTCGTGATCATCACCAACCAAGTCATGTTTCTTTTTTAAGATGGTGCATGGGGCCTGGCTTAACACATTTACTAGCATTTGAATTGTTCCCAAGATACAGCTTCTTTTTGGTAGATTTCATATGCTGAAGTGTTCTGTCCACAAACTTAATAATCTCAGGTATAACTACAACATTTGATCAAATGTTTTATTCAGAGCATCTTCGGTAATTTGTTATAATGCAATTATTTAGCCTATAACCGATCCCATGTAACTTAGCTGTTCATTTAAATGTTTAATGTTTAAAAATAAATTGTATAGTAGGCCATGATAAAGAAATTTCATCTAGACTGTGCTCAACATATTTTTCTTTTTTTTAATATTCTAGAAAGAAATACAATCCATTGGCATTCTGTGGCCATCTGCATATCTTTTAAAAGTACATTTCTGGCATAGTCCCACCAACTATCACTTTCTCAAAAGTGTTGGACCCAGAAACAGGCCCATGAATAAATGAGTAACTTAATGTAGGACAACAAATGCATTTCAAATCACTGGGGAATGAATGGACAATTTAATCAAGGGTATTGGGATAAGTAGTGATCACAATGGAAAAAAATACCCTTACAATTCATAGCATACCAAAAACACAAAACAAAAACAAAAAACCTTCCTCACATGCTACCAAAAAAATGGGGTGGGGAATGCCAGCTAAATGAAAGACCTAATTATGAAAAGCAAAAGTTTAAAATACTGGAAAAAAAAGAAAAAAATATATATATATGATAAAATCAGACTAGGTAGGGAAAGGTTTCTTAAAAAAAACACAATAAACAGAAACCATAAAGGAAACAGACTGACAAATTTTGACTACACTCAAATAAAAAACTCGTGTGCATCAGAAAATACCATTAAGAAATGAAAAGACCAAGCATAGCCAAAGCTAGTCTCCTGATGATTATAAAATGTAATTAAAGCAAAGGGCATCTTAAAAAGATTTGACAAGGGCAGATTGGGAGTAGATACTTGTAACAATATAAGCAACACAGGATTATCATCCTGAAGATGTAAACACAATAGATCAATGAGAAAGTAAAAACCCAATAGCCAATGGGCAGAAGACAGGCATTTTTCCAAAGAGGAATACTGGCTGGCCAATTAACTTATAAAAATGTGCCCAACCTCATTCAAAATCAGGTGATGAAAATTTAAACCACAATAAGTTACCATTTCACACCTCCAGACTGGCAAAAACTTAAAGTCTAACAATGCCAAGTGTTGGCAATGGAGCAACTTCAATTCTCATGCCCTGATCTTAAGTGTGTAAATTGTTACCCCAGTTTGGAAAGCAATTTGGCAACATCTAATAAAGTTGAAGCCTGGAGAAGCAAACGTTCCATCACCTGATTTCTCTTAAAAGCAGCAGTAGCTTAACATAGCAGGCAGTTTGGTTGCATTAGTATAATTTCTGATTCTGAATTTACAAATGAAATTTTCAAAAATTTCATTTTTGAAAGCTGATACTTGCTGGTAAATAATAAAAGCTAACATTTGAGCACTTAGTCTGTGCCAGGCACCACTCTAAGCATGGATTCTTTCATTTGATCCTCATAATAGTCCAGAAGAAGGTTGCTATAGATTGAATATTTACGTGTCCCCCAAGTTCATATGCTGGAATCCTAACCCCCAATGAGATGGTATTAGGAGGCGAGGCCCTTGGGAGGTGACTAGGTCACGAGGGTAAAGCCCTCATGAATAGGATTAGTGCCCTTATAAAAGAGACTCCGGACAGCTCCCTTGACCCATCTGCCGTGTGAGGGCACAGAACAAAGACAGCCATCAATAAGGAAGAGGGTCTTCACCAGATGCCAAATCTGCTAGCACAACATCTTGGATTTCCCACACTCTAGAAGTGTGAGAAATAAATTTCTGTTATTTATAAGCCACCCAGTCTATGGTATTATTATAGCAGCACAAACGGAATAAGACAAAGGAGCCATTATTATCCCTATTTTACAGATGCACAGAGGGCCAAGGCCCCAGAGCCAGGATGTGGGAGAGCCAGGATATGAATCCAGTGGTCTGGGCCCACTTTCACATCCTGCATCCCATGAGTAAATAGTTTTTTTCAGGAGTCGGCATGGCTTGTCCTGAATGTGATGAGTAAATTGTAACATCACTAAGTATGTGTGAAGCACTACTGACTTTATGCCTGGAAAATTAGGATGATTTCTCAAGCCAGTCTTGATACTACTACAAAAGCAAGGAGTGGAGAGAAGGAAGAATGCTTGTAACTCTTGACTTCCATGTCCAAGGAGCAAATACAATTCAGTCTTCTGTTTCAGGCTTCCCAATTACCAGGAGAATATGTTCTCCAAATGGCACCCTTCCTAAGTTTCCAGAACAACGTTCCTTCCAGGAAGGCACAGACTTTGACATCTCATACCAGTGTAGGATGTCTGTGAAATTCACAGTATTATTTTACTTATGAGGTACCTGTTAGTGCTTTTGGTTATTTGCTTCAAAGGCTTTAGTAATCTCTTTGCTAATAGGAGGTCTTCTCTTGACTGCTTCACTCCAAGTGCCATACAGGGCTATAAGATTCAGTCTCCACACATTTGTCAAGAGTCAAGGTGGATAATCTGTGCTATCTCTCAATAAGACATTTTCTTCTTTCCTTAAACATCATGAATTCTGAACAGGAGACATAAAGCACTCCTTGGGTTTTACATTAAATTCTTAAGTCAAATGTGGTAGATTAAATTATTGTTCTCAATTCCTCACTCTCCTGTCATCCATATCCTGGCCACGGCTTCGTGGTTGACAGAGCATACTTCCTTGCCTCTCAGCCTTGGGCTTGGCCATGCAATGTGCTTTGACCAATGGGACAGTGACAGACACGGCACAGAGAGAGGCTGAAAATATGCCTGCATCATGGTGCTCGCCCTCTTGCACCCCCATCTTTCACCAGGAGAACATAGCCACTGGTCCAAGGAGGAGGAGACACATGTGGAGCAGACCTCGACCCAACTTAACAGCTTAGAGCAGAGCCCAGCAGAGCCCAGCCTGGATCAGCTGAACCCCAGGCAACCACAGATGGGTGAGAGAGAAATCAATACTTGCTGCTATAAGCTGTTGAAATGTCAAGTTTGCTTGTTATGCAGTATTACTGCAATAATAGCTGACTAGTACATAAACACTCCTCCTTCTGCCATCTATTTTGAAGATCATCTGTATTACTTTCCTGGGGCTAATGTAACAAAGTACCACAAACTGGGTGACCTAAACAACAGAAATGTATTGTCTCACAGTTCTAGAGGCCAGAAGTCAGAAATCAAGGTGTCGGATTGGTGCAGCTACTATGGAAAACAGTATGGAGGTTCCTCAAAAAACTAAAAATAGAGTTGCCATATGATCCAGCAATCCCACTCCTGGGCATATACCCAGACAAAACTATAATTTGAAAAGATACATGCACCCCTATGTTCATAGCAGCACTATTTGCAATAGCTAAGACATGGAATCAACCTAAATGTCCATCGACAGATGAATGGATAAAGAAGATGTGGAATATATACATAATGGAATACTACTCAGCCATAAAAAAATGCCATTTGCAGCAACATAGATGGACCTAGAGATGATCATACTAAGTGAAGTAAGTCAGAAAGAGAAAAATACCATATGATATCACTTATATGTGGAATCTAAAATATGACACAAATCAACATATCTACAAAACAGAAACAGACTCACAGACATAAAAATCAGATTTGTGGTTGCCAAGGGGGAGGGGGAGGGGGGAGGGAAGGAATGGGAGTTTTGGATTAGCAGATGCAAACTGTTATATATAGGATGGATAAACAACAAGACCCTACTATATAGCACAGACGATCTTTAGTACCCTATGGTAAACCATAATGGAAAGGATATTAAAAAAAGAATGCATATTTATGTATAACTGAGTCACTTTGCTGTACAGCAGAAATTAGCACAACATTGTAAATCAACTATACTTCAATAAAATTTAAAAAAAAAGAAATCAAGGTGTCGGAAATAACGAATGTTGGTGAGGATGTGGAGAAAAGGGAATCCTTGTACAGTGTTGGTGGGAATGTAAATTTGTGCAGCCACTGTGGAAAACAGTATAGAGGTTCCTCAAAAAACTGAAAATAGAATTACCATATGACCCAGCAATTCCACTCCTGGGTATATATCTGAAAAAAATAAAAATACTAATTCAAAAAGATACATGTACCCCAATATTCATAGCAGCATTATTTATAATTGCCAAGGTATGGAAGCAACCTGTGTCCATCAACAGATAAATCGAAAAGAAGATGTGGTATATATATATACACAATGGAATATTACTGAGCCATAAGAAAGAAGGAAATTTTGCCATTTGCAGCAACATGGATGGACCTGGAGGACTTTATGCTAAGTGAAATAAGTCAGAGAGACAAATACTGTATGATATCACTTATATCTGGAATCTAAAAAATTAAACAAACTAGTGAATATAATAAAAAAGAAACAGACAACAAATGAATGTATATAACAAAAACAGAAGCTAAATCATAGATATGGAGAACAAACTAGTGGTTACCAGTGGGGAGAGGGAAGAGGGAGGGGCAAAATAGGGGGAGGGGAGTAAGAGGTACAAACTGTTAGGTATAAAATAAGATATAAGGATATATTGTACAACATGGTGAATATAGCCAATATATTATAATAACTATAAATGGAGTACAACCTTTAAAAATTGTGAATCACTATATTGTACACCTGTAACATATAAGATTGAACAGCAACCATAGTTCAATAAAAAAAAAAGAAAGAAAAGAAATCAAGGTGTTGGCAGGGTTGATTCCTTCTGAGGGCTGTGAGGGGGAATCGGTTCCACGCTTTTCTCCTTAGGCATTCCTTGGCTTGTAGAATGGTATTCTGCCTGTGTTTTCACATCATACGTGTTTCTTGGTCCAAATTTCCCCTTTTTATAAGGATACCAGTCATTGGATAAGGGCCCACCCTAATGACCTCATCTTAACTCGATCATCTTCAAAGACCCTATTTCCAAATAAGGTCACATGCACAGGTACTGGAGGTTAGGACTTCAACATCTTTTGGGGGGACAACTCAGCCCATAACACCATCCCAGATAACTTTCTGGTGGGGGAGCAATAAGACTGGAGGGGCCTGATGGCCTTTTGGTTGATGGAAAATCTAAGAGTTTCTCTTTTTATAGAGCTGTAGAAGAGAAAAATAGTACAGCTGACCCTTGAACAATACCTTTCAACTGCACGGGCCCACTTGTATGCAGATTTTTTCAGTGGTAAATACTACAATACTACACCGGAGTTGGTTGAATCTGAGGATGCAGAACTGCAGATACCGAGGGCCGACTGTAAGTCATACTTGGATTTTCAACTGTGTGCGGGGTCAGAGCCCCTAGCCCCCACATTATCAAGGGTCAAATGTATTAGGTTTTGCTGTCTTCTTGTAAATGTTTGGTGCTTTATAAAGCACTTGCAGTAAATCACCTCCATCCCTACTCATCCCTTACCTGAAACACGTGTGCTTTCCTTATAGCCTTCACCTTAGTCTACACTTACTCCTTCATGCTTCTATTTCCAGCAGCCCTCACAGTGCCCTGTTGCTTTTGAGCTGCTGTTTTCTGCTCATTTTTCTTTGCTGCTTAAGAGGGTGCCCACATGTTCTTTTCTCTACACATTGCCCTAAATATATCCCAAACATTGTGTTCCAGGACTCCCTCCACGGAGGCTGTGGCAAAAGTGGCCAGTAAGTGCTCCTGAAAGCTGTTCCAGTACAACGTCAGGACTGAATCGTGTAACCTCTAATCCTTCCCCTTATTCTTCGTTGTATTTTGAATAAACTTGCAAAAGACCCAAGAACGAATTAAAATTTGTTCTGGTTTTACCCTCCACAGAAATAAACAAATTTACCTAAACCCATGAAATCAAAGCATAATCCAGGCTTCAGTAAATTGCATGTTTAGCTGAATAAAAAGTATAATCCCTCATCCTTGTGTTTAGAAACTTCTAGCTGTCAGGGCAATGTCTGCACACTTAACAGGGTCTCCACATCCTTTCAAACTGCAGGGAGAACTTGAAAATATCACTGCTTCAAAGTCTCCACTAATTGGCCTCCATCCACCACCAGTTTTGTAATTTTTCAAATGCTGAGGGTGTAGATGCCCTTTGGTGAGTACTGAGGAGGTTAAACTTGAGCCCCAGATTAATGGTTTATCCAATTGCCTTTTTAACACAGCCCATGAGAACATTCCTAACCCTTGGAAGTCAAACAGGAACTCATTTTAGCAATTACCGTGGCATCATCTATTGCTTTGGAGGCCACCTGTAACAATGCTGATATTTAAAATATTTTGATTCAGCAGTGATTCATGCAACAGCTTTCTGCGAGTTTTCCTGCAAGGCCACCCACCTGATTTTCCACTTACCAGTGCTCCAGCTCAGTACGACTCAGAGTGTGGTCCACAAACCAGCAGCTTCAGCTGATGACTGTGAGAAATGCAGGCTCCCAGGCCCTGCCCAGACCTCCAGAACCAGACTGTGTTTTAAGGAGATCCTCGGGTAGTCATCCAGTCAAGTTTGTGAAGTACTGCCCTCATTTTTCTATTCCTGTTTCTAAATAGCAGGGCAACTACAGTTCCAGCTGAACCTTTTTAAGTCCTCAATCAGTTTTCTCGTAAAACTAATTGAATAGTTTTTTTTTTTTTTTTTTTTGGCCGTGCAGCTTGTGGGATCTTGGTTCCCTGACCAGGGATCAAACCCGTGCCCCCTGTAATGGAAGCACGGAGTCCTAACCACAGGACCTCCAGGGATTTCCCTGAATAGCTTTTTTTTTTTTTTTAATAAATTTATTTATTTATTTTTGGCTGCGTTGGGTCTTTGTTGCTGCGCACAGGCTTTCTCTAGTTGCGTTGAGTGGGGGCCATTCTTCGCTGCGGTGTGTGGGCTACTCAACACGGTGGCTTCTCTTGTTGTGGAGCATGGGCTCTAGGCGTGCAGGCTTCAGTAGTTGTAGCACACAGCCTCAGTAGTTGTGGCACATGGGCTCAGTAGTTGTGGCTCACGGGCTCTAGAGCTCAGTAGTTGTGGCACACGGGCTCAGTAGTTGTGGCTCACGGGCTCTAGAGTGCAGGCTCTGTAGTTGTGGCGCACGGGCTTAGTTGCTCCACGGCACATGGGATCTTCCCGGACCAGGGCTCAAACCCGTGTCCCCTGTGTTGGCAGGCGGATTCTTAACCACTGGGCCACCAGGGAAGTCCCTGAATAGCTTTTTAATGTGACCCTATTTTCAAATTTAAAATTTTAAAAAACCGGTTTTGCCTTAAGTAAAAAGAAGACTTCAGTCCCACTCTCGCTCTCCATTCCTCTCTTCTGCCACATACGTGGGGAAAGAAAAAAAAAAAATCAAACCCCTCATGCCCTGCAGTGTATTAGCAGAAGCTCAGGAAGAAACATCTAACAGCAAAGAAACAGTGGGGTCTTTGAAGCAAGATCTTTGCCGGGGGCCTTCTGTCTCTAAGCCAGTGGGAGCCCCAAGAACCCGAGTGCAGACCCAGAGCCCAGTGGTGCGCCCTCCTCTGAGTCTTGCTGGCATCTGCATTTAGCTCCACCGCAGCAGACATCCTGGGCAGAGAACCGCTCCCCTCGGTCTTCGTGATCTCCTGAGGGAGCCCTCACAGGTACGTTTTCTTCTTTGTGTAGCAGTCAGAAAGGCTGAAAGACGTAATTTAGCCACTAGAACTTCTGCTGCCTCACGAACATCACATTTCACCGTCTCCTGTGCTAGATCTTAAAAGCAGCACATGCTTATTTGGGTGCTAGACAGGCCCCTTAAGCCTGGTTCCTCTGAGGTTTCTGATTCTGCATCCAAAAATTTTGCTGTCACATCCCTCAGGCAGACAGGAGACCAACTGTGTCAACAGAATTCCTTTTTTTTTCTTAATGTTTAATGTTTTACTTGGAAATATTTTCAAACTTAGAGGAAAGTTACAATTAGAACTCATCAAGTTAATACAGATACAATACTTTATCAAAACTACCATTCGTATACCAATTTGTCAATTGATGCAATTTTACAGGATTTTTCCTCCAATACGGGATCCAGTGTCGGGTCAAATAACGCATTTATTTGCCTTGTCTCTTTAGCCTCCCTTAATTTGGAAAGCTTTTCACAGCCTTTTCTCTTTTTTGACATTGATACTTTTAAAGAATACAGGCCTTTTGAAAATAGAACATTTCTCATTTGGGATGTAATGTTTCCTAGAGGTTAGATCCAGGCACCTGTTGCCAGACCGGAGACCGCTACTTGCACTGAGAAGCCTCCTGTGGACTCTCCTTGGGTTGGTTCTTTACCCTCTTTTCCCTACTTTGACTAACCTGTGTTGTGTGCTAATTGTGTACAATAAACCAAGTGATTCGTGAATTGAAAAAAAAAAAAAAAAAGATCAGCTTCAGGTAATGCATTCTTAGCCTAATGCTGCATAGGTGATGACGGACCCTTCTCACAACACTGGAAGCATAGGATGTCCACCTGCCCCTTGTTGATTTTGATCACCCAGCCAAAGTGTTGTTCAGTTTCTCCACTAAAAAGTTATTTTCTCTAGCAACGTGTGGTAAGCTGAATAATCACCCCCTATGGATGTCAACATCCTAATCCAAGAAACTTATGTTACCTTATATCGCAAAAGGGACTTTGCAGCTGTGGTTGAGCTTCAACTGGGGAAGAGTATCGTGGATCATCCAGATGGGCCCAATGTAATCCCAGTAGGGCCTTACGACAGGGATGAAGCAGGAGTCAGAAAGAGAAGGTAATGTGACTACGGAAGCAGAGAGATTTGAAGGTGCTGTGCTGCTGACTTTGAGACTGAAGGGCCCAGAAGCCAGAGAACGCAGGTGGCCTCTAGAAACTAGAAAAGGCAGGAAACGGATTCTCCCCCTAGAGCCTCCAGAGGGAACCAGCCCTGCCAGTGCCCAGATCCGAGCCCTGTAAGACTCATTTCAGACTTCTGACCTGAAACATTTGTGTTATTTCAAGGAACTAAGTTCTCAGTAGTTTGTTCAAGTGGTAATAGGAAACTGATACACAACTCATAAGCAATCTGTGGGAGACACTTTAAAGCCACATAAATATGCTCCTTGTCAAAATTTTCCCGCAGATTTGACATCAGGGGATGATTCTTGCCTAATTCAGTCTTCATTATGATGATTACACAATGCTGTTTTCAACTCCAGCACTCCCTCCCCCTTAACTAGCTGACACCCAGCTTTCTATAGTAAGTGTCTCATCTATATTTGTGTCCTCCACTTACTTGTATATTTTCCATATACCCTCATGACTTCCAATTTTTTCTGATGGTTTATAATTTATCATTCTGCTTAATTATTTTAAGGCATAAACACTTCTGGATTTATCCAGTGGGAGCCAAGGGTCAGGCTCAAACTAAGCGCAAGTGGCCAGGATCAGGGTCTCGTGCGTGGCCTTGCTGCCTGGTCTCCACCGAAACCCGAGCGACAGTCCCCTGTAGGCTGACCCAGACCGAAGTGGAGGCCTGGAGTAAGAATTTCATCCAATGGGTAGGGAGTCACCAAGGGCAGAGACGTTCAAGGGTGATAAACGGTGGAGCGCAAACAAACAGGAAAGGAAGACTCACAGCAATGGCTGACACCCAAACGGCCGCAGATCCTACACGTCGTTCCAGTTTTCTGGTCTGAGTGCTTGCTCTACACCTTTCTGAGTTTCTGCTCCTCTTCAGTCTTTGGGGGCACCAAGAAGGAAACCAAAAGACGCAAGCCCTGGTGAAAGGACCCTTCACCAACACAGCGCTTTCACCCGCACTGAGACTGCACCCTGCTAGGGCAGGCTGGACGTTCTTCCTCCTTCAGCACGTGAAGGTGGGGGGACTTCTCCCTTTACCATCACGGGCTGCTTTTCTTCTTGAACATGCCCAACCCTCTGTCAACTTCTTCACGCCAGCCTTTTCTTGTACGTTCCACTTGGAAAATGCAATTCTAAGAGTTCCCTTTTACTCTGCACTTTAACTTCATGCACAAAACATTAGACAAGCTGAGCAAGAGGTACCCGGTGACGGCCTTGGAGCTTATATTCTAGCCGTCTGTCAACTGCCCCCACCATGCTTCAGTTAAATGCCTCCAACCCTTACCTGGCAGGGTCAGAAACCACACTCAGGTGTGTTCTTTCCACCAGGACTCACCGTCTCTTCAGACATTAAACATTTAAATGTATGCGGACAATAGATAAGGGATGACGACTGTTGAATAAGACTGAGGAGAAAAAACGGAATCACTGAGTGTGAAGGGACCATGCAATGAATGCACAGGGTATGTTGACAGAAGCTCCCCCTTAGCCCTGGGAGGAAGGACAGAGGGGTAATTTCATGTATCAAATTTAACTCGGACAACTGAAAGCAGGCAAAGGCAGAGTTGTCTAGAACATAGAGGACACGGAATGTCATCCAAGGAGCATTTCTATCTCTCTGAAACAAACTTAGAGCTGTCAGAATCACTTACTGAGAACCTAAGTCACCAACATAATCATCAACCGATATGTAAGACTATTTTAGCCCTAAAACAAGAAAAAAGGATTGCCTAATAGGCAGAACCAGGAATGATCTCTAACAAGTCAACTCCAGTGTCAAAGCCCATATCTACAGAGAACTGCCCCTTGCCCATCTTTACAATCTTGGGCCTTCATCTCTAGGCCCCATGGGGTAGGGCAAACCCCTCCCCCCCAGTCCTCTCTCTGGATACTGGAGGGCTATCAAAACAGATCTGGCTTGTTAAGCTTACTTTACCCGGGAGAACCCCTGACTCATTTATTCTGTTACATTCCCTGCAGAGTTGCCCAAAGAGGGACCCATTCATCTGAATCACTCATTGAAATGACCACCACGTGACTGGTCATTGCCCCGGGATGTGGTCTGCATTAATGAACCGTGGCTGGGACCCCTAGATACAGGAGATAAGCACACCTGTCCAGTCACATTTATCATCTGATTTCCCAGGGAAATCACATCCAAGAGTATTCAAATAGCCTTCCAAAAGCACTGGGCTGTTTCTTCCCGTGTTCTACTTCTCATTTTTGAAATAACGAGTAAAGCAGAAATCAGTGGAATGACTGCACTAGGTAATTGAGATTTTAAATGGTTCTGGCCGAGGAGAACTGATCTGCCAGTACTGATTTGACGTTGTGACAGCAGGGTGAAGGGACCCAGCTACCCTTCCCCACCACCTAAATACAATGAAACAATGGAAGCAAAAACTGTGGGTCAGGGGTTCTTAACCTGGCATCTATGGACAGAATTCTTTGTGGCTCTGAACCTGGATGGGAAAACCTTTCTATCTTTATTTTCACTAACCTCTAACTGAAATCTAGCATGTCCTTTAAGCATGAGCATAGGTCACAATCCATGTTAGCACAGACAGTACCTATGACTTTGTCAACAAGAGAAGTCAGATGCGTTCTTAGCACATTTCAGTTGCTGCAGATCTTCTATTTATGCTCATTATGCTTCAAAATTACAATATTTGACCCACAACTAGATCCAGCTATGTAACAAGTTATTAAAGCACAAATATTAAATCAGACGTCTTTGAAAAACATTGTAACCTGTCTCCTTGTAATCATATCTACTTTATGTATTAGAAAACATGCTTCTGAGGAGGGGCTCACAGGTTTCGCCAGGTTGCCAGACTTCATGGTGCCAAAAAGGTTGAGAAAGAACCCCTAATGTGAGCTTTCCGACAGCAAATTCAGAAGGCTGGAACCTAAATTCAGACTGCTACTAGCCACAGGACCCTTGGGCATATTTCAAATTTTGACTGTTGGCCTACTCAGTGATAATCATAATTCACAAAGCTATTTTAAAAGCAAGAGAATGTAAAGGAAAGTTGTGTATTAACCCAAAGCACAGCACCGTAAAAGATTATGTGGTACAAAGACACTCAGCAACAGGGTGATACAGAAGGTTAAGTGTTATTTCAAGGCCACGTAGCAGCTCAAATCAAATAATGCTGCCAGGCTGGCCTCGAGAACAGTGCTACTCACGGTGCTGTTCCAAGACTGGGTGAGGAGCGCGCCCTGCGGTGGAGACCGACGTAATGCTTCGCTCACTGACAAAGGCTTGCTGCGAACAAAACACTTCAGCTGAAGCAAACGAAACAATGTGCTTAGAACACAAAGAGCTGGTTGAAGCACCACACTTTGAATACTGCTCTAGAGTCTTGGGTACAGGCCAACGATACATCACACACACACACAACCTTCACTCTCACCCTCGCCCTCACTCACACACACACACACAAACACACACACACACACACACACACACACACCCTTCACCCTCCACCCTATCCCAGAAGTCATGGGAACAGAATAAAACTGATCAATCTACTGAGACAAATGTAAACTCTGATGTCAGCAGTAGTTAAGCAAGAAGGTGTCTAGTCAACGGCACAGGAAGGCGCAGCACAGTTTTCTGTCGCTTTAGTAGCAACACTGTCAGCCCAGCCTTCCTCCAGCCCAGGTGGACCAATCACCATTAATCACATTTTTAAAATATCCAATCACATTTTCAGGAGAGGGCAGCATTACTTTTTTTAATAAACGAGTTCTTGACATCTGCTGATGTGTTGACTAGAATTTAAACTACAGCCACATTTGTCTTGTCTTTAATTAAAAAGCAGCTATATATTACAGTATATTCTATTTTAGAATATAAAGGAGACTACAACAGTAAATAACACTACACCCATTAAATTAACGTAACAGTGCTTGGATCTTATAACATTTCCTTAAAATGCAGCAAAAGTAGAGGTTGTTTTTAGTTATCGAGTTCAGTTTGCATGCTTTTAACAGTTACAAAGATGTTCAAAAAAACCAGGCATCCTTTCTCTACTAGAAAGTAATGATTGTGCTCAGAATTCACCATTATCACCCAGAATAAAAAATTTCTTTCCATTCCCTTCTTCCTCCCATACCGCATCCCCTAGTCTCTCCTGAATGTGTCTTCCACGGCCTGGCCCAACCTGATCCATCTCATTCCTAACTCTCAGCTCTTGGCAGGACCTACCTGTGTGTCATGAAATTCATCAGCAGATTTAGCCTCAGCCTCAAGCTAGTCTTCAAGTATAAAGTTATGCCACATATTAACAATACCATAGCTAGACAGCAGATACACTTGCTTTCTTTTCTAAAGTGAAAAAAAAAAGAAAACCCTGGGACTTCCCTGGTGGCGCAGTGGTAAAGAATCTGCCTGCCAATGCAGGCAACACGGGTTCGATCCCTGGTCCAGGAAGATCCCACATGCCTCGGAGCAACTAAGCCCGTGTGCTACAACTACTAAGCCTGTGCTCTAGAGACCGTGAGCCACAACTACTGAAGCCCACGGCACCTAGAGCCCGTGCTCTACAACAAGAGAAGCCACCGCAATGAGAAGCCCGTGCACCGCAACGAAGAGTAGCCCCTGCTCGCCACAACTAGAGAAAGCCCGTGTGCAGCAACAAAGACCCAACGCAGCCATAAACAAAAATTAATTAAAAAAAAGAAAACCCTCTAATTCTATTTACCCCAAACTGTGTTCTAACAGTAGTAGTATCAACATTTTTAATCTTACACAGTATACAGAGACTTTGAAAGCATTATATAAGAGTCAGAGAGCGGGGGTTGAGTAGGATTCTTAGTGTCTATCTACCAATGCTGTTTTTAACCTCTATCACAAGAAAAATATTTGCTGAAAGCCAATCTAGCTCCCCCGTGAGTCTAACTCCTTTATTATTTTTCCCCCATGCCAATCCAACAAAAAAAGAAAAACTGGACATATATTCATTTTTAAAGAGTATCTGTTTCATACCATGAACCTATCTCAGGAGGAGGAATGTTCTCGGTTGACACTTAGTGTCTCAAAACAGACACTGGATATTTCATTTTTAATGCTTTGCCTACTACAAATTCATCGTAAATGAACTCATTCCATTGATAAAGCATAAAACCTTTTAAAAAACAACAGGGGGACTTCCCTGGTGGCGCAGTGGTTAAGAATCCGCCTGCCAATGCAGGGGACACAGGTTCAATCCCTGGTCCGGGAAGATCCCACATGCCGCGGAGCAACTAAGCCCATGCGCCATAACTACTGAGCCTGTGCTCTAGAGCCCACGAGCCACAACTACTGAAGCCCACGTGCCCTAGAGCGCACGCACCGCAATTACTGAGCCCACACGCCACACTACTGAAGCCCGCGCGCTCTAGGGCCCGCGTGCCACAACTACTGAGCCCGTGTGCCGCAACTACTGAAGCCCGCACGCCTAGAGCCTGTGCTCCGCAACAAGAGAAGCCACTGCAATGAGAAGCCGGCGTGCCGCAACGAAGAGTAGCCCCCACTCGCCACAACTAGAGAAAAGCCCGCAGGCAGCAACAGAGAGCCAACACAGCCAAAAATAAATTTTAAAAATAAAATTTAAAAATTAAAAATTTTGAAAAAAAAAGCAAAACAGGATAACCCAGGGCTTCCCTGGTGGCGCAGTGGTTGAGAGTCTGCTTGCTAGTGCAGGGGACACGGGTTCGAGCCCTGGTCTGGGAGGATCCCACATGCCGCGGAGCAACTGGGCCCGTGAGCCACAACTACTGAGCCTGCGCCTCTGGAGCCTGTGCTCCGCAACAAGAGAGGCCACGATAGTGAGAGGCCCGCACACCGCGATGAAGAGTGGCCCCCGCTTGCCGCAACTAGAGGAAGCCCTAGCACAGAAACGAAGACCCAACATAGCAATCAATCAATCAATCTTTAAAAAAAAAAAAAAAAAAAAAAAAACAGGATAACCCAGTGATGTTGAACAATCCAGGTCAATATAACCTCACCTTTGATGTGGATTGTGACCCACAAGTACACTACCACGCTGTTACACGTACTTCCTTAGGTGAGTTTAAGCTGCTCTTGTGGCTGTGGGCCTCTCCACACTGTCATCTATCTATGCATCAAAAAACTCAGAAAACGTCACAGCAGCATTCCAAAGTGGACTTTATTTTCACATCTAATGTACCAATAAGAGTTGGAATAGAAAGAAGCTTCTGACTTTCAACTTTACAGTAAGGCCAAATCTTTTCCTATCCTTAGGTCAATTTTATAATGAAGAACTGGTGAATGTAATAGGTTGTGTGTCATTTACCACGGTGGTAAATGAAGTCATTACTGCTGTTCAAAAAAGGCCCTAAGGCCATCCTATTAGAAAGAGATAAATGGCACCGAGTGATATAACAGAACTAAAAAAAGACCAAGGAGACATCTTTGTTCTGTGAGATCAGAAGTGAGAAAGAGAAGACCTGGCTGAAATAAAACAACAGACACATGAAATTTCTCATTTGTAATTTTAATCGAAGCATTGCTATTCATTTTTTAAAGTCTTTCCTTATAAGCACCAAATTGTAATACCTATGTCAATTTGGGGGGGAAAGAAACTCCCGTCAAGAGCTTCCCTCCAGAAGAAAACAATGATATTCATTCCTCCAAACAACCAAATTTGAAGTCTACCAAAACAGAAACAAAAAAAGCCCACACAGAAAAACAAAAACAAAAATCACATTCTAGGGGTTCAGTGCATTTAGCAGCCTTCACTGTGCTGTCTAATCATCCTTCAGCTGACTTTCAAAAAAATAACACCCTAGCTCATCAAAATATACATTTTGCATTTGACTTTTAAATTAAAAAATAATTAAAAAAAGGAAACTTGAAGGAATTCACAATCAATTGCCTGACTCCTTTCGATGTCATGTACAGCATACGAAGGTCAGGAAGGCTATTTGCAGCACACATGATTAGGGGAGATTGATTTTCAAGGTTTAGCTTTCTTCCAAACAGTGTAAAATACCCACCTGGACAAGGAGTCAAGGAATAAGCACAGGTAATTCAAGGAAGAACAGGCATCACTTAAAATCTGTTTACTGGCCTACAAACTGGAAGATGGATGAAAGCTTCAGCGCTTACAGCACTGTGGTAATGAGAATGAAGGCCTCTTAAACAAGGGCACTTTGCAGCCAGGATGCCCACCACCTGTGACGTCGTGGGCGGGGGGGGGGGGGGTGGGGGGGTGGTTGGCGGGTGAGCAAAGAAAAGATTAAAGGGACACAGATATTCTCTCAGGTAACACTTCTGCTTCCAAGGACTCTAAAATGTTTTGGGGAATTAGTACGAGAATGAGGAGGAGAGGAGAGACAAAGACAAGAGGGGGGTGAGAAGTGGGGTGGGGGGATGGGAGGAAGAGAGAAAGGAGGGAGGTGGGAGAAGGAGAGGGAGCTAGGAAGGGGGAAAAAGGTGGAAGGATGGAGAGGAAGAGGAACCAGAGGGGAGCCAGAGGGCGAAAGCCTTTTCTCCAGGTGTCATCAACTGCCTTCTAAATTCTTTCAAGTATAAAGAAGAGCTGGCTTTAACAAATGCTCGCCTGTTCGCCAGGGAGAGGTGTCAAAGCTCTCCACAGGCCAGGAGGAACCTGGCCGCCCCTCCTCCCTGGGGGGCTGTCATGGTCACAGAGCTCAGGCTAGCAGACAGCCATGAAACCTGCTCTCCCAGGAAGCTAGACCCCGCCACCTCCGGTAAGGTAGCTTTGGTCTGCAGACCACAGTCCAGTTTTTAGGAGGAAGAAATGCACTATAAATTTCCAATGATAATGCTTTCATTTGGCTTTTCTCTGGGTTCTTTTCTTATTTCCCTGGACTAACTTTACTAAGTGGAACTAATGGAGAACATCAACATTAACTTTGTGATGCCCACCATTATTTTTAGCTCTATCTCTACTGCAAATCAGAATCAAGTGAAGTGTAGAAACTAATATTAAAGTAGGGTAATTTTAACATAAAAGGACAATGAGCTTCTTCAGTCAGCCTGCTCCAGCTGGGACCGTGTCTAGACTGGGGCTTCTGAAGCTTTAAAGTGCACATCAATCTCCTGGCAGGCTGGTCAAGACAGGTCAGCGGGCCCCACCCTCCAGTGTTTCTGATTGGGCAGCAGGCTGGGGCAGGGCTCGAGAAACTAGTTCCCAGGGGATGCCACAGGTCTGGGGACTGCCTGTGAGAACCAGTGGTGCCAGACCATTAAAACCACCTGAGAAGCTGTGTCAGGCCACACCCCAGCATCTAGGGGGGGTGGAAATCAGGGCCTTACATGTACTATACAACTAATTCTGTTTCTTTAAAATGTTAAACAGGCATGGTATTTACATGGAGGTTCTGATTTGGCAACACAGTGATGTGGTCAAAGGATACAATTCCAAGTATGAAGGGACACAGACGATCTCCTTCGAGAATTCCACAGGACAATACAGGCGCCCCAGTTGTTCTTCATAGAGTGACAGGGCTTCCGTCAAATTGACACAGTTCCCCTAAATCAAAGAGAGAAAAGCAAACAATAGGATTCTTAAGTCCTACTGAGGGTCCCACTCATTTGAAGGTCTCTAATAAATGAGCAATTCTAGCTTTAGATAAAAGTTCATTTCTGAAAATGAGATAAGGCTTCTGTACTTTCACAAATTGCACTGAGTTCTATTTATAGATCCATTAGCTCATTATCCTTCTACCTCATTTACCAAGCCATTTCAAATTATTCGACTATGAAGCAACAGAAAGCAGGAGACCAATTTCTCATTAGTGACACAGTCATTGTATCAACACCATGCAATTAGCAAAGATTCATACACATAACCCATTCAAAATAAGTTTTCCCAATAGTCACCACTGTGTTGAGAATGAAGTATCAAAAAGATAATGTTCTTGATTTCCAGAATAGCTTAAACTACAACCCTCTTAAGAGTCTAAGATGTTGACACAGAACTATATTCACACCTCTGTGCTTTTCCCCAAAATCTGTGATTTAAGGCATTAGAGAACAAAAGTCTATTCAGGATGTATACACTAAGGATATTCCCCAGTTCTACTCTTTATCAAACATTTTCTCTTGACTTCATTGTTCTAATTTTTCTCCCTTTTTTGCCACCCCTTTTCTGTCTCCCCAGCAGGTAGGAGTGCTCAATGAAATATAGTGGAAGTCTGCTGGGAAAGATTTATTTTTTGAAATGTGTTTTTTTTTAATTGTTGAAGTATAGTTGATTTACAGTATTATGTTAGTTTCAGCTGTACAGCAAAGGGATTCAGTTATATATACTATATATGTTATATATAATATATATTTATCTTTTCAGATTACTTTCCATTATAGGTTATTACAAGATATTGAGTATAGCTCTCTGTGCTATACAGTAGGTCCTTGTTGTTTATCTATTTTATATATAGTAGCTTGTATCTATTAATCCCAAACTCCTAATTTATCCCTCCTCCTCCCCTTTCCCCTTTGGTAACTATAAGTTTGTTTTCTATGTCTGTGAGTCTGTTTCTGTTTTGTATATAGATTCATTTGTATTATTTTTTAGATTCCACATATAAGTGATATTTGATTCTGGACAATCAAGGATAAATACAGGGATCCGGCTCCTTCAACTTTCTTCCAGCCTCCAACTTAGACGGGATATGTGGAGCTGCAGCAGCCACTCTATGACCATTAAAAAAAAAAAAAAAAGGTGAAGGGAATCAGAGATGCTGGCCAAGACATAGGAGAGCTGCTGAATGGATACAGTACCTGCCTAATTCTAGAGCAGTGATTCTCAATCTTTAATGTATGTATGAATCATAGGGGGACTTACTAAAATGCAGATTTTCATTCAGTAGATCTGGGGTAGGGTTTATCATTTGAGCACAATTTTCCCCCAAGAGCTTTTCATAATGGATTTAGAAAACAAGATGAGTATTTAATACCAACTACTTCCTCTTAACCTCTAAAATTCTTATATTTATTTATTTATTTATTTTATTTGGTTGCGCAGGCCTTGGTTGTGGCAGGCGTGCTCCTTAGTTGCGGTACATGTACTCCTTAGTTGTGGCCAGCAGGCTCCTTAGTTGCGGCTCACCAGCACCTTAGTTGCAGCATATGTACTCTTTAGTTGTGGCTGGTGGGCTCCTTAGTTGTGGCTCGAGGGCTCCTTAGTTGCGGTTTGCTGGCTCCTTAGTTGCAGCTCACAGGCTCCTTAGTTGCAGCATGCGAACTCTTAGTTGCGGCATGCATGTGGGATCTAGTTCCCCGACCAAGGATCAAACCCGGGCCCCCTGCATTGGGAGCGTGTAGTTTTAACCACTGTGCCGCCAGGGAAGTCCCAACCTCTGAAGTTCTTAACATTTGGAAGACAACTGAATATATGCGCTGATCACATTCCTTCATAAGAACTTTGCTATCAATCTGCCTCAAAATAGCCAAGTATAATGTAAGATGAAAATTATTCACAAATAAAGCAGCCTGTGATATAAGCATTCCTGAGGATGGCTTTCAAAACCAAAGAACCAGTCAGTCACGGGCAAGTGGGTAGACAGAACTATTCCAAGGGCTGGCCCGGGCGGTTTTAACCTAGCACATTCGCTCAGCACATCGTCATCTGTCAGTGCCAGCCTGTTTAGTAACCCATCATCTAGGGTCCTGCAGTGGGAACTGGCCAAAGTGCCCTTGGCCAGCATATAATTTGGTTTCAACATCAAGTTCACCATGAGAGTATATAAACACCACAAGTGTAATTTAAGATTCACAAATAGAAAACACTGCCCGGTTGTTTTTAGAACACCTCACTACCGGGGAAGCTATAGAATGGAAATGCCACCAAGGTTCACAGTTCAAGGTTTTCCTTGCCATCTTAAAAATGACACCACGCTCTCTCTTTACAGAGGGTATATGGGAAGTCCTCCTTACAAAGAATGTGGTAAAGAAATAGGATAGTTTCAATTTATGCTTCCCCAAAATTGTCAAAAAGCAGTTTAAAAAAGAAAAAAAAAACCCACAGATACCTACCCAAAAAAAGTAATGTGATACATTTCACTTTTCTATATATTTAAATGGAACTACACTGTTCTTTTCTTAAGACACATGGGGGATGCATAATAACAATCTAATAGCAAAGAACTAAGAAGTTTCTCCTTGCCTCATATTAGCTGTACGTGACACTTGCTTTATTACTTTATAGATTTTAGTTCTGTTTGTATCGTTTAAACAGCTTGTGTGATTTCTGTAATATAAAAAGGTCTGGACTTCCCTGGTGGTCCAGTGGTTAAGTCTCCGCACTCCCAAAGCAGGGGGCCCGGGTTCGATCCCTGGTCAGAGAACTTGATCCCACATGCATGCCGCAACTAAGAGTTCACATGCCGCAACTGAAAAGATCCCACATGCCGCAACTAAAAAAGAAGTCTGGAAGAATACCTCCTTAATGACACCATTTTTATCTAGTTCAAAAGCAAGCAAAAACAATATGATGATTTAGGAGATCACACGTGTGTAAAACATCTATAAAGAAAGCACAAGAGTAACTGAAACAAAAAAATCACACTAAAAATGGGTTACACTTCCAGAAGGCGGGAGGGGATTAGGGAGGAATGCAGACGAGTCAAGCGTACTGGTAACATCCACGACTATGGGGGGACGGGGGAGTTAATATCTTTGTATCATAACCAATATGAATGTCACACACATATTTCTGTACTTTGAAATAACCTACGGTTTTTTTTTTTAATGGGGGGGGCGGGGAACCTGCCTCCTAGTCCCACAAAAGCAATTCTCCCCTGGATTCAAATTCCCCTGGCCTGCCAGAGGTGGATCGATGGATCCCCACACATTCCAGGACGCCTTCCCCAGCTTTGTGGCCCACAGACAAGGCTGTCTTCAACCAGCCACAGTGACACTAGTGACATCATGAACTTGCCATTGTGATGCAAGCAGTTTTAGGCAGGAACATTTAGCTTTTGTCAGTCACCAAGTTAACAAGCCAAACGACATTTTTGTCCCATCTTTAACCTTACTCCATTTCTAAGCTACAGGCTCAGGGAAGGGGGGTGGGTGTGAATTAAAGGTATCTCCTGAGCATACCACGTGGTAGTTGAAAAAAGTATTACACTGTGGGAATGACATCAGTACCTACTGAGTCAAACCACACTGCAGCTCTTGACTACTGCTTCTTCAAAGGCCTACGCCCCCTTGGTCCATATGACACATTCAACCACCCAACATACTGTGGGATTCCCGGGTATCATAAGGAGAGATCGCCTTGAGTTTCCAACTATAATGAATGTGGGGGTGGGAAGCATGTCCTAATACATCTTTTGGACAATTGTTAGAAACCAGCACAGCCTTGAGTATTTAAGGTGATTTTTAGTAAAAGTTGGTTGGCAAAGGCCAGGTTATCAAAGCCTGAATCATTAGTATTTAGGAATGGGCGAGGATGATCTGTCAAGTAAGCCTTTCTATTAGTTGTCCATACTGAGAAAGCAGTTCCCCAAGAAAGCAGTCTACCAGGTAAATACAACAAAAGAAAACAGTCGTGCTTTCTTCCTAACTGTACCTATTCTCTACTCAAACTGACTGGTCTGCAGTAGATCCAAATTGTTTTCAGCCACTTTTGATTAAAGATGCCAGAGCCTCACATTCTCCCCAACTTAAGCTCCATGAGACTTCTATTTGCAGAAACATAAAAAGAACCAAATTCTATCAATATATGCTCTGCTTGAGAAATATCCAACTCACTGAATTTGGGTTGCTTTTATAAGAATAAGACCACTTGGTTTGAGCAGGTTTCATTGTAGAGTTCCTGTAAAGCAGGGGTCAGAACCCTTTACAGGGTTCCTGTAAAGGGCCAGACAGAAAATATTTTAGGCTTTGCAGATCATATAGTTTTCACCAAAAGTACTCCAAAGCTGCCGCTGTAGCAAAAGCAGCCGTGGACGCTCTATAATGAATGGGCGTGACTGTGTGCCAAGAAAACTGCAAAAACTAGCAGTAGATGAGATCTGGCCCGTGGTTTACGGACCCCTGGACCCCTGGCTTTTAAAAAGTCAATTCTAGAATGTGTTTTAAAAATCATTCTTAAGGATCGGGGTAAAAAAAAAGTCCATTCGTAGACAGTTGTCTGTTCCCTTGAAGCTTGCCAACACTTTCACCAAGTGCAAGGTCCAGGATTAATTACCTGTGCAGGGGGAGGAGGAAGAAAACAGGACGGGACGGAAACCAATTCAAGGTGTCTCTTAAGTTGCCAAGCTGTTTTCGGCACTATGAACCTCAGATCCCGTAAACTGTCTGGGGTCTGCTTAAAAATGCCTCCTCGGGAGAATAAAGTTAGGACCTTTCTAGTAGTTCTTGACATTTAACTATAATAATGCTTTAAAAAAGTTGGGGGGGAGGTGGAATTCTCCTGAAAATGCTGAAGAATTAATTACAGGAACCAGAGTACAATACTGTTTATCTTCTGCTTATGAATCAAGGGATTTTTGTACCAAGTAAAAAGACGGATCATCAATTAGCTGCTTTTGCTGTCATTTTCGAAGTGTTAAGGACTTTAGTAGGTTATATATATATGTATTTTTTACATATCAAGAAATACTAACTTCAGACCTTTTAAAATTAAGAATCCTCTAGAAAATGAGGAAAATACAATTTGCTTCCACCTGGTGGCAGCAGCTCATACTACAGCCAGAGCAGTTTATGAAATTAGGTTGATGGCTTTTCCACTAAGAATCTCCTAGAGGATGAGGGGAAAAACCACGGCCTGTGTCTCCATCTAGTGGCAGCAACTCATACTACAGCCAAGCCAAAGCAGTTTATGAAATTATGCTGATGGCTTTTCCACGAAGAATTTCCTAGAGCAGCGGTCCCCAACCTTTTTGGCACCAGGGACCGGTCTTGTGGAAGACAATTTTTCCACGGAAGGGTGGGGGGATGGTTCAGGCTGTAATGCGAGCAACTGGGAGCGGCCGACGAAGCTTCGCTGGCTCACTCACCACTCCCCTCCTGCCGTGCAGCCCGGTTCCTAACAGGCCACGGGCCGATACCGGCCCTTGGCCCAGGAGTTGGGGACCCCTGTCCTAGAGTCTGGGGATGGGGGGAGAAATCACAGTCTGTGTCTCCATCTGGTGGCAGCGGCTCATACTACAGCCAAAGTCCAAATTTAATAAATCGGAAGGTTGTGGTAACAGGACACAACAGAACTCATTAATTCTCTAAAAATGACAGGCCAGCTATTTACAAACTTACTGCTTGAGAACATAATCCAATTATACTGGTCTGTCCTTGAAATTTTTTTCAGTACAATACGGCTTTATTTATCCACTTCTCTATTACATCTTCAACTACTTCCTTCCATATTGACAATGTTGGGGGTGACAGAATTAAAATATTGCATAATTGCTCAATTGCTTTATGCCACATTACAAATATAACAACCTCAGAATAACAGTACTAATACCATCACCACCAACATGATTACTGAAAATACACAAAAGATTTTTGCATATACTTGTCCCAGTCTCCCCCACTCACCACTATTTTTAGTAGTTGTACTATCCCTACATCGTCAGAGCATACAGCCATTACATACTATACGCACTCCCTTTTAACCTTCATTTAGTCTTAATTTTACAAGTAACTAAATAGTTAGTGCTACCATTAGTCTTTATGTCAATGTCTCCTTAAGTATTCTGGCTGTGTGAAGCACAAAACATAAAATTTGAGAGTTCTGGGGAAAAAACACTTAAGTAAGTCTATACCTGTGTAAAATATTTCCCATCCTGTTTCAATACTTTCATTGAGAGGTCAAGAATCAGTCTGAGAAACTCCCATGTGGAATCTGGATGTAAAAAAAAAAATTAAGTTTTATAAATATGAGTTTACATACATCAGAAACAACATCTAAAGTCAAACATTCACATTAATATCAACAATACAAAAAATAAAAAAAAGAAATAGCCATGAGCTTCTTAAGACCCAATATTTGAGGGCTTATTCATGAATGACAGCATACTGTCACATATTTTGTGTCTTGGACACATGTGCACATTCACGCATACACAAGCAAGATCAAAAGCAAATGTGCATGTACGTAGCAGTGTCCTCACCATACCCATAGAGATTTGACACAAAGGCAGTGGTTGAAATCTGAAAGACAACAGCTTTAAGTAAGGGGGAAAGCAGCAACATCTCAAGAGAGAAACTGCAAGGGTGAGGGTCAGCGAGGGTCATCAGGTGGTGATCCGAGTCTGGAAACTCAGCAGGAAGACAAGGTAATAGAAGAAACATGAACACTGAAATCCTAAGCTAGCAGTGATTTCGAGTTGTGGTCTGAGAAGGGGAACTGTCTCTGGTGTTGCTTAGAAAGGTCACCATATTGTCCCAGTACAGGTTAAAAAAATCACAGTATGTAAAAATAAGTTATCCAACAAGCTAATGTCTCAATGGTATGATTATGAGTTATTTTATTTCATGCTTATTTCAAACAACTGAATTAATTTTGCTCATTTAATGGCAAAACAGGATTTGACCAAAGCCAAATCTAGCCATCTTTCCACCTCTGGCCTCCATTTAACTACCTTTAATAAATGAAGGAACTTCACTAGACAATCTCTTAAGATCCTTTCATTCTCACATGGTGCCAAGAAAAACATAACATTTCCATGAACATTATCTTGGTTAAAAAGAAAAAACAGAATCTACCTTCTTCCGGAGATGTGGAGATTGGAACAGCTGTCAAATCATTAATCACATAATCAAACTCTCTCCCTTCTTTGGCGTACCTCTTCAGTACTGGAATACAGTCTTCTATTAGAACCTTCCAGAGAGAACAGAAATAGATGCGGGTGAGCCAACACATATGGAAGTAGTTACACACTTGTAGAAGGAAAGGGGAGACGCATGCGGGGGCTGAGGGCCACAGCACCCTGCCGCACAAGCAAAAATGACTTCCACCCATACCTGCTAAGAGCTAAAATTCAGGACCTACTACTGCATGCTTTACAACTCCTCGCAGGTACTATTACCATCCCCATTTTACAAATAGAGACACAAATGAGAGAGGTCACAAAGCCTGCTCAAAGGCACCCAATAAGAAACGGACCCAAGAAGCACACCTAGATCTGAAAACCAAGTTCACACTTTTAACTCTAATCTATACTGCCTCTCCTACTACATGTATTTTCTTCTACTTTTAGTTTTTCTTTTGTACTAAGCACTGAATGACTTTGTTGTCTATTGATTTATTTTTTGCATCTTACCTCTAATACCTCAAGTACTGATGGTAATAAAGCCATGTGATAAATGCCAGCTCTCACAATCACAGAGTTATTAACAAGCAGAGTATAGCAGGTAGGAGCTGGAATTCTCATACAGACCCTTTACAGTAAATACAGGAAATAAGTTTGGGGTTTGCCGTATCTTTGGAGTATTGAAACTATGTGCTTAGGGACCCACCTAGCTGTAGGCAAATTCCTGAACAAGAAAGGGGTTATTCTCCTTGTCTTTTCATTTTTCTACTTACAAAAAACATGTTCGTGTTAAAAAAAAAAAAAAATGACATGTAACAAGTCAGAAATCGAGCTTGCCGCAATTCCCTAAGATAAACTATTCCAGATCTTTTCCTATAAATGTTCTTACACATATCCTCAAAACCACAATTCTTGAAGAAACTGGATCTTCCTGTCCAGTTGTTACATAACTTGTTTCCTTTAATGCATCAAGTGCAACCACGCAAAGATCTAGAAGGCACTAACACCTCAGCTGCCTCCAACTACATATCAGTCTTGTTTGATATGCTCAGTTTTCCCTTGTGCTCAGATGAAGTCTTGTGCACATTCACCCGCACATAAACACAAATGCTTGTTCTCGTTTGTATAACTAGGATTACACACATCGTTCTGAACTTGGCAACTTTCACCTAACACCATTCCAGGTAATGTTTTTTTAAAAATGTAACATACCACTAAAAATGCTATATATTCTTACCATCTTCAAGTCTTGGTCTCTACAAACACAGCCATAACAAACCTCCTGTATAGATGACTGTTGCCTGGATGCCCAAACACTGGGTTGCCAGAACAAAAGGCATGTGTACTTTAATTTTTAATTCTGAAGGCAATTCTTGCTCCAAAAAGCACCTGTGTCCTTGCAGCCTTCCCAGTACTGGATGTTGTCCCTGTTGTTTTATTTTGTCGAGTCCCTTGCTAACTTTTCACAAGAACTTCACGCCACCAATAGGGGTAAGCAGCCTGTCATAAGTTTGCAGGCTATTTGACTTTCGTCTTCTGAAAAGTACCAATGAAAGCGAGTCTCCCTAAAGCCGAAATCCTCTGCCAATTTTATGATTAACCTCTCTATCCAAAACTTTATTCCCTTTCTTGTCCCACACCTGTTCCCCTCAAGTCTGAGGAGTATCAAAAAAGGTGGGGGTGGGGGGGGTGGGGGGTGTTGAAACTGAGCAGGGCCCTGCGGGCCCTCCCGAGTACAAAACCTTTCTGTATCCCTACACCTAACAATCTGATACTTAACTCTGGGATCTTCGAGACGAACTAAGGCCCCCACCCACGTGGAGGCTGGTAACTTCAGGCTGAGCACAAGCACATGGACCCCAGACTGGATGGAACCAGAAGACTGATGACTGAGAATCCAGTACCACCACCCACCGGGTTACCTCACCACCAACCAATCAGAAGAAAACTACACACCCTGCAGCCCTCCCCTCAAATTTGCCTTAAAAAACTCTTCCCTGAGGGGCTTCCCTGGTGGCGCAGTGGTTGAGAGTCTACCTGCCAATGCAGGGGACACGGGTTCAAGCCCTGGTCTGGGAAGATCCCACATGCCGCGGAGCAACTAGGCCCGTGAGCCACAACTACTGAGCCTGCGCGTCTGGAGCCTGTGCTCCGCAACAAGAGAGGCCGCGATAGTGAGAGGCCCGCGCACCGCGATGAAGAGTGGCCCCCGCTCGCCACAACTAGAGAAAGCCCTCGCACAGAAACAAAGACCCAACACAGCCATAAATAAATAAATAAATAAATAAATAAATAAAAACTCTTCCCTGAAAACCCATTAGAGCTTGAGCTGCCTGTCCTTGCTTGGCCCTTGCAATAAACCTTTCTTTGCTCCAAACGCTGAAGTTTCAGTTTGTTCGGCCTCACTGTGTATCACGCACATGAATTTGGTTTCACCAGTTTTGATGAGCCAGCCAAGAGCCTGTGTCCCTGAGTCCCCAACAGCCACCAGAGCTCATTTCACTCAGAGGAACTTGGAGGGACTCTCCCTGGCGATGCCAGATGCCAGCCCTTTCGGCACAGGACTGTTTAGAACCAAGAAACATTCTGACCTACGGCCCACCTTAGGTATCGGTTTGGGGTGAGTCTCTCCAGCATGCGTGAGCTAGGAATTCTACCGGCTCCGTCTAGGTTCATTCCCTTTCAGGAAGTGAGCCACTCTGGGCTCATTGTGAGTCAATCTGATTCTCTTTTGGGAGTCAGACGAATCTGTTTGGAGGCCTCCATCAGGGAGTGGGAAAGCAATTTTGAACTATACCTCATCTGATCTCTTGTCTATGCGACCATATTTGTTTTTTATATCTGTGTATCAGTCAGTACTTGCATTGGCTGGTTGAGATATCTCTGGTAATGGAGCTCACACTGACACCAGGGTTATTCTTCCCTATTGCACTGGCTTTGCCTACAGCAAAGAAATCTTCCCTTCTAGTTACAAAAAACATGTTCATGTAAAAAAAAAAAAAAATCATATGTAACAAGTCAGAAATCGAGCTTGACACAATTCCCTAAGATAAACGGACTAGGCTTGGTCATTTGGCTTCACCTCTGATAGGGCATTGGTTGGCTATCTCCCTTTCTGGGGCTAGGGAACTGTGACCCTGAGAGATTGCTCTGCATTGCACTGGTTTGCTCTTTGCTTGGTATTTGACACCACCAGCCATGAATAACTGTGGATGACCACAGCTCTGCACCATCCTGTAGTCCCCTAGAGTACATTTTGCAGAACTGGGAGATCAGCTTTGCTCCCATGAATGAAAGAAAATGATATTTCATCCTAACACTGCCTGGCCTCAGTACGCCTTGGGATCTGGACAACAATGGCCCTCTAAATTATAACAGCATCTTTCAACTAGAACTGTTTTATAAAAGGGAAGTGAAATGAGGTGAAATTCCTTACGTATACGTATAGGCTTTTATGCTATGTTGTATCTAAGTGAGCCTTTTGGAACTGGTTTGGCTTTTATTTTGGGTGTGGGCATGAGTGTCTCGGTACACGAGTCCCAATCCTGTTCTCTCTTCCTGGTTTTAACCCTCATTAAGGGAGTCATGGTGACCTGAACGCTGATTCAAGTTCATCTGGGAAGGGAAGCATGTGAATGTGCGTGAGTGATATGTATTACTGTCTATTACTGTTATTGATTTAAACCGAAATGGCTACTTTAAAACTGAAGGAAATCGCACCCTGAAAATGGCTAAGATGGGGCTCTTTTGACATTCCAAAACTGGTTTCTGTGTGTGCAGTTAGTAGAGGTTAGCTACTACCTTCGAGATGAAAATGATCTACCTGGGCTCTCAGAAACTTTAATCGTCTGTGATCCCTGAGACCGGGGTGGAGGCGGGGGGGGACGACAGGGACAGGGAAGGGGGCTTTTTAACACAAACAGGAAAACTTTTACATCTGTGTCTATATAGGCATATGTATGTCTATGTGTACATTATAAATATGTGTCTATCTCCAAATGGCATTGCCAAGATTGGTTTGTGGATGAGTTCCATTTAACTGACCTAAAAGAAATTATGTGCTTATTTAAATTCTCAGAAATATAAAAAACTAGTTAGAGTAAATTTCAGGTTCATGTGATCTGGGAAATATTATTAAATTGATATTTGGTATTAAATCTAGCTTAAGCATGTTGGTTTAATATACACGTCTTTAGAGTCATCAGTATTAAGTATAATACTTTTATGGCATCTAGGGTTACTGCAAGTCAGTAAGTTCATATTGTTATAAAATTTGTCAACAAGAAAAACAACTTGATGAGACATTTGAGAAAATTAAATGTAAATTAGGTAAGTTTTCTAGGTGAAACTTTCTTTTCAAATGTTTAAAAAATAAGGGAAATATTTCAACATACAAGGAAAGTAGGATGTGTTTACAGTAAAAGAAGGTATGAAGAATGGAAGTGTGTTTTGTTAAAGGGAAAAAGGTAATTTTGTCCGAGAGCTGGTTGTTTCTGAATAGAAAAGAAAATAAAGGACAAAATAACATGGGTACAGAAAGTATTAGAACGTTTGTGGAAAAGAAACACTTAGAAAAGTTTTGTACATGATCAGGATTGGCTAAGATTGGATTAAATTTAAGTAAATAAATTTTGTTATCAAGAATAGGCTGATGCAAGACTGGAGTTTGGTTTTTTGGTTTTCTCTCTCTGCTGGCAAAACAAAGTTTTCTTAGAATGCTAAGCTGCTTTCAATAACAGATTGTGAGTTTTTTTGCCTTTCTGAGGGATCTGACTGTAACTTTCTATATTTGCCTTTGAGATCTTTTATTGTCATTTTGGTTAGGTGAATGGGTATTGTTTCACAATGACCTATGATCTTATTTGACCAGGTGTTTTGAAACTTTTTAATATTTTTGACAAACGTCCCAAATACCAGACTCTAACCAAAGTTAGAGTTTCAAAGTTTTGACCTCCAGCTAACTTTAGGATGCTTCAGAAGAACCCTAAGGCATCTCAGAGATTAAATGAACTAGGATACTTCAGTATGTTAAATTACATGGGAAGCATTGTCAAATGAATGTTAAGCCTTATCAGGTTATACGGTATGGGCAAATGTTCTTATATTCTTAAAATTATATGAAACACAACATTATAAATCAACTATACTCCAATAAGTTTTTTTTTAATCATATGGAATTTCTCAAAGTCTGGTGTGTCCTGATAAAATGTTACTCATAATTCTAGTTATTATAACCAAGTTTTTTGTCAATTACATTGGGATCAGGTGTTTAACTGTACCTTTTAAGTCTTGTCACTCAGACAGTTACTGTTTTACTGTTTTTGCAAAAGTGCTTCATCTTCATGAAGATTCATAGAAAGGACTTTTTGACATGTCCAAGTTTCATAAATTTCAGATCATATCGATGAACTGGATAAGCAATTACAGAATCCTAACAGAAAAACCTGGTGGCTTCATAAACACTGTTAACAAAAAGGATTACTGAGTGAACTGGTGAATATGGTTATAATTTTTATGGTTTTTGTCTAAAATACTACTGGTTTTGATCTGTGTTTTCCAGATATAAGGAAACACTTCCCCTCAAGCTAATTATGACTTACAGCAATGAAACAATGATTTTTTTTTCCTACCTGAGCCCTCCAAAAATTGGCAACCCAGATTTCCCAGCAACCTTATCAAGGTGAACAAGAAAGGTCACTACCTGACAAGCGCAGGAGTCTCAAGATGTTTTGGAGACCTCTAGAAGAGAGGAATTCACCCAGATCTACAGACATGGCAGGCAGAATCTGTGGCAAGCCCGTGGCATAGCTTTCCTGGCCCTGAGGGGCCTTTTAAAAATTCAGTCTGGGATTCCTTATGAAAAGTTCCAGCACAGCCAATTTAAAGGATCAATTACACGTATGTAAATAATCAGACCAAGTTTGTGAAAGTCTGACTTTAATAATTTGGCTAAAATATTTGGTAAAAAATGAGGGTAATTTTGGAGAACGATTGTTTCAATAGATATTAAATTCTAGTTCTGTTGGGGTCTGTATTTATTGCCTAAGACTTACTTCCCAGATAGCTCCTTGTTATATAGTTGTAAAGTTTAATCGAATTATTAAAGACACTGAGTTTGTTTCTGAAGCTTATAACAGCAATCTATCTTGAGATGAAGATCAGATGTCCCATGACCTGTGTGTGACAAGGCCCTATCAAAATTGAAAGCTACCGTGTTAACCATATTGTTGCCCCCAATGTTCAGGATAGAAAGAAAACTTTCTAGTGAAGTTGTCAGGGTATAACTAACTACTCATACATGACATATATCATTGCTAGCTTTAAGTCTACTGCTAAAAGCACATACACACTGCTTGTGTTACAATTCGGTATAATTTAACAAAATGTGTAGCCTATGAAATGTTTCCCCATTAGCATACCTCTGAGCCTGCTGACAGTATCTGATTAGTTTTCCCCCAAAGTAGATACCTAGGCAAATTTATATAAACAAAAAGGAGGCCTAGCAGAGGAACATGAGGAACCCAGGGGGAGGCAGCAACCACCCTGACATCGAGGGACAAGTACTTTGGTCTACTGAAAGATTTGCAATCAAAAGGGGAAATGATAGAAAAATCTTCACATATGGAAGTATGGGGGAGTCATTCTGGCTTCTACAAGGTTTAACTTAAACTTTACTGACCAGAGTGGCCTGGTCATATGGTACACATGCTTTGGCCATTGAGGAGGGGAATGAATTTGTGAAGTCAAAATGGAAGAGCTGTGGTTCAGACATCCAAGGTAGAACTAGGTGGCCTTTGAGGACATGATTTTAGACACATCTGTCTTGTTGAGACCTTGAATTTTCTGAACTGTATCACTCTGGGATACCACCAGCCATTATCAAAGTAGCGCCCGCTGGCAGCTGCAACCTTATCTCAAGGTCTCCTCTTGTAACTATTAAATTTTTTAGACAACAAAATTGCTTTAGATCATACATTAGCAGAAAAAGGAGACATGTAATGGCCAATAGCTCCTTTCATGTATGTTAATATCACATCAAAAGTTATAACCTACTTAGGGGGAGACTTGTAACCAGTTAATCTAATTTTATCTAAGTGCCAGGTCCAGATTGGTTTTCAGGCTCATTCTCCTGAATTTCTCAGGGAATGATATCTATTTTCCAAAGTCTGTTTGGGTTGTCACTACTCCTCCTAACTAGATCTGGCACACCAAAACAGTGGACTAAAGAACTGAGATCTTTTTTTTTTCCAAAGATTTTTTTTGATGTGGACCATTTTTAAAGTTTTTATTGAATTTGTTACAATATTGCTTCTGTTTTATGTTTTATTTTTTTGGCCATGAGGCATGTGGGATCCTAGCTCCCAGACCAGGGATCGAACCTCTACCCCCCTGCATTGGAAGGCAAAGTCTTAACCACTGGACCACCAGGGAAGTCCCAGGAACTGAGATCTTAATCATACAAGACTCTGATTCAAGACTTGGAACTTGGGAGTATTTCCAACTCAGTGTCCATTCCCCACGGTGAGGCAGGACTATGCCCCATTTTAGCAGGAAGTAGCCAGACAGGGCATCACCCCATTCCCTCAAAGATTTGGAGAAGGTTGAAACAGGGGTGGGGGATTAAAACTGAGTCATCTCCCCAGCCCCCAAAAGTGGACTCCCTAGGCGGAGTTTATGATTAACCTCTTTATCCAAAAGTTTATTCCCTTTCTTATCCCACACCTGTTCCCATCAAGACTGAGGAGTATCAAAGAAAAGGGGGAATTTAAAGTGAGTGGGGCACCGCAGGCCCCTCCCAGGTACAAGTCTTTCTGTGTCCCTATAGATAACAATCTGATACATAACTGAGCTCTTAACCAGGAACTAAAGCCACCACCCAGGCAGAGGACAATAACTTCAGGCTGCGCACAAGCACATGGACCCAGCCTGGTTGAAACAAGATGGCTGATGATTGAGATTTCTGGACCACCACCCTGTTACCATCAACCAATCAGAGGAAGGTCACACACCCTGCAGCCCTTCCCCCAAATTTTGCCTGTAAAACCACTTCCCTAGACACCACCAGGGAGTTCGGGTCTTTATAACATGAGCTGCCTGTTCTTTGCTTGCCCTTTGCAATAAACTTTGCTCCCAATTCCATTTCAGTTGGTTTGGCCTCACTGTGCACTGGGCACTCGAACTTGGGGTCTACAACACCAGTTCATATCCTTTACACCTTTAGTTAATATTTTAAAATTTTAGTAGGGGCTCTTTGTATTATTAAAGGGATTAACTCCCTATCATGTTTGTTACCATTATTTTCAGACTTTTGGCTTTGTTTATATAGTATGATGTTATTAGTTACTGGTTTCTTGTCTTTCATTATGAGGTTTCCAAACTCCAAGGTTAGATACTCTAAATTTCTCTAAATGTATTAGTTTTAGTATCTAGAGCTTAAGTCATCTGAAATTATTTTTTCTATGGCTTCTAGGGTTAATTTTGTTCTCATGCAGACGGACAGCCCATTATGTCAACATTTACTAAATCAACTAAATCTTTTCCCAAACTGAAAACACCTTAGTCCATATATTAGCTTTGTGTCTACACATACACCAAGGTGTGGGCAACTCTGTGCCATACTTCTATATTTGTCATCATCATACTTCCTATTTGCTTACTGTACTTCACAGTAAATTAATAAGAGGGCAAATCTCCCTTCACTGTGATCATTTTTAAATTTTTTCTTGGCTAGTCTTAGATAATTATGGTTTCAAGAGAACTTCAAAATCATTTGGTCTAATTCTAAAAACCCCCTTGGGGATTATGGTACTTTTTCATCTAAGAAATAACTTGTCTCTCCACATATTCACACTTCAGTTGCTTGTCTTTCAACAAGATCTTAACATAATTCTATCAGTCTCAAAATCATTCTTGTTAAATTTATTCCTAGTATTAACTGGTCATTATTTTGAAAAGGATTTCTGGCCCACACTCAATTTCCATTCAAACTTTTGCATTTAGAATAAGGAAAAAAGTTTTAGTCTGCCTTTCTCCCATCACTACACCAAATTCTCATGAATTCAACTTGTTTTCTAGATGAGTTTTCTGTATTTTGTGAGCACTCATATACTCTGCAAGTAATGTGATTCTGTCTATGTTTATAATGTTCTCATTTTCCTACCTTACTGCATTAAGGACTCAAAAACAAGCTTAAACAGAGCATCCTCTTCTAGTTCCTAGTTTTAGTGGAAACCGCTTATGTATTTTGCCATTTAATACAGTATCTTTACATTTCTGATCGTTTCTACTATGTTTAGGTAGTTTCCCTTCTCTTGCAATTTTCTTACCAAGTTTTTATTAAGACTGCTAAATATTCTCAAATGGTTTGTCACCTGTTAATACCAAATTATTTTATTATTTTTATAATGGATTGTGTTGATAATATAGATTTATGGATTGTGTTGATAACAGATTTAAGATTCATATCTTTATACTTAACTAAATTTTTTTTGAACATAATTGAAAATTCTTTAAACTGCTAGATTTACTGCTTGTAAATCTATTTTCTCAAAAAGGATAACATTAATTATGTTTTATAAATGATAAACAGTTGCAAGGACCTGGTATTTTTTTTAATGGTAGTATCTTAATGGCTAAGGGGCTTGCGTACTGCTGTCCCATAGACCAGGAACCCCCACCCCTTTAGAGCTCCAGGAAAACTCTCAGCCTCAAGAATTTTTCAGACTCCCCCTGGTGGCTGTTCTGTTCCCGAAAGGGAACTCCACAGTACTGAAGGTTTAGGTTTGCGGTTCTTGTTATATTTTTTTCTTAATCCATAAGTCAACCTAAGGAGCCACCAGGGAGACATGAATTTGAAACATTCCTCTAAAGTTACCCTATAAATTGCCCTTTAAACTCTCTAAACTTACTGTCTTCATCTACAAAATAGAAACAGTAGCCGCTTGATACAGATGTGAGGATTAACACTTTAGGCAGAGGGTCTGGCTAACAATGCAAACATTTGCAAACAATGGTAATTTTTAGCTCATTGTGAAAAGTCTGTCATGCTCTGAAGAACCTAAATTCTCCCTCTTCTTTTTCATGTGTACAGCATTATATTTTGACTTCCGTGTACACTACAGTATGCTCACTGCCAAAAGCATAGTTTCCATCCATTACCATACAGTTTGATCCCCTTTATCCATTTTACTCTCCCTTACCCCTTCCCCTCTGGGAAGCACTACTCTGTTCTCTGTATCTATGTATTTTTATTTGGTTTGGTTTGTTCCTTTATTCAAAATTTTTTTATATTCCACATGAGTGAAATCAGTATTTTTACAGTATTTTTCTTTCTCCATCTGACTTTATGCTAAGTGGAAATAATACCCTCAAGGTTCATCCATGTTGTCACAAATGTCAAGATTTCATTCTTTTTTTATGGCTGAGTAGGATTCTATTGTGTATATATACACCACATCTTCTTTATCCGTTCATCTGTTGATGGACAGTTAGGGTGCTTCCATATCTTGGCTATTGTAAATAATGCTGCAATAAACATGGAGGTGCACGTATCTTTTCGAATTAGTGTTACCCTTTTCTTCAAATAAAACACCCAGGATTGGAACTGCTGCATCCTCCCTCCCTTTTTAAACTTTCCAACAGTGTAAGTAAAATATGTACTTTCTTTCCCTTTTGCCCATAAAACTATCACAACTGCATTTTAGCATTGATATAATTTCTCTCTGTTGAAAAAATTAACACATATACCATGAAATCAAATTTGGATACACACATATTAGAGAACATGGGTAGGTGTAGGTAATTTACATAACATATGAAAGCATTCATCTGTATGTTTATAAAACTAGAGGTACACATTTAAGATTCTGGTCAAACAAAAATATGCATTTGCTTAGTTATCTTGCTCTACCAAATAATGTAGGTATGGGCACCTAACTTATGAATCCTCAAAATACAATACAAAATGTATCCTACAAACTATAATGATCGGTCAACTTACAAGCACAGTAGAATTTAGGAATTTATTTGCTTAGCAAGAAGCAATTATTCCTACATCAAACATCGTCTACACCCTCTAATTAAATACCTGAATTCCTTCTCAAAGACCCAGACACAGAGAGACTCAGGCTAAAGAGACAAAAGTCAAAAGTGGTGGTTGCCAGGTCATAAAAAGGTACAGGGCATCTTTTATACAAGAATGAATTAATGTTATTAAATTCAAAGAATCTGGAGTTAGCAATTTCTTTCTTTCTTTCTTTTTTTTAAACTATATGTACACACCTTCCCTGAATACAAATGTATATAGAACTCACATAAAGAGAATAAAGGATAGCAGAACAGGCTACCTCAAAATACAGTGCTTTGGCATATTGAACATTTTGAGCTGTAGGCACTTGAAAAACAGCAAATGTAGGGAGAGGCTTTCTCTGAACTCCCCTTTATCTGCCTAAAGACAGATCCTCCAAAAGGAATTCAACTGTCATAGATCCCCTCGCCGAGGAATTCAACCAGGGAAGATGGCCTCTTATCACAGCAGACGAGGCTGACACCACACCCAGACAAACTCTGTCACAAACTCTCTTTTTCTACTCTTCTAAGGGCCCTGTTCATTTTTCCTAAGTCATCTACTCTCCCTTAAGACACCTACGTCCCTCTGTCCCTACTAGGATCGTATTTAAGCCTCTGAGTTGCTCATTTTTCTGTGCATCTCCCATAAATACATGAGTTTAAAACATTTAATAACTTGTTATTCCTCTTGTTACTCTTTTATTACGGGGGTCTCAGGCAAGTACTAGAAGGGTAGAGGGAAAATTTTTCCTCCCCTACAAGATGACCTATCATCTTGATTATTTATCTTCTTAACCAATTGTACTTACAGCTGTTTTCAGAAGGCACATTTCTGATCAACATATTATCAATTGACATAATAAAAAACATTATCTGGTAAATATAATTACCTGATAGCAGTCTCCTTTAAGATTGTCTAGGACATCACCACATGTTTTTCGCATGTATTTCTTACATCCGTCAATCACCATTTGGTCAATGTTCGAAATATGTTAAGGAGAAATTTCCCCTGGATTTGGATGTATCAAAGAATTCTGAAATACACTTTTTAAAAAGGTTAAGATGAACATAACACTTTTTTAACACTAATTTGGGTATCATAAGTTTAAAAAACGATAAATGAGACAATGACTTCATTTGTGCACCAAGGACACTCAAAAGGAACTCAATTTTCTTCTAATGAAGAAGCCATTTCAGCAACTGCTGAACAGTAAACACAGTACAAAGGTTACTTGCTCTTGAATTCTCAACTCTGCTTCTTTGTTGGTGGCCATATAAAAAGGTACTGGTACTAAGTGGAAATGTTTGTTCAAGGTAGTCTTTATAACAAATTTACCTCGTAACATTAACTTGAGTCTTAAGACAAAAAACGAGGAAGAAAACAAAGCCCACTTAACTTGATCTCTTATACAACAAAGGATATCTCTACCATAGTGACCATCTTTGGTTTCAGTTTGACTATTTCACATAATATGCCCCCATCTCCGCCTCCTAGAATCAGTACATCTTTGCCAGTGTAATCTTCTTTGCCGCTGCCCATGATGGCCCGGGTATACGCCAGATCACTTTCCGCCAAATCTAGGGAGAAGAAACATCCAAAATGGTGACTCTAACCAAAGCCATACACCACCTGACTTATCATACCAGAAAGTGCTAGAATCTACAAAATTCAGAATTTTTCATTTCAATCTTTAAAAACCGCAGTATACAGAGGTGTTGTTTTTTGGTTTTTTTGGACTGTGGACTTTCATCAACCCTACTCATCTAACACCCAACATAAAATGTTCCCTACATAGATTATATACATATATACTTTAGTCAGTAGGAAGAAAATTCAGTCTTCAGCCTGTTCTGATATGATAATTAAAAAGCAATTGCATGTTTCCAGATGAAATATGAAGCAGAGTTGCTTCAAAAGAATATGAGAGGGAGAAAAGTAGACCAGAGTTCAGGGGAAACAAGATTGGCCAGGAGTTGATAATTGTTGGCACTCAATGGTGAGTATATGTGGGTTCATCGTACTGTTTTGTCTACTTTGGTTTGAAATTTCCCATCTAAAAGACTTCTTAAAAAATAAGCAATATAAAATAGATAACCAACAAGGACCTACTGTATAGCACAGGGAACTCTACTCAATATCTTGTAATAACCTATAATGGGAGAGAATATAAATAACGAAAAAATATATTTATATATATAACTGAATCACTTTACTGTACACCTGAAACTAACAACATTGTAAATCAACTATACTTCAATAAAAATTTTTTTTAAAAAAAGGCAATTATATTTTCTTTTGAAATACAATCTAAATACTAATCACTAAGAAAACTAAGGAAAAAAGAGTAACAAGACAAAATTTTCATGGCTCTACTATAAAACATGAAAGCCCAGACAAGCCACAGAGTTAATCCAATGTAAATATTCATCTCAAAAAAAAAAAAAAAAAAAAAACAACCCAGCAGGGCCACGGACAAATCTGGACAAATCCACAATGGTGGTATCTGTCAGGAAAACACAATCTAACACATTGTCACTTTGTCATGCGATTGGGGTAGGGATGGAATACTTACTAACATCCCCACTGAGGATGAGAATATTTCCAAATTGTTTTGAGTGTAAAATTTTAATGTTCTGGTAAGGTGAGTCTTCATCATATACCACTTCATCTATGTCGTACTCAACCAGGCGGCCATCTGCAGTGGGCCAGTATCTGTCAATGGCCCCTCCTCGAACTATGGGTGGTAATCTGGAAAAAAAGGAAAACAGGAATGAGCCTTAAAAGAAAGGCTGCTTAGGTGAGGCTGCCTTAAAAGAGGACCTGGGAACAAGCATGCACAGAAGCCACATGACCCCAGGCAGACTCCAATCTAAACCTTGCGCTTTGAGGTTTATACAAACATGGCCACTGCCAAATTTCAACACTGCTGTACATTAAGAATTTACTTTTTAAAAAACCTTTCTGGCATACTTTAAATTTTCCCTAAAAAAAGCTGGAGAAAATGGCCATTGCAGACATCATCCTTCACCCCCAAATGCTCCAGCAGGAATCTGTTAAGACTGCCTACATAGCTACTTTGTCACTACCACATCCATTCAAGTCCACATGGATGGAATACCAGCACCTAGTAAGGAATCCATGTTCAAGTATCCCCAACTGCCAATTATCTCCTTCAGAGCTATTCTACTTTTGAATGAAGAATTATATACTGTATTTTGCTCTTGTCCTTTTTTACCCTCATTTAATCGAAAATAGTCTGTTGCAGGAATAGACACAGACAGAGAATGGACTTGAGGACACGGGGAGGGGGAAGGGTAAGCTGGGATGAAGTGAGAGAGTGTCATGGACATATATACACTACCAAATGTAAAATAGATAGCTAGTGGGAAGCAGCCGCATAGCACAGGGAGATCAGCTCGGTGCTTTGTGACCACCTAGAGGGGTGGGATAAGAAGGGTGGGAGGGAGGCTCAAGAGGGAGGAGATATGGGGATATATGTATATGTATAGCTGATTCACTTTGTTATACAGCAGAAACTAACACACCATTGTGAAGCAATTATACTCCAATAAAGATGTTAAAAAAGAAGACAGTCTGTTGGCGTCCTCACCCCTTCCCCGTGTGTTTCATGACATTCACATCACAGCAAAGTCCAGACCAGGTGTTCTGCAGGAAATCCCTCAAGTGGGTTTGCCTGAAGATCTCTTCAACAGAGTCAAGTTGGCATATTATGCAAGCATCACATCAGGGGCACGAGGTGTGTTCCTGTCCTATTACTGGTGATGCTAAGTGTGACCACATGGTTAAAGCGGATGCCCACGAGATCCCTCCACTTGCAAAGGTACCTTTTTTCCCTTTGAAATTACTAAGCAGGGTGTGGAGCGGTCCTGTGAAACTGGGTCAAGGTCCTGATCTCTCAACACACCTTCACCAGTGGCTTTGGCATCTAGAAGATTCTTGCCTGAACCAATTATTACGAGAATAGCTGCAAACTGATGATTTTCTCATTCAGTTCTTTTTGTTAATACTGAGTATTTTAGATAGGGTGAATGTACTAGAAACTAACAGCAGAGAACACTACATGACAAGGAAAACCAGACCTGGAAAGGGGGCTTGGCAAATCAAGTGGAACACAAACAAGATGAGAACTCACTGCATACATAACACAACCGTGGGCAAGTCCTGTGTTCTCAAGTACAGTGGGGTTTACAGTAAACAAGCCACAGGTACCTAAAATGCTGGGCTGGGCTACCTCTGACTCACTCTGATAAGTCTTTGCTCTTCCGCTCACCTGTTTCCAAGAATACAGTCTGAACCTGTTAAAGGTTCATTCTATGAGGAAATACTAACATCTGCAAAAAGCACTGACTTTACAAAGCAAATTCCCATAAACTGTCATTTAATCCTAACTCCTCCTAATTTAACCACTTCTTCATCTTCCAGGAGAACAAACTCAGCTGTTGGAATTAGGCAGATCAGAGGTTTTTCTTGTAAAATGTGGCACCCCAAACAGGACAAACCCCGAGAGTAGGCAAACAGGACTTGGGGGAAGCCTCTTCCACCTCTCGCTGATGAGTGGTGGGTGGCATGAGGTGGGAGCATGAGCTTACCTGTGACACTGGATGAAAGTAACAAATAGCAACTCAAGGGCTTTCAGGGGAGGAAACCCACCCCTCGGGGTCGACAGCCAGCCAGCTACAGGCAATTACTGAACTATGCACAAACCCAAAGAAAACAATGTCCATTCTCAATTGTGTCAATGGTGCCTTGGGTGCAGGTAAGAAAGAGCTCTTTCCTCCACAGCAACACAGTGGTTTTTAAAGACATGCAAAGAAGCAAGGATCTTTAAGGATGGGGAAGCCATCCCCTTGATCATACCGAGCAGGACCCTGTGGGGCTCCTGGGCACAAAAGCCTTTCTGTGTCCCCCATTTCTTGATTACAGGAAACCGGGCTTCATTCAGCCTCCAAGACCTTCCCTGAGTGCCAAGGGGCAGTTCAAACAGATGCTAATTAGGGAAGGGAGGGGATACAGAGACAAGGGAGGAACAGTCAAGAGAAACAATAGTGTAACTCTGGGGCAGGGTCCTGGTTCCCCCCAAGGGATACACACACTGTAACAGTATCTTTGAGCTGCTTTGCAGATACTGAAGCCCCCACCAGGTGGGAGAAGTTAACTTCATGCTGCCCACAAGCACGTAGACCCCAGACTGGTTGGAACCAGAACGTGGATGATACTGACGCCCACTTACCTCCACCAGCCAATCGGAAGAATGTCCATGAGCTGATCACGCTCTCCTTGAACCATTACTATAACATTTCTCACTACCCCCTCCAAGTTGGGACACACAGTTTTGAGGGCATTAGCCCGCTGTGGCCCCCTTTGCCTGGCAAAACAATAAACCTATTCTTTTCTACTTCACCCAAAACTCTGTCTCCAAGATTTAATTCAGTGTTGGGGTACAGAGGCTGGATTTGGCTTCACTAACATGAAGCGCATCTCCCTGAAATGGGCTTTGGGAGATATTCTGGAGCCCTACATAACTCTTTTCAACCTTCACTACAGAAAATTGAAAATAGATGGTAGAGAGAAAGACAGAATATGTCCTGGGCCTCAGGTACACCGTGTAAATTGCAAGAATTTTTCTTTTCAACAAAACATTACTGATGTAACCTTGCTTTTCCTGTTCCTTTTCTTTTGAATAGTAGGATATGAAAATAAAGTTTCTAATAAATCCCATGGCTTCTTAATTCAGATTTAAATCATTGGCCACAGGGGAGTAATCATTTCAGATGTTACTGAGTCATTTGTTAATGATTCAGTCTCTAACAATGTCATTCCCCAGACAGAAAAGTGGCACCGTTCTTGTCCTTTTGAGGCCAAAAACAAAGGGCCTACAACAAAGTATTCCCAACAACTTCCTGCCCCCTCCACCCTGATTTTATGAAAAGATGTAAAAACAGTGACAAGGAAAAACAAGGCCTGTGCTGTGTTTTGAACTGAAAATCGGAAGTATAACTGCATTCTCAATTCAAAAACTCCCATACCAAAACCACGAAGGAACCAGACTTCTCATGAGTGCGGAAGCCCATAAATGCATTCCATCTATTTGCTCACTCCTAGAAGTAATCCCAATAAAAACCAGACCAATTTAAAAAAAAAAAAAAAAACAGGCATTTTGATGTTGGCCAATTCATTATCACCGAATTAAAGACACAGTGGGAACCCGTTCAATTCAGATGGACCAGGAAAGATTAGGAAAACTCTGTAAGCAGGAAAAGAGGGAAATTCCAGAAAAGAGCGTAGGTGTGGACAAGTTCTTTAAGGATGGGGAAGGGCCCGAGGACACGTAAGCTGAACTTGGGTGGGGTAAACAAGTCTGGGTGCTCCGACAGATTTCAATCAAGTGGCTGAGTTCTACACTGTGTCCTGCTCTCTTCACATGCAGTTTCCTGCTTTGTGTCCATGTTGGAGGTTAAACAACTTTCCAGTTATCTTACATCTGCCCTGGGGCTTTCCTCTAGGCTGATCAAATTTAGCAGGATGAGCCATTAAGTACTTAAACGTCCTTAAACAGCCAATAAGGACTCCCTCTGGTGGGAAGTGCCCTGAAATGGAGAAGTCTGTATTCTGGATGGTCACTTCCATCGGTGACGCCCCAACCTTACTAAAGTCTCTCTGTTTCTGCATCTGTGTGTTTGCCTTTATGAGCAACGGACAAGCCCACTTTTGAGGGCCTGGTAAGGAGCCGCCCAGGCAGGGCAAGGCCGAACCGCTCAGGATTACCTGCTGTGCAGCCATGATTAATTCCCAGGACCTACCAGACTCTATCCCTCCCAACAAACGTCAAAACTATTACTTCTATCAAAGCTCTTTTAACATCTGACACCACTGACAAATACCTCTGTTCTGTCCAACAGAACATTTCTGTCACCACAGAAATGTTCTTTATCTGTGTTGTCCAATATGGCAGTCACTAGCTAGTGACATGAGGTGAGACTGAGGAACTGAACTCTTTTTTATTAACTTAGTTTTGAATAGTCACATGTGGCATAGTGGCTGCACTCCTCAAGAAAGGTTAATGGTCTTCGTCTTCATCTGAAAAGAACCCACCAGGGGCTGCTCAAGGTGGGTGGCCTCTGAAATTCTTAGTACCTTGCAATATCAATGTCATCTTACCTGAAAGCACTGAGGCAAATTTTCTATCATCCCATGCTGTCAAAATCTCTTAAAACTGCTTAATTCTACTCTGGGGCCCAGAACTCTGAGGAAAGACAAGACAATCTTTTCTCTTTACTGGACAGGGTCGAGGAGGAGTTTTCTAGCTCCCCTTTGAGGTGCCAGCTCCACCTAATTCTCTGCGTTATACAGTTCCAGCCCCTTGGAATCACTGTACACTCCCTTCTGCCTTTGTTCCACTTTGTCTAGCATCTCTCTCTCTCATATACAGTTAGTCTTCTGTTGTAAGGGCCCACTACCTCAGTCTACCAAGTGGCCAGAAGCAGGACTTTGATCTCTTCTACATCTTAGACACTGCTCAGGGATAACACCACCATTCTGATTATTTTATCAATTAACCAAATATAAAAGAACATTCAGGAGTGGACTTACCGCTTCACCCGCTCAGTACTGTCCTGACTCAATTCTTTCATTCTTTCTTCTACTTTGTTCAAAAGCTGCAATTAAAAGAAAAGAAACGGGCTTATCAAATAAGCTGAGTGGAACAGCTAAATTCCAGAACAGACCAGGAGGTTGAGGCCGTGTTGACAGAGCTGTGACACTGGTAGATGCCCAGATACACTTGTCCTCCCCAACCCCTAAAGCAGCCTGCAGGCCTGGCCCAATTCCACACTCCCACGCCAACTAGCCCAACAAAGTGCCAACCTCACTTCAGCCTAAGGTACCAACAAAATAATGGCAAAGGAAAGGCTCAAGGATATTGCAGCTGTAACATCCTAGATAAAGGTTTACATTCCCTCCACTGCAAAGTAAAATCATAACTCAGTACTCAAGCAGTCAAGGGAAAGATGACAGCCAGGTTCCTAAAAACTACTGAGGAACAACTATTTTTCTTCTAAAATCACTTATCTGAAGGGAGGCAAGTTTAAAATTAAGTGAATATTTAAGATAAAATAGAAATTTTATTGAAAAAAATTAAGTGAAAGTCAGCAAATAGGTGAAAATAATTTTTTCATTAAACTGAGCAGTTTTTGTGATCCTCAAATACTTGAGTAAATAAAAGTGGAAAACTGACACTGTCAACTTCTTTGCCTTGCGCATCACCGTCGTAACTCTGAAGGTCCAGCAACACCAATCCATGCGGGTAAATTCTCAAATTGGCAAAGCTACAGAGGAAAGCATAATTTTAAGGTTAGGAATTGTATCACGGCACTCAAAAGAAAAAAGACACCAACCCAGTTAAAAGGCAAAACCACTGCTCTTTTTTTCCCTAAATTACATAATTATCCCTGTTGCTTTCTCATTAGAGCCTCTTCATGGGGGCAGGGAAGCCAATCATTTAGTGTAGATTTTAGAGAGCCATCAAGTGCTAAGGTTTTCAAAACAGGTTCTTGGGTCCAGAAAGTGATTCAGCAGCAAGTTCTATGAATGTGATTTTTAAGAAGGTTCCTCAGCAGTGATTGACTCCTCCTTAAAAGGAAGGGAGGGTGGTGAAGGGCAAACTGGGTTCTCCCAATTACCCTCAGAGTTCAAAACAGAGCCGTGGTTTTTCTTTTGTTTGTTTGTTTGAATAAATTTATTTATTTATTTATTTATGGCTGTGTTGGGTCTTCGTTGCTGTGCGCAGGCTTTCTCTAGTTGCGGTGAGCAGGGGCTACTCTTTGTTGCGGTGCACAGGCTTCTCATTACGGTGGTTTCTCTTGTTGCGGAGCACGGGCTCAAGGCACACAGGCTTTAGTAGTTGTGGCACGCGGGCTCAGTAGTTGTGGCTCGCGGGCTCTAGAGTGCAGGCTCAGTAGTTGTGGCACACGAGCTGAGTTGCTCCGCGGCATGTGGGACCTTTCTGGACCAGGGCTCGAACCCGTGTCCCCTGCACTGGCAGACGGATTCTTCACCACTGCGCCACCAGGGAAGTCCCCAGAGCCATGTTTTTCTGACTGCAAGCAGGTGGTGGCTAAATTCACTGAGCTCGGGGCCTGCAAGCCGGATCCAGCCCCCGGCATGTTTTGTAAAGCCTGCAGATTAAATATGTTTTTTTACATTTTTAAAGAGTTGCTTAAGAAAAAAGAGGGAGTATGTGACAGAGATCTTATGTAGCTCCTCACAGGAAAAGCTTTAACCTCTAATTTAGTGTATCTGACCAGCTTTTTTATGAAATAAAGAGTCTATCACACATGTGTAAGAATTATCTGAAGAAACTTTTCTTTCAATTAGACATGTATATTTGTATATATGCAGATGTGTTATGTGCACATCTGATATAAAATCACTTCTTACTAAAAGGTGTGGTTAAAGAAACGTTTGAATGATACTAAATAAGATGAAGAGTTCTGTTTGGAGAATACGGGCAGTGTGCTTGGATTAAAAAATAAATACAACTGTGGGACTTCCCTGGTGGTCAGTGGTTAAGAATTCACCTTCCAATGCAGGGGACACAGGTTCAATCCCTGTTCGAGGAACTAAGATCCCACACGCTGCAGAGCAACTAAGCCCGTGCGCTCTAGAGCCTGCGCAGTACAACTAGAGAGCCTGTGCTGCAACACAAGATCCCGCGTGCTGCAATGAAGATCCTGCGTGCCGCAACTAAGACCCGATACAGCCAAATAAATAAAATAAATAAATATTAAAAAAAAAAATACAACTAGTTAATTTTCACCTTCAGCCCTTAAATGGCCTCAAAATCAAGTTCAGGCCCAGGACACCACAAACTCATCTGCACCTGCACGAGCTGACCATCCCCACCCACCACCACCACCAGCCACACAAAGGAGAGGGGCCAGGGGTAAAGGAAGGAGAGAGAAATGCCACCTCTTAACCAGCCAGGTGGTTCTAGCAAAGAATCCCCCACCAGAGAACCTAGGAACACAGAGAATGCCGAAAGGTAGAGTCAAACCTCACCGGATTAAAACCGGAAATAAAGAAAGAGGAAGAGTTGCAAGGGGGAGAAAATGGAGACCAAGAAAAAAGGTGACTGAGGACCAGGACCACACACAAAGGGGTCATTAACCAGAAGTCAGGCCAGAAGCCCGGCTGGGAGCTGCAGTCCCTACCCTGAGCCGACAGGTGCCTGGGCATGGAAGAGAGGAGTGAGGTTTCACGACAGGCCGCATGGGGATGGGTCCCAGCTAACCAACTGAGAGGAGAGGAAGACCAGTGTGGAAAACAAGGTTTTAAACTAAGCATGTTAGGGAATTCCCTAGTAGACTAATGGATAGGACTCCGTGCTTCCACTGCAAGGGGCCAAGTTCCATCCCTGGTTGGGGAACTAAGATCCTGCAAGCTGTGCGGCACGGCCAAAAAAAAAAAAAAGTAAACTAATAAGCATGTTAATTTTTCTCTTTTTTTTGCTTTCAGAACCAACTTCCAACAGCTCTCATTACTCAAAAACTCCCTTCCAGGAAGAATCCTAAGCCTTCTAGAAAACTGGGATTGGTGTCTAGGGCAGAAGATTCAAGAACTGAGGTAAAGAGGTTGGTTGCGCCCAGCTGCAAAGGCCTTTAGGAGGTGGTAAGAGATGCAAGGCTTCACCTGGAGTGGAGGAGGAACCTACCGAGCTGGGAGAGAGGCAAGGTCTGATTGCTGTGTCCCCAAATGACGGACCACAGCTAGGACAGTGAGACATGGGGGCAGGGAGGATGGAAAAGAGAGGCTGGAGGGTGCAAGGCCAGCTGCAGACCTCCGCTTCTATGGGACTCACCATTAACTGGGCCAAAGCCCGAGGACGGAGGCAGTAGAGGGTTTGGGTCACCCTTGAGAAGAAATCATTTTAGATACGTTGGAGGTATCTGCTACAGGCATATATGGACGTTTGCTACATAGTCAGAAACAACAATCACCACCACAGGGGTGAACCATGTACCCTTATAAAGAAAATAATGGAAGCGGGGCTGAGCTCAAAAGTACAAGTTTCCCTCACCTCACAGCATTGTCTTCTGGGCCTCTGTAAGATTGGGGGGGGGGGTCTTCTTTTAATTAGAAAAACAAGGGAGAGAATATAGGACATTAATGAAGCCATGTGGAATTCTAGAACTTAGAGAACGGAATGAAAGCCATCAAAAATACCCAGAGTTCACATTTTAAAATTAATAGTGCAAATTACTAAGAATCTTAACGGTTTTACACACAAGACAGTCTAGAAGATACAAACCAAGACTTAGGGAAATGCAAAGAGCTCAATGCACCAGTGTCTTCTGTTATCAGTCATTTCCTTTCCCAGTCTTAGGTTGACTTTCATTTACATATTGATCAGGTAAAAAGTCTAGATCATCTATAAAGTCTTAAGGAGAAAAAACAAAAAAACAAAAACAGCACCTGGATCCCTTCAGCTTCCTGTCAAGCTACTTGCAGACTTTCTCATCCTGAATTTGACTGCGGTCTGCGTTAATTGATAACCACTTATTACAGTGCTTCTCACAGTGGGGTCAGCTGACCGGCAGCATTGACATCCCCTGGGAGCTTGTCAGAAATGCTATTTGGGGTGCTGCCCCAGACCTGCTGCAGCAGAAACTCTGGAAGTGAAGCACGGCCATCTGGATCACTGCCTGCCGGTTCACACTGCTTATGCTGCCCAAGGGTTCTGGGTCTTGGCCCCACAGAATCACCAGGGGGTGTTTGGAGAAACCGCGATGCCCAGTGGCCTCAATCTCTGGGGGGAGTGCCTGGGCATGGATTTTGTGAAGGCATTCCCAGGCAATTCTACTGTGCAGCTAGAGCTGAGAGGCACTGAATTCTAGCCCCCTCCTCAAAGATGCCAAAGGAGGAAAGAAAAAAACCAGGACACCACCCCACCACCGCCCTTTACACACACATCCACCCACACACACAAACACACATCCCCCCCCACACACACACACTGCTGAAGTGCTCAGACCTGGAGGAGCACTCAAGGCCGCCTCACCTGCCGTTTTTGTTTATGTAGGTCGCTAAATAGCCATGGTCCTGCCAGGTGTGCACCGACTCCGTCATCCCCCGCTCCTGGAAAATGGACTGGAGGCCTTTCAGAATGGTCTCACCATCAGCTGGAGAACAGGGGGAGAAGGCAAGATGGTCAGAGTGAAACATTCAGAAGCAAAGCCAGCGAGGCACAGTTTGATGAATGAACTTTTAAGAAAACCTGAACAGAGCTGCCAGGGTCGTTTATTGCCTTTGTCATGAACGTTCTGAACCCTACAAGGAGAGGCTTCAGATTACCGGGGAACAAAATAAGAATGGCAACACCAACCACAAAATAGCTGTGCCAAAAATGCAGACAGATATTCAGCAAACTAGAAATAGCCTAACAAAATATTCAGGCTAGCCAGAAACCAGAAATACAAACACAATAAAAGACATTCCACTTTAGCTTAAGTAAGTTAATGAGGATACAAAGTACTAGAAAAAGAATTCCATCCACTGTTGATGGGTATCATAAACGACTTCAAAACTTTTGGCTTTGTGTTCCAGGTGTTCTACAATAAGGATGGCTTGCTTTTATTATTGGAAAAAATAAATGGCGCCACTCAGTAACCTATCTCTAACTGGTAGAAACTGAACAACAATTCAATATGGTACAAGCTGCTAGCCGTTGTGACCCCATCTCCCATCCCACCCCCTGCTACCAAAGTGGAGCTCAGGTCAAGGACTGAGGTCAAGGTTACAGAAATTGCATTAACCGCTGTAGGTTCACTTGAAGCCACAATCTTCAAGAACATCCATCATTATGATATTTAGGTAAAAACAAAATGCAATTTATTCTTATCTAGTTGTATGTGCAAAAGTACTCACTCCTTGAGAAGGGTAAGATAAAGAACCAAGATGAGACAAAAGGAATTAGTGAGTACTGTCTCAGGAGCCCTCCACAGGCTGGTGCTTTTTCCACATGAAGAAAAAGAGTAGGGGCTGCAAAGCATCAAAACAAAGCATCCCTGTGACCTGAACCGAGGGCAAAAGAAAAAAAAACAAGATCCACAGCTGACCACAGTGTGGTTTCACAAGAAAATTACACTAGAATTCCTTCCATAAACTAAGGAGTGTCAAAACAGACTGGAAGGATTTCCTCAGTCTACGCAGGAGTCCATCTCCAATGACATCTGAACTATGCTCCCAACACCTTCCGGTGCACGATAAGAACGAAGGCCACAAACCGGGTTCAGAGGCCAAACTGGGCAGCACATGTGTCTTATTCTGGCCTACGCAGACATTTTTAAAAATGTAAATTGCCACTTAAAAAGCAGATGATTTCATCCACCCCAACTGTCGTTGGTGGAATAGTGGCCCCCAAAAGATACGTCCACACCCTAAGCCCCAGAACTTGGGAGTGCGACCTGATTTGGAAAAGGGTTTTTGCAGATGTAGTTAATTTAAGGATCTAGAGATGGATCATCCTGGAGCATCCAGGTGGGTCCTAATTCCAGTTAAGTCCTTATTAGAGACTGAGGCCTAGAAGACACAGGGGGGAGGGGGAGGGGGGAGGGGGAGGAGAGGGGGAGGGGGAGGAGGAGGGGGGAGGGGGGAGGAGGGGGAGGAGGAGGGGGGAGGAGGGGGAGGAGGAGGGGGGAGGAGGGGGAGGGGGGAGGAGACAACACGACAACAAAGGTAGAGACTGGCGTGAAAATGGCCACAAGCGAAGAACACGTGGAGCCAACAGAAGCTGGAAGAGGGAAGCAAGGACTCTCCCCTAGAGCCCTTAGAGGGAGTAAGTGTGGCCCTGCTGATACTCTGTTTTCAGACTCTAGCCTCCAAAACTGGGAGAGAACACGTTTCTGTAGTTTTACGTCACCCAGTTTACAGTACTTTGTTACAACAGCCCTGGCCGACTAATATACCCACCAAAAGTCCTATTTTAACTCTGCTTAACAAACAAAAGCAAATGGAGTAGCAAAAATGGCAGTGAAGGAGTAGTGATTTTTTTAATCTTCTCAACCTCCAAACACGGAGCAATTAGGATAGCACAACCAAACCTCACAGACAACATTTAGAACAAAACTAAATGACAGACTGCATCCCCAAACAGCACACCAGGAGTAGGTAGAGACAAGTAGCCCCGGCCCAGAGACCTGGTGGGGTACCAGCAAGTGTGAGAGAAGTGAGCAGAGCGAAGGGAATGCAACCCCCCATAAAAATACCAACAGGGGTTCACCCAAGAGGGAGGCAGCGAGCGTCCAGCAGGCCGCGGGGACCTGGGCAGGGTCGAAGAGCGTGGGGGGAGCCACGCCCTGTGCCCGGCCAAAATGACCTGAGGCCCCTTCAGGAAGAAGCCCCGCATCGGGAAGGGACCACCGGAGCAGCGCCCACACCGCCGCCCCACCCGAGCACAAGCACCGCCCAGCACGAGCAGCGGCCTCCTGTCTCATTTGGGTCTCCCTCGTTCCCAGCAAAACTGTGCCTTTGGGAAACTCATTTGGCAAAGAATAATCTAGCTGGCTTTGCTACTCTGGAACTGGTTTCAGGAAATTAAAAGGGGGAGGCCTGAATTATATCCCCCAGAACTGTGGTTTTAAGACTGAATTCAGCCCCTGAAAAAAATTTCAATTTCAAACTTGATACAAAGAACTGACCTCATTCCATTTGTGTTTGTCAACGAAGCCTGGTGGGGTCGGGCCACCGTGGAAGTGACTGAGCTGCGGGGCGGTGGAGACAAGTGCGCCCAGCAGTACTTGAATTGTGACTAGGAAAGCCACTATGCAATTATTCAATCCCTCCCTGGCCAGAACAGATGTTTTCTGTTTTGAAAGTGTATAAAACAAATCATCACTCCCGGTAAACGGCCTCAAGACCAGGTTCAGCTGGCACATCACAAAACAGGACACAAAACCCCCATGCTGGTGAAGAGGGCTGTTGCAGGCAGGGCCACCCTGCGGATCGCTGGCCAGGCTGTGCACCGAATGAGGGCCCTGGAGCTGAGCTGGAGCAAACTCTGTCCCCTGGGCAGGAAAAGGGGGTGTCTTTGTCTGATACACGCAAAGCCCTTGACTGCTGGCCAAGCCCAGCGTGGCGACCATCCCCGTTTTCAAACTGGCACAATTAGCAGAAAGGCACTGAGTGGGCTAATGGAGGCCCTCCAGCCAGGTTTCAAACTGAAGGAAAACACATTACAAAAGAGATCCAGTTTAGTGTTCCCTTATTCCTATACTGTGGGCTTACACCCCCAGTTCAGTACAAACAGCCCGGGTCTGAATGATCCTGCTGGCTGTCGCCACCGCTCAGTCCCTGTGGCCAGAGTGTGCCGGCCCTGCCAGGGACATGGGGACCATGCCGTTCTGCCCACTGTTCACCTCACTTCATATTCACCTTCCTCCTGACCTGGGGGCTCCCCTGTCACCCAAGCTGCTCCCAGCCCTTGGAGAGGACTCCAGAAAGCAGAGCTGGAGCTGAAACAACTACCTAGCATCTCTTTTCCAGAACCAAGGTTTTAAGATGAAAACTGGAAACCAAAGAAATGAGATCCACTAGCCTTAACAAGGTAGCTTCCTTGGTCATCTTGATCTCAAGTGTTCAACAAATGTTTTGTGGGTAAATGAAAATCTCATCTAGCTAAATTAATCATCCTTATTCCTGTATCTCTGCAGAGCCTCTGGAACACCTAGACCAGTGGTTTTCAATCCTAGCTGTGCATTATAACCACCTGGAGAGTTATAAAACTTCTGATGCCACATCCTAGACCAATTAAAGAAAAATCTGGGGGTGGAACCCAGGCAACACTTTTTTAAAGCTCCCTGGGAAATTCTAATGTGCAGCCACGTGTGAGAACCACTGATCTAAACCACTAGATAAAAAAAGAAAAATAAACCCCCACTAACTCCAAGCTAACTACACTCCAGTCACCAAAAGGTTATAGAAAATATTCAACACAACAGGAGGCCTGAAAAAAGTCCAAACTCCCTGCCAGCTATAGCCACAGGTAACCCATGACAGGCCCCCAGAAAATGCTCTGAAATTAATTATCCAATTTCAACCTTTATGCCTGTCTAGTAAGGAGCACGTAACACGACCAAACAAAATGGGCTTGCTCTATCAGGGTTCCTCGACGCGGGTTGAAAATACAGTGTAAATGACTTTCCTGTTCCTTACAGGACTTTTGATAATCCCAGCCATACCCACTAAATACAAGAAGAGCCTGCCTTTGTTAAAATAAAAAAAAAAAGACCCCACACCCCAATTTCCCAGGGGCAGAAGGGAGGCGGGCAATGCAGTCCCTTGAGAACTACTAGATGCTCTACACATGCGTGAGCAGGAGCCTGGGGTCAGAGCGCACCCAAATTTGGGAACACAAAATAGAGATGCCTAAGTGCCTATGAATCAGAAAATATGAAAATAGATTCAATGCTAAAAGAGATATAAGCACACTGCTTTCAGGTAGACATGGTAATCTAAACTAGGCTAATAAAATGTTGCTTGGCACAACTTCTTAGAAAACTGCACAGGCAAGAATGATGTGCAACTAGTGAAGCACTCAGAGCCTTCCAAAGTGCTCAGAAACACAGAGACCTGTCCCAGGGCGAATGTGTCCTTTGTCCAATGGGCAACTCAGTGTCCTCGTTTCCAGACCACTGCCCACTTTGTGTGTGTTTATTCAACAATAACTTAAGAAGAATCAACTTGGAGGTCTATTGGAGGTCTAGTCCAAATTAAATATACCACTGTCAAAAGAAGACAAGGGAAGACAAGGTTTCATCTCCCTGCCTCATTTTGTCCCAGGGATCCATTTATAGGGCTCTCTTGGAGAATGAACCTCATTCCTCTGACCCTGGCCATCAGCTCCAGACAGCCGAATCCCAAACCTGTACATCCAGCTGCAACCTGCCTCTCACCCAAATGCTCACCACACTGTCCAGACTTCCCCACTCCTTCCCACCAATGGTTAATACCCCTCTGCCACTTAAGATCCCCCTTAACGGTCCCCTGAAGCTTCTCCCACAAGTCCCCCACCACAGCCTCTCTGCACCACTCAAACTCACTGGCCTCACTTACAGACCTCATTTCATCAAACATAAAATGGAGGCACCACTTCACAGGGTTCCTATAAGGAAGCCAGCACCAATGTTCGAGCTCTCCGTACCTCACAGTCAGGCACTGCCATTTAATCATTACCCATCAGGTGGGCAGCCCTGTGGACATAAGTAGATTAGCTGTGCCCCCCAACCTTACTAGCCCAAGTAGAAAAGAGAGTCCCACCCAATAAAAATCTATACCAGGCGCCCTGCTTCAGTTAGATTCCCTCTTCCTCAGCTTCAAGAGGTTAAAATACTGTAACCTCCTTAACTAAGTGAATTCCACTAGAGAGGCTGCCCTCAGGAAATAAGCAATTCTCACACTTCCAGAAAAACTCTGGGACTCTCCACCCCGTGACCATGACTTGTGCCTTTAAGTCTTTTCCAACTTCAAACACTTCAACTAAGAAAACTCATAAAGTATGAGGGCTTTAAGCTACACAATGCCAAGTCTCTGCCGCTGCAGGGTCATCACCCTGCACCAGCTGCGGGCCAGAGCCACACTAGTCCCCTCTGCAAAATTAGGTGGCTGCATTCCTCTCTGCTCTCTCACATTTAAGCAGCACCTGGCTTATAAAATTAGAAGATGAATTTCTATTCTTGCTAAACGTTATCTTTATATGCGCTGGAAATGCCACACTTCACCATCAAGGACCACCTCCCCCCCAGTTGTACTGTCTCCTAGGTCTCTCTCTCCCACAAAGCTCGGGCAATTTAAGCTCCAACAGGTGGTTAATTATTCCCATGGTTGCACCATGCCCAAGTGGTGAGGCCCAAAACCCAGCCTCCTTCCATCCCACCTCCCACTCCCCAGACCCTGGAATTTCCAGAGCCCCCTGATGTGCCTCCTCCATGCACACTTCCCATTTACCATCCAGGTCAGAGGCCCCACCCCTCCTCCCGCCTCCCCCTCTCAGAGATCTGCGCTCAGTGGGAAGATGGCCCCGAAGCTGTTGGCAGATCCGTTTGCAGCTCCCTGCAAGGGGAAACATAAATGCAGGTATCCTTTCCCAAAAACCCCAGACTCTCATGTCACAGAACCTATGAGCCAGGCTTGGGTTGTGCAGTTTACCAGCTTTCTGGTCTTCTCAACAAACCCCTAAACCTAAAAGAGGAAGATAAGGAAAATGGACTCCAAATACAGTTTGAACTCATTCAAGTATCTGCTTTAAAAATCCTCTCAGATATTCTCATCTTCACAGTGGTGTGTTCACAGGACAGTATGCATTGGTCAAAACTCAGAACTGTACACTGGGGACTTCCCTGGTGGCGCAGTGGTTAAGAATCCACCTCCCAATGCAGGGGACACGGGTTCGAGCCCTGGTCCGGGAAGATCCCACATGCCGTGGAGCAACCAAGCCCGTGCGCCCCAACTACTGAGCCTGCGCTCTAGAGCCCGCGAGCCACAACTACTGAAGCGCACGCACCTAGAGCTTGTGCTCCGCAACAAGAAAAGCCACCGCAATGAGAATCCCGCGCACCACACGGAAGAGTAGCCCCCGCTCGCCACAACTAGAGAAAGCCCGCGCGCAGCAACAAAGACCCAACGCAGCCAAAAATAAATGAATAAATAAATAAAAATTAAAAAAAAAAAACGTACAACCAGCATCCTACTTAATGGTAATAGACTGAATGCTATCAGTAAGGAGGCAAGGATGTCTCAATAAGGCCTAGAGGTCAAGATGTGCCCAAGGTTACATACACATTTAAGGCCTGTAAGTGGTAGAGCTAAGAGCTAGGATCCAAACTCAAGCAGCCGGGCTCCAAAGATCCAGTGCTTTTAATCATGACACTGTGTTGCCCCCTGATTAGTTAAATATGGGACAATAAGCCATTTGTCCCAGACACCAAAACATCAACAGGTTATCTACTTGTGATAAGATGAGAGATCTGGGTTTCCCCCTTTCTATTTCCCTACACCCTGCAGGTAGTCTAAAATGAGCACATAACTTAAACAAAAACATGTAAAAAGACAAATGCATAAACCATTATTTGAACAGCTTCTGGAGTTTCTTCAAGCAAAGCCATATCCTTCATCAAAAGAAAAAAATATACATGGGAACTCTTAAACAAAAAACATTCACAAAATGCCTTTTTTTTTTTTTTTTAAGACCTATCATATTCCAAAGGGAATAAACTGATAGTAAGCTCTTTTTCTCTCCAACCTAGACAAACCCCACTTAGGAACACTTGGACTGACAGGCCCATGATCCCCTTCCTCACAACCCCAGACCAACTGGGCCACTTAGCTGCAGCATTAAACAGTTCAAAAATTCAGTGTTAAACCATTTATAAAACCTACACCACTACTGTTTCCCCAAGTGTGATCCATGGCACTGGTTCTAAGAAAAAGGGTCCCATGAGTAAGTCATAGGATGTAATGTACAGCATGGTGACTATAGTTTTAATACCGTACTGCATATGTGAAAGTTACTAAGAGTAGGTGTTAAAAGTTCTCATCACAGGAAAAAATAATTTTCAACCTATGTATGGTGACAGATGTTAACTAGACTTATTGTGGTGATCATTTCACAACACATACAAGTATCGAATTACGATGCTGTAATTAGTTGTAGCCTGCAACTAATACAATATTATGTGTCAGTAACACCTCAATAAAAAAAAGAGAAAGGGCCCCATGTTGAACCCAGTTTGAGAAATCTTCTAATATTTTCTAGAAATTCAGAATGCCCATTATCCTATCGGTCTTGCTTGACCACTGTGATCTGCAGTCCTTCAGAAGAGACAATTTGGTGCTAAATGTAACAGTATCCTAGAAGTTGCTCAGGATTCTCACAGGAGAAATTTCCATTCCAGGGAAAACAGTCATGCAACACAAACCCATGGAAGTGTTATCTTAAAAATCAAAATGTCTTCATAAAATTCTGCTTTAGTAACTTAGAGAGGTCCTTTAAGTAGACCAACCTTCAAATCACATGCCAACCCTTTATTTTCTGCCTCTTCTTCTGCCAGCAGAACTTGCCTTATCTTTCAGTAAGTGAAATTCACACCTCTTTATAACAGATCATCTTTACCCACTGGCACAATTTCAAAGTACTCAGCGCTAAGTACTGCAATTAGTGTTAAGTGTTTTATGTATCATTTGACACTCTTCCAAACATTTTATTGGACATCCCACCCAACAACACAGTGTGTGGGATATTGGTATCACTGGTGCCTTCACGCAAAGGGCGAAATTAAGGTACATGGGAAACTACCCAGAGGGTCAAGTCAGCTCAGGAACCCAGAACATGCTCCTGGCTCTTACCAGCTCCTTTTGACTTTGCCACTTAGCCCATGAATGCCTTTGATCACAAGTGCGGCCACTAACTCAGGGGCTCATTCCAGAACACAGGTGACATCATCAGTTTAACGAACTGCAGGCCCACCACAACTTTGGGCTCCAGAGTTGCCTTTTTCCTGGGGTCTGGAAAAATGCCCAGTCGTAAGGGTTTAAAAGAGCATTTGTGCAATGGTTTACATACTTGGCTGGCAGAATTCAACTGAGGAGGTTTCCTGACTTTTCAAAAGAACTGAGCCTGTAATTAAACTACCATGAAATGGTGGTTGGAGCCGCAGCACACACCAGCAGGCTTAGGTTACAACTGCAGTGAAATGGTGGATTAAAACGCGCAGAGCATGCGTGACTCCAAAAACTAAACTCAATAATAGCTTTCTTGAACACGTTTTTAAACAGAGGCCCAACCACAATCCAGTAACTTTCGAGCTAATCCTTACGTGCCAAGGGTTAGTATAAACACGGTGGTCTCAATTCAAATTATAAAGCCCGTAATGCCAAATCTTACCCAGGGTCCCAAGTCCAACACCAAAAGCTCTAACTTTTCAAAGCTATGAGAGACCACAGCACTTCAGTCTACCTCCCAAGAAGGTAGGGAAGGCCTTTGAATGCTGATTCAAATATGGCCAATTTCATTATACAATTAAGAGGATACAAAGATTCCAGGACTTCCCTGGTGGTCCAGTGGTTAAGAATCAGCGCTTCCACTGCAGGGGGCACAGGTTTGATTCCCTGGTGGGGGAACTAAGATCCCACATGCCAGGCAGGGAGGCAAAAAAAAAAAAAAAAAAAAAAAAAAAAGAGGATACAAAGATTCCAAATTGGTAACTCCTCCAGTGCAAAACAAAACTGGCTTTCCCCCACAAAAACAAAACAGACAAAACACCCTAAAGACAAATCATCTACCAGTTGCTTATTAAATTGGAAAACACTCTTTTTAAGAAACATCACCTGCAGAGCTTCAGATTACTTGAAAAAATACCTCCCTTGTTAGCTGGGGTGGGGTGATTGTTCCTAAATGCCTGGATTATGGAATCAATTTCTAAAACAGCTGTTATCCCTTCCAAAGCATTTAAAACAATAGAGAACTACCAAGTAGGAACTAGATGAGGCTTTTTGATATAAAGCACAAACTAATTTTACCATATACCACCTCTACAGGTTTAAAGACAGAGGTATAACTGCGGAACTATATTCTAAAAAACCATTAAGGTTTACACAATTTTTTAATGGCAAGCTCACAAAATGAATTCCCAGCAATGTGCAATTATTCAGCCTGGGGTCAAATAGAGCATGATCAGTGCAATTAAGACTCTTGCAGAGTTGGGGAAAAGGGAGTTTTTTTTTAAATCCCAACAAAGCAAAGGAGCATGCCAAATGTAGGCAGACTCTAACAAGGGACCTCCCCCAAGCAATCCAGAAAACATTTTCAAAGACAATTAAGGTATGAGAGAACACCTACGTCACACAGAAAAATACCTTCCCCAGAGCTGTTAGAAAATTCTGAGTCCAGGTTCTACTTGGAAGCACAAGGACTGTGAGACTCAAGTGTGTGTTGGGTGAGGATGGAGAATCGGGTAGAAATGGACCTTCATGGACCTTGGAAGTGCTGATAAGGAGTTTCAACTTCATCTGTAGAGTAATGAGGACTCACAGGAGGGCTTTTAAATGGGAAAAGGGACAGGGATCTGTTGCGTTTCTGTTGACTGAGCCCTTCCCAAACAAGGGAGGGAGACAAGTAGGGAGACTGTGGCCAAGGGCTGTAGCCAGGAAAAAGGTGAGCAAGGAATCTGAGAGGGCAGCAGGTAGAATCCCTAGGACTTAATGACGTGGATGGGTGCCTGGAAGGTTTCTGATACACGGGGCTTTTTTGTTTTTAATGAGGATCCTATTATACTGGTTCTCATATAATCAGCATCAGAATTGCTGGGAGGAAAGCTGGTTAAAAATGTAAATTCCAGGTACTACCCTCCCCTCAAAGACTGTGATTCAAGTCAGTCTAGAGTGGGGCCCACGCATGCATTTTCCCATTCATCAGCCGCCCAAGGTTTCATCGTTAAAGCGGGTGTGGGTGTTCTCTATCACAGTGGTGGATAAAGTGTGATGGGACAATCATAATGCTGAGGGCGTAGGGAGAAAGCTTTTTCTACTCTTGAACAAAAGAACAAAAAAGCTAGATGCAATCAAAACTTGTTTAGGTTTTATGCTTATAGTTATAGCTATTTAAAATACACGAAGGTGGGCTTCCCTGGTGGTGCAGTGGTTGGGAATCCGCCTCCCAGTGCAGGGCACACGGGTTCAAACCCTGGTCCAGGAAGATCCCACATGCCGCAGAGCAGCTGGGCCCGTGCGCCACAACTACTGAGCCTGCGCTCTAGATCCCGCGAGCCACAACTACTGAGCCCACGTGGCACAACTACTGAAGCCGGCGCGCCTGGAGCCCGTGCTCCACAGCAAAATAGGCCACCGCAATGAGAGGCCTGCGCACCTCAACGAAGAGTGGCCCCTGCTCACCGCAGCTGGAAAGGGCCCGCGCGCAGCAACAAAGACCCAACGCAGCCAAAATAAATAAATAAAATAAATTTAAAATACACGAAGACAGTGGGAGGGAGACGCAAGAGGGAGGGGATATGGGGATATATGTATACATATAGCTGATTCACTTTGTTATACAGCAAAAACTAACACAACATTGTAAAGCAATTATACTCCAATAAAGATGTTAAATTAATTAATTAAGTAAGTACATGAAGATGATATGCTTCCGCCAGAAAGGAGCTCAATAAATACATGGAAGAGCGGGAGCTTGGTGGAGAGGTCCAAGATGGTTCAGGAAATGGGGGGGGGGGGTCACCTGAAGCCACAGGCTTTGCTCGGTAGGAAGTGCTAACTGGCCCCAGTGCAAACCTCAGGGGAAGGTAAGGCCCATCCTCCTTCCCTGCACCACGGACACTTCCAAAAAGAACCAGGGAAATTTTGCTGATGATTTGTCATCCAGATCACTGCAACAACCTGGTTAGAACTTACACCAGGGATTCTCTACCCCAGCACCACAGATATGTTGGCTTGTCAATGCTGTGCACTGTAGGATGTTTAAAATCACCCCTGGCCTACTAGATGCTGGTAGCACCTCCCAAGGTGAAGAGACAAAAAAGGTCTCCATATAGTGATAAACTGGGGGGGGGGGGGGGGGAGGGCGGGGGGGAGGGCGGGACACGCAGCCATTGCCTTAACTAAGAGGCTTCATGGTTGTGGAATTAACAAAGGACTTGGAATCAAATAGACAGGGCTTTGAATCACAGGTAGCCCACTTAAAAGGAGAAAAACTTCAATGGGCCTATTTATTCATCTTTAAAATGGGGATAAAACCCACCATAGGGCTGTTGTGAGGATTACATAAAATAATGTGTTATGCGCTTAGGGCAATGCGTAGCCCAGGAAGCAATTAGTAAACACTGGCTTTTTTGTTTTCAAAAAGATGTTTTGAAGAAGTGGGGACATTTGCTTACAGCTTTGGCCTGAGTGGAAACCTCCTCCCAAAAGGAACAATATAGAGAAATGACAGTCCCAGTTCTCTCTCCAGCTCCTGGGGGGCCTGAACCTGGGGTCTATGGACTCCCAAGGGCCAGGGGACACAATTCAGGGGCTCTGTGAACATGGATGGCAAAAAGTATACATCCTTATTTTCACTAATTGAAACTTAGCATTTTTTTCAATTATGCTTGTAAAACCACACATTATCAACTACCTGGCCATTGTCACAACAGAAGCACAGCTTTTCCTGATCAAATGACAGCTGAAGTACTGATTTTCTCGGCTCTACTCCGAAATTACGGAAATTTGGAAATTATGAGGCCTGCAGCTAGACTGTATTTTAATGTGTTATGAAAGAAGCACATATTACTATTTACTATGTCACATATTAGGGGTTTTATTTTGAGAATGTTATTTTAAATAAATGGGTTATTTTATGCATTTAAAATTCTTATTCTGAGAAGCGCTCCACAGGCTTCCCCAATGAGGGCCAAAGGCACACAACTTAAGAACCCTTACCCTCAACATTTTTCAGCTAAGCCCATAATTCCCAAGCAGGCTTATGGTTTTTTTGTTGTTGTTTTGTTTTGGGTTTTTTTTTTTTTTTTTTTGGCAGCGCCGCGCACTTGTGGGATCTCAGTTCCCCGACCAGGGACTGAACCTGGGCCATGGCAGTGAAAGCCCAGAATCCTAACCACTAGGCCACCAGGGAACTCCCGTGTCCTTAATTTACTAAATAAATTTCTGTTATAAAACTAATTTGTTAATTTGAATGACACAAGTCACTCTGTTTCCCTACGTAAACTATAACTCAGTGATCCAAAGGACAGACACAACAGCATCAGTCACATCTCCTCACTCAGGACCCATCCTCTTAATTCTAAAGGTAAACGTGTGCCTTGTTTTCCCCTAGTGGACTTGAACTAGCTTTCCACCTTTATCATAACATCAATCAGGTCCATTTAACCAGTACTTCTCAAACATCTATGATGTATCAGAACTGTGTCCAGGATACAGACCCTGGAGGTCACCCTTCAAAGACACTCCCAGCCCGGGGAAGAAATGGACATGGAAAGGAAGACTGCAACCCTACCCTTCCAGGGTGGGCAGAGGTCGTGCGTACCTCACTCGGTCTACGCAGAACACTCGCTGGCTGCCTAGCATAAACAAACCACGTGTCCTCCACCTGCCCAGAGATGCTCAAGCTATACTAATGTGGGACATGTTTATTCTTGCTAGCCTCAGGCTGAGAAGTCACAAAATGTTTTCTGGGCTCAAGAGCCTTCACAGTCCAATACTTCACTTATGAGAGGATCAAAGGTGAGATTTTTTTTCAGCAGAAATTAAAATTTCCTGAGTTACCTCATCAGCCAGAACTAAACAGGCACCGCCAGGCCCAACCTATAATTGCCCTCAGTGGCCCAGTGGCTGCTGGGTACTAGCTGGCTTGCACTGGTAACCAAGTTATACAGAATCGCAACATAACATAACTAAGTGGTTCAAGTTTAATTCCATTAAAATCACATCATGGAACTGGAGCATGAGGAAGGATTACTGACAAATGAGAAAAAGAACATAATTCCAGGCTCCACAGGCATTTGACTCACCCTTGAGTCACATCCAATACTCACATGCCAAGAGTAATGCCTTTTGACTCATTATTATCAATTAAAATAAATGTTTTTGAAGACCTCACAGGTGGTAGACTTCTCACCAAGTGCCCCTTAATGAAAACCAAAAACAGATCCTAGTTTAGCCAGATCCCCTTATTCTACAAGGGTGGATACCTACAGACAGCAAGGGCATCATGCCTCCCCCCAAAATCAAGTGATGGGGGGAATACAATAAGAATCAGGGTCCTCTTACTCCCAAAACAGTTCTGTAGGGACTCAAGATCTAATACAGATGCATACATACATGTCCCCTTAGGATCTCTTTCTAGAATGTTCACCTTGTCATCAAAACTTTCTCATCTTTGAAAACAAAAAACAAAAAACTTTCTCATCTTGAAGATCAACAATCTGGGAATTAAGAGTAACTGGCTGGGGGACTTCCCTGGTGGCGCAGTGGTTAAGAATCCGCCTGCCAATGCAGGGGACATGGGTTCGATTCCTGGTCCGGGAGGATCCCACATGCCACCGTGCGCCACAACTACTGAAGCCCGCGCGCCTAGAGCCCGTGCTCCGCAACAAGAGAAGCCACCGCAATGAGAAGCCCGCGCACCACAACAAAGAGTAGCCCCCGCTCGCCTCAACTAGAGAAAGCCCGCGCGCAGCAACGACGACCCAACGCAGGCAAAAAAAAAAAAAAAAAAGAGTGACTGGGAATTCTCAATTTTTTTATTTTTTACTTTCTCTTCACACGACTAAATTATTTAGATGCCACTTCCACACCTCGCCAACTTCGAGCCCGCCAGCTTCTCCTGCTCCCTTCCAAACTGCACGTCCATGGTTCTCTCTCCCTCCCTAGCCGGTGCCTGCCCAAAACGTTCAAGTTCTCTCACTTTTTCTTCATACAATTAAGGGAAGGTTTTCCCGGCTTCTACAACAGAATACAGAAGTCCATTGGGAGCAACCATTTCAACAGACAACACCTGAATTTAGCTGAAAGCTGTTTAAGGCTTCAGGCAAGGACACTCAGGCTGAGGGAAGGGCCAGAATCTTCCGGCCTCATCGATACCCTCCTTAGAGCCTGGAAAACCCACACTCAATAAGCACAGGTGAGCACTCACACAAGACTGCCACCAGAAACTCAACTCAGCAGCTGAGTGGCCTTGAACCACTATTTCTTCCTCAAGCCTCACCCTCCCAGTGAAACTGGCAGGCTAATTACTCAAGAAAACCTTTTAGCCGGCTCCAATCACCATTTTATCTCCTGATTCTCCCCAGCCGCCTCCCTTCCCTCCAGCCTCACCTAAGAAAGGAGGGAACTAAGAAATGCTTTTTTCTCCTAGTCACTTCCCCACCACCCAAATACACTGATATTACTTCACAACCCTGTAGAGTTTTCCAGCAACTCCATTAACATTAAAAGCCCTGGGGGATGGGGGTGCCCAACGAAGTGCGCCCTACCCTTCCCCCTTTTTACCACAGGGAAGAAGCAGCTCAGACAGGTTGAGAAATAAAGCCAAAGTCACAAGCAGAGCCAATCAACACAGGACACAAAACTAGGTCTTGTCCAAATCCCTGAGGTCTTTTTTTTTTCCCCTCATCTTATGCCTTCGAAAATCCTTTAAACTGGAGGAGAAAATGCAAAGTGATTACTCAGAAGTTTAAAAAAAGGGGCAGGGGAGAAAGAAAGTGTGAAAGTAATGTTTTCAATGGTAACAGAAAAGGTGGCTCCAGCCAACTGGAGGAAGACAGTGAAAAAGCAAGACCTGGGTGAGACGCTCCAAGTGGGACAAACCGGAAGCGCAGATTCAAGTCTGCGGCACTCACAGGTTTAAAAGCCACCAGAGGGACTTCCCTGGCGGTCCAGGGGTTAAGACTCCGCACGCCCAATGCAGGGGGCACGTGTTCGATCCCTGGTCGGGGAACTAAGATCCCGCATGCCGCTGGGCCCGGCAAAAAAAAAAAAAAAAATCCACCAGAAAAAAGACCAGCAGTCCTACCCCTCCCCCCCTCCGCCTTAGACGCACCCAGGAAAAAAGGATGCAAAATACCCTTCCTCTCCACAATTTCTGCAGTCGGTCCGGACTTTTCCAGCCCTCTGTTCTGGCCGGCTCGCAGTCTCCCGAGCCTCCCCGATTCGGAGACTTAGAGTTCCCGCGCTGGGACTTCACCCCCCACCCCCCCAATAATAATATAATCATCGTTTCCTTTTCCCGTGCCCCGTCCCTTTCCGGGGGATCTGTCTCCTACGCAGTCGGCTGAGAATTCTGCGAGCGCGGCGCGGTCCTGCCCCAGCCCCGGCTCGCACGAGGGGAGCCCCCACCCCCGGGGGAATTTACCCGCCTCGGGGAACGGGGAAAGCCCCAGGGGGGGCCGCGGCCACCCGGACTCTTCCTCCTGCGCCCAGGGCGCGAGGGGACCCCCGGCGGGGGCGGCCGAGCCCGAGTAGGGCGCGGGTGGGCGACCCGGGCCCCGGACGGCGGCCCGGTCGGGGTCGAGGAGGGAGCCGGCGCGGCCCCCCCGGGCCCCGTGCTGCCGCCGGGACGGAGCGCGGCGGGAGCAGGAGCGCGGCCTCCACGCGAGCGCCGGTGCAAGCGGCAGCCCGGGAGACGCCAGCGCCGGGGCCGGGGCCGCGCGGCCGTCCGCATTGTTCGGCCCGCGGCGCGCGCCCCGCCCGGCCCCGCCAGCCCCAACCCGCCCGGCGGCGGGAGCGACGGGGCAGGTGGCGGGCGCGCGCCCTCACCTTTGGCGCCGAGCATGAAGTCAAGGGTGCTGTGTCGTGCTGCTGCCATAGTGAGGCGAGGCCCTGGGCCATGCCTGGGGGAGGCGGCCGGGGAGACTGGGGGGCCGCGCGGCGTGTCAGGCTGCGGCCGGCGGGGAGTGCGCCGCGCCGGGGAGGCCGAGGGTAGGAGGTAGGAGGGACCGCCGGGAGCCACCCGGGGCGCGGGGGCGGGGTCGGGCCCGCCTCCGGGAGGGAGGAAGCGAGGACGCCCGCAGCCCCGGACTCCGAGCGCCGGGTGTGAGGCCGCGCTAAGGCAATGGTGGAAACGTGGGCGCCGTGCTCCCCGGCGTGCGTCACCAATGGCCGCGCCCCGCGCTGAGGATCGGGCGGGCGCTCCCGCCATCCGTTAGGTCACCTTAGGTTTAAACCACGCAGCACGACTTCCGGGGGGCCCACCCCCTGCACTTCCCCCAGACCGGCCCCCCGAGCCCAGGCCCCTCTGATTTCCTGGCCAAGCCAAGAAAATAAAATGCTGGGATCCACCCTGGAGTCTGAAAGTACTGCCGCCTTTTCCTTAACTCTTCAAATGCTACAACTTAATCTATTAGAATTGTCATTTCCATCATCTATAGCCAGGGCCGGCTCTGCGTTTCGGCACAGAACAGAAAGCTCTTGGGTATTCAAGTTAGTTGCCTACGTTTTTGCGAAAAATGGGAATGGGGAAGAAGCAAGTGAGAGGAAAACGTTGTTAATGTTGCCTTGAGAAATTACAGCTTCTAGAGTTGCTCGTCCACCACTGATGTCTACATTCGTGGCAGTGAACCTTTTCGCTGTGAGCTTGTCTTTGACTTCGGGGTTGTAGCTGGTGATCAACAAGATGTGACAAAGGAGAGAACATCAGTGTCTGGGCACTAAAGCCCTCTTTATGACACTGACAGTATCACTGGGCAAATGCCTCCATCATCCCATCAGTCCTCTGTGCCTCTCTAGGCGTTCCCAGGCTCCTCAGGAATTGCTGTAATGGCTGGACAAAGTCTAGATCAGTGAACTCTTGTACCTCCACAAGGGCAGGAGGAACCTAGATATTAAGCTTAATCTCTCCTGCAAACAGTCCCTAGTGGCTGTTTTGCTGAGTCCTTCACCTTTCCACAGGAACTGGGCAGTGTCTTCAGAAGTGTCCTTTAATAGACCATCCTGTTAAGAACCGGGGCCCCTTTTCAGCCCCCACATTGATTTTCTCCAGCCCAGGCCACCTGTTTGTTGCCCTGCATGTTTTCCTTTCTTCTGTGGATCCCAGGGTCCTCAATTTCCATAGCTCTTCTGCTATCTCAGCCTTCAGTCTCTATTCTTCAGACTGCAGCTCTTGCTTGCTTCCTGGGACGCTCTCCAGTTCTGGCCATTCCTCCGGAGTCAGGTCCCCGGGAGCCCAGTCGTCCTTGTCTGCCACACTGCAGGGGCAGCAAGGCCCCACAGGCCTCCTCAGGCTCAGAACGACCCTGCACTTGGTTTAACTTTCTGCTCTCGCTGTCTTGAAATTGTGAATAATTTTTGAACAAGGGGCCCCGTGTTTTCATTTTGTACTGGGCCTGCAAATTATGTAGCCGGTCCTGCTCAGCAGCTTGTGTCCTCCAGGGCAGGTGGCAGTGGCCAGCGATAGTGCCCCGCCTTGCTTCTGCAGGTGCAAAATAGACGGAGATAAAAGTCCCTGAGATACTCTGCCATTAACTAATCAGAAAGCCACAACAAAACCCTAACGCTTCATAATGTTAGCATAGCATCAGAGATAAATGGGCCTTGAAATGGAGCCGGCATTGTTGGGTAATTTTAAGCATGTTCACAGTGCCTGTATTACCTACCAATGACACAATCCTGGCGAGACTGTTACAGGTAGGACATGGACAGGAATCAAGGGCTTGAGGCCTTTTTAAATACCTCCAACTGGGCTGTGGGTACCTATTTGGATTCTGTAACGTGTTCTCTTTGCCTGGGTTTTATAATCTAGGCCCCTGGCTTCAAGGCCTGTTAGAGGACAAATAATCACTTTGTTTGTGGGAACTGCTTGTGTTAGAGTTGACCAGTGTATCCTGTGCAACTGTTACCACATCAGAGAATTCAGCAACTTATCCTGCAACAAAAAAGCAGGAGAGACTTACCCAACGCCAGCCTGCATTTCCTCATCAACAAAATCCTGGCAATGGTGAAAATGTAGATATCATGGATTAATGTCCTCTTGCCTGCCCTCGTCTGCTCTTGGCCCAGAGGAGGCCTGAGACAGAGAAAAGCAGTACCTGGCATCCAGCAGGAGCTGGCCAGGTGCCCTCCTGTTGAACATAAACAATTCCCCAGAACCCTGACATCAGACAAGGCCACTCTGTGACCAGGATGGGACGGAACAAGAACAAGACCACTTCGTAATCATGTCAAAACACGGACAAAGCAGGAACTTGTCCAAACCACCAAAGTCACCCACCCAACGTCCCTGGGTCCTGGCTCCTAGGAGAGACTGCTGCTTCTTCACCAATCCCAGCCTTTGTCTGGTCTTCCCCGCTTCTCGGGTGAGATGACTAAGACTCCTGATCAGGACTCACCCCTGCTTCCTGACAGCATCCAATCCAGAGCGACGCCCGGCTTCCTTAAACGCTCCCCAAAGCACCAGACACAGGCCCCACTGCTACGTGTGGTCCTTCCTGACGCCCTCTCGCTGTGATGCCCCGCGGGTCCCCATGGTACACGGCTGTTCCACTGCAGGTGCTCCTGAGGGGTGGGGGGGAGTGGCTGGAGGGCAGTGAAAATAAGCTGAAGTCAATACTTAGAGCGGAAAAGTGACCTCTTAGCAAAATCCTACTCGATGTTGGATATTACTCTTATTCAAAACTCACATTCACATGGGCCCATCTGCTTATTGGCAGTCAGGCCAACTTGCATGTCTGCAACAGTTTTTAAAAACTCAGAGAAAGAGCCACACCGTCCTGCACAGTTAGCAACAATAACTATCTCCTGGGAAGAAGAGGATGGAAAACAGAAAAGATTTCTGTTAAAAAGGAGAAGATAGTGGCCGTGGTAGGGAAGTTGGGGTGCTATCTGGAAACTTCCCCAGCTGGAAGAATGCACAGGCCATTCTATTGGGCTGCAGTCCAAACCTCCCTTGTCAAGAGAGGTGGGGGAGAGGCAGGGACAAGCGCTACCCAGTAGCCGTTTGTTCTACTGTTTTGTTTTTTGCTTTTTCACCAGTTCACTTGGGACCCTAGGAGACATTCTGCCTCCCTGCCCCCTGTGTGCAGCTGTGGTGAAATCACTTCCTCTCTTAAAAAAAAAAAAAAAAAGAACTGGCCTTAGCTGTTAGGGTTACAATGTCTGACAGATATCTGGATCACTAGCCCACCATTTCTCAGATGAATGTGGGCCTGGCCTAGCTAGTTAAACACGATTTAAATTTCTGATTAAAAAGAGCGTATAACCGAGAGGTGCCTGGAATCTTTGATACAATGATTCTCAACTTTGGCTGCACACTGGAATCACCTAGGGAGCTTTAAAAGCTATTGCTGCTGCCTGGGCCCGGACCCAGGTGCAGCTCAGGCGTTGGATTGTTAAAATAAATATATAAAAACCCAGGAGATTCCAGTGCAAAGTGAAGACTGCCGCTGCCAAACCCCAAAGCAGTGTGAACCCCAATAGATAAAGCCATGAGGCTGGCTCTGATACAAGTAAATAAATACATTTTAAAAGCGAGAAAATAACAAGTGTTGGCGAGGATGTGGAGGGATTTCCGGTGGGAATGTCAAAGAGCGCAGCCACTGTGGCAAACAGTTTCCGTGCAACCCAGCCGTTCCCCTCTTGGGTGTATTGTATACCCAAGAGAATGGAAAACAGCTGTTCAAAAAAAAAACTCGGGGGCTTCCCTGGTGGCGCAGTGGTTGAGAATCTGCCTGCCAATGCAGGGGACACGGGTTCGAGCCCTGGTCTGGGAGGATCCCACATGCTGTGGAGCAACTAGGCCCGTGAGACACAATTACTGAGCCTGCGTGTCTGGAGCCCGTGCTCCCCAACAAGAGAGGCCGCGATAGTGAGAGGCCCGCGCACCGCGATGAAGAGTGGCCCCCGCTTGCCGCAACTGGAGAAAGCCCTCGCACAGAAACGAAGACCCAACACAGCCATAAATAAATAAATAAATAAATAAAAATTAAAAAAAAAACAAAAAAACTTGTACACAAATGTTTATGGCAGCACTATTTACAATGGCCAAAAGGTGGAAACAACCAAATTTCCATCAACAGATGAATGGATAAACAAAATATTTTCAGCCACAAAAAGGAATGAAGTACTGATACATGGCACAACCTAGGTGAACCTCGAAAACATTATGCTAAGTGGAAGAAGCTAGTCACCAAAGGACAAATACTGTATGATTCCACTAGAAATGTCCAGAATAGGTAAATCCACAGAGACAGAAATCGGGTGAGTGCTTGCCAGGGGCTGGGAGAAGGAGGGAAGTGAAGTGACTGCTTAATGGGTATAGGGTTTCCTATTGGGGGGGATGAAAATGTCTTGGAATTACATACAGTTACCCCAAATTGTAAATGTACTAAATGCCGGTGAATTTTTCACTGTAAAATGGTTACTTCCACGTTATGTACATTTTACTTCAATTAAAAAAAAAAAAAAAAAGACATGTAGCCAAACCAAGTTTGTAAGGTAAAGCTGTATAGAAATTAAGTGAACTTCATCACCTGTAGCAAATTCCAAGTAAATGCCTGATGGGGTGGACTTGAAGTGAGATGTTTGCAAAAAGGAGCAGAATTGAAGGCGGCTGCGAAACCAGCCTCGTGGTTGTGGTTTTCCCAGAAAGAAGCATTCTTCAGCCTCGAATGCTAACTTAATTTAATCCTTAAAATAGCCCTAAGAGGTAGGTGCAATTATCCCCATTTTACAAATGGATTAACTGAGGCACAAAGAGGTTAGGTAGCTAGAAAGTGCTGGGGCCAGGACTCAAACCCAGGCAGGTGGCTCCAGAGTCTGGCTAGTCACCCCTTCATGGTGCTGCCTCTGATTGCCCTGCCTGTTGCCTCAAAGTGTCCCCACTTTTCTTAGAACTCCCCAAACCCGAGGTGTGTGAGTCTGCCCGCCTCCCACCAGCAGGCGCCCCCTCCCCATCACGGAGTGTGTGATTGGAGAGGGTGTCCTGCCCCCCTCCTCTCTGGAGCCATCGCCTATCTCCACCAATTTCTGAGCTGAATCCCTACCCAATCTCTTACTAGCTGTGTGACAGTGAATAGGTTCACCGACCTCTCTGTGCCTCTTTCCCCTCTCTGTAAAATGAAGCTAATAACAGTAGAGCTGTGTGAGGATTAAATGAATAACTATATGACAAGCGTAGAGGGCAGTATCGGACACATGACAAGTATTCAGTAAATGGCTGTGCCGATGAGGATGTTTGATGTTATTACTAAGGCACGCCCTACTCTGGGCACTGAGCTCCTTCAGGGCTCTTGACCTTTCATCCTTGGGTTCCCAGTGCTTAGCACTGTGCCTGGCACACAGCAGGCGCTCCATATCTGTGTCCTTTGAAGTGAACTGAGGAATAGAGCATCATGCTCAACACCTCAAAGGAGCCCAAGCAGAGACCCAGTTCTCAGGAGTCCTATGTCGGGAAAGGGAGACGATGGTGACAGCCAACCCACTCTGTTCCCCACTCTGGACTTCCCCACTCTCCTCCCAGTCATTCAACTCATACAGTTGGCCCTCCGAATCCGTGGGTTCCACATCTGTAGATTCAACCAACCTCAGATTGAAAATATTAAAAAAACAAATTCCAGAAAGTCCCTAAAAACAAAACTTAAATTTGCCTCTGTCTGGCAACTATTTACATAGCATATACATTGTATTTATAACTATTTACATAGTATTTACATTATATTAGGTATTATAAGTAACCGAGGGAACTCCCTGGCAGTTAAGACTCAGCGCTTTCACTGCCAATGGCCCAGGCTGGATCCCTAGTTGGGGGAACTAAGATCCCACAAGCCTTGGGGCACGCCCAAAAGAAGAAAAAAAAAAAGTAACCGAGAGACGGTTTTAAGTATACTAGAGGGTATGCCCAGGTTGGTTAAATGGAAACACTAGGCCATTTTATATAAGGGACTTGAGCATCCTCAGATTTTGCTGGGGTGGGGGGGGTCCTGGAACCAATCCTCTACAGATACCGGGGCAAACTGTATTCCTGACCCCCTGGGTGCCAGGCAGTTCACAGCCCATTCAGAACCTCCTTAAGAGTTTGTTGGTAGAACCCTCTGGATGATTATTTAAGAAAAGTAAATGACAAAATAGGTTTTCCGCAAGACATTTCAAGCCAGCACCCCGAGTGCCAGTCATAATCCTCATTTGTGTCCCCGCTGACCCTTTTAGAATTAGCATGTAGAACACAAAAGGATGAGAAGTCGATTCCTATTATTACCCTGCAGCCACTTTCCTCACCCTTGCAGAATCGCAGTGCCCTGAGATATGTCCGCACACCGCCCGCCCCACCAAAGGGTTCCTCCAGTTTGAGAAAGCCTGACTTAGAGGGAAGATTGGCAGCCTGAGGCTCCATCACTCAGCCCAGAGAAGACACACTGGTCCAGCCTTCCTTAAGAGAATCTCCACTTGAGACTCTTTACAAAGCCCACATTGCTCCAAGTAAAATGCTGTCCAACCCATTCCACTTCCTTCTTTTCTCTCATTTCCAACAAAGAATGGCGCATTAGGGGGAGGGGAGACTGAAGTGTTGTAAGGCATTACCTAAGCGCCTATGCTCAAATAATGACACAATCAAAATTGTTACCAAAGCAAATAATAGAGCATGTTTTGGTACCAAAAGTAATGCCCTGGCTTCTCATCTGAAGGCAGCATTTCCTACAGCTATACTCAAAGATGTGACTAAATTCTCAACTGTTAGTGCTAGTTAAATATATACTTTTCTGTTGTAAAACAACTATACTTCGATTAAAAAATTATGATATATATATAAATATATATGTTTTTTATTTTATTATTATATTTTTCTGTAACATTGATTCCTTACTTCCTCAGTCTCTAGGGAGGCAGCCTGCAGAATGGTTAGGATCAGGGGGCCTGGATCCTAATTCTGATTCTTCCATTTCCTTGCAGGTGACCTTTGGCAAATGATCTAATTTTTCTAACTTTCTTTATCTGTGAAGGAAGTAACACAACAGCACCTCTTTCACACGATTGTTCTGAGAATTAAATAAATTAATAGAAGTATAGCACTTCAACAGTGCCTGACACATAGAACACACCATGGAACGATTCGTTATTATTATTAGTGAGTTAAGACTTATGTTTAACTGGTAGTTTCCTTTGCCCCAGTCCAAATGGTGAGTACCTGGGGTTTACAGGGCAACTCCCATTTCAGTTAACATTTCCCTAGAGTAGAGCTAAAAGATTTCCAAAGCCCACAGAGGGTCCACTTGTCTTAGATGTATTTGATACAACTCAACAGTCAGAGGTAGTCCCAGAAGCTGACTGCAGTGGGGTTGGATATGAGCCGCCATTTTACAGCACCATGCTCTTTCACGTGCCGGACACTTGGGTCTTTGTCCTCACCTGAAACACCTCCTTTCTCCAGTGGAAAAGGCCGCACGTGAGCACTGAAGGCCCAGCTCAGGTGCCACTCCTGATCCAGGCAGAGCTGATTGCTCGTTTCCTTGCTCACCTGTGTTCCCACAGCACAGCAGTCAGCTCTCCAGTGAAAAACTTTCCACCTTGCATTAATGGCAGCATGCTAGCGCCCCTCCAACTAGACCTAGTTTCTCTCCAGCCAACACTTCTTCCCTAATGGGACAAAAATCCAGAAAGTTTGAGGGACCAGCTCAAGCTTACATGCTTGTTAGTGAAATGAAGGCTCAGGGACCAGGACTGTAAGCAGATAGGGTAGGGGGTCCCCAGAGAAAGAGAACCAGGCAGGGCTTTCTTGACATAAGAGAAACCATCTTTGGCCTAAGCCATTTTGTGATCTAAGCCTGGCCACAATGCTTGCCCTTGAACAGGTCTCAGTAAGTAATGATTTTTTTTTTTTTTTAATTTTATTTATTTATTTATTTATTTATGGCTGTGTTGGGTCTTCGTTTCTGTGCGAGGGCTTTCTCTAGTTGTGGCAAGCGGGGGCCACTCTTCATCGCGGTGCGCGGGCCTCTCACTATCGCGGCCTCTCTTGTTGCGGAGCACAGGCTCCAGACGCGCAGGCTCAGCAATTGTGGCTCACGGGCCTAGTTGCTCCGCGGCATGTGGGCTCTTCCCAGACCAGGGCTTGAACCCGTGTCCCCTGCATTGACAGGCAGATTCTCAACCACTGCGCCACCAGGGAAGCCCGTAAGTAATGATTTTAAGGGAAGTGAGGGAATGCAGGAACAAAGGAAAAACAGTCAAGAAACAATAGTTCAGAGATAAAACAGAGTCCTAGTTCCTCCTTAAGGGATATACATAACAATCTGATACATATCTTTGAGTTCTTCAGGAACTAAGACCCCCCCCACCCAGATGGAGGATGGAATGAGGATGTTGACCTTTTCTGACCCTTAAGACTTTGATCAACTACAGCTTGGACTCTGTCAAGCTTTACCCCAATTCTATGCTATAGTCACCTCTGCCCAAACCCCTTCACGAATATGCATGTACCCTTAGCTTAAAACTTCCTCAGTTTTGGTGTTTGGGGAGACACTGCTTTGGGAAAGATCCCCAGTGTTCTCCTTACTTGATGCAAGTAGTTAATCCTTCCTTCTCCCAATCAATCTGTTGTAGGAAAGGGGTCCCTTCCAGGGTCTGAGAGTAGGCTCTTGTCTAACACTGGGAAATGAATTGTCCAAGGAGACACACATGCTGACAAAGCAAGAGACTTCATTGGGAAGGGGCGCCGGGGCAGAGAGCAACAGGGTAAGGGAACCCAGGAGAACTGCTCTGCTACATGGCTCGCAGCCTCGGGTTTTATGGTAATGGGGTTAGTTTCCTGGTTGTCTCTGGCCAATCACTCTGACTCAGGGTCCTTCCTGGTGGCACTTGCATGGCTCAGCCAAGATGGATTCCAGCAAGAAGGATTCTGGGAGGTTGGTAGGACATATGGACTGGTTTCTCCTCTCTCCTTTTGACCTTTCCCAAATTCTTCTGGTTGGTGGTAGCTTGTTAGTTCCGCATTCCTTACCAGGACCTCCTGTTGTAAGAGAACTCATGTAAGTGGTTACTATGGTGCCTGGCTAGGGCGGGTGGTTTCAGTCAGTGGTTCCCCTAACAATTCCCCCCGAGAGACTTCATACTCAAGATACTTCTTGGGAGTTGGGGCAGAGGTCTCTTTCTTCTGTAACTACTTCCTGATGAGAGTGGGCGTAGTCCTGCCTAGTGGAATAGAAGTCTTTCTCCACCTGATTGATTGACTGATTGATTGATCTGCGTTGGGTCTTCGTTGCTGCATGCGGGCTTTCTCTAGTTGCGGCAAGCAGGGGCTACTCTTTGTTGCAGTGCACAGGCTTCTCATTGAGGTGGCTTCTCTTGTTGCGGAACACAGGCTCTAGGTGTATGGGCTTCAGTAGTTTCAGGACACAAGCTCAGTAGTTATGGCGTGTGGGCTCTAGGGTGCACGGACTTCAGTAGTTGTGGCTCGTGGGCTCTAGAGCACAGGCTCAGTAGTTGTGGCACACAGGCTTTGTTGCTCCGCGGCATGTGGGATCTTCCTGGACCAGGGTTCGAACCCGTGTCTCCTGCATTGGCAGGTGGATTCTTAAGCACTGTGCCACCAGGGAAGTCCCACTCTCTCCACCTGATTTAAATCGAGGTATTCTGTGCCCCAAATCAGCATTCATCCTCGTAGTAACAACAGTTTAGCCTGAAACTGTTGGACCCTATCAGAGATGAACCTTGTTAGCAGTTGAAATAGACAAGGGCCAAACAGGAGGCCGAACAGGATGGTCATTGCCGGGCCCAGAAAAGGAAGGTAAAATTTGGGGTGAGGGCTGCAGTGTGTGTGACTTTTTTCTGATCGGTTGGTGGTGAGGTAACAGGGCGGTGCTCCAGGAGTCTTGTGCTCAGCCTGAAGTTACCATCCTTCACCTGGGTGGGGGCCTTAGTTCCTGCAGAAGGACTCAGAGATATTGTTATGCATACTCCTTGAGGAGGAACCAGGACCCTGCCCCAAGGCCATACCATCCCTTGACTGCTCCTCCCCTGTTTCTATATCCCCACCATTCCCTGATTAGCAACTGTTTGAATCTGCTCTTTGGAACTCAGGGAAGGTCAAGGAGGCTGAATGAAGCCTATTTCCTACAAACAAGAAATAGGGGACACAGAAAGGATTTGTACTCCAGAACCCAACAGAGTCCTGCTCAGTTTCAATTCGGGGAACTGGGCTACGACAGCTCTGGCCACTCCCTGCTAAAAGGGGGACTAGTCCTGCCTCAATTTGGAAAATAGACACCGAGTTGGAAATATTTCTGAGTTCCAAGTCCTGGATCTGAGTCTTGTATGATTAAAATCTCAATCCCCGCGTGCTCTAGGGCCTGCATGCCACAACTACTGAGCCCGTGAGCCACAACTACTGGAGCCCACGCACCTAGAGCCCGTGCTCCGCAACAAGAGGAGCCACCGCAATGAGAAGCCCGCGCACCGCAACGAAGAGTAGCCCCTGCTTGTCCCAACTAGAGAAAGCCCGCGCGCAGCAATGAAGACCCAAAACAGCCAAAAATAAATTACAAAAAAAATTAAAATCTCAATCCCTTGGTCCGCCATTTTGGTGTAATAGACCCAATTAGAAGTAGTTGGGGTCTTCCCTGGTGGTGCAGTGGTTAAGAATCTGCCTGCCAATGCAGGGGATGTAGGTTCAAGCCCTAGTTCAGGAAGGTCCCACATGCCGTGGAGCAACTAAGCCCGTGTGCCACAACTACTGAGCCTGTGCTCTAGAGCCCATGAGCCACAACTACTGAGCCCACGTGCCACAACTACTGAAGCCCATGCACCTAGAGCCCGTGCTCTGCGACAAGAGAAGCCACCGCAATGAGAAGCCTGTGCGCCGCAACAAAGAGTAGCCCCCACTCGCTGCAACTGGAGAAAGCCCGCGCACAGCAACGAAGACCCAACGCAGCCAAAAATAAATAAGTTAATTAATTAATTACAAAAAAAAAAAAGAAGTATTTGGAGGAGTGACAACTGGAACTTTAAGAGACAAAATAAATCTCATTCCCTGAGGAATTCAGAAGAGTAAGCCGGAAACCCAGTCTGGACCTCGCACTTTGGGGAGACTTGTAGCCAGGTAGCCAGTTGTTTATTCTTATCTAAGTAGGTTTTAACTTCAGATATGGTATTAATATGTACATAACAGGAGCTATTGGCCACTACACGTCTCTTTTTTCTACTACTATCTGATCTAAAACAATTTCATTTTCTAAAAATTTAGTAGTTACAAGAGGATACCTTGAAACCATAAGGTTGCAGATACCAGCTGCCAGCAGACATTTTTTTGAGAATGGCTGGTGGCATCCCAAGTCTGACACAGCTCAGAAAACTCAAGTTCTTAGCAATACAAGGACTTGTCTGAAATCACGTCCATAATGCCACCTAGTATTACCTTGGATGTCTGAATCACAGCTACTCCATTTTGACTTTCAATTGCACTTCTCTCTTTAATGGCCAAAGCAGATGTCACTGTTAATGATTTTAGAGCTTTTCTACATATGAGAAGATGGAAGAATTTGGGCTCATAAAGTCTTCTCCTGAAAGTATATAACGATCTGCAGGCCTGTTCTACCAGTTTTTCCCAGAGCAGAGTGCCTCATTCCTGATCTCCACCCTGAACTCCTTTCAGGCTGTGTTAAGGTCAGTGGCTGCAGTGGCCATTGACCTAATCCTTGCAGAGGCATACGGCAAGTGACAATTTTCAGTTGGCAGGGCCCCTTCAGGGTCATAAATTCAACCATGGTTTCGGGGGCACTTCATGACCACTTCGTCCCATGGTGCTAGGAATGATCATTCCCAGGTCTGGCAAAGACTTCACTGATAGGCCACTCAATGTGCTATTACTGGACTAGGTCTTATTAACAGTAGCCAAAAATCTCTGGACCACCTGTCTTGCTAGTCTTTTATGGTCCATGAAAATATTCCCTCTTGTTGCTTCTTCCCATATCTAGAGTTACACTATTACCATCATTGATCTTATATGGAACTATACATCATCATTTTATCAGAGGCTCATTCACACATTTGGTAATGCAAAGAACAACAATTTTGTAAAACACTCAATATAAAAAATAACGTAGGGACTTCCATGGCAGCGCAGTAGTTAAGAATCCGCCTGCCAATGCAGGGGACACGGGTTTGAGCCCTGTTCCAGGAAGATCCCACATACCGTGGAGCAGCTAAGCCCGTGCGCCACAACTACTGAGCCTGCACTCTAGAGCCACAACTACTGAGCCCGCGTGCCACAACTACTACAGCCTGTGTGCTCAGAGCCCATGCTCCGCAACAAGAGAAGCCACCACCATGAGAAGCCAGTGCACCACAACAAAGAGTAGCCCCCGCTCGCTGCAACTGGAGAAAGCCCGCATGCAGCAAGGAAGACCCAATGCAGACATAAATAAATACATTTATTTATTTATTTATTTATTTATTTATTTATTTATGTATTAAAAAAATAATATAGCTAGCAGTATTAGTAAGCTCACAAGTAAGAATTTAAGTCAAGAACTTCCATTAGGTGCGGCCCAGTATATCCCAGGTTTTCTTAGTCTGTTCTGTACCAATCCTTATCTTTAAGGGAAATAATATATTGGCACTGTCCATAAGGCACCCAGCCCAGTTTCCTAGTGTTACTAGGCTGGTTATCTCTAGTATGGTTTAATTGTCCCCAAATAAAGTTGCCTTTAAATTTAAATGACCATAGCCTGGTGTTAACCTCCCAGTTGCAGATCATGGAGCATCTGAGCTTCGTCCAAAGACAGATTACTGAGTTAAGCTTCAGAAACAAACTTAGAGTGTCCTTTTAATAATTCAATTAAAACTTTACAACGATATAACATAACAGCAAAAACTAAGAAGTGAGTCTTAGTGAATACAGACCTCAATAAACAGAATTAGATTTTGATGTCCATTGAAGCATCACTTTCTGTCTAAAATTACTCTCATTTTTACCAATATAGTCAAAGCAAGATTAATTTGTCTGCAAATTAAGTCTGATTAGTTGATAAAAGGCTTCCCCTGACCAGGAAAGCAAAGCCAAGGGCTTGTCACAGATTCTGCCTCAGAGATTTAGGTGAATTCCTCCCTTTTTAAGGTCCACAAAAATACCTTCAGATTCCTGCACCTGTTAGGAGGTGGCCTTTCTAATTTATCTGATAAAGCTGCTGGGAACCCCAGAGTTTCCAATCTCTGGAGGGGCCAGGCAGAGAGAAAAGAGAAATGTTTCAATTCTGCTTACAAAGGTGTAATTTACCAAATTGCTGTAAGTCATAATTAGTTTGAGGGGAAGGGTTTCTTTACATCTGGAAAACACAAATTAACAGCTAGCAATGTTTCAGATAGAAACATAAACATTACAACTATATTCACCAGTTCATTCAGTAACTAATCCTCTTGTTAAACTTTTGATGAAGCATCAGGTTTCCTTAAGATTCTTTGATTTCTTACCCAGTTCCCCAGGATAATTTGAGATTTATCAGAGTACAACAACTGTCTATAAATGACAGAAAGACTTAAAAAGTCACAGTTAAACATCTGATCACAATGTAATTGACAAAAGAAACTTACTGCTGTGACATGCAACATTTTAAAATAACTAGAATTATGACTGGTAACATTTTACCAGGACATACTAGATTTTTAGGAATTCCAGGTAATTTCTAGAATAATAACATCCATACAGTATATATATATATATATTTTTCAAAATAAGAAAGGCTTTATTTGAAGACAAAACAAATAGCACGCACACACACACACACACACACATCCAAATGCAAGTAAGAGAGTTCACTGGGTTTTATAAAAGAGAAAGCTGCACTCAGGCGCCAATTAAAATTGGAACCATTGAAGAGATGCCCCCTGCTTGTGGTGACACAGGTACAACATGTGCCTGTGAAGAAGTTGTTCTGCGGTGGCATAAATGTGGGAATGCAGGACAAAGCGATGCAAGGCAGAACAGCAGGTGGGCAAAAGCTTGAAGACCCTTTTCTCCACTCTAACGTGCTCTCGTTCTGCCCTGGGGAATTAAAGCAGTCAGCAGGTCACCTTACAAAGAACCTCAATTTCAAAGAACACTTTGAAAAGGTGAAAATAGATTCAGAGTTATTACTAAAGTCATACAGAGAGGTCAGTGGGGGAAAAATAATTTACGGTCTCAAAAACCAGGCTTCACACAACAGCAGGCACGAAATCGAGTTCCATGTGCTTGCGGTATAAAAGATGACACTGATCTTGGGCTTCCCTGGTGGCACAGTGGTTAAGAATCCGCCTGCCAATGCAAGGGACACGGGTTCGAGCCCTGGTCCGGGAAGATACCACATGCCGTGGAGCAGCTAAGCCCGTGAGCCACAACTACTGAGCCTGAGCTCTAGAGCCCGCAAGCCACAACTACTGAGCCCGTGTGCCACAACTACTGAAGCCCGCACACCTAGAGCCCGTGCTCTGCAACAAGAGAAGCCATGACAGTGAGAAGCCCGCGCACCGCAACAAATAGTAGCCCCCGCTCACTGCAACTAGAGAAAGCCTGCGCACAGCAACGAAGACCCAACACAGCCAAAAAAAAAAAAAAAAAAAAAAGATGACAGTGATCTTAATAAAAGCTGGTCTTCTTCATGATACACAGGAACTCTTGCTCATTGACTTCTCCGTCTCCATTCCTATCGGCCTCATCAATCATTTCCTGCCCCTCCTCATTGGTGAGGTTTTCACCCTACTCCTTGGCCACACATTTTAGATTTTTGAACTATATCTTCCCAGTTTCATCATCATTGAAGAGCTTCAAAGCTTTCAGGATTTCTTCTTTGGTATCTTTCTCAGACATTTTCTGACTCATCACAGTCAAAAAGCTACAGTTCATTTTTCTTGTCCCTTCCTTATCAATTTCACTTATCATTTTCTTATCTCTTCTTTCTTGGGTTCAAAGCCCAGTGCCCTCACTGCCACCTTAAGTTCCTTAACATCAATTGTCCCAGTTCTGTCAGCATCAAAGAGATCAAAAGCTTCTCAAATTTCCTGTTTCTGCTCTTCAGTAAGCTCCGGTTTAGGACTCATCCTTTTTCGCTGAGCAGTTGATGCCATGTTTGCCTTCTTAAAGTTAGAGGCCATCGCGGATGGACTCCACTTCCTGTTCCATACAGTATATTTTTTAAAAAGTTTATCACTCATGTAATAATGCTCTCCATGTGTTGTAATTTAACATACTGATGAAATATTTCTCTGTGAGATGCTTCATGGGTCTTCTAAAGCATCTCGAACTTAGCTGGAGGTCAAAAGAACTGTAATTAAAATTTGATATTTGGAAAGTTTGTCAGAAAAATATCAAAAGGGTTTAGAACACTCAGTCAGATAGGATCACAGGTCACTGTGAAACAATAGTTATTCACTTAGCCAAAGTAACAATAAAAGATTTCAAAGGCAAATACAGAACAGATCGCTTAAAAGGTAAAGAAACTTAAAATCTGTTATCAAAGGCAGTTCAACATTTTAAGAAAACTTGTTCTCTTAACAGAGAGAAAAGCCAAATTCAAGTTTTGTACCAGCTTACTTTTAAAATTCATTTAATCAATTAAATTTATTCTAAGCTTAGCCAGTCCTGACCATGCACAAAACTCTTTCCTCCGGGTCCACTTCCCACAAATCTTCCATCACTTTCTGTATCCATCACTCTTTCTTCCATCCAGAAACAACCAGCTCTCAGTCAGACTTACTTTCTTTTCACTAATAAAATGCAATTCTATTCCTCATACCTTCTTTTTTTTTCTTTTTTTTTTTTTAAAGCAGAGGGAGTTTTATTTTATTTATTTATTTATTTATTTTTGGCTGCGTTGGGTCTTCGTTGCTGTGTGCAGGCTTTCTTTAGTTGCAGCGAGCGGGGACTACTCTTCATTGCAGTTCATGGGTGTCTCATTGCAGTGGCTTCTCTTGTTGCAAAGCATGGGCTCTAGGCACGCGGGCCTCAGTAGTTGTGGCTCATGGGCTCTAGAGTGCAGGCTCAGTAGTTGTGGCACACAGGCTCAGTTGCTCTGTGGCATGTGGGATCTTCCCGGACCAGGGATCGAACCTGTGTCCCCTGCACTGGCAGGCAGATTCTTAACCACTGCGCCACCATGGAAGTCCCACATTTGCTTTCTTATAGAGAACGTCTCAGGGTGGCACCAAACCTATTCATTAATAGTCCTAAATATCTTTAGTTTCTCTGTTTAGTAATTGATGTCTCAGTGTCTTATTTTATTGGGAAATGACCCAGCTATTCAACAAACTTCCATCATTTAACTTAACACAACTGTAAAATTTCACATTACCAAATATCTGGAGAGATCATCTTCAAGTAGACATTCTAAAACATAATTATTCCTAAAAAGTTCATCCAAAAGCTCTTATCTCACTTGCATTTAATACACTTATAAAAATTTCATGATACCAAGTTATTTCTCTTGCTGAAAAATTTGCAACAGATATAATAAGGTCTTATTTGACTTCTATTAAACCCAAGTACAATAAAGGTATTATATTTGATGTTGATGACTCTAAAGATATGTCTATATTAATTAGATCAACAAACTTAAACATTAATACCAGGTATTAATTTAATACTGAATATTTCCCAGTTCACGTGAACCTAAAATTAATTCTGGCCAGTTACCTTCTGTGTTTTTTTGAGAATCTATATAAGTGCTTAATTTCCTTTAATCCAATTAAGTAGAGCTCACTTACAAATTAATTTTGTTAATACCATCCAAAGGTAAAAACAAAGACAATGCACACATAAACATACAGACAGACACAACCAGAGGTCTCATAGCCTCATTTCTAAACTTAGTCATGAATCAGGTATTACAATATAAAACTCACCAGCTTATAAATAACAGTTGGAATAGGTAAAATTTAAAAGTCTTCTTACCTTTTTTTTCCCCTCAGTCTCAGGAATTAGAGATGGTCTAGATAAGATAAGTGATCCTGAGAGCCCTGGTCTCAAGGCACAGGGAGAGAAAGTCAAGTTCTCCTAGTAGGACTTGTTCCCTCAGGGTCAGAATTCTGAAAAGACGTTTTATCAAGCTTGCTTTTACTAACTGTATATGCCAAAAGAACCAGTTTTGGAATTTTCAAGAGTTTTACCTAGACCAACTTTCTCTGGAGTCTAAATAATATGGTGGCCACACAATGTTGTAGTAAAATATCTCTTTCTTAGTCATAGGTTCATAGCTAAAATCTTTCCAGTCAGACAGAATTTGCCCAAGAGGGCTTCACAGTGGAACAGAACTAGAATTTCCCATTTCACAAGGCAGAATGGCCATCACAAATCACAACACAGAACACAAAGCATAAAACACACACAGGCACGGCCATCCTAATCAGTCACTCCCTTAAATACAAGATTGCAGTCTCTCAGAAAACTTCCTGCAGAGACACAGAACTTCAGATCCGAGTACTGACAGAGTAAACGGAAGTATCTCGGGTCTTCAGAGATTTCAAAGGGAGGAAAAGAGGTTGAAAGAAGAGGGGAAGGAGGGGGATAAAAGGGATGGCCTTACAGATATCTCCTGCAACCTGCAGATGCCCAGGTGTTACGGGACTTTTCCCTGGGCTTCCAGGAAGGGAGAATGGGAACTTGGCCCTACCAGAAACCAGAAACAGATACCACATACCACATACCAGACCAGAATTCGAGTTCTCTGCCCACTGGAGGTGATCAGGCTCCGACCCTCAGATCAGGCTGAGGCCCTTCAACTAGACTCCTGCGTCCAGGACCAGGACAGAAGAAAAAAGGGTAGGATAGGAGGGGTTGAAAAGAGGAAAGGAAGAGGGAAGGGGAAAGAGATCAATAAAGTCTCTTGTTCCTTACCTGGTCAGGGCACTCTGGCCAGTCATCTGTGTCAGAAGGAGACCAGGGACAAAAGGGTCCCGGTGGCGGCCTCTGGGTCTGGTCTGTCGGCAGGCGAACTGGTCCCTGAGTACCCCAAGTGGCCAGGATGTCAGTCGTAGCGAAGAAGGTGCCCCACCAGAGTCACCTCACCATTTGTTGCAGGAAGGGGGACCCCTTCCAGGGCCCGAGAGTGGGCTCTTGTCTAATACTCGGAAATGAATTGTCCAAGGAGACACACGTGCTGACAAAGCAAGAGACTTCATTGGGAAGGGGCGCCGGGGCAGAGAGCAACAGGGTAAGGGAACCCAGGAGAACTGCTCTGCTACGTGGCTCGCAGTCTCGGGTTTTATGGTAATGGGGTTAGTTTCCTGGTTGTCTCTGGCCAATCACTCTGACTCAGGGTCCTTCCTGGTGGCACTTGCATGGCTCAGCCAAGATGGATTCCAGCAAGAAGGATTCTGGGAGGTTGGTAGGACATATGGACTGGTGTCTCCTCTCTCCTTTTGACCTTTCTCAAATTCTTCCAGTTGGTGGTAGCTTGTCAGTTCCACGTTCCTTACCAGGACATCCTGTTGTAAGAGAACTCATGCAAGTGGTTACTATTGGGCCTGGCTAGGGCGGGTGGCTTCAGTCAGTGGTTCCCCTAATAGATCTTTGGCTTGGTTGTGTCTTTTGACTTGACACCCACCAAGAGATGAACCCAGTGTTCGGGTAACAGAACCCTGGTGCCCCAGTTCCCAGGCCAGGGCTCTTTTCTTTAAACTACATTGTCCTTATGTGCAGCTTCCATTACTGAATGTCCACTATGGGCCACAGTATTTGTAAAGTACTGTGAGTTCTTTACATATGTCATTTCTAATCCTCCCCACCCAGCAAGGTTCATTCCTTGTATAAAGACATAGACACTGAGGCCAATTGCGGGCGTCAGTCTGACTCCAAAGTCAGGAGACTTCTAGTCTATCATGTTGTCGCTCAGTACTGGAAATGAGAGCAGAAAAGAGCACTGAATGGTTCATTTAAAACACACTCATTCTACATGCAGACAATTGTTGCTTTAAGGGAAGGGTAGAAGAAAAGGAGAGATTACATTTTGGCATGCAAAGGCAAAACAGTAAATATTCTTTTTTCCTGTTCCTGGATCCTACTGCAGCTTCTTCAAAGCAAGTGAATGTGTGCATGTTGACACAGCTCTTATTTTAAAATCTTCTTTGGCTCAGTTTTCAGCTTCTTCTTTCAACCAGTCCCATGACTCCCCTCTGTCAGGCTCTGAGAATCTGCCTAAAATCATTATGCAGCAGTTACTGTTAAGATCCACTCTGCAAAAATAATTCACTTCTCTCCACTTCTTCTTGTTTTAGAGTATATTACCTGGCATGGCGCCACGTTAATCATAAAGGTCTTGCACTTTCAGGATACTTTAATATTAATATTTAAAAAATAGGTTCATTCCATCAGAAAGTTTATCCTTTTTTCTTAATTATTTACAAGTATATAGTTTTCTCATTTTTGTCTGAAAGAGTACATTTTTTTTGCCCCCGCCCCCACCCCTGCCCATGCCTGCCGGGTCTAAGTACATTTTGCTTTAACCTAAGTATACTGAGACTTGCCTGGTGGCGCAGTGGTTAAGAATCCGCCTGCCAATGCAGGGGACACGGGTTCGAGCCCTGGTCCGGGAAGATCCCACGTGCTGCGGAGCAACTAAGCCCGCGAGCCACAACCACTGAGCCTGCGCTCTAGAGCCCACGAGCCACAACCACTGAAGCCTGTGCGCCTATAGCCCGTGCTCCGCAACAAGAGAAGCCACCGCAATGAGAAGCCCGCGCACCGCAACGAAGAGTAGCACCCGCTCGCCGCAACTAGAGAAAGCCTGCGCACAGCAACGAAGACCCAACACAGCCATAAATAAATAAATAAATAAATTGATTAATTAATTAATTAAAAAAAAATCTAAGTATACCTGTTGACGTTAAAACTCCACAAGTAAAAATGAATGGATAGGGAATTCCACGGTGGTCCAGTGGTTAGGACTCTGCACTCTCACTGCCAAACCCTGGTCCAGGAATTATAAAAATCCCACAAGCCGCGAGACGTGGCCAGAAAAAAAATGGATATTATTTTAAACTTGCTTCCTTAAAAAACACCAGGTTATTGTACTTTGGTTATTTGCAAGTAATCAAAACTAATTTAGAAACTTCACATTATCATGGTTGTGCAAAAAAGAAAATTATACTGCAATGCAAGATGCCTGCCAAATGGGAAAAATAAAGCTCAAAGAACGTTCTATTGCTGTTATAAAGCAATGGTAAGATCTCCAATTGGGCCAAACTGACATCATGTGCCTCCTGCTGGGATGTACTGAGAAGGACCAAACATCCCTTCTGTGGTCTTTTTGCCAAAAATGCACAATCTGAATCTAATCATGAAGAAACATCAGATAAACTAAAGGACCTTCCACAAGATGAATGACCTATATTCTTCAAAAAATGTCAAGGTCAAGAAATACAAAGTAAAGTTGAGGAACGGTTCCACATGAAAAGAAACTAAGAAGACAAGACAACTAAATCACAATTTGTGAGTCTGGACTGGATCCTAGACCAGGAAAGGAAAATAGCCATAGGAGACATTACTGGGACAATTGACAAAAGTAGAACAAGGACTGTGGATTGAACAATAGCTTTATCACAATGTTAAATTTCCTGACTTTGATCAGTGTACTGGGGTTGCATAAGAGAATGTCCTTGTTCTTAGGAATTACAGCCTGAAGCATTTTGGGTAAAGGACTATAACATCTCCAACTAACTAGTGGTTTGGGGGGGGGAAAATGCATGTAAACATAAAGAGAGAGAGACTGATAAATAAATGGAGCAAAATATCAACACTAGTTGAATCTGGATAAAGGGTATAAAAGAATTCCTTGTACTCTTTTTACAGCTTTTCTGTGCATGCATTTAAAATTATATCAAAATGAAAAGTTATCGAAAACTGTGAATGTATAGAAAATGTAAGAATATAAGAAAAAGGAAAAAAAGAAAAACAATGCTCCTGAATTATATATGACACAGCAGCATCTAAGACATGTTTAAAGCTCTCGATAACAGGCAAACTTGACTTAAGGGAAACAAAAGGTCTGCCTTTTAAAGTGCAGGGTTGAAGAAAACAGGAAGGTGGCCTTTTTGATACTTTCAGCCCATTGTTCACAGAGTTAATAAAATAACCCCAGGAGGTACATGCCTCATCCAGCCCAGTCACTCTCTACCAGGCCTCCAGGTCTCAGCTCACTTTCACTGACAACTTTTTTTTTTAAACAAATTTATTTATTTATTTATGGCTGCGTTGGGTCTCTGCTGCTGCACGCCGGCTTTCTTTAGTTGCGTCAAGTGGGGGCTACTCTTCGTTGCGGTGCGTGGGCTTCTCACTGCAGTGGCTTCTCTTGTTGCGGAGCACGGGCTCTAGAGCGCAGGCTCAGTAGTTGTGGCGCACGGGCTTAGTTGCTCCACAGCATGTGGGATCTCCCCGGACCAGGGCTCGAACCCGTGTCCCCTGCATTGGCAGGCGGATTCTTAACCACTGCGCCACCAGGGAAGCCCCACTGACAACTTTGACACCTGTGTGACCTCAATTCAATGCCTGCCTCATTCTGGGTGGAGTTTCTGCTTCTCTGTGGAAGATTCAGCCAAGGCCCTGTCTCAGTTCCTTAATCTCCTCAACTCCAGTACTTCTGGATACTTGGGGCAGGGCAGGAGGAGGAAGCAGTTTCATGTAAAGGCCATAGGCCACTCAGAATATGTATGCTGTGCCCGTTCCTTGATCATATCAAGACCTTCAGTCCCAAACCACCTTATCTCCCTTCACATTATCACTCACCTTGTTTCCATTCTCTCCCCATGGTTAATCATCGCATCCTCAACCTCTCAAGCCCCTGTCCTTTGTCCCTGCAAACTCCCAACCCTGGATCAATCCAGCCTTTTGCCTCTTCTGGTCCTTCCCACTTGTTGTTCAGGATAATGGGAAAAACCTCATGTTGGTGCTGACTGGTATGTGCGTGTACACACACACACACACACACACACACACACACACACACGTGTGTATGTGTGTGTGTGTTTCCCCCAACATGATTGGGCTTTCACCTTATTTGGCAATCTTTTTTCACCTTTTCTCGGTTCTTTTATTCCTTGAACTTATTTCATATTGTTGAAACCTCCTTTTCCCGTGGCTTCCATGACATCACTATCTTTGGGTTCCCACTGCTTCTTTGCCCTGCTCTCTGTTGTCTCTCTAAATGTTGAGTTTCTGCAGGATTCTATCATTGGCATGTCTTTTTTTCTTACCCTGTACCAGTGGTTCTCAAACCTGGCTGCATATTAGAATTGTTACAGCAGGCAGGTAGCTAGATATGAGCAGAAAAAGGGGGGCATGGCCAGATGGCAGGAAACCACGCATCTTGTAAACAGCGGGGGGCCCATGGGCAGACAAAGAAAAGCAGGACCTCCAGACTGACAGGAAACCACACATTTTGGGGTGATAATTGTTCTGAAGGCAGACAAAGAAAGGTGGGAAAAGGCGGGAATCTCCAGTGTCTGGATGTAAACTTTTGCTCACTATGCTCTCATTATAATAAAATTAGCCTTGCAGATAAGAAGTACCCATCATGCACCGAAGCCATGACACTTCCAATCAAAGCTAAATAAGGACAAAATCCCTCCTCCCCTTGGGAAGGTGGTGGTGGGGTGAAAATCAGAGAATACGCCCTCCAACCCCTCCCTCCCCAATGAAAATTCTGCCCCTTCATTTATACACCCCACATAACCAGCTTGCCAAAGAAACTCAGGGCAGCTATTCACCTGAAACTGCCCGCTCTCATCTCCGGAGCATACAATTGCTTAAATAAATCCTCACTTTACTTATTTTACTGACCTCCCTGTCTCGTTTCTGAATTCTTTCTGTGATGAGACAAGAACCTTTCACTGGGAACAGAATCACCTGGGAAATTTAAAATATTATCATGCCTGGGTCCCACCCCTGATTTGATTTGTTGTTAGGATGGCCTGGACATTGGGGTTTTTCAGTCCCTCCAAGTGATCATAAGGTACAGCCAAGGTAGAGAACTTCTTCATCCAGGTGATCTTATCTACTCCCACAATTCTAGCCACCTATATGCAGAAGATTCCTAAATCTCCATTCCTAGCTCCCACCTTTTCCCCTGAGCTTTGGACCTGTCTATTGGTTATGTTCACCCCCTAGAGAGTCAAAGTCAAATGACCAAACTGAACACTTGACCTTCCTCCCCAGCTTGATCTTTCTCAAGTAATCTCAATCTTGAGACATTTACATGTTAGTAAATAGTGATAGTCTGTACCACTGCCGTTCACTGAGCTGACCACATCAAAAACTTCGGACTCATTCTTGACTCTACCTTCACTTCCCACACTCCACCAATCTCCAAATCTTTCTTAAATCCATCTCATCGTTTCCCCCACCACTTATTTCCAATTACCTAAACTTGGGTCTTTATTCTTTCTATTCTGTATAGTAATAACTGGCTTCCTGCGATTCATGTCCCACAGGCTTCAATAGTTACCTTTCCAGAATACAAATCTAATGATGAAGAAAAACCCCTTGCTAAAACTCTTCAATGGCTGTCAATTGCCTGCAGAATAAAGATCAAATGCTTAAAGACTTCTCATAGCTTGGTCTTAGACTTCCTTTTCTGACTCAACTGCTATTATTCTTCCAAAGACACAGGCTCAAAACCTGCTGAGTTACTACAAGTCTCAGACATATCATGGTCTTTCATGAGCCAATAATATAAAGAAAAATTATCCAAAATTTGGGAATAAGATTACATATCAAATAATAAAAAGACTATTCTGTGCTCTTTCAGCGTTGTACTGGAGAATGTCAAATAAGTACGACTATGTTACCTGATGCAGAGCAGTGCTGTCCAATGGAGCCACATATGCAGTTTTAAATTTTCTAGTAGCCATATTATAAAAAGCAGTTAAAAAGAAAGTAGAGAAATTGATGTTAATAATGCATATTATTTTACTCAGTATGTCTAAAATATTATCCTTTCAATATGTAAGAAAAAAGAGTACCAAAACTCATTTTCCTTTAATATTTGCATCCACACTGATAAAACTAGTTTATTTTTTTCAAAGAATTGATTTGACCTTAAAGTTAAAGCACGTCAATTTCAAAACCACATCTGTCCAAGTTAAGCAAATGCACTTATTTGTGTCAACTTAGTATTCTTAACGTTAAATCCAAAGGGGTAGTGTGCTGTTTGAGAAGGAATTCTACATTTATCAATGTAAATGAGGCATTCTTCAAATTTTTCTTCCAGTATTTACAGTCAATTTACAAAATGCTATTAAAATTAAAATCTTCTACACATTGATTCATGTTAGAAAAATGTATAAAATCACTATTATTGCTTTGAATCATTGAAAAATTCCAACTTTAACATAAATTCTTATACCTGTCTAGCTAAATCACAAGCTTCTCCTTGGACTTTCAAACTTATCTTGTTCATATGCAGTGTGAAATCCGTGAGAAAACATGTAAGACACATTGCCTTTTTTTTTTAATTTGTGAATATTTGGCAAGCATTACTTTTGTTTCTAGAAAATCTTGAATTGGAGTTAACAGCACAGTAAAACTCTTTGTGGCTCAACCAAGGAGCATTGGCAATGAATACAAGATCATTAAATTTATTTTCTACTTCTTTCAGCATTTCCATAAACTGGTGATGAGTCACAGTATTTGCATGTATATGCTGAACAGTTTTAACAACTGTATCCATGACGCTTTTCATAGAGTCTGTTTCAGAGAACTGAGCACAAATATTTTCAGTGTGTATCATACAGTGATATGAAGTCACCAGAAAAACATCAGTCTCTTGTTTTTAAAATTCCAACAGATCCAGAATTTTGACCTAACAGCTGGAGCACCATCCGTTGTGATATATTTTTTTCATATCTAACTGAATTTCTTCTTTGACAGATATAAAAGATTCAAAAATATCTATGCCATAGTTTTTTAGGCTATGAATTGGCTTTTTTTTTTTTAAGGCAAATATGGCAGTACTTTGAGACAAAACATACCGAAAGTATTAATTAGACAGTGTCTTGTATCACATGAATCATCTAAAACTAAAGAAAAGTACTTGCAATTTTTCCAATTTTTGAATCAATTTATCATGGTTACTGTTAGAAAGGTCTTGTAATCTACAGGCAATTATTTTGCAGTTTAATTGAAGATCTTTTTTTTTTTCTAAAATATCATTTTTAGTCTTTCCTTTACATTTTTAAAACAGAATTTCCATAACAGAAATAATTTCTTTTACTATCACCATCTAAAACAGTTTTCTATTATGTGCAAGAATCCAACTCATTATAAAGATGGCCAACATTAAAAAAAAAGCTGACCAAAGTTACAAGTTCAGAGGCTGTTATCATTTTTTTAAGCAATATTCACTGGACATTCATTTTGAATGTTGGCAACTAATTATATTGACTTCTTTTTTTGGACTGTTTTCATTAAACTCACTCTGTACTTACTGAAAATGTCCCTTAATATTATCCACTTTACTATCTTTAAACAATTTTTACACAACAGCTTTTAAATTTTGCAAATTACGTGAAATTTACAACATGCTTTCTTCCAATCTCTCTGTTTTTTTTCCTCTTCTGATATAGTGCTAATATCCACATCTCCACTCAATTCTGCCTCAGTAGTATGCCTTTGTTTTAAATTTAAAAATTAGTCCATACTTATTTTTTATTAAAAAATAGCTTAATTATATTATCATTTAAAGCATAAGAAGTATCTCAATTTAGTTACCAATTATGATTCACAAAGGTATCACTGTAAACGGTGCTGATTGCATAAAATGTTCAAATAAACACATTTCAGTGTTACATTAATGCATATAAAAAATAATTTGAATTGATTCAACCCATTGACACTTACTAGAGAGATGATGAGTTTACATGTAATACTGGAGACAACTCTTGAAATACAGTACAGCAATATCCATGAGATGCAACAGTTAAAGTGAAATGTAGTCCTACGGAAACAATAAAGTTGAATTTAATGGAAAAATATTTTACACTGCTTCAGTTTTACATTTAAATTAAAATTGAGTAAAATTTAAAAAAACTAAAACTTCAAGCCTTTTTTCACCCAAGTTTAGCAACACTGGTTATCCTAGGTACTTGTCAGCTAATTCAAGTACTACTTTTAAAAAATGATGATGCTGGTGATGACACTGGGACTGTACAGTTCTCTGTCTTTTCTATAACTATGCTAGGTTCTTTCGGCTGCTGACTGAGAGGCTGTGCTTTTTTTGCCCTTCCCTATGAATAACATTTTGATGTGCCTAAATTGTGAATAATTTGACAATGCCTTATAAATACAACAACAACAACAAACCCAGTGCACATTTATATCAGTGCCTGCCTCTCCCCCCAGGATTTATAATTCGTTGTTTATGTTTCTTTCCATCTAGCCTGTGAGCCCTTGAAGCAGGGGCTGTGGTTTATTAACCTCAGTGGGTCAATGCCTAGGAGAATTCCTGGCACATAACAGGAGAGTGGGCATGATACAAATCTGTGAGGAATGAATGAAAGAATGGGAATCCTCATGTATTCATCTATTCATGTGTGTACACACTCAGGCCCTATTTGCTAACCTAGGCATGAGGGATATAGCCATGAACGTCTGTAAGTTTGGAATATAAGAGGACCATGACTTAATTGCTTGAATATGATTAAATAGTATATTTAAAAGCAGAAATTAAGAGATATGGAACCAAGAAGGCAACATAGACCCGACTAGTTTTATATAGTGGGATGTTCGTCCTAACTAGGAAACAACTGCATTGCTGTCAAAGAGAGAAGCAGTGTCCTTAATAGACTTCTTTCTCAGCAGACACCCGATCCTAACCCCATTTGAAAAGCTTAAAATAAAAAGACTGCTCTTTGCTTTCTTTCTTTCTCCAAATCTCATGATTTGGGATCAGAATCACCAGTTGGCAAACCTACACACAGTTTGTAGCATTCTGTTTTAAGCACAGACTCTGTTGAACTACAAATAGAATTGAATGTTTTCATCACAGCTGGATTTCCATCTTTTTATGCCAGCTGTGGAGCCCACTCGCTGGGTAATCAGTCACTGGAGCTCACCTTCTGTCTGTATTCCAATGGCATTAAGGCAGGTATTTCCACAGAGAAAAATGTAACTCTGAAATAGGGTCCCTTGACTGCTATTGTTACGGTGGTCTTAAATCCATGTAGCAACAGTTACTAAAGAAAGAAGATGAGACACCCCACAGATTACTTATTAATGAAGCAATCTGGTAGACAAGACTTTAACCAAATGATACAACTTTTCATCACTGTTAATGGGACAAAGTGACATCATGTGCCTTGTGATATAATGCCATGGTGTCTGGGCTATCCATTGCTGTCTGATAAACTACCTCAGAAGTTAGTTGCTTAAAATAACAATTGAAGGGGACCTTAAAATTGAACACAGGGGACTTCCCTGGTTGCGCTGGTTGCGCAGTGGTTAAGAATCCGCCTGCCAATGCAGGGGACAGGTTCAAGCCCTGGTCCGGGAAGATCCCACGTGCCGCTGAGCAACTAAGCCCATGAGCCACAACTACTGAAACCCGCATGCCTAGAGCCCGTGCTCTGCAACAAGAGAAGCCACCGCAATGAGAAGCCCGCGCACCGCAACGAAGAGTAGCCCTGGCTCGCTGCAACTAGAGAAAGCCAGCACGCAGCAACGAAGACCCAATGCAGCCAAAAATAAATTAAATAAATAAATAAATTTATGTAAAAAATTGAATACAAACAGAAACAAATGAACTACGGCTTTTTTCAAATAAATAACATAATAACATTGGGGAGGGAGTATTAATCCAAGTAACTTTGATACACAAAATGTGCACCACGTGCCCTCAGGCTAAAGAGAAAAAGAACTCTAAACAAATATTGAACTCTCTAGTAAGAAAGCTTTTTTTTGGATAGGCAAAAGTTCACAATTCTGAAACTACTTTCTATGCATTCTAGGATTAGGCCAATAAGTAAATATATTCTGTATAATGGGATCCAGGTTTTCCTGTTTTGGAGAAGGTAGTCACAATTATGGAAAGAGGAAGGAGTAGATTGAACACTGCTGTGCTGGAATGGAACTAGAGGTATCAGTCAGATAGATAGATAGATAGATAGGTACATAGATAGATACATAGATAGCTTGATATGGAAATGGATATAGATATGTGTGACTATGTATATGTATTCACTACATATATACCTCTATTTCCCAGCTCTGTCTGCTGAGAGGGTCTAGAAGTAATGACACCCCAGGAACAATGAACATACCCAGGACCCAGATCATAGTTCCCAAATAACATTCTCCACTAAAAGGAACCAGGGATCCTTGGAGAAATGACTGGAGCAAGGAAAATACAAACTGAACCTAGATCATCTTGTGCGAAAAAATAAAGGAGAGCTCAAGAAATGATGGGGCATGTTAAAAGTTCACAGAAGCCAGCTTGAAGAACTCCTTCTGGCTAACTCTGGAAAAATCTGAGCATAAAAGTAAATAATAACATTAAGGGTTATAATTTATTGAATAAAGTAAGAATCCATGAGTCCACACTTAACTGAATGAACAAACAAACAAGTAAATAAATAAGAAGAGAAAGATTTTTCTTACAGTAGAAAGTCAAATAATAAATGTAGAAGGAATGATGGAAATATCAATATAAAAATCACCATTTGGCCACTATCGTAATAATAGTCGATTCAGACAAGAATCATCAATGTGTGCTAAAACCAGTAGGTGAAATTTGAAGTAGTAACAGGATAGTTACAGTCTCAAAGCATCTTTCCAGAAGAAATTTGTTTACTACAAAGAGGAAAGCAGTAACTTTATAGTTACTGGCAGATGCTAGCTTAACCCAGCAATCAAAATTAACATTCTCAGTAACAGGTCTAATTGACAGGAAGTGCCTCTTGGTAGGATGCCCTGAGAAGAACTCAGCATCACTTCTGCAGGATTCTTGCTCCAAATACATGATCTGAATCTGATCATGAGGAACAGCAGACAAACTGCAAGTGAGGGACAATCTACAAAATAACTGACCTGCACTCTTTTAAAAATGTCAGTGTTACAAAATAAAGAGAAGACTCAGGAAATCTTCCAGATTAAAGGAGACTAAACAGACATGGTAACTGAAAACAACATGTTACCTTGGAATTTTCTGGGTTTTTTTGTTTTTGTGTTGTTGGCTATAAAAACAAGTCATTGAGGGCTTCCCTGGTGGCTCAGTGGTTAAGAATCCGCCTGCCAATGCAAGGGACATGGGTTCGAGCCCTGGTTCGGGAAGATCCCACATGCCGCGGAGCAACTAAGCCCGTGCGCCACAACTACTGAGCCTGCGCTCTAGAGCCCGCGAGCCACAACCACTGAGCCCGAGTGCCACAACTACTGAAGCCCGTGCGCCTAGAGCCCCTGCTCCGTAACAAGAGAAGCCACCGCGACGAGAAGCCCGTGCACCACAACGAAGAATAGCCCCCACTCGCAGCAACTAGAGAAAGCCTGCGTGCCGCAACAAAGACCCAACACAGCCAAAAATAAATAAATAAAATAAATAAATTTATTTTTTAAAAAATCATTGAGACAATTGGTTAAATCTTAATCAGGTATATAGATCAGGCTGTAGTATTGTATCAATGTTAATTAACTGTGTTTTATAATTCTATATGATTACATAAGATAATTTATTTTTAGGAAATACTGATATATTTAAGGGTAAAGGAGCATCATACTGCTACTTACTCTTATATAGTTCAGAAAAAAACTAGCGAGAGAAATACAGATAGTGATAGATGACAGACAGAAATTGAGAGAAGAATAAAGCAAATATAGTAAAGCATTTGGAGACAGAAATTGAGAGAAGAATAAAGCAAATATAGTAAAGCAGTTGGGGGCTCAATAGCTGGGGACTCATTGTACTATTCCTGCAACTTTTCTGTAAATCTGAAATTATGTCAATAAATAATTTTTAAATACATTATTACCTCTTGTAAGTTGACTGGGCTCAGCTGAGCAGTTCTTTCTTAGGGTCTCATATGGAAGAGTCATTGCATGATCTTTGATTGGATCCTGGGAGAAAAATAGCTGTAAAAGTGACAGCTGGGGGATAGTTGGGAAAATGTGAATGTGGACTGTACACTAGGTAACATTGTTGCATTAATGTTAAATTTCTTCGATATGATAATTTTGTGACTTTGGAGGAGAATATCCTTACTCCCAAGAGGTATAGGCTAAAGTACTATGTTTCAGGATATGGTATCAGAATGTCTGCAACTTATTTTCAAATGGTTCAGCAAAAGTAAGAAGAATAAACTTAGGGGGGAGGGACAAATTAGGAGGATGGGATTAACAGATACATACTGCTATACATAAAATAGATAAGCAACAAGGATCTACTGTATAGCACAGGGAATTATATCCAATATCTTGTAATAACCTATAATCTGAAAAAAAACCAAACCCAAATCACTATGCTGTGCACCTGAGATTAACACAATATTGTAAATCAACTATAATTCAATTTAAAAAAGAGTAAACTTAAATACGTGTGTGTGTATGTGTGTGTGTATGTGTTTGGACAGAGAAACAAATGTGGTAAAATAATTGCCAATCTTGGTGAATGGTATAGAGCATTTATTGTACTATTCTTTCAACTTTTCTGTAGTTTCGAACTTTTCCAAAATAAAGAGTCGGAGATAAAAATAAAAGAAGAGCATTTCTTGAAAACATCTGCCCCCTCTAATACTATACTTATTTATTTGATCTACATGCACATCATAGAATCTCAGAATCTGAGAGTTCTTGGAGTTCATCCAGTCCAATGTTTATCAAACCATGAGTTTCAACTCAATCCTTGGCCATAAATAGCAGATCACTGGCCAGCATTTCTTTGAATGGAATAGAATGGCATAGAACAAGAAATACCAGTGGGCCCCATCACTTGTTAAGAGAAGTCTGTCTGGGGAAACCTATTTTTGAATTGCGTATATGTGTATGCATGCATGCTTGTGATGAATTCCAATGAAAAAAAATCTATTTCTTACCATGAGCTGTGCTCAGAAAGGTTCGAAAGATTCAGCTGCTCAGGACCTCTGGACGATATTGGTTCAATTCAAGGCTGGGCATTCTGTTCTTTACCAGGCATTTTTGAATACTTATTTTTTTTGTATTATTATTATTATTTTACTGTTATTGTTATTATTGTTCAAACACCCAAAATTTCAGAGATATAATTAAAAGAGCCAGTATAGCACATGAGTGGATTGGCACAAGAATTTAAAAATTATATGCTCAAGAAGTAGATACTAGGGCTTCCCTGGTGGCGCAGTGGTTAAGAATCTGCCTGCCAGTGCAGGGAACACGGGTTCAATCCCTGGTCCGGGAAGTTCCCACATGCCGCGGAGCAACTAAGCCCGTGCGCCACAACTACTGAGCCTGCGCTCTAGAGCCCACGAGCTACAACTACTGAAGCCCGCGCACCTAAAGCCCATGCTCCGCAACAAGAGAAGCCACCGCAATGAGAAACCCGCGCACCGCAACGAAGAGCAGCCTCTGCTCACTGCAACTAGAGAAAGCCGGGGCGCAGCAACGAAGACCCAACGCAGCCAAAAATAAATAAAATAAAATAAATACATTTATAAAAAAAAAAAAGTAGATACTAGTACAATACATTGGATAATCTAATACATGATAAAGGAGGCACCATAAATCAATGGTAGAGACATGAATTCAGTAAATTTTTTGCCATATTTAGTTAATTATTAGGTTTAAAAATATTTTAGAGCCTTACTCCAGAATGCATGTTATTTTAAAAGTCAAATTAGGGAATTCCCTGGCGGTCCAGTGGTTAGGACTCTGCGCTTTCACTGCTGAGGGCCCTGATCGGGGAACTAAGATCCCAGGAACACCGGGCAGAAGGCAGAGATGGTTTAAAAGCAACCTCCCTTTTCCAAGCTCCCTGAGGAATATGTGCTGAGTAGAGAGAGGCCAACTGCATAGACTCCATCAATGTTTTTTTTTTAATTAATTTTATTTGAACTCATCTTACATATTTCACATAAAAGATTCCTCACCTTTAAAATGAAGAGAGTATTAACCTAGGCATTCTCAACCTGGGGTTTAGTAGATCAGTGAACTTCAAAGAAAAAAACATTTCCTCTTCACTTTCAGTGATCTCTAACAAAAGTTAAATGTTTCCTTCAACTGCGAATATAAGTATCAAAGCACAGTTGTGTTAGAAGGACCTGATTTTCACCAATGGAAATCACAAATATTTTCGTATCACATGACAGTTGTCACAGATGCCTTGAAATATCATTTACACTCATTGCCACTTCAAAATCATGGGTAGTTATTAGACTGCTGCTAGATCTTGTTATTTAATAAATTAAATACAGAAGTACATCTATCACACATTTATAATATTTAATACTTTGATAATCACATTTTCAATGTAGTTGGCTTCCTTTGTATTCCTATGTATGAAGCTTTATGCATTCAGAAACATTATTCTGAGAAGGCAGATTGAAAGGGCCCCTGGGTCAAAAAACATGTAGAGCCCCTGGACTGAATGCTCTCTGGCTTTCAACGTGCACATTGGTACATACCCAATATCTCTACTTGTTCCTCTTGGAAAGTGACTCACAACTTAGATAATCATCTCTGTGACAAGGTTACAGTGATATTTTTATCATTCCATATATGACTTGAAGTACAACCTCAGGCCGAAACATCTGCAGGCTGAAACTTTCAAACTTAACCTTCCAGACAAACCCTTCTATTAAGATTATTCTCTAGGATTTTCACGGCAAAATGTAGGAAAACAGCACCAGAAACTGAACCAGAAAACCCACGTCTTACTCCCAGTTCTGCTATCTGATCCTGGGAAAGTCATTTAACTTCTCTGAACCTCATCTATAAACACATTTAGATGAGCTTTAAAATCTATAAGTTCCCAGCGGGGGGTGGGGAGGGGTGGAGGGATGAATTGGGAGATTGGAACTGACACATACACACTACTATATATAAAATAGATAACTAATAAGAACCTACTGTATAGCACAGGGAACTCTTCTCAATACACTGTAATGACCCATATGGGAAAAGAATCTAAAAAAAGAGTGGATATACGTATATGTATATATATAACTGATTCACTTTGCTGTACATCAGAAACTAACACAACATTGTAAATCAAGTATACTCCAATAAAAATTAATTAAAAAAATAAAATAAAATCTATAAGTTCCCTTTACTATATGTATAGAATATAGTAAAATTCTATACTTCTGAAATTTTCTGCCTTTCTGAGGGGTGTGTTCTTTGGAATTGAGTTCTTAGTATTCTATCTTTAATTAGTTCATTCACTTATCAAACACTGAGGTGGGAATAACTAAGCAACTAAGTTAGAGAATTCTGGGAAAATTTTCTAATAAGTCATATTTAAGCTGGGCTTCAAAGGCTGAGTAGGAGTCTGTGAAGAGAGGACTAGGACATTCCAGGCAGAGAGGACATTGCTAATGCCCAGTGCGCTCAGGGCACAGAGCACACTGAGGGGCTTGATAGGAGTTCAAAGGAGACCAGATTTGTACTGAGTCTGGGCTCCTTGCCTTATAAGAAATGGGAAGAAAGTATATAAACGTTAGGTGAAGTGACATGGCCACGTATGTGTTTTGGAAAACAGCCCTGAGAGGAATGTGAAGCATGGGAGAAATTGAAATCACAGCGATCAGTTAGAAAGGAGGGTACTGCAACATTTGAGGTAAGAGATCATGGAGACCCGAAACAAGGCACTGGCACAGAGAAACGAACGCAAAGAAGGAAGTAGCAGATCTTTATGAGAAACTGGGTGTGGTGACGAATGAATCAAGGGTAATCCTAGTTTCTAGTGAGGACAACCATGTGAAGGGTGATGTTGAAAGGTGCAGTTCTTTTTTTTTTTTTTTAATTTATTTGATTGAAGTATAGTTGATTTACAATTTTGTGTTAATTTCTGCTGCACAGCAAAGTGATTCAGTTATACATATATGTACATTCTTTTTCATATTCTTTTCCATTATGGTTTATCACAGGATGTATTTTTAGAAATTTTTATTGGAGTATAGTTGATTTACAATGTTGTGTTAGTTTCAGGTGTACAGCAAAGTGAATCTGTTACACATGTACATATATCCACTCTTTTTTAGATTCTTTTCCCATATAGGTCATTACAGAGTATTGAGTAGAGTTCCCGGTGCTATACAGTAGGTCCTTATTAGTTATCCATTTTATATATAGTAGTGTGTATATGTCAATCCAAATCTCCCAATTTATTCCTCCCCCCCAAAAGGTGCAGTTCTTAACTAGAATAGGAAACACAAGAGGAAGAAAAGGCTCTCTGGGGAAGAAAGCTTAGCTTTGAAATGTTGAGTTTGAGGAGGCTCTTTGACCTCCAGAGAGAAATTCTGGCCAGCCCTTGGAAGCATGGGCATGGAATTCTTGGGAAAGGTACACCTGGAGATATAGAATTATAAACATCACATGAGGTAGCTGAAGCCCTTTCTTCAGCTTCCCCATCACCACCAGCAGCACCACCATCTGCCTGGTCTTTCTGCAGGGAGAGAGACCTTTCCAAGCCCCTCCAATCCTGATGCCTGAGCTTGCTATTAAGGCTTAAAACAATTGCTTCCTCCTCACTCCTACCTTTCCAACTCACCTTTCTTACTCTATAACACATCTCTGTATTAGTTAGAGTACAGGCAAAGTTGCTGTAGCAAAGGAACCCCAAAGTGCAATAGCTTATCTATGATAGGAGTTTCTTTCTTATATAACAGTCCAGGGCCTGTAGGGCAGCTCTGTTCCATGACATACAGGAACCTAAGCTGGCGGGCAGCTCTGCCACTCTCAGCATCCCTCTTAGCACTGAAGCGATTGTTCCAATCATCGCCATTTCCCAATTGGTGGGGAAAAAAATTCATGGCAAGCAGCTTCATCTTTATGGAGATAACACACATTGCTTCTGCTCATATTCCATTGGCCCAAACTTGGTCACACGACCATACCTACCTTTGAGGGAGATCGGAAATGTAGCATCTTGCTGGGCAGTTGTGTGGTAAGCTCACACTCAGAGAGGTTCCTTTACTGAAGTGCAGAAAGGGAAAATGGACACTGGGAACAATTAGCAAACTGTGACACTTCTAAACCCCTGGCTGTCTAAATATCCATGCACACCCTTACTTCCAAGACTAAACTACATTCATCCCTCCCCTCGGGAGATAATCCACAGTATGATCCATTCACTGAGTACAAAATGAAGTTTAATATCTCTGGGTAATGGGCAATCCTCTCCATCAAGTCTAGTCCAGCTATCTGTATAATAACAGAACGTTATTCCCCCACCACAACTCAACTTTCAGTATGTAATGTGAAGCAGAAACAGGATATCTACAGTGAAAACTCCCATTTGGAAAAGAGAAGAAAGGAAAGCACTTAGCAGTCACTGGTGCATAGCAAAAAAGAACCATGTTGGACAAGAAGTGCAGATTCCCTGCCCCAGAGTGAAGGAAGTTCTCGTGTCAGGACTTGGATCTGCTCTCTGGGAGGAATGCTCTGTACCTGGTCCTCTCTGGACTTTGGCTTTGCCTTTGTCCATTATTCTCCATGATCATACCTGAAATGGGATGTAGAGAGATTAATATAGCTGTATCAGCTTTCTTTTAGTTAACAATTGTGGGGTAAATGTCATTTCTTTTCTTTCTAGCTTTTTAAATTCTCATGTACTTATTTAATTATTTATTTATTTGGCTGTGTCAGGTCTTAGTTGCAGCACGGGGGATCTTCGTTGCAGCACAGCGGGCTCTTCCTTGTGGTGCGCAGGCTCCAGAGCGTGCAGGCTCAGTAGTTGCAGCGTGTGGGCTCTCTAGTAGAGGCCTCTTAGCTCCCCAGCCAGGGATCGAACCTGCATCCCCTGCATTGGAAGGCGGATTCTTAACCACTGGACCACCACGGAAGTCCCACTCTTATGTTTTAAATGTATCTCTTTAAACAACAGATAGTTGAGTTTTGTTTGTTTGTTTTCCATCTCATGATCTTTGTTTTTTCACTGGAAAATTGAATAAATCAGACAAAGACAAATATCATATGATATCACTTATATGTGGACTCTAAAAAAAATGATACAAATGAACTTATTTACAAAACAGAATCAGACTCACAAACTTAGAAAACAAACTTATGACTAACAAGGGGGAAAGGTGGGGGGAGGGATAAATTGGGAGGTGGGGATTAACATATACACATTACTATACATAAGATACATAATCAACAAGGACCTGCTGTATAGCACAGGGAACTCTACTCAATACTCTGTAATAACCGATATGGGAAAGGAATCTGAAAATGAATAGATATATGTAAAAAAAAAAAAAAAAAAAAAAAGAAAGTTGGGTTCACTTATATTCAATGTAATTACTGATATATTTTTGTTTAAATCTACTGTCTTATTACATACGTCTTTTTTCCCATCTGCTCTGTGTTCCTTTTTCATTTTTCCCTTGCCTTCTTTTGGATTAATCATTTTTATCATTCATTTAAAAAAATCTCTTTTAGTTTAGAAATCATGTACTCTTCTTCTATTCTTTTGGTAGTTATCCTAGAATTACAACATGTACCTTTACTTATCTAATGTTAATTGGTATCTTTCCTCTCCTCTAAATGTGAGAAATTTAGAACATTTACCTCCACTTAACCCCCTCCCAAACCTTTATGGTATTATTGTCATGCATTTTAAATATCTACCCATCTATCTATCCCCACAGGACATTATAATAATTGTTCCACATAGTCAATGTTCATTTCGATTTACCCAGTGGAATCCCTTTGTGTCTGTTTTGTTGTTTATTTTTCCTAGTGGTTCTTGCTCATGGTTTTCTGTCTCCTATTAAGGCTTAGTTATCTTTGATTGTGTACAAATTAGTTGTATAAATAATTTGATACCCAGGTTGATGTATCATCCTCTAGAGAGGATGTTCATTTGCTTTTTCCAGGTTTGCCTTAATTCAAGATTTGAGATTCTGTAAGCAAGCCACTTCCAATTCACCTTTACTTCTAGGGGTGTGTGTGTGTACGATGGGGAACGTTTTACCAGATCTCCACCTTGGCAGGTCCTGATCCAACCTTTGTCCCCCTAGTCCCATGAGATTGTTACCAAGACAGCTCACCCTCTCAATTGTCTCTTCAAAATCAGTTCATGACCCTAAGGGAAAGAAGTTTAAAATTAGGCAGCCTCATCCCTCTGAATTTCTATTCTCTTCTGGATCTCATCCCAGTAATTTATCAGTATTTTCTTAGCTTTCTGATGCTTAAAAAAATATGTTTAATAAATTATGTTCAGCAAGAAGGTTGATCTGAATTAGCTAGTGTGCCATTACCGAAACTGGACATGTTGCTTCCCTACAGCTCCTAGAACAATGTTTCTCAAGATGGGGGTCCATGGACTATGTGCATCAGAATTACATTACGTTTGTTAAAAACTGAGAGTCCAACGCTGCCACCTCTGACGTCATTCAGAACCTATGACACTAAAACCTAGATATCCGCTCTTTTGATAGGTTCTCAGGCTATAATTATGAAGACTTAAGTTTGAGAAATTTTGCCCCAGAGCTTAGCCCAACACTCTTAGTAATAGGCATTCAATGAATTGATTTGATTCTTGTTTAAAGGTCAGGTAGGGAGAACAGTTCTCAGAGCTTTCTGGGATGCTCCTCCCAGGTTATAATCCTCAAACAAATTTGGCTCGAACAAAATTTCCCATTTCTTAAATGAATGAATGAATGAATGTCAGGTAAGGCAGAAGAAAGCTGAATACATGCCCCAGTCAGAATTTGGTCAATGTTCAAACCTCCTATCTGCTCACCTTTTGAAAAAATCCTCCTTAAGACAAGAGGATCCTAAAGAAAAACTCTCAAGAACCAAGCCCCTATCTGGAGCTAAAGTCTAATCCTGTCACATTCACCTGTCTCATTTTGATCATTTTGAGTAGGATTCATTTTGATCATTCATGGATGACAGGTACTTCAACGTGCCTGTTAGTCGCTAATGAAAGGTATGAGAAAGAATTTACCTAAAGATATCTTGACCCCAAATCCACTGGTAAATCCAATTATGAACTAGCCTCAAAAAAATAGTCTGTGAAGCCCCATCTTTTATGAAATGATGGCAATGATAAATAGTAAGGTTTTTTCCCCCAGTATTATTATTTGGCAAAATAAGAAGTTAACACCATGTTAGCTTTCAATATTATTTTGAAAGTTTACTGGTCCAAGAAATCTGTAGATTTTGGAATCACTGACTTAGAATTTCTCAGACCACTCCAGGCTCCAGTATTCAAGAAAGCTCTCCGCCTGAATGCTAAAGTCTCTGCAAATAGCAGGCGAATCTGCATTCCACACTGTCAGGAACATGATTGATTATCTGTTCGGGTTAGCCAGCAGAATCTATGTTGCCATGTTTCTGTGACAGTTACTTAAATTTCTTAGTTTTGGTCATACTTCTGGGCTACAATGCTTTCCCAAATGCTTGTTTTTGCTTTCTTGCAGGAAAACAAACAAACAAAAATTAAAAAACACAGCCAAACAGTCAGTGAGCAACACCTTTAGATTTCTCATTTCTGCACCAACATGCGGTGTCTCAGATTTCTTCAACTTTTAAAGGAAAATGTTTATGTGAGTTCTTGTATTTTCCACAACTGAATAACCTTACTATGGAAATGTGCTCATGTTACATACCATAGACTTCAATAGAAAGTTTCAGAGAATTTGAGCTTTTTAATCAGATGATCTTACTCTCAGAAAATGAAATTCCATGGGGAGACTGCTACTCAGAGCAGGCTTTGTTCTTTTATAATATTCGTTTTCTTTTATTTCTCTTTAACCAAGAGGATACTTCAAAAACCATCTAAATAAGGAGGATGGTATTACAAATGAGCTGTTATGAGCTTTTTAAAATTCAGAACTATTTTGGAAACTACTATCAGTTGGAGAGTGGGTTAAATGTGAACTGGGCTAAATTCCTTAAAGTTAAGCCAACTCTGAATATGCCTTATCCATGAAATAATGTTTGTCACTTCAGTAACCTAATAGACTAGCATACATTTCATGGGCTGTGGTGACCTACATAATGCAAGATGACTGAAAATTATCACATGCCCTTATGGTTTCATTTAACCAGATTAATCTGCTTTTAATGGAATCATTTGGGCCTAATTAAGTCAATCTAGATATGAATCTAAAAACAGAAAGGGTAATTTGTGAGTAATAAAATATCTGTAAAACTGTAAGTTTGGAGCAACATCACAATTCTATGTTTTTAAAGATACCTATTCATTTGTGTCTCTAAAGCAGAAACCCAGACTTGCTTTAAATGCCTATCTTCTATTTCTGTAGGCTCTTTATAAATTCATTCATGGCTCTTTGTTCCAGCAGCTGTCACCAGACTGGGTTCGTGTCTGTTAAGGTGGATGGGGTGTATGTAGTGTTTGACTATGTTAAGAAAAAATTACCTAACATTTGGAAACAAGGCAAAAGGATGACTGCTTGTCCTTTCAATGTGGGACTGAAGCTTTATTTAAGGGCCTTTATCTAACAGGCCCACCCAAGCATTCAGTTCTCCGTGGGAATGCCCTGTGGCTTGATTAAGGCTCAGACAGTTAACTTGTAGATTTTTGTCCAGTAGAGATGCAAAAGATTTCTGTGCAGAAGTGATAGCCCCAAAGATTATGGTTTTATTGCCCTGTTTTGCTTCTAATTTAGCAAACTTATTTCAGCATTCTTTTCCTTTTTGAACATATAAATCTCTGTCTCCTGAATTCTCTTTTGTACCAGATTTACCATCCTGCTGGCTCCCCCATTAATGCATAAAACCTGTGACAAGTATTCACTCCATATTTTCATCAGAGTTTTGTTTATGTTTTTTAAAAACCTTAAAAAAAATTTTTTTTTAAATTACACTTTGTCTCTATGAAGATAAGAGATGGATCTCACAAGACATCCAAGAAAATGAATCTCATCGCTTTAGTTCATCTAATTTCACCTCTCTAGGCAACACATTTTATAAGAATTAAACCAATGCATTTTGATTCCCCCCTTTAAATCCTATTTCCTGGTAGCCGTCTGACAGAGTCATCAAGCTTATTGTCCCAGGAAAGAAAGGACAGACAGGTGCTGCCCAGAACAGAGAGGCCATTCATCAGCTTTGAATTTCAAAGTTGATTTTCTTGACCTCTTTTTAGTAAGACAATGTACATAAAACCCAGGCTTTTTGAAGAAAGGGATTTCTAAATAACAAAGCTTCCTTTTTAATGCATAGGCTCTGTGTGCAGAATAGAAGGAAGGCCCCCCCACCCCAGGCTGTAAAGAAGAGAGGGGAAAAGCATCCCCTCAATCCTTCTGGACTCACTTGTAGGGGAAAAAAAGGGGGGAGAGGAGCCTGGGAGGGGGATCACAGGGAGCAACTGTCCTGATCTCCTTGTTCCAGGTTGAAGTACTAGGGCAGGAGGTATGTTAGCTAGGTTGCTGGGCAAGCAGAGGGCAGGAAGAGGCGTGGGGTCTGGATCCTACGTTTCTTTGGCAGTATTGACATCTGCCCTTTGCCATTTTGAGGTCAAGGAAACCACATCCCTCCCTCACACACCCGGATGCCTTCTATGAGGGGAGCAGAGGGAGGGGCGGAACTCTTACCGGTTGAGCACTTAACTGAATCATCCAAGTAGAGACTGTTTACCTACAAAGGCATTATAAATTATGGGATTGAATTGAGGTTAATAAATTGGACTTGATCTTATTCCTCCCTCCCTGCTTCTACCTAGAGGAGGGGAGCTTGTCAGGTAAATCAGAGCAGACTTAGAGAAATAAGCTACATTTTTAACCTAGTTGAGTAATCTTGAGCAAATTTGAAAGGCTGCCCCCTATGTATGTATTGCATGCTCTTCTAGCCTCTTTCTGTCATATACAATTAACAAATGCATTGGTGGTGGTGTGATGAATTGGGCGATTGGGATTGACATATATACACTAATATGTATAAAATGGATAACTAATAAGAACTTGCTGTATAATAAAATAAAATTCAAAAATTAACAAAACAAAACAAAACAAAAACCAAATGCATTGCTGCTTTTTGATTTCACAAAGAGCATGTCCTATTCTCTTGTGATTTCTGGTCTCCACCTGACACATCTGTGCACTTTCTTCAATTCCTGTACCTAACGAGATCAAGTCGGCCACAGACTCCAGTAGCAGGTGCCAGAAGTACAACCACTGTGATTACAGATTTACTATAGGAATATGAAAAATACATATAAGCAAAATTTTCAAAAAATCACCCTCTAATCCCACCACTCAAAGATAACCAGCCAAAAAAAAAAAAAAAAAGATAACCAGTCTTCTTTGGGGAGACTATCCTTACAGACTTATATTCATGCATATAAACATTTTTATCTCTTCCTATTCTTTTAAGGGATGTTTTAATGTATGCACTTTTTTTAACCTGCATTTTTTTCACTTAATATATTGTGAACATGTTGTCAAGTCAATAGACATGTTTCTACATCATTTTATTGGCTGTTCATTTTTCTATTGTATATTTATACCATAGTTGACTTCCCTAATCCTTTATGTTTGAGTTGTTGGACATTTGAGTTGTTTCCAATTTTTTACTAAAAAACCATTAAAGTTGTTTCTACTTTTTTTGCATGGTGATTAATTTTATTATAGCCAATCATTTCCCTAGGGTCATCTCTTAGAAGTGGAATTTCTGGGCAAGCAGCTGTTTTTTTTTTTTTTTTTTTTTGGCTGCGTCACACAGTTTGCAAAATCTTATTTCCCCGACCAGGGATTGAACCCGTGCCCCCTGCAGTGGAAGCACGGAGTCCTAACCATGGGTAAGCAGCTTTGATTATACCATCTTATAGGATTTTGCTTAATTTCTTTTCTTATGCTATTACAGTCATGCAGTGAACAAAGTTTCATATCCTGTTCTCTCTCTCTTTTTTTTTTAACAGCTTTGGTTTTTTGTTTGTTTGTTTTTAAATTTTTATTGGAGTATAGTTGATTTACAATGTTGTGTTAGTTTCAGGGGTACAGCAAAAGTGAATCAGTTATACATATACATATATCCACTCTTTTTTAGATTCTTTTCCCATATGGGTCATTACAGTGTATTGAGAAGAGTTCCCTGTGCTATTCAGCAGGTTCTTATTAGTTATATATTTTATATATAGTAGTGTGTATATGTCAATCCCAATCTTCCAATTTATCCCTCCCCCCCCACCCCCTGGTAACCATAAGTTTGTTTTCTACATCCATGACTCTACTTCTGTTTTGTAAATAAGTTCATTTGTACCCTTTTCTTTTAAGATTCCACATATAAGCAATATCATATGATATTTGTCTTTCTGTGTCTGACTTAATTCACTCAGTATGACAACCTCTAGATCCATCCATGTTGCTGTACCTGTTCTCTTTTTTAACGAAAATATCTCCCAACGTTATCACATGTGTTCTGTAAAACAATTTTTTATAGCTTTATGGGAATATAACGCTGAGTCATTAATCAATTTAATCTATCCAGTCCACTATTTTGGTTGTTGGGCAATTAGGTAGTTTCCATTTATTCACTGGGGTAAATCACACTTTTAGGAACATCTCTTTGTAGAAAGCCTAGTGTGTACTTAGGATAAATTCCCAGAAAAGGAGTTATTGCCTGAAAGGCTATAACCGAGCAGGACCCTATGGGGCCATCCCACAGGCTTTCCCCCATACCTTCTGCTTTAGCTCCTCTCTGAAGTACCTAGATAATAGTAGGTGATGCAAATTTCCTGAGTTGTTTTGCAGATGTGAAAACCCCCCACCAAACGGAAGATGTTAACTACTTGCTGACCATGAGCACATCGGCCCAGGCCTCCTGGAGCCTAAGAACTGATAATGTGAACCCCTGTGACACCACCTGTTCCCTCACCATCAGCCAGTCAGAGGACTGTGCACGATCTGATCATGTACCCTGTGACGTACCCCCCTCCCCGGCTTTTTTTCTTTATTGGGCTGCGCAGTGCGGCTTGTGGGATCTTAGTTCCCTGACCAGGGATCGAACCCGGGCCCTCAGCAGTGAGAGCTCAGAGCTCTAACCTCTGGACCACCAGGGAATTCCCTCACCTGGCTTTTAAAAATGCTTTGCTGAAACTCTTTGAGGAGCTCAGGGCATTTTAGGGCATGAGCCACCTGTCTCCTTGTATGGCCCTGCAATAAACCTTTCTCTGCTCCAAACTCTGACGTTTCAGTTTGTTTGGCCTCCCTGTGTGTCGGGCACACGAACTTGCACTAACAAGGCCATGAACATTTTTGAGGTTAGTTGATAAATATTGTAAATTGCTTTCCTAACTAGTTATATCAATCTACATTGTAATGTGTCATGTCTTATCATGATAAATTATAGGCTAGATGTTAGAACAGCCTGATAGACTGCAGAACAATCTTCCTTAGAGATCTTCAAAAAGAAAACAAATTTCCTTTTCTGTGTTCCAGGTCAGACTTTCAAAGACATGAAAAAGGGTTGCCAACTCTCAATTCAAAAAAAAAGACATTTAGGGACTTCCCTGGTGGCGCAGTGGTTAAGACTCCACGCTCCTGATCCGGGAACTAGATCCCACATGCATGCCACAACTAAGAGTTGGCATGCCACAACTAGGGAGCCTGCAAGCCGCAACTAGGGAGCCCGCCTGCCACAACTAAGACCCAGTGCAACCAAATAAATAAATAAATAAAGACATTTAAATCATAAACACCAGGAAGGTTAACATGCACTTGGTGTTCTTTACCTTCTCTCTTATTTCAGATCTTAGATTTGGATGGTAACTTTCTTTTCAAGTGAAATGTTCTCACATTATCTCTAAGCATAAAGTAGGTACCTATTCTATGGATAGGGAAATACTGAGGCACAAGAGATTTTTAAGTGACTTTCTTTTTTTTTTTTTTTTTTTTAAGTGACTTTCTTATAGCCATATAATTTACATGGAACTCATATCTATAGTCCATACCTTGGGGAGGACCCTTTGCCATGCTAGTCAAGTTCAGGTTCACCTCCGGAAAGACTAGATAAAAAACAATATTTTTAGAGAGGGGGTTCCAGGAGGAAAGGTTTCATCTAAGTTCTGTTAAAAAACAAAATTCAACTGAGTAAATTTGAAGATCTAATTGACTGTGCTCAATGATTCATGAATCTGGCAGCATCCCATCTAGTAAACAGAAGGGTATTGTGAAGGGTTGTACAAAATGGAAGGTTTTTATAGGTAGAGGCGGGTGGGGCAAGAAGGCATTGGCAAAAGCAAAGAAAGGATCGTTTCAGGCCAGGCCATCTTCTTTTTGGGGGGAAGGGAACAGCAGGGGTCTTTATCGTGCAGATTACCTACCTCACTAGTGTTGATCAAGAAATTTCAGATTGTCTACTTAAAGGTCACATTCCTGGAAGTGGTTGAAACTGCAAGTAAGTCTTGGTTTGCTGTTATCCCTGGGGGCAAATGATTCCATTTTGGGCTTCTTATTTCTTTTTAACAATTCCCTTCTGATCCAACTCACCCTAATGGAGAGATGTGATAAAAGTTTAAGGCATTAGCACCACTCTCAGCTACTGCTCTGTAGTTCCCACAGCTTTGTTGATCCTTGGTGTGGTATCCACAGGTCATGACTTTTTGTTTAATCCCCGTGACAGTCACAGGTCACAGTCCCAGGTTCATAATCCTTAAATCTGTCATTCTCTTCATTCCCTTTTTGACAGTCCTGTCTTTAGGGAGATCATTTGCCTGGTGGTTAGTGGCTGTGAACATGCATTTAAAGCTTTTGAGAGGATACAATGCTAGGGAAAACATTATGATAACTATAAGCAGGATAATTCCCTATATTAGGAGTACACTTTGGAGTCTCTCTTGACTGAAAAAAAAAAAAAATGCACAGGCTAAAAGTTGAGAATTATGTTTAATTTGGTGGACTTTCTGAGGACTCAAGCCCTAGAGGTAGCCTCTTAGATAGCTCTGAGGGACTGCCCCGAAGAGGTAAGGAGGAGCCAGGAGATATAGGAGTTTTGTGACAAAACCCAGGTAGTCAGGACATTAACAGATGACTGCTAATTAAAGAAAACCACACATTCCAAGTTAACGAATTTAGGGCTTTTCTTTGTATGGGAAGATGCAAGAGTCTGGGCTCACTGAAATCCTTCCTTTGCTATGCGCCTCAGCTCTCTGGGGCCAGTATCCTGTGCTTTCCCATCCTGAGTCCCCTCAGGGCTCACTGCTGGGGGTGGCTGCAGTGGCTGAGGGCCTGGCAGCAGGCATCCTGTTGGTCTCCATCCTGAGATCCCCCAGGCTCACCTTCAGGGGTGGTGGCAGTGGCTGACAGCTTGATGGCCGCAACATCCTTTGTTTGCTGAGATGGCGGACAACATTTTTTACCCACATCCCCAAGACCCAAACCAAAGAAAGACCCCATTGAAGGACCCCATTTTAAGCCACATGGCTTGTTCAGTGATCTTACATAACTGAATTTCAACTTCCCCAGAAATACTGATCCAGGTTGTGGACAAAGAATGTTGCCTGCCTTATCAGTAAACAAAGAATGTTGAGGCCATCCAGCCATCAGCCACTGCAGCCACTTGGACTGTGTGCCCTCAGAGGATTCAGGATGGAGAAAAGTAAGATACTAGCCCTAGATAGTTAAGGTGTATACCAAAGGAATGATTTCAAAGAGCCCATACTCTTGCATCTTCCCATAAATAGAAAAACGCTAAATTCGTTAACTGGGGATGTGTGGTTTTCCTTAATTAACAGTCATCTTTTGATGTTCCAACTACCCGGTTTTTATTGCAAAAATTCCTATATATCCTGGTTGCTCCCTTACCTCTTTGGAGCAGTCCCTCAGTACTGAGAGGCTGTCTTCTGGGCTTAAGTCCTTAGAAAGTCCACAGAATAAAACATAATTCTCAACTTTCAGGTTGTGCAATTCTTTTTTCAGTGGACAAGATGTAAGCCGTTATGGTAGGGGGTACCTGGAGAAAGAGAACCAGGCATGGCTTTCTTGACATAAAAGAAACATTTCTGGCCTAAGCATTTTGATATCTAAGCCTGGCCACAATGGTTGTCCTTGAACAGGTCTCAGTAATTAATGATCTTAAGGGAAGTAAGGGAATGCAGGCACAAAGGAAAATCAGTCAAGAAACAATGGTTCAGCCATAAAACAGAGTCCTAATTCCCCCTCAAGGGATATACATAACAATCTGATACATATCTTTGAGTTCTGTGGAAACTAAGGCCCCCACCCAGGTGGAGGATTAAATAAATTGACCTTTTCTGACCCTCGTGACTTAAATCAACAAAGCTTAGACTCTGTTGACCTTTGCCCCAATTCTATGCTGAATTCTCCTCTGCTCAAGCCCCTTCACGAATATGCATGTACCCTTAGCTTAAAACTTCCCCAATTTTGGTGTCTGGGGGAGACACTGCTTTGGGAAGGATGCCCAGTGTTTTCCTTACTTGCTGCAATAAATCTTTCTGGAACAGAGCAGGACCCTGTGCGGCTTCTAGGCATGGAAGCCTTTCTGTGTCCCCTGTTTCTTGTTTATAGGGAATAGTCTTCAGCTTCCGTGACCTTCCCTGGGTTCCAAAGGGCAGGTTCAAACATTTGCTAATCAGTGAAGAGAGGGAATGCAGAGACAAGGGAGGAGCAGTAAAGAAACAGGAGTTCAGCCTTGGGGCAGGTTCTGGTTCCACCTCAAGGGATACACATAACAATATCTTTGAGCTCTTCTGCAGAACTAAAACCCCTAACAAATGGAAGATGTTAACTACTTGATGAAACATTCTTCATTCCAGAGAGAAGGTCACAGTTTGATAACCTCGAGAACAACAGAAGCTCATCAGGAGACCACCTGAGGCCAGATTAAAGGAATGCAGTCCCTGCACACACCCTGATCCTTATCAGCAACCTTGCCCTGAACCATTGCTATAAAACTCCTCACCAAATCACCCAGGTTGGGACACAGAGTCTTTGTTTGCTTGTTTACTTTTCAGTTTGGTCCTGCTGCAAGGCTTGCAGGATCTTCGTTTGCCCACCAGGGATTGAACCTGGGCCCATGGCAGTGAAAGTGCTAAGTCCTAACCACTGGACCACCAGGGAACTCCTTGGGACACATAGTTTTGATGGCATTAGCCCACTGTTTCTCCCTTTGCCTGGCAAAGCAATAAAGTTATTCTTTTCTACTTCACCCAAAACTCTGTCTCCGAGATTTGATTTGGCACCAGTGCACAGAGGCTGAATTTTCGGTGTCACTTCCTTCTCCTGTATCTTTGACTTGGTTGTGTTTTTTTGGGTCAACACCCACCAAGAGGTGAACTCAGTCTGGGGATAACAATTTTGGCCACAGCACAGACACCTTGTTTAGCTAAAAGATAATCAAGGGCTATCCTATTATCAAAAACAATCTTGGCCAGAGAGCCTAAGGAATTTGTTGGAAAGCTAGTGCTTTAGCCGTGGATTCTACAATACTTTCAAGAGTTAAAGAGAGACTTCCAATCATAGTCTCATTTATATTTACTCCTAACCAGGGAAGTAGGGCTCGCCAAAGGAAATGATTCCTGAATCATGAATGTCTCCTAGTAGGTCCTTTTTAGCACAGTTAAGGGCACAGTTAGATAACCCAGAGGAATCTAATATCTACAAAGGTATAAACATGATTTTTCTTCCTACAATTACCCCCATTTTTTACCAAAGATAATCACTGTAAAAGTAATTTGCTTTTATTAAACTTTGCCTGATTATTTATGTAAGTAATGTAAGCAAGAAAAGTGACTGATGGACTTCCCTGGTGGCGCGGTGGTTAAGAATCCACCTGCCAATGCAGGGGACACGGGTTCAAGCCCTGGTCCGGGAAGATCCCACATGCCGCGGAGCAACTAAGCCCGTGCACCGCAACTACTGAGCCTATGCTCTAGAGCCTGCGAGCCACAACTACTGAGCCCGCACGCCACAACTACTGAAGCCAACGCGCCTAGAGCCCGTGCTCCGCAACAAGAGAAGCCACTGCGATGAGAAGCCTGCACACCACAACAAAGACTAGCTCCCGCTCGCTGCAACTAGAGAAAGCCCATGTGCAGGAACGAAGACCCAATGAAGACAAAAATTAATTAATTAATTAGTTAATTAATTAAAAAAGTAAAGAAAAGTACTGACCATTTAAGTTCTTTTTAAGATGACTTCGTTGGAACTTTTCATAAGGAGTCTCACACTTTACCTGCAATACCATTGTAGTCAAAGTCTGCGTACTGTTTTCAATTGTGTGCTATTGTGTCTTATTATATGAAAATAAGAATACTCATCGAGAGTTTCTGAATGCTGGAGGGACCAGGTAAGGAGAAAAAGTAAATGTTTCGTCTTGGCTTAGAAAAGTATATCTTACCAAATTGCTGAGTAGCTTAAGAGAAAATATATCTTTAAACTTGGAAAAAACATTAAAGAACCAGCAATATTTTAAACACAAAGTCATAAAAATTATAATCATCCTCATCAGTCCCATGTTATTAATTCTTGTTCTGCTTGAATCCAGCTTTTGCATTAGCTCTGTTGACCTTACCTGATAATTGCAGGTGACAGGGACAGTGATAATTCCAAGAAGTTTGCAAGGTGCTTGTTAAGGCTTGTATGATTTGCTCAGTGTAGTGGCTGCCTTTATCACTGGAGACTGTGGAAGGTATACCCCAAGTGGCAAACACATTTTTTAACAGTTTCTTTGCCACTGTCAGAGCACCAGCCTTGCAGCAAGTGAGAAGCTTTAACCCATCCAGAAAACATGCATACAATAACAAGAACATATTGGTAACCCATGCTAAGTGACAGTTGAAAGAAGTCCAGTTGCAGGTGTTCAAAGGGTCTAGAGGGAGGAGGTCTGAAGCCTGTAGGGACAAAAATAGTTTTTCTTAAATGCACTATGGTGGGTGAAAGAATGCAAAAACCAAAAAATTGGATTTGCTAGGGAGCCGGGAGCAACCAAGTGGCTGTCTTTGGTTTCCCATAGCCCTGTTTGTTTAATTTACAGCTATTGTTCACCCATCTTTTTTTTTTTAATAAATTTATTTATTTTATTTATTTTTATTTTTGGCTGCGTTGGGTCTTCGTTGCTGCACACGGGCTTTCCCTAGTTGCGGTGAGCGGGGGCTACTCTTCGTTGCAGTGTGCGGGCTTCTCATTGCGGTGGCTTCTCTTGTTGCAGAGCACGGGCTCTAGGAGCGCAGGCTTCAGTAGTTGCAGCACGCGGGCTCAGCAGTTGTGGCTTGCGGGCTCTAAAGCGCAGGCTCAGTAGTTGTGGCGCATGGGCTTAGTTGCTCTGCGGCATGTGGGATCTTCCTGGACCAGTGCTTGAACCCATGTCCCCTGCATTGGCAGGCGGATTCTTAACCACTGCAACACCAGGGAAGCCCCCATCTTTTTAAAATTTAGTTTAATTTATTTATTTTTGGCTGTGTTGGGTCTTCATTGCTGCGCGCAGGTTTTCTCTAGTTGCGGCGAGCAGGGGCTACTCTTCGTTGCGGTGCACAGGCTTCTCATTGTGGTGGCTCCTCTTGTTGCAGAGCATGGGCTCTAGGCGTGTGGGCTTCATTAGTTGTGGCACGTGGGCTCTAGAGCGCAGGCTCAGCAGTTGTGGCGCATGGGCTTAGCTGTTCCACAGCATGTGGGATCTTCCCAGACCAGGGCTCGAACCCGTGTCACCTGCATTGGCAGGTGGATTCTTAACTGCTGTGCCACCAGGGAAGCCCCTGTTAACTCATCTTAATTTCTCTGATTCAGGAGCAGACTGCTGTCATTACAAGGACATCAGGATGGCAAAAGTCTGTCAATGAGGGGTCATTTTTTTGTAGAAGGAGAATGGACTTCATCCACACATGCCAAAACCTTTTTAGATTCTGTTGCTGTTGCCTTTGCATGAAAGTCAGCTATGGCATTTCCCTGATAATGAGGTTCAGTCCTTTTAGTGTGAGCCTCAATTTTGATAGCAGCAATTTCAGAAGGTAAGAGAATAGCAGTAAGAAGATCATTTACTTGTTGTTCATTTCTGATTGGGGTCCCAGAGGACATCCTACAACATTTTAATATAATAACTAGGATTACAACTGACATCATACCAGGATATATCATATTTCTAAGAATTTCACAAAATTTCTAGAACACTGATATCCCTATACAACATAAAATAGGCTTAGTACTACTTCTTATTTGACAATGCTTCCCATGCAGTTTAACACATCAAATGAGCCTAACTAGTTTAACAAATCTTTTGGAATATTCCAGGGGCCCTCTGGAAATTTTCAAAGTTGGTTTGTGGTCAAAAGACTTCATTTGGAATTTGATTTGGGGAAGTTTATCAAAAATATTAAAAAAAAGTTTTAGAACACTTGCCTAAATAGGATCACAGATCATTATGAAACTTGATACTTAATTACCTATTAGCAAAACCTAGGACTCGGTTTTCCTAAGTAATCAAAAAGCTGATGAACACAGCAAACACAGGAAATCATTCTGATAAAACATAGAACCTTTGTTTTCTAGGCAGATCACTTAAAAGGTAACAAAAACCTTTGTTTACAGTTTCTTTTTTTTTTCTTTATTGGAGTATAATTGCTTTACAATGGTGTGTTAGTTTCTGCTGTATAACAAAGTGAATCAGCTATACATATACATATATCCCCATATCTCCTCCCTCTTGCATCTCCCTCCCACCCTCCCTATCCCACCCCTCTAGGTGGACACAAAACACCGAGCTGATCTCCCTGTGCTATGCGGCTGCTTCCCACTAGCTATCTATTTTACATTTGGTAGTGTATATGTGTCCATGCCACTCTCTCACTTCGTCCCAACTTACCCTTCCCACTCCCCATGTCTTCAAGTCCATTCTCTGTGTCTGTGTCTTTACAATTTCTTATTAAGAGCAGACCAACAATCCAATAAAACTTTGTCCTTTTATCAGATGAAAGAAAACCAGGTTTTAGTTTTACATAAGAATAGTACTGATATGAAAGCTTATTTTTAGCACTCATATATATCTATTCTGTTTTAGCCACCTTGATTACACAAGGTAAAATTCTCTCTTTTCCTCTCTCTCTACAACTTTTTGTATACATTTAGTTTGCCCTTCATAACCAGAAGTTCTAGTTTAAACAAAATTATTCTCATTTCCCTTAACAAAATTATTCCTCATATTTTTTTGTAACCAAAAACACATACTACTTTCCTTGCATACAGAGTTGTTTCCCTTATTATTTCTAATAGTTTTAATTACATATATTAATTAGAATTCTTAGAAACCTTAATTTCTAGCAAAAACTAAGTAAGCAATTATGAACCATCTTTTACGTTACCATTCTGAAGACTGGTAAACTTATAGAAGTATTTCTTTTCTTTTTTCTTTTTTTTCTATAAACAGAAGAAAAAACAAAGATTGGTAAACTTATAAATACTTTTTATAATGTGCTTTCTCACAGAAAATTTCTCAGCTTTGCACCAAATATGTTTACAAACAGACCCAATTTTATCTTTAGTTTTTCTGCAATAGGAAGCCCAAAGTGGATACACCTATGTTCAGTAATTAATGTTTGACTATTCTATCTTATTTGGAAATGATCTAGATAATTAATAAATTTCTATCAGTTATTTTAACTTAGCAAAACTGAAAAGGTTCAAGTTACCAAAAAGATTTTGGAAGCTAATTTTAAGTATACTTAAAATATAACTGTTTCTAAAAAGTTTATCTATAAACTCTTATCCTACTTACATTTATCTAAATCATTTAATACTGTAAGCAGATAGGGTAGGGGGTCCACAGAAAAAGAGAACCAGGCATGGCTTTCTTGACAAAAGAGAAGCCATTTTTACCTAAGCCATTCTGTGATCTAAGCCTGGCCACAATGCTTGTCCTTGAACAGGTCTCAGTAATAATGATCTTAAGGGAACAGAAGAACAAACTGTTATCAGGCAGGAGAGGAAACAATAACAACGATAAGAAATCAATTGTAAAGGGCTTCCCTGGTGGTGCAATGCAGGGGACACGGTTCCCCTGCCAATCCTCCTGCCAATGCAGGGGACACGGGTTCGAGCCCTGGTCCGGGAAGATCCCACATGCCGCGGAGCAACTAAGCCCGTGCGCCACAACTACTGAGCCTGTGCTCTAGAGCCCACGAGCCACAACTACTGAAGCCCGCGCGCCTAGAGCTCATGCTCTGCAACAAGAGAAGCCACAGCAATGAGAAGCCAGCGCACCGCAAGGAAGAGTAGCCCCCGCTCGCCACAACTAGAGAAAAAGCCCGTGCGCAGCAACGGAGACCCAACGCAGCCAAAAATAATTAATTGTAAAGACTCCCAGTTTTGTTTCAATGGTAATGACTAACATGAAGCACTGAACCACCAGATAAACTAGAACCTATGGGATCATGATGTTGACCTTTTCTGACCTTCATGACTTAACTAAAGCTTGGACTCTGTTAACCTTTGTCCCAATTCTATGTTGAATTCTCCCCTGCTCAAGCCCCTTCATGAATATGCATGTACTCTTAGCTTAAAACTTCCCCAATTTTGGTGTTTGGGGAGACTCTGCTTTGGGAAAGATCCTCGGGGTTCTCCTTACTTGCTGCAAGTAATAAATCCTTCCTTTTCCTGCTCTTTGGCTTGGTTATGTCTTTGGCTCAACACCCACCAAGAGATGAACCCAGTTTTTCGGGTAACACTCCCAACAACTATGTTTAGATTACCCACCAAAACTTCATGAGACATTGGACAAAAATCAGCCATCATTCTAAGTTATTTTTGTTGACAAATCCCATAACAGAGATAACATGGACTTATTTGAGTAGTAAGAACAGGTAGAATAAAAGTTGGTTATCTGCCTTATATTCAGTGTTGATAACTTTAAAGACATGTCTTAACTAAACCAATGAACTTAAACTACCTTTTATTTACTGAAGATTATCCCAGATTACTTGAACTTGAAAAGCATCTGGGGGACTTCCCTGGTGGTCCAGTGGCTAAGACTCCGCACTCCCAATGCAGAGGGCCCAGGTTCGATCCCTGGTCAGGAACTAGATCCCACACGCTGCAACTAAGATCCCACATGCCACAGCTAAAGATCCCACATGCCGCAACGAAGATCCTGAACGTAGCAATGAATGTCCTGCAAACCGCAACTAAGACCCAGCACAGCCAAATAAATAAATAAATAAATTTTTTTTTTTAAATAAATATTTTTTAAAAATCCTTTATTTAAAAAAAAAAAAAAGAAAGAAAAGCATTAGGGTTAGTTTCTGTTAATGCCCCATCCTTGCAAGTGCTTGCCTTCAAACCAACTAAATAGAGCTCTTTTACAAATTAATTTTGGCAATACCATCAAGAGGTAGGAAAACATCATACATTTAATATATATACATATATGTGTATATATATACACACATACACATACAACATATATACAGACAGATGCAAACAGAGAACTTACAGTTACTAACATCTGTGGAGAAGATTTGTAAGATTTTTCATTAGCCCAATTACAAAATACCCCTTTTTCTTTTTTTTTTTTCTTTTGATGGGAAACTTCTTCCTAAAGTTTGCATTTCAAAGAATGGCTCTTAGGTGCTGGAGAAGATGGGGGTAGAAAATCTATATCACAAAGGCATAGAGTAAGCTCAGGACGATTCTGTTTCCAATGTCCTGATCTTTTCAAGCATTTTGAGAGGAATACGTGAGGTCTGGGGGATTGGCAAGAAAAAAACAGCAGGTAAACTTTAAACTTTAGGATTGCAGCCTAAATCATAAAGAGGCTGACCTGTTCTTACAACTACTTACAACTTTTCTCCAATTTGCATCTTTCCTTCTGGGTACACGGTTTTATTTTAGCTAAGGAGAGAAAGCATTTAAAAAAAAAAAAATTCCTATCAGCCTCTGAATATCAGCTTCTGATTTGGCCAAATTTCTGATCATATAGTTATTAAATCCTTTCAAATATCTTATCAGATTTCAGGTTGGATAAACAGTATTTCTGGCAGTATTAAACAATCCCATTAATTTTAATTTTAGTTTCCCCTTGCTGCTTAAGAGAATAATGTAGCAGTTTACCAAAAATTCCTGAGTTTCATCAATTCTAGGAGGAGTCCATACAGGTGCATTGGAGTTGATGTTGAAGAATTCACATAGGGCTTTTGAGGACAATCTGTCTTCCAGTGTCCCCAGTTGATTGCAATGGAGACATCAATTTTTGGGCCAGTGATTTGATAATGAATCCTAGGAGGGTGAAATGTAGGAGGCCTAGGTATTGTTTTAAATACCTTTTGTGTCTTTAATTTTTCATTAGCCTTTTGCCATGAATCTTTCAACAAAGCAAGTTTGGAATTTTGAAAAGTTTTGGAGCCTCCTGCATGCTAATCAAAATCAAAATCGGTATTCCATTCTGCTAGTTTGATTTGGGAGCCCTTGTTTTTAAGTCACATTAAAAAGGATCTTATCTATTTGGAACATTCCTCATAACGGTCATTGTAATCTCCCTGAGGGCTGGCAGCAGGTCGGTAGGTTCCCGGCTGCAAATGGAGTTTAACCCCCATTTCTATGCTGGGCATATTTTGGAGCCCCTACCCTTTCAGCTACCAAGCTAAGCTCTTAGGACACAGAACAAGCTTAGCAAGATATTACCATTTTTGTAACTATCTACAGCTTCCAGAATCACAGTTCTCAAACATATAATAAGCAGGTGTGCTTATTTTAGAGTGGAACGTTCAACTCGTTGGATGTAAAGGATCCCATTAGCAGTTAGCCTTTGTCTACAAAAAATAAGTCAAACAAATACATGAAGATATTGGCAGTAACCAAGAGATGTTACTGTGTCCTGGCTGAAAGATGGCCTAGTGCACACGACCAACAATTCCTGTGGACCCTTGAATGGGGGAAGGATTGAACCAGCAAACCTGAAACAATGGGGACTGAGGACTGATTCCAAACAAAATGGAGAACTGCAGCTGCCAACAGTGCCAAATGTGGAATCTGGGAACTGAATCAAGGGCTGGGGTTTTCCATTAAAAAACTTGGGAATTGTGATCAGAAAGGCTAGGGGCTTGGCTCTGGGCAGAACTATCTGCCTCCTCAGTTGAGCTCTGGGCAGAATCGTCTACCAGCTCAAGCTGACCTGCCCGGAAAAGGAAAGCCAGTTGGTTTGGGAGCTTGAATGCAAAGAGAGTGGAGCTCAAATTGAGAGGAACTTACCAATGGCCTTCAGAAACGGCGGGAACAACAGTGAACTCAGAAGGGCTTGTGGGGCACCATGCCTGTGTTTCTTGTTGTCCCCGAATGCCATCATAAGTTTGCTTTGGATCCCACCACTGCCAACAAATCTATTAAAAAACAAAATTAAACCAAGTAAGTTTGAAGATCTAATTGGCCCTATTCAATGATTCTTGAATCAGGTAGCATTCCATCTAGTAAACAGAAGGGTATTGTGAAGCGCTGTACAAAATGCAAGGTTTTTATAGGCAGAAGGAGGGTGGAGCAAAAAGGTATTAGCAAAAGAAAAGAAAGGATTGTTTCAGGCGAGACCATACTTTCTTGGGGGAAGGGAACAGCAGGGGTCTGTGTCATGCAGATGACCTCACTAGTGTTGATCAAGAAATTTCAGATTGTCTGCTTAAAGGTCACATTCCTGGGAGAGGTTGAAACTGCAAGTAAGTCTTGGTTTGCTGTTGTGGAGGCAAATGACTCCATTTTGGGCTTGTTGTTTCGTTTTATCAGTTTTGTCTTTGCATGAAAGAAAATATAACATCAAAAGGAGTTTCTCATACAAAACACACAATACATACAAGCTGGATGTTAACCTAATGTTTTACAGTTTGTAAGAATCCAGCCTTCCCCTGAGAAAATGTTGAGATGATTTTAAAATGATAATTATCTATTCTTTCCTCTATAGGAATTCTAATGAACAAAGAACTGTTGTCGAACCCAAGTTCATGTGCCCAATGTACACTGAGGCCAAAGTAAATGAAAAAGTCCGAGTTTGTTTCTTCCTTTTCCTTTGTTTCTGCATTCCCTCGCTTCCCTAGTTAGTTTGAATCGACCCTTCGGAACTCAGAGAAGTTCTGGGACGCTGAAGCCGTTTTCGTACAAAGAAGAAAGAGGGGACACAGAAAGGCTTTGTACCTGGCAGGGTCTTGCAGGGTCCGGCTTGGTTTTAATCCCCTTCTTCTTTGATACTCCTCAATCTTGAGGGGAACAGGTGTCGGACAAGAAAGGGAATAAAGTTTTGGATAGAAAAGTTAATCATAAACTCGGCAGAGGAACTCAGTTTTAGGTGGACTAGGTTTCAGAACCAGTTTGTGCTGTATTTTAAACATCAGGGTGCTTGGTGTAGACCAGAGTTTCTCAAACCTGGAACTATTGATACTTTGGAGATCATTCTTTGTTTTGGGGGGCTGTTTTGTGCATTGTGGGGTATTTAGCAGCATCCCTGGCCTCTACCCACTAGATGCCACTGGCACCCTGCCAATTCCCCAGTTGTGACAATCAAAAGTGTCTCCAGACATTGCCAAATATCCCCTGGAGGACACAATCATCCCAGTTGAGAATCACTTGTGTGGTACATATGGTATATTAATTGTATTTGATAAGCTCTGATCATGTCCAGATGAGTAACAGATGGCAAAAGATGGAGAGCTTGGACACATCCTTTAACAGATATTTTTATATTAATTTCATTTTTTCAACTTGATTTGATGCATTTTGAGAAAAATATATGTCTTATCTTAGCAAAATAAATGGAAAAGGAAAATGGACATCAATTGCTAAGTATAAAGTGTTCCAAATCTACATATCAAATGTGTGGGTTCCATATAAATTACAGTAAATCTAAATGTTAATGAAGATAGTTTTCTAGCAAACTCGATAAAAACAATGGATTTGTTCATTACGTAATTACCTGTGAACGACAATACTTTATCAGTCGATGGCTTTTCCTGTTTTATTAAGAAAAATACAAGGTCAGATATCTAGGTTTTCTAAGATATTACAGAAACAACTTCTAAGCTGCTTTATTTATTAATTCTACTTTCAATCTGGATGATTTATGTGGCATTTCAAACTGGACAATTTAAAAACCTCATTACAATCAGAATAAATGACAGATTTGAATCCATAAGAAAATCCTTGACTAATTAAGATTGGCAGTCTTATCTTTGCCCTTAAAATTTAAACCAGTTAATTTTGGATTGTATTCTAATACTTGTGCCAATAAACGTGGCCAAAAAATTTTCCTAATACATATTTTCACTGTTGTAGTATGTCTTCCCTCATATGTTATGAACAACTCTTTCTGACACTACAGTGCCTGAGACATTCTAGGGCAATCTTCAGGGCTCTACCTTGGGAGCGTCCATTTATCTTAATGTTATAAAGATTTTCTTATGTACTTGCGTTCAGTAATATGCCCTCCTAATATCTGAGGGAAAATTAGTAAATATTTGGTGTAAAATAGTTTCCTCCTGGACTGTATTTAAAATCTCCTTGGATCAGTTAAGATGCTTTCAGCTGTGAATAACAATATCCAACTTAAAGTGGCATAGGTAACAGGAAGTTTTGTCTTACCTACAAGAAGTTTAGAGGTAGATGGTTGTCCGAGGCTAAACAGTGTCATCAGTGACCCAGACTCTTTCCATCCATTTTTGTTGCCATCCTCAGCACGTTCACTTTTGTCTATCGCTTAATGGCTGCAGTATGGCCTCCACAGCCTATGAAATGACAGGAAGGAAGCAGTGGGAAAGAAAGTTCTCCTTGAATAAATATCTTGCTTTCATCAGTATGGAAAATCTTTTTAGAAACCTTTAGAGAGAGTGCTGCTGAAACGCTCATTGACCAGACCTGGGCCATATGGCCAGCCCTACCTGAAGTGAGAGCGGGAGAGAGAGTACCTGGCAATTTTAGCCTCTATTGTGGGAAGCAGACCCTGCCAGAAGAGAAAAGTGACAGAGGATTGGCTTTTGGGCAGGCAACCAGAAGTGTACGCCAACTCGTATTTTCGGAGAACGTCCCTCAATTTAAAAACCTGTGGTGTTACCAAGTTCTATGAGCATTCTGAATAGTTACCTCTTTTCTATATTTCTTGTTTTGATTTGAAAATTAACAATGTAACCCACTTCACTATGAGAAATATTTTATACTACGTAACAATCGCAAGTAGGTGAAGGTTACAGTAGGTTACTAAAATAAAAGCCTGCTGATTTCCCTTTAGTCAGGGAGATCCTTTGAAATCCTGTGTGTTGCCTTATTTCCACAGAGCTTGCATGTTCAAAAAATGTGCTAATGTTGTTTTCGCCGACATACAAAGGGAAATCATTTAGTATCTTCAACCGCTTTGCTTCTCAGGTTGCATCCAGTTACTTCATACCAACCACCCTCCAAAGTGTGCTAGAGGTCCTGGCTCGAAAACACTTGAGTGAATCCCTCAGGTTGCATCTCTTCTGGATGCCCTTGTTTGAAGTAGACTTAGGCTGGTTGAAGCATAGCTTTTCTCCCTGGAAGTAGGTACCTTCTGCTTTTCAGACACACTCCTTGAACATTCTGCTTCAGGAGTGGGACTGGTGGCATGTGGTCCAGCAGCAGCTCCTGCCAGATGAGGCGATGAAGACCTGTGGGCTTCCTGGGGCTGCCCCTGACCTGGCCACATTTCCCACTGGGCTCTGAAGCCAGGTTTGACCTTGAAGCTCTGCTGCTTCATAGAGGTGGAGGCCCGGCATACTTGTGAGAAGGGTCTTGAAAGTCTTTACCTTCTGACAGTCACTAGTGGGTGGCTGAGCTAAACCTGGACCCCAAATGTTTCTTGTTCCATTTCTCCTTTTTTATTCTTTAATGTTTATTTGAACTATTTAATAATCAAATAGCATGACAAGGCAAATGCATCTCCAGTATACTCAGATGACACCAAAGATTAATGACCAATCATCTGAGAAGTTCATTCTTACCATGTGACTAGTCACTTTCATTTTTCTCAGAGGAGGAAAAAAAATTACCAGACTCTCCCTCACCTCATATTACTAAAAGACAAGATCTTTTCTTTTCTTTAAAGAATATTGCATGTATATTTTTTTTACAGTGAGCAGGGAGCTACATGCCTAAAATTCACATGCCTGCCATACTTCCAACCTGGGGAAACATCTTAAGTTATGTCTGACTCCCACTGCAATGGTAGAGAGAACAATTATGCTCATCCACCTCCTTGTCTCCAATACCTGAGAGTCGGAGTGAAAGTGGAATGTACAAGTATAAGAGGGGATCATTTTCTGCTTTACAGTGGCCTGTATCTATCCACTGAAGAGAACTTGTTGAGTATTACTATAAACTAGGCACTATGAGTGTGGGCATACCAAGAGTAAGTACAGGATCACAGCTCTCAAGGAGTTTATAAACCAGGAAGGGAAATAGGATACATGAGAGCATAGGTGAATGTCATGAGCACAAATGTTTTTAAAATCTGAGAAGGACACATCTTACAACATGGACGAACCTTGAAGACATGCCAAGTTAAATAACCCAGTCACAAAAGGACAAGTACTGTATGATTCCACTTATATGAGGTACCTAGAGTTGTCAAACTCATAGAGACAGGAAGTAAAATGGTGGTTGCCAGGGGCTGGGGGATACAGTTTCAGTCTTATAATATGAAGAGTCCTGGAGAGGATGGTGGTGATGGTTGCACAATGTGAATGCACTCAGTGACACTGAGCTGTACACTTAAAATGATTAGAATGGTAAATTTCATGTTATGTATATGTTACCATAACTAAAAAAAAATAACCATTCGAGAAGGAGAAATATCAAATTATGGTGTAACATAAAGAACACAAGACTTGGGGCTAAAAAAACTCTGAGTTCTCATCTTTGCATTTCTACCGACCGTGTGATCTTAGCCAAATCATTTATGTATTTATTTTTCTTTATTATTCATTCTTTTTTTATTGAGATATAGTTGATTTACATTATATAAGTTTCAGGTGTATAACATAGTGATTCACAATTTTTAAAGGTTATACTCCATTTATAGTTATTATAAAATATTGGCTATATTCCCTGTGCTATACAATATATCCTTGTAGCTTATCTGTTTTACACATAGTAGTTTGTACCTCTTAATTCCCTACCCTTAACTTGCCCCTTCCCTTTCCCTCTCCCCACTGGTAACCACTAGTTTGTTCTCTATATATGTGAGTCAGTTTCTGTTTTGTTATATACATTCATGTGTTGTCTGTTTCTTTTTTATTATATTCACTCGTTTATTTTTTAGATTCCACATATAAGTGACTTCATACGGTATTTGTCTTTCTGACTTATTTCACTTAGCATAAAACCCTCCAAGTCCATCCCTGTTGTAAATGGCAAAATTTTGTTCTTTTTAATGGCCGAGTAGAATTCCAGTGTGTATTTATATAAATATACATTCTTTACCCATTCATCTGTTGATGGACACTTAGGTTGCTTCCATATCTTGGCTATTGTAAATAATCCTGCTAAGAACATCGGGGTGCATGTATAATATCTCTTTGAATTAGTGTTTTCATTTTCTTCGGATATATACCCAGGAATGGAATTGCTGGATCATATGGTGTTTCTATTTTTAGCTTTTTTGAGGAAACTTCATACCGTTTTCAGCAGTGGCTGCACCAATTTTACATTTCCACCAACAGTGTATAAGGGTTCCCTTTTCTCCACATCCTCACCAACATTTGTTATTTGTGGTCTTTTTGATGATAGCCATTCTGACAGGTGTGAGGTGATATTTCATTGTGGTTTGGATTTGCATTTCTCCAACGATTAGCGATGTTGAGCATTTTCTCATGTGCCTGTCGGCCATCTGTATGTCTTCTTTCAAAAAATGTCTATTCGGGTCTTCTGCCCATTTTTTGATTGGGTTGTTTGTTTTCTGATGTTGAGTTGTATGAACTGTCTATATATTTTGGATTAGCCCCATATCTAGCCAAGTCATTTAGCTTCATTAAATGTCCCAACCTATAAGGCAGAGAAAATGATTGTAAAGGAGAAATCAAAGAGGTAATGTATGAAATTTAGCCACTTAGCTAAACGTATGGTGTGATACAAAATACGTTGTTATCGTGGGGGTGATGAGGGGAGGTTTCATAAGGGCAATGAGATTTGAACTGGTACTGGAAGGGTAGAGAATAACATTTATTGTGTGCCTACTCTGTGCCTATCTCAGTTTACATAGCAACATTTTTGAAGGTATTATCCTCAAAAAGAAGGAATTAAAACACAGAGATATAATTTGCCCAAACCTCAAAGTAGCTCCATATTTCAAATTCCTCATTTTTTCCACTCATAGGAAGTTGTGAAATAAAAAGGTGTCGATATTGGAAATAGATGATAATAGAAAATAAAAAAGCAGAGATGATCAATAAATGCAGAAGCTGGTTCTTTTCTAAAAAACCATTTTATTTTGAAATAATTTCATACAAAAGTCTCAAGAAGAGTACAAAGAACTGCCTCATACCCTTCTTCCAGATTCAATAATTGTTAATATTCTGCCATATTTGCTTTATCATCTCCCTCTCTCTCTCTCTCTCAACCATCTGAGAGGATCATGCCCCTTTACTCTGTCAGAGAGAAAACAGTTTTTCCTCTCCCCTCTTAGGTTAATGATTTGGGGCCTACAAATTAAACTGACAAAAGACAGATTAGCAAGAGAAAAAAAACACACCAGATTTAATTACATATATAACACAGGGGTTCACCAAGAAATGTGACTCAAGGAGGCAGCTGGAACTTAGGGCTTATCTAACATCTTAATGGAGGATGGGAAGGGGCGGAGGGGCACTTCTAGAAGAACAAATGACTTCTTAGAAGCAGGGGAGAAAGGGCACTTAGGAAAAACAAATGACTTTTTGGAAAGATAAATGGGCCCTTAGGAGTATAGGTAGGAGATAGGGTAGTTTTGTGACAATGTTTGAGAAGATTAGAGGTGCACCTGGGGAGGCACTTTATGATAATTGAGCTCTTCTGGGAGGCTCTGCTTTTAGGCAGAGAGAGGGTTTTAGGAACTCAAATGCCTTCCGCTCAAAATCATTTTTATGCCACAATGCCTTATTCTGGACCTCTTCGACTTCTGTACCTCAGCCTTGTGTTTCCTGAGAATTTTGGTAAACACAAAACATTCTTGAAATCACGAAATTCAGCGCTGTTATCCCAGAGCTGAGCACTGTGTGCCTGTTCCTCAAGTGCCTCTGCTGGCAGGTCTTACCTAGAAGTGGGATTGGCTAGGCTGCTTCTTGCAGCTATGTGACGACTATCTTACTCAACAAAGATTTCTAGAGTGCCTACTCCGTGCCAAGCACTGTTCTAGACACTTAAGACTCAGTTGATGTTTGATGGAGAACTTCAACTGAGGTTCTCCATCAAACCCACAGATAACCACACCTGAATCCGTGTTTCCTCTTTCTCTCCTCTTAGAAAGGCATCCCTCTTGCTGCTTTGCTTGTGCTCTGGATCCCATCTCCTCCCTTGATGGTCTTTCTTTCTCTAGGGTTCTTCCCATTAGCACCAAAAACATGCCTCATGGACTTCCCATTGCTAAAGCAACGACAGTAACACTAAAAACTTTCCCCTACATCCTTCACCTAGTCCCTTCACTCTTTCTCCCCACCCCTTCCAAATGGAACTTCATGAGGGCATTTTCTGCACTTGCAGTCTCTATCTGCACGCCCCCCCCCCCCCCACTTCCCCCGTCCCCACAATTCCTCCATTCACTACAACCTGGCTCAGCTTCCCCTGCTGTACTGGTGCTGCTCTCTTAAGATCATCTATGAACTCCTGCTAATCCCATGGACATCTTGCAGCCTCTCAACCACAGCTCATATTATTGACACCTCCTTCTTGACACATGCTCTTCCTTTTGTTTCTCTAATACCAAACTCTCACTTATGATTTTCTTACTAATTTTTCTGAAGCTCCTTCTGTTTCCTCTTCCTTGTACCCTTCTTACCTAAATGCTGGTGTTCCTGAGAGCTCCATTCTAGGACACCTTCTCTTCCCTTTTCCTTTTTCTACATTCTCCCTGGACTATCTATCCACTCCCATGGGTTCAATTACATATTTGGTTTGCATGGTATCTCCAACTAATTTCTTTTGAGTTCCAGACCTGTATGCCCGGTGGCCCACTTGAAGTCCTCTCAGGCATTCAGACTCAAGAGTTCCAAATTGAACTGTGCATTTTCTGATGCTCCCTAGCTCTGTTAATGGCACTGCCATCATTTAATTATCCAAGCCAGAAATGTGAAGTCCTCTTGACTCCCTCCTGAACCTAAACTATGTGTAACCATCAAATATAGTGGATCCTACTTTTGAGTTGGTCTTCTTCTCTCTTTTGATCTTTACGGCCACCATTCCATTCTCTCTTTCTTTTATTTTATATTATTTTTTAATTTTTTGGCCATGCTGTGCAGCATGCAGGATCCTAGTTCTCCAACCAGGGATCGAACCGCGCCCCCTGCAGTGGAAGCACGGAGTCTTAACCACTGGACCGCCAGGGAAGTCCCGTGCCACCATTCTATTCTATATCATCATCATCTCTTGCTGAGATTACTGAAATAGTCTCCTAACCAATTTTGTTGCCTGCAGACTTGCTTCCCTCCAATCCATGCTTTACCCTCAGCCAAGGTGATCCATACAAAATGTAATTCTGATTATGGCACTCTCTTGCTTGAAACTTTCAATAACTTCCCATTTTTGATAAGAGTAAAGTCCACAGTCTCCTTATCATATTTGTAAGACTTGGCCTCTGCTAACCTTCGTTTTTTTTTTTTTTTGGCTGCACTGGGTCTTTGTTGCTGTGCGTGGGCTTTCTCTGTAGTCGTGGCGAGTGGTGTCTACTCTTCGTTGCAGTGTGCAGGCTTCTCATCGCGGTGGCTTCTCTTGTTGCGGCGCGCAGGCTCTAGGGCCTGTGGGCTTCAGTAGTTGTGGTTCGCGGGCTCTAGAGCGCAGGCTCAGTAGTTGTGGCTCACGGGCTTAGTTGCTCCGTGGCATGTGGGATCTTCCTGGACCAGGGCTCGAACCCGTGTCCCCCGCATTGGCAGGCAGGTTCTTAACCACTGCGCCACCAGGGAAGTCCCTCTGCTAACCTTTAATCTCTTGCCACCCCATGCCTACAACACTTAGTAGTAGTCAGCATATACTTACTGCTTTAAAAATAAATGGCATTTTTTTCTTTCAAAATACAAAAGAGAAAAATTGTCTTACTTACTGCAGCATCCCCAGAGCCCAGAACACTGCCCAGAACATAGTAGGTATGCAATAAATATTTCTTAAATGAAGGAAAGAATATATGTATCAGTTCTAGTGACAGCAGAATGAGGATGAGCAAGAAAAAATGGGACATTTTTAATCCAATAAGCATCTACTAGAGTAGCATACTTACAAGAGTCATACTCTAAAATATGGCAAGTTAAAAAACCAACTACAATGATCTCAGAAGCATTTTAAATGGGGGGGAAAAAAGCACACTTAACCAACTTCTTTTAAACTGATCATTTATTATGAATAGAAAAAGTTAAATTTTTATAAGAAATAAAATACAAATTCATAGTATCCTAACCTCTTATTTTCCTGATTTTAAACCATGACTAAAATTAACGCATATATTTGAACAAGTAGTCAAGAAATGCAGTGTTCCATACTTAATCATTAAATAACTAAAACAGATGAAGATAAGATACTTACTTTAAAATCAGGACATCTATTTCAAAGACAGATTTTTTTTTTTTAAGCTTTAAAGACTAATATTTAAAATTCCACAGAAAGAGGAATTAATGTTTGAAAATCTCAGCAAAAAAAATTTTAATTAAGAAGTTGATGAAAACAGTACCTTTAGATAATGATATATATTAAGGATAATCTCCAGATTGCTAATCTATATTGTTTAGGAATGAGAAACACTATTTCAAAAAAAACAAAAAACCCCGAAAAACTTACCTTAAGGAAAATAAATTATTTAAGCACTCTATTCAATTAAAACACATGAGATATACTCTCAGTTCATTGTATTAATGAATTGAAAAAGTAAAATAATAAATAGTTGCTTCCTATATAAATAAGAATGATTTATCAAATGAGAGATAATTTCACTTATTATATCTATTCTCTCCAAGGGATATAAATTTATGCCTCTTCCTGGCTGGTATGAAAAATTTCTTAAGACTAAACCATCTCCTTTGAGACGACTGGTTAATCATTTGGGGATAACAAAACACAAGGTTACATCCGTACTTTGCACCAACATCAAAATACACTGCACGTAGATTAACGATTTGAATGTTTGAAAAACAAAATAATAAAAATATTATAAGAAAATGTGAATACTTATAAAATCTTGAGGAGACTTTCAAAACATATCATCAAAGGTGGAAAGCATAAGGCAAAGACTGACAGACCATGATATATGAAAACATAAAAATAAGCATTATACTTAATGATGTTTTAATATATTTGCAAGTAACAAATCAAATGATGGAGCTGAGCTTATGAGGAAAAGCAGTAAGAAGACAATAATCACTCCCTTGCAAAATGGGCTAAGGATAGGGATAAACAAAAAGAATATAATGGCCAATAAATACATTTTAGTATTCAACCTCTTTTCTAATCAAAGAAATGCGAATTAAAATGAGACGCCATTTTACCTTACCCAATTAACAGAAAAAAATGTAAATGCAACAAGGCAATATGTATATATAAAACTTTGTTCATTTCAAGATAGCAAGTTTTCCTTTTAGTATTAAATTTCTAGAATTACCCAAAATCATAGATATGCAAAAAGATGTAGTTATAAGGATATTCCTCACAGCTTTGTTTATAATATTGCAAAATTGGAAATAATAGGGGCTGATTAACTTATGGCATATTTAACACTGCAATATTATACAGCCATTTAAAATAACACCAGAATATTAATAACATTGAAAAATGCTTATAATACATTGTCAAGTTTAAAAAGTAGCTTACCAATTATCTATAATATAATGCTATTTTTTCAAGAAATTATAATTTACTTTCATTTAACATGTTTTCTATAATGAACTTGCCTTTCTTTTCTAGTAAGAAATATTCTATAAAGGCCCCCAAATTACATTATCTGTCTCTTTCTGTTCCAATTCCATATTCCCAAAGTTAACTCCTGATAACCAACCTCTTTTTCCCAGTTATTTCCGTAACAGAAAAGGGGATGGCCTGAACTGGATGAATGAAAATTCTGTAAATGGCTAAGTGCTACCTCCCACTGTAGATTGCTGGTGATACATAAAGCCTAGGAAGAAAATTAGAAGCCATTAAAGGATGGAAACAAAGTGGCTGAAAGGGAAGATAAGAATGCTAGGAATAAAGCATGAAAGTCAAGGGCAGGTAAAAGAAGTTAAGATATGGTCCAATATATTTGCAAACCCTTTGGGAAAATGTGAGTCTTGAAAGATGACAAGCAGTAAGAAGGTGATAATGGCTGCAGGGAAATATGGGCAAAGGATGTGGATAAAAAAGATCTACGAAACAACAGACATTAAAAAAAAAGTTTAGCCTCTTTTCTAACTAAAAAAATACAAATTAAAATGAACTTGTTTAAAAAAAAAAAAAGAGCTTACTTTGAAATGCAATATCCCAGACTGTGTACAGCTTTCTATTGTCTGATTTAGTCCTCAAAGTTCATCCTACCCCAAATTCTCTCCTACATTGGTTCATCACAGTGCCTCCTTCTGAGTTAAGACAGTTTGGGTTAAATGCCCATGTTACTATCAATGAATACACCCATGAACACAGATTATTTTGAATAGTTTCAGTGAGCAAAATCCTTAGCCAACACCTTAAATACGATTTTAGGTCCATTTTGATTGCAGGAAAAAAATATTTAAAAGGGTCAAGGCCTGGGGGGACACTCTGGAAAACCAGAGCTAGCCCGAAGGCACTGGAAGCCAAAAAGGCATACCAAAAGGAGACAAGATCTAATGCCAGTGTGGACTGAGATAGGAGGGCAAATTTATAATTCTGCATTCTGAAAATAAATAAAGTACATAATAGTAACTTGAGCGTGTCAGGTGCCATATTAAGAACTTTAGGTAAACTGTTTTATTTAACAATATTATAAAGGAAAATACTATTATGTCTATTTTAAAGATAGTTCATTCTACACAGAAAAATAAACCTGGATTTCCTACCTCACACCATATATTCTAGATATTAAAGATCACATTGTGAAAGTACAACTCTAAAGCAAATAGAAGAAAGTATAGGATATTATTCCGACTTTGGGACAGGACAGAACTTTTTAAGTAAGACTCACAAAATACAAACAATGAATCAAGAAATTAATAGATCTGACTACATCAAACTCAAAATCCTTGTTCAACAAAGGATCTCATAAATAAAAATTTATAGACGGATGATAGACTGGGAAAAATTATTTGCAACATCTAAAATGGACAAGAGTTGATATCTAGAACTTGGGTTATTCTGTAAACAGATAGTAAATATTTTAGGTTTTATGGGCCATATGGTCTCTGTTGCAACTGTTCAACTCTGCTGTTGTAGCGTGAAAGCAGCCATAGGCAACACATAAATGAATGAATATGGTTGTGTTTCAATAAAAACTTATTTACCATAATAGCTGGTGAGCAGGATTTGGCCTTCAAGCTGTAGTCTGTTGATCCCTAATCTAGAATATACAAGAAATTCCTATGGATCAATAAGAAAAATTTAGGATGCTTGATGGAAAACTGAACAAAGGATATCAATAAGCAGTTGGCAGAATGAAAAATCCAAATGGCTAGACAAATATATAGATGTGCAATATTATTAATAATATGAGAAATGCAAGTTCAAAGGAAATGCCATTTTGCACCTAAGGGATTTGTCAGGACATGGAAGTCAGATAACTCAGGTGGAGGTAAGGGTGCGGGTAAACATGAAACCCTCACGCCTTGCCAATGAATAAGTTTCAGTTACAGAGAGCCATTAAGTGCTAAGTGAAATTATTGCATTTCCATACTCCAAATAAAGGAGGGCTCTTTGATAAAGGGCAGCAGGCAACCTTTTAACAACACACATACATTATCTTTATTTTGTAATTAGAGATAATACACATTATCTTTATTTCACTATGGATCCAAAAACACCAACATAGACTGTCACAAGTCTACAGACCAGCTGTTATATACTTTCTACCAATGTGTTTTATTTTATTTATTTTTTGGCCACACCGGGTGGCTTGCGGGATCTTAGTTCCCGGACCAGGGATTGAATCTGGCTCATGGTAGTGAAAGTGCTGAATCCTAACCACTGGACTGCCAGGGAATTCCCTCTACCAATGTGTTTTAGACATGAAGAAAATCTTAATATTCATAGGGTTTAATTCTTTTACAGTTTAGAGTTTCATATCTTTAAGAGGAGGACTGGCTTTATGATGCCTGATTAATGGAATGTAAAATTCACATGAATTTAAGATAAAGTGAGATTCAACTTTATAGGATGGAGAGCCAATTACAGGGTTCTACTCTTAGATACTTCTGGGTTTTCCCTTCTCTACAGTGTCAGGAGCACTTCAGTACAAAAGTCTGAGAAGCATTCAGATAATAAGGGACATTTATTGAATATCCATCAATCTTTAGCTAAATAAAACTAAGATATAAGGGTGGTTTTTTTTCTTTCTTTAATGGGAAATCAAATTACACAATATAACCTGCTTGGTAATTAGAAATGCAACTTCCTTTAGCCATTTTTTTCTACCTCCACCCTGAATATAACCTATTGTAGCATTAGGTTCTGAAATAGAGGCTTTCCCCTCATTGAATTCATTTGCCATGGTCTGATAAAATATACAATGGATTATTCAAATTAGTATGGCCTAAACAGCAAGAGTAGCTTGCATATGCACTGATTTAAAAAGGCTTACTGTTTAAATAAAGTATATCCACATGCTTTACCTTAAAAATAAATTTGTTAAAAAAAAAAAAATAAATAAATAAATAAATTTGTTACTTAACTCTATCATTTATCACATGTTCATGTACTTAAAAGGTTAGATTATACAAAAGCATATGTATACTATTGTCTGATGAGTCATTAAAAGAAAACTGGTTTACACTGGATCGTACATTTTAAACAGGTGAATTTTATGGTATTTAATTATATTTCAGTAAAGCTGATAGATAATCAATCATCTAGTCTTGTGGCTCTTAACTGTAGTATAATGGGATCAGAGGCAAAGAGGAGGTGTGAAATGGGGCTAGCCAGTCAGGAATTGAGCTAAATTCCCAGCCTATTTTATCTGGCCCTTAGTAACCAAGAAAAGAGAGGAAGAGGGGGAGGGGGAGAGAAGGAAAGAGAATGTGAGAATGTGTGTGTGTGTGTGTGTGTGTGTGTGTGTGTGTGTGTGTGTGTGTGTGTGTGTGTGTGTGTGTGTGTGTGTGTGTGTGTGTGTGTGTGTGTGTGTGTAGGAGGGAGGTTGGCTCTGTGGACAAGGGAGGAAGTGCTAGGGCAAAAGGTGAAACACTTTCTTTCACGAATTCCTAAAAACATAGACTTAGAGAAGACTTCTATCAGACACTAATGAAACATGATGGTCTTCTTTCTTTATCCATGAACAGGCCATTTCCAAAACAGTAGTGAGAGTACAGGGATTTCATTTAAAAAAGACTTCTTTCTGTGGCCTACCAACAACTTTCATATACGGATTGCTTGAGTGGAAACTGAGGCTGCTTTTAGAATCAAGAATTTTAAAACATCTAAGATGGTACTGTATGTAAAGGGAAAAATTTTGACAGAAAAGAATACAAATTAAAAAAAAAATACAACACATAGATGATAAAACATAGAATGCTGGTACACATTTATTCTTTTATTGCTAAACATTAAACGCCAGCAACTATGATATCTTCAAGTTAAAGCCTAAGAATGAATTACAGCTCAGTTGAAAGATTTATAGAAAAAAATACCTGTGTACCATTAGTATGTGGACATTCAATAAATATCACAGGACAAACTGATGACTAAGAGCCACATATCCATGAAGTGCACGGGGTTACAATTTGCTGTCAGAACAGATAATGACCTGTAAGAGCGATTATCAGAAGGTCAAGTTTAACTGCATGTCTTTTCAAACTGAAATGCTAAAAAGAATATATACATCCTTTACGGATTTTAAGTGATTAAAAACAACCCTGAAAAATGTAAACAGTGCAGAGTAGAAACACTGAAAATAAAGTTTTACTGTTGAACAAGTGCCAACACAACACTTTCTTCAAATCCTCAAAATAATTCATTTTTCTAATTGCTCTACAGAAACCAAAATGGACTATTTTCATAAAGATGATAATATATCAGGGACACAAAGACCTTCCAAGTTATTATTTTATGTCAACATATATTTACAGTATATTCAACAATACTTCTTACAGCTTACTTAAATAGAAACATGCTTTTCTAATCCATAAATAACACTAATCATCATCCATTCAACCACATTTATTAAGTATTTTTGATGTCTCATGCACTGTGCCAGGGATGCAAGGATGAATATGACATGGTCCTCGCTCTAGAAGTGCCCACAATCAAGCTGAAGAAACAACACATAACATTTCCTTTCTTACACAATGAGGCCATTTCTGTAAAAATGGGACTGATCTGCTCAATATCCTAATAGAGTGTTTGCCAAATCCTGACCCAATGTAGCAGAAGACCAAGGTGTTTAAAAGCCATAAGAAAATGACGTGCTTGGGGATTTTTTTCCACCCAGAAAAAGAAGTTTACAGGTAGGATTTCATCTATTAAATTTTTTTCTCAGTTTTAAAAAACTGACCTGCACATATATAGCATTTCCATTAATAAACTGCTTAGTTCATGTAATCGAATTAATTATGTAAGTATTTCACGGTATTCCCCAAACTTTACTACCTGAACAGGTCTGCGTATTACTCTGCTAATATACTTTAATCCTGAAAGACTGTCTGCCTGAAAATAGAACAAATGCCTTTTTCCTAGGATAAACCAATAATTTGTACAGTTTTAAGTAGTGGTAATAACTGATGACCTTGAGTCATTAAAAAAATGTTAAAATTATATTCAATATATAATTTCTGTTTAAGAAGGCAGGCAGATTTATAATACAATCTAAAGTTTCCTTAAAAATGGTTAAAAAGTTATAGTGCCTAAAAAGCAACTCAGTGATCTGAAAGAGGTGAACCCCACGAATACCTCAATTAGTGAAAAAGTTGGATACATGACTATTCATGTTCTTGAGTATATGAGAGAAGCAAATATTTTTCATCAGAGAAACAGCTTGCTCATATACTTCTAATACCAACAGCTTCACACTGGCCTATTGACTTCCCAGATCTTCCAGGGCTGCATCTCCAGTCCAAAAGATCTCAAACTAGGCAGGGCTCTTTCGGACTCAAGAGTCAGTTCCCGGGCACTGGCAAATCCACATTTGTACTCACATGCAGCCATACTCACTCTACTACCAAGTCTTTCGTGGACCCACAGAGGTAGCTTAGGGGAAAGATGGAAAGCAAGGACTACATATTTAATTACCCAACACAGAGAAACATCGGAGCCACTGGTGAGGACAGAGTATGGTTCAGGGCTTAAGGTAATTGTTCTTGAAGACAGGGACCTAGGAGCTAGGCCCCAGATAGCTCCAGCAGCACAAGAGAAAATATCTACCCCGGAAGGATTTCAAGCTTTGAAGCTCTGTAGAGAACAGTAACCAGGACTGCAGAAGGTCCTGTGATCTGTCTTGTGACCTGCCGCAAGACCCACCTGGCTCATTTCTGAGGTTCACCCCTAACTGTCTCAGCTCACATACTGCAGGTGGGAGATACTTCTGCAGCTCACTCTGAATGTCAAGGGTAGTGTGGCTTTATGAGAGTATAGGGACATATTATCAAAGAGGCAACTCTTGTGGGGCAAAACACGTCTCACCCTATTATAGACCCTACTTCCTCTTTGTTCATTTATTTGGCGTCATTTGACAAAGATTTTCCCTTTCATGTCAGCAGATTCTTTTACAGAATTTTATTAATTTAATTGTAATCAGACCTCAGTTGTCAGAGTACAAAATAATACACAGTTTAATTTAAAAATACTTTTCAAACAAGACAAGGGACAAGAGATATAGACCAAGAAAATGCTCACCTTTCCACTTGGCCAAAGTCTGGTCTCCTTCAAATCTGGATTAATGATGCTTTTTCAAGAAGTTTTTCCCAATTAATCCTACCCAATTCTGTTTTCCTTTACATTATTTCAACATGATACGTAGCCACACAAAAATGGTTTAATATGAATTTGCACTTGTTTAGAAATTGTTCCACAAGCATCTGAAGGTTGTAGTTTCAGTCTTTAAAACTAGAATGTAATCAGGGACTATGCCTTTCATTTCTTCTGTTTACCCCCCATCCCAGAGTTTGGATACTCTGGATAAAGAACTTAAAGTTGTTGGCTAAAATGTAATTTTAAGGAAACACTTTATATTTCACACCAAGTAAGGTTTTCAATATTGTATATTGTAACTCAGAGATTCTATCAAATGAGTGCAAATATTACCGTGCTGTAACCATCCAGAGTCCCAGGGTCACATTGGCAGCCAAAAGTATACTGCCACCAAGCAAGATGAAAAATCCTATCAGATCTTTGACATCATTGTCTCCAATCACTGAGGTAAGAGTAGCATCTAGGAAAGAGTTTAAAATCCATTGTCCGTCCAAAGCAAAGCAGGGCACTGCATTAACAATAGCCAGAGCTCCCGAGAGGGAAATCAGGTACCTGGTTAAAATCGGTTAAGGAGCTTACGGAGAGGTCTGAGGGCAAAGCACATTTCTGGGAGTCAGAAGCAGGCATTTTACCAGGACTGGATTTGAGATTACAGGTGACTTCCTTCCTTTCTTTAAATCTCTGCTTACCAGTATACACCAATGCTTCTTAGATCTCTACTATTTAAAACAAATGACATGTTATTTTGAAGTTCAAAAACCTTGACTAGAAAAATAAAGGCCAACCACTTGTAAACCAAGACAATCTGTAATGAACTCCTTCAGAAGACTAACTCTTTCTAATCCTTTAATGATACATCAAGAGAAAGGAATAAGAAATAAGGGAAAATTACTTTTTGATCCTTACGAAGTATACGTTATATTAGATACATAAAGATTTTGGCCCCTTGAACTCTATTTTACTATCATCTGTAAGGTCATAGTGTAAATATCTCTGAGAAAAAGCTGCAGTCTACAAGGTACAATTTTGACTATACACATTTTTTAGTAACTCATTTGTTAACTAATTTGTTACTAATTTGCTCATTTGTTTCATTTTTTTGCAAATCATTAAGGAAAGAAATTAAAAAGATTTAAAAGTGACAAAAATAAAGAACCTTTCCAAACTGTTCAGTTTATTCAAATTCTATATAATAACCAATTAAAATTTTTCTTTATATGCAAATATAATATGCTAAAGAACACATGAGATTTTGTCCTCTGAATGCTATTTTAGTAGTGGAAACCAGTTTGATCTCCCTTACGCATTCCTCCACTTGGTCAGAGCCAACAGGCTCAGAAGGGGAGGAATTCGTCACCTCATTAGTAGCTGAAGCGTTCGTTCATCCTTTATAAACGTACTAAAAGGTTTTATACTTCTAAATTCAACTCTCAATTTGTATTCTAGGTTCCTTCCCTTCGACATCTTAACCTTTCTCTCTTCCCAATCAATCTTTCTTCTCTGACTTCTTCCTCCCTAGGTACCATCTGATCTTTTTCAACTTTAAAGTCTCTTTTTTTGGTATTAGCAGTTAACTGATACTTGTAAGGTCTGTTCATGTTCTCTAGTCAAGGTAAAACTGATGAAGTTCCAAGTAGCACATTTTAAAAACATCTTTCACGCCAGAAAGGATACTTGACAAATGTCTCCACAACCACAGGCAGATCTATGCTTAGAAAGTTGAAACGTGGGATAAAACTGGTGATGCTCACTAAAAAAGAAAAATAAGAAATAATGAATATTATTTATACAGATAAGCAACAGCATTATGAATTTTACCATATGACTAAAAATTGGGCTAGCCTATTAAATTGATTGAGAAAGCCCTTCCCAAACATATGCAGGCAGGCTCTATGGCCCACATATAAAAGCAACTGGCAATTCTAGAACATCTAATAAAAATACTGGAATACAGAAATTCATGTCTCAGTGTACTTATATTTTGAGGTGAGAATACGATAAAACTGATTATATAACAACTATGAGTACCAAATACAGAGATTGACTTTAAAAATACACTAGAATTTATATCAAAAGAGTCCTTATTCTTTCAAAGAGGTATAACCTTAAAATCACATTCACTCCAACTATCAATATTATGCCACTTAATCTCCTTCTGGTCTCGGTGTTTTTTTCATTGCTAAAACAAGGATTAAGACTAGGGGATTTTTAAGGTCTCCTCCACTTTGTGGATTCCATGATCCTGTTTTTGTTCAAAACATTTAAAAACTCTGTTATAATTAAATAGAACCCATAGCACACATTTCTGAATTACCCTGAAAAGGGACATTTCTACATTTGTTGAGGAGGTATTATGCACTCTAGAGTCACTTAGTGTCAAACTAATAAGTAAGAAGAATGACCCGACTTTTATCTTAGGATATGACTATGGAGAAATGAGAGAGCTTTTTAAAGAGTAACATAAAACCCACAGGTCCATCAATTGATGAATAAATACAGAAAATGTAATATATCCATACAATGGAATATTACTGGGTTGGCCATAAAAAGGAACGATGTACTGACACATACTACAACATGGATGAACCTTGAAAACATTATGCTAAGTGAAAGAAGCCAGTCACAAAATATTCCATTTATATGAAATGTGCAGAAACAGGCAAATTTGCAGAAACAGAAAGTAGATTAGTGGTTGCCAAGGGCTGGGGGTGGGTGGGTGTAGAGAAGTAGAATGACTGCCTAATGGGTATGGGCTTTCTTTTTGGCGTGATGAAAATATTCTGGAACAAGACTGTGGTGATGGTTCCACAACTCTGAATATATTAAAAACTACTGAACTGTACACTTTATTGTTTATTTAAAAAATTTTTTTAACATCTTTATTGGAGTATAATTACTTTACAATGGTGTGTTAGTTTCTGCTGTATAACAAAGTGAATCAGCTATACATATACATATATCCCCATATCTCCTCCCTCTTGCGTCTCCCTCCCACCCTCCCTATCCCACCCCTCTAGGTGGTCACACAGCACCGAGCTGATCTCCCTGTGCTATGCGGCTGCTTCCCACTAGCTATTTTACATTTGGTAGTGTATATATGTCCATGCCACTCTCTCACTTCGTCCCAGCTAACCGTACAATTTAAAAGGGTGAATTGTATGATATGTGAATTATATTTCAATAAAACTGTTATAAAAAAAGGAACATAAAAAAAATCTTGTACAACAAAATAAGTTAGACTGTATGATCTTCAGCCATATGGAAAAGCTATATGTTTAATCCAATCATGTTGCCATTGTTAAAACAATTATGCTGGCCCGGTTTTGAAATTATATTCATATAAAATTCACGAGTCATGCACAAATTACTTTATCATCATTATCACTATGATTCCAATCGCTTCTCGGCCTTTTGGCTAAGATCAAGTGTAGTATCACTATGATTCCAGGCATTCTTTGACATATGCTGCTCTTGCTACTGTTTTGGGAGCTTGGATAAATTTAATAAACGCTCAGAGAATACCTGAGAGATCATCTATGTGACATAAACGGTAGCGAAGGAAAAATGCGTCATGTGTCACTCTCCATAGGCAGACATGGGGTTCAGCTCCATCCTGCTTTATAAATTCAGATTATTTTCCTACTGCTTAAACTTCATTTCGTGCTTAAGAACAAGTTAACAAGACTTTGAAAAGTGATCAAATATAATAAATAAAATTAATGCAAGATGTGTACTGAGTTGCTACCACTGAGAATACATGCCATTGTAGCGATATTCTGAGGGTCTACCACAATAATACCCACCTGTGTAGTGAAGGTGCAGTGGATGTCCTACATACAACATATCGATTTGAGGTGGGTGTTTCACTTTTATTAAGCGAGTATGAGTTTCCAAAGAAGGTATTATACAGAAACTTGAACTTGAGCTTTTTTTACAATCTTTATTGGTTCTACAGACTTGGGTGGCTTCCACTGCTTTCCGGGCAGGTAGACATGTATGCTAGGGATAGAACATTAATTAGTCAATACTAAAAATGACTTGTTAACAAGAAAAACACCAAGTTACATTACTTCAATATCTTTCATGTCACCTAGCATATTAGGAACGAAGTTCACATAAAGGAAATGCCATTTATGTGTATCTACTATAAATTAGATTCAATTATTCCACTTTGGCCAAATAAGATATTACCATTATAAAATTTTTAAAGATTCTCAGATGAAATATGACATGTGAAATGTAGAGATTCTAATAAAATGATACAAAGCAAAAGGGCAATGGTTTCGTAGATTCCATTTTAGTTCTACATGCTTATTTTGTAATAATTATATCAGGCAAGCAAGATTGCTTCAGGGACAACTTACCAAACGCTTATTAAAATTATTTCTGTAGGAAAAGCACACATCTGTAAGGCTGTGATTGTTACAGCATTCAGTCGAACCGTCTAGCCGTTTGTACGCTGAAGAGAAATGGTTTATTAAAATCTGTTATTTAAAAAAAGAATCCATTACATAGAAGTACATTTGTAATAAGAATTTTGCTTTCAAGACAAAAAGAATTAAGTAAAATGCATATGAATTCAGAAACAACTGTATAATTGACAGTTCAGCTTGTCAGCTACTCACTGCAGAGTTTGATTTTACATTATAAAAAGAGATACATCCAATTTGAAATCAAGAAGCATCAATTACCCTAGGTTAGTTGTCTTCATATAAACTTACCCACTCGTAAAGCTGGAGTTCCAGGGTCTCAGTAGGTTTTGCAATAGCTCCAGGTGGTCAAGCACAAATATCGAATGAGCCACTATTAGATGTCCTAACGCTGCTGATCCACTGATCCAATTTCACTACTGAACTCCTGTGCTGTGCTGTTAGCAGAGTGAGCTAGAGCAGGGGGTCCCCAACCCCGGGGCCGCGGACCGGTAGCGGTCCGTGGCCTGTTAGGAACCGGGTCGCATAGCAGGAGGTGAGTGGCGGGCGAGCGAGCGAGCGAGCGAAGCTTCATCTGTCGCTCCACATCGCTCCACATCGCTCCCCATCGCTCGCATTACCACCTGAACCATTACTCAAATTACCACCTGAACCACCACCCCTGCCCCCTGCCCCGTGGAAAAATGTCTTCCACAAAACCGGTCCCTGGTGCCAAAAAGGTTGGGGACCACTGAGCTAGAGGATGCCTAAGAGACTCTCATCCCTAAGGACATCCCTATTATATCAAATATCTATCCCACCTCCAGGCTTATCTTGAGGCTTTCCCCACAGAACCAGGGCAGCCCAATTTGACCCCACAGATATGCACATATTTGCCTGCATACTAGTAATCCAGTTACCATTTTTGGAAGATAAGAGAAACAGGGCAAGTATCCCCATTATTCATTTATTTTTTCAAGTTCTTTGGTAGACTGCTTCACTTGTGTCTAGGGTAGAATAAGGAAGCTAAATCACTGATACAGCTGGGACAAAAATTTTTTTCCACGTATTTATTTTGGAAGGTTTCCTGCATTCAGCACATCAAACTTGTAAAGCAAAATTGATGTGTGGGGACTTCCCTGGCAGTCCAGTGGTTAAGACTCCCAGCTTCCACTGCAGGGGGCGCAGGTTCGATCCTTGGTCGGGGAACTAAGATCCCACATGCCACGGGGTGTGGCAAAAAAAAAAAGAAAAAGAGAGAAAAAAAATTGATGTGTGGCAAGGACCAATTAAACTTAGAATCTTATATACCTACTACCATACTCATATGTGCTGAAGAAGAGAGAGTAAAGTTATCCCCGATTTCCAATACTACGAAAAGCATTATTAACAAGAGTGTCTTTAGGAGCACTGGCATGAAAATGGTTGTTGATATGCAATCTGACTTTATAAGGATTTTATATTTCAGGCAAAGGTTTTTGTTTGTTTTTAAATCTTTTCTTTTTTTCTTCTAGATCATTCGGTTAGACCGGATGTCCTTAAACACGCACTGTTGCCAACACGAAGAACAAAACAGAGGTGAAGTAAACTAACAGATGCATCAATTTCTCCTCTGCAATGGCTGGCTGTGTGGGTAGTTTTGCTTTGTTTTCTTACCGTAATTGAATGGGTATTTAAATTCTGGGTGATGAGTAATATTTAAAATATGAAAGCAAACTGTGAACATCTAATGGCACAAACTTGTGCCTATAATCACTCATCAGCCCTAACGGTAAACTATAAGGTAAAAAGGTGTTTAGGATTAAAAAAAAAAAAAAAAGATCCAGGCAAAAGCCCTCAGTATTTCTTCTCATCAGTTGCCAAGTCGCAACAATTTTCACCTCCTCATTATTTTTCTCTTTATTCCCACTAAAGGGTAGACTCCAGTTCTTTCTCACTTGACCCATTTGAAGAGAGTCCTAACGCATCTAGTTTACCACCTAGCTCTCATATGCAAACTTGTCCTACATACTGAATGCTTCAGATTAACCTTCCAGTGTAGAACTCTGAGAATGTAGCTCTTCTAATCCAAATATCCAAAGACTCTGCGCTGCTCCCAAACAGTCTAAATGCCATAGCCTAAAACGTAAAGACTTCTACTTTTTTTTTTTAGTCACCTTAGCTCATACTCTTCTCTTGCTGAACCAAATTATTAGCAGTTCCCTGACCAACTTCTGGTCTGTGGCGCCGAGGTTTATTTATATCGGTCTCCGGAAATTAAACTCACTGTTGAAGCCCAGCTCAAGAGCTGCTGCTATGAAGCCTGTCCTCATCTTTTCAGTCAAGACTGACTGCCATCAGCTCTCACAACTCCCAATACTTTTTGTCATTAATTATATTTAACCTTGTACCGTAACGTGGGCATGGTCTAATTCTTCGATTAGACTGTGAGGTCTTTGAGGGAAAAGTTTCTCAGTATCTTATATAAGGTGAATAACTCAATATGCACTGAATACATAAATGGTGTTCTATGCCACTTGCCTTTGTATCAGTAATGATTTTTAAAAATTTACATCTGATGCTTGATCCTAATTTCTTCTCGGAGGAATGTATGCAATACAGAATTGAAAGTCAAGAATTTGATATCACTGTTGATATAGCATGTCTGATAATACAACAGCTTAAAGGGGCCAGGCAGGTATCAAATAAATGAAGTGGAGAGTGTGTGGAAAAAATAGGAAATGGTGGGGGCTGTGATGAATTAGAGAATATATACCTCGTTCTAAGTACGGTTAGCAGCCAGGCCACTCAACTTGGGGCCGAGAGTCAAGAGATCATCTATTTTATTCCATGAGAAAGAAGTCTGGACCCTCACGTGAAACCTTTTCTTTTTTCTTTTTGGCCGTGCTGTGCGGCGTGCGGGATCTTAGTTCCCTGACCAGGGATTGAACCCGTGCCCCCTGCAGTGGAGTCTTAACCACTGGACCACCAGGGAAGTCCCGAAACCTCTTAAATTTAAATATTGGCAGCCAATTAAGAATTTAAAAAATATTGTGCAAGCCAAACCATACACAACTGTCAAGGCTGGCTGGATTTGGCCTCTAGGTTACCACCAATTTGTGACCTCTAGGTCATGGCTTCTTCCTATGGTGATTAATCCAATTAAAACATAAACTGATGGCTATGGCTACCCTGACAAGATGAAGTGCCTCCTGACATACAGAATTTCCCATTATTTTGTTATCATGTGAGAAATAAACTTGATATTTCTCTGTTTATCAATTAAAAAAAAAGTTGTACGTTTAAAAATGTATTTTATTTTAGAATCTTTTCTACTGGATCACATTAAAGGACAAGTCACTTAATTTCTGTGACTCAATTCTTAACCTATAAGACGGGTATGCCACAGGTAATTTTCACATTAGTATACTGCTATCAACATGAGAGACCAATCCAATTCTACTTTGGAAGGCACATTCAAGACTGCAATGGGAGGTCCCAGAGGCATTCATGGGTTCAGTTTAACTCTAGGAAATTAGAATTCTCCCTTAAATCTCCCCAGACTGGGAAACAATTAGGGAAATTAAGACCAGAACAGTTTCATAATTCCATTACAAGGAGAACCTGCATATTCTGAATGTACCCTAAGATGGGCCCTAAGATACTTGTAGAAATAGTCTGGTCTTCAAAGGATGGTCTAGACCAGAGGTAATTTTGGAATAAGGCTGGAAGGAAGAGACTTTTTCAATCTATAGTTCACAGTACTCACTACTTTCTACATCACTAAAATGAATTGAACAATTTTCTTACCCTAGCTTAATAAATATATAAATGTAACTAGAGTTCCAATACAGGCATGCAAACCTATTTATTCTATTTATTTATTTATTTATTTATGGCTGCTTTGGGTCTTCGTTGCTGTGCGCAGGCTTTTGTGGCGAGTGGGGGCTACTCTTCGTTGCGGTGCGCGGGCTTCTCATTGCAGTGGCTTCTCTTGTTGTGGAGCACCGGCTCTAGGCGCGTGGGCTTCAGTAGTTGGGGCACACGGGCTCAGTAGTTATGGCTCACGGGCTCTAGAGCGCAGGCTCAGTAGTTGTGGCGAACGGGCTTAGTTGCTCTGCGGCATGTGGGATCTTCCCGGACCAGGGCTCGAATCCGTGTCCCCTGCATTGGCAGGCGGATTCTTAACCACTGCGCCACCAGGGAAGTCCCTTTATTCTTAGTTCTATGGTAGAATTTATACCAGCACCACCTAGTATCAAGCAGTTAAAAAATTATAAACTCTCTTTCTCTCTTCAATTGGTGAGAGCAAAGAAACCTTGGATGATACCTTGATATTCACAGTGGGAGAACAGATACTTTTTTCTAAACATTAGAGAAGATTTGAGCATAAAAACAATCTGGGTACTCAAACTATGTGGAAAAGATTTCCAGAGTTTTCCTTTTATTATCTTAAACTAAGTCAGGAACGGTCTTTTCTCACTTCAGTTAAAGATGCATTAAGACAGGACAATACTCCCTGTGCCAGGCAGTTTTACAGGTATATACCCTCATCTCCTTTGAACAGGAATATAGGCTATTCAAAGGGGATGCCTGTGTCTGGACTCATAGCTTCATTTTAGGGAGCAGCTGCCTTTAGTATTCAATCTCACTCTTTTTAAAATGCCATTCAAATGCTGGACTTAGTAGTCTTTCTTATTGAAGACAATGCTTCCAAGAAAGAAAAAAGGAATTTAGCTTTAGGCATGTATGAAGAGTATCCCCTCAAACTAAAGAAAGAGGATGCAAGCTACTTGTTAGAAAATAATCCCCAACAAGAAACAAACTAGTTCTTGTCTGTAACTTTTAGTTTCATTCAAATCACTAAGTGGCACATGGATACACAGCAATCTTAAATTAAGCAGAGGCTTGAATATGAAGAGGGGAAAAGTTTGTTCTGTTCTGATGCAGAATGAAACCAGAGATTTATTCCAGGTACAAAGGGCTCTAAGCCTCACCCAGTGTCCTTTTTGGGGCTTCCTGGAAAGGCCATTCAATCTCCAAGGAGTGTGTGGGACAAGCTCCGTAGGCTTGCCCCATGTACCAGGGGCAGAGGTGTAATTCAACCAGCCTTGGTTCTGTTGGTGCTGCTCATAGTCTAGCAGATTAATGTTTAAAAATCAAAAACGGAAAGGACTGACAGAAGAAAAAAGTAGTTCCCAACAATTTCATAAAATGAGTAGTCATTTCATGTAGATTAACCACATTTTTCTAATTTGCCAGAAATATACCTGTAAATATTTTAAGGAGAATATCTAGTCTGCTTAATTAATACCTTAATTAATTAATATCTTAGGGAATATCTTTAAAAATTTAAAATTACACCTGGGAGAGTCAGGGTATGAAATGAGGCCAGAAATGATTGGCTGGGACAGCTTATGAGCACTTTCACGGTCAGATCTTTCCAAGGTGGCTTTATTGTTTTCAAGTGGTATAAATTTTTAGAATTTTAATTATGTATACTGAATTCTACTCTAAATTGAATATGAATCACTTTTGGATTATGAGCTACTTTGTATTACCATATTTGGCTATATCTTTGCCCTCTATTCATAATGTAGGATAACAAAGGTCCCTAGATACATGTAAAATAACATCAATCCGTAGTTTTCTTAAATGTCCATAGCCACAGTGGTCAAGTCTGCCATTAAAATTAACCTAGTATATATTTTAAGTTACATTTACAGTCATTAAGATTCGTACAGTCTGGCTAAGTATATGTACTCCATTTAAAAATGATTAAATGGGGCTTCCTTGGTGGCGCAGTGGTTAAGAATCCGCCTGCCGATGCAGGGGACACGGGTTCGAGCCCTGGTCCGGGAAGATCCCACATGCTGCGGAGCAACTAAGCCCGTGCGCCACAACTACTGAGCCTGCGCTCTAGAGCCCGCGAGCCACAACTACTGAGCCTGCGTACCACAACTACTGAAGCCCAGGTGCCTAGAGCCCGTGCTCCGCAACAAGAGAAGCCACCGCAATGAGAAGCCCGTGCACCGCAACGGAGAGTAGCCCCCGCTTGCCGCAACCAGAGAAAGCCCGTGCCCAGCAACGAAAACCCAACACAGCCAAAAATAAATAGATAAAATAGATAAATTTATATATTTTAAAAAAAATGATTAAATGGAGGTACGGGTTTATCAGATACAGTCATCATGTAAAATCAGCAAGTATCCTAATACAGTCGCTCCTACGGAAATGAAACATATATTGAAGAATTATTATTTTGGGACTGATTTTTTTGTTAGTGTGGGAAGAGTAATATCTGCTTTGGGTTTTTAAACAAATACCTCCAAAATACAGCATATGATCCATAATAGTGAAATACTCAAAAAGTTAATAAGGAAAGAGTTTCAGAGTATTTCAAGAAAAATTTCACTTCCATTCTGTTTGCCGGAAAGACAAAACCTTAAACATCTGAAATGCAGATATTCTAAATAAAACAATCCTACTGGAGAGAGCTTTATTTGATTACGATGTCATTTTGGCTTTTGTAATTCAATACAGATTATACCAAATTTAGAGAAACTTGAGGAAAATGATAAAGGACTTAAGAAGTATGAAATTATGGATTATTCCTCTTACAGAAGAACACACTGTGGATTACACACCCAGTTGAAAAGATGCGATACATGGAAAAACATGAGATGCAATATGAAGTACTGAGTGCTACCTACGAGGTATTTTTGCCCCTGCCAAAAATGGATCCTGAATCTAATCAAGCCTCTGGACCTAATTACCATCTATAGGAAATTCGGGGGATACCGAACATGTTAATGATAAATTTGACAAAACAAATGACTCAGTTTCCTCAATAAATGATATTAAAAAAAAAAGTCAGGGGGAATTGTTACAACTTAAAAGAGACTTAAAAGGCACACCATCCAACTTAAACCAACTATAAAAACAAAACCAGGGAAGAGTGTAGGTATTAGGAATTATTGTTAATTTTGTTAGGTGTGATAACAGTACTGTGGTCATGTCTAAAAGGTCATCATCTATTAAAGATATGCTGAAGTTTATGGATGAAATGACAGGATACCTGGGATGTGCTTTAAAATACTTCCCTCAAAAGTGGACAGGCTGGATAAAAAAAATGGCAAAATGTTGATAATTGTTGAAGCTAGGAGAAGGATACATGAGGTTTCATTTATACTACTCTCTCTCTCTTTTTTTTTTTTTGGGCCGTGCTGTATGACTTGTGGGATCTTCGTTCCCCGACTAGGGATTGAACCCATGCCCTCGGCAGTGAAAGCGCAGAGTCCTAACCACTGGACCACCAGGGAATTCCCTGTACTACTCTCTTGACATTTATGTATGTTTGAAAAATGTTTACAATAAAAAAAATTCTTAAAAATGGGTTATACATGGAAGACTACATTTGAAAAAAAATTTTAAATCAGTTCTTACTACTTTGTCACTGTTGCACACAGTACTTTAATACAGTTATTCTTGATAATTAATCATATTTCTTAACCCCAGTAGATGTAGACAAGTATCCAGGCATTTCTTGACTTAAAGATGTAGTCTGTGAGCATAATTTGTGCTTTCCAGCACTTTCAATAATTTGGGTCCCCATAATTTTGCATGAAGAGTTGGCAGACTGATTTTTCAGAGCTGGAAGAGCTAAAAATAAATTCGGAAGCTTCTGAGAATAAACTTGCTTCACCCTGTCGCCTACTACACAGAACAACAGATGTGACTTCAGTGGGTATTTTCGGACACCAAGATGACTTCCTCTGGATGACTGCCACACAAAAAAACCCTACCCCAAATAGCTTTGGACATGCCACCACCCATACAGCACAAGGGTATTTAATTGCTGGAATTTAGTTAATTGGTTATGTTTGAGCTTGAATGCTGACTTAACACAAGTGTTTTTTAAATGCTGAAAGAATTAGATACTGGAGTTCTGAAAATCAAATATGAAATTAGTTAGAAGTTCAACAACAATATATAATAAACAAAACTTACATATTAGTATCTAACTTACCAAGAGAATGTTTACTAGTTTAAGCTTATTATTACTTTACTGATTTGTTTTAAAGAAGTTAGGACAAAATACATCTACAGACATGATCTAAGAATTAGCAAATGGCAAGTACTGCTGCTTGAAGCATTATATTATACTGAGGAAATATACACACCTCTAACTGGGAAGCTTAACTGCTGTAAAGTTGATGCACTTATACAGTAACCAATTTGGGGCTCATAGGCGATGGTATCTAGACATTCATTCCAATCTTGTACATTTGTAACAGGACAATCCTGTAGATGGGTGACAAGGTCTCCCACAAAAAGGCCTCTGGGTCCAATGGCAGGTGAGTCCTTGGGAAGAGGGCAGAAACAAATCAGGTAATGTGTGAAGACAAGCTATGATTAATCTGAGCAAATAATAAAGACACTGACTTAATTAAGTAGACTATTTTGAATAATGTAGAAAATAATCCAGCTTTGAATCCAAAATGTATAGTCCTAGAAAATTAACAAGATAACACCCAACAATTATAGTTACTTTTCATATTTCACTAAGATTTTGAATTTTTCACCAATGAAAACCAAACAAACCCCACTTGCCAACAGTTAAGATTAAAATGATAAACTTTTTCCCAAACCGCTAATTAAAATTTTTTGTGAAAGTAGTCATCAGAATGCCTTCATTGTCCTATATCATCAATGGATAGAATTATAAGACTTATCTAAACACAGTCTCAAATATGCAGACAGTACCGTCAGCACAATGAATACATGAGTACGTGAGGCAGTTGCTCACAAGGTAATTTTCCTTGTCCCAAAGTGTGAAGAGAAGACTTGATACCATCATAGTAGTCTAAGGGAGTGAAATACAGAGTTGAAGACATTCATTTAAACTCCCACGAAATGTTCTGGCTGGCTAGCCTACGTTCCATCTTTCTTACTTCCTAGGAGTAAAGACATCTGACTCAAAAGCAGAGTTATAAAAATAAACAGTAAAGGTAAATGATGCATTTAATCAACAAACTACAGGTAGAAAGTCTTGATACTATCCTTGTAATTCAGAACAGAAACAATTTTCAGTATTTTAAAAGAGCCAATGTAGTTCACAAAACTATTTCTTTGATTTGAAAGGATTACAGTAATTTCTTCAGGAGAAACTGAGCATTCTGTATATGAGAAGAGTTTGAATAAAAGTTCCTGACATAAAATGCTAAGTGTTACATCACAAAACCTGGTGAAAGAATACCCCAAGTAATCTATTTTTTACCTCAGCAACTTCAGTGATAAGCACCCCGACTCCAGTGTAGTAAAACGGCAAGAGAATTACAGGAAGGAGAACAAGAGCTAAAATACCCAGGAGTGCAAGGACGAAATTATGCCAGATACCTGAAAAGAGGGAAAAAAATGAATAAGCTCAACCAGGGGCAGGGATGATATCATTCCAGGTAGTTGTACTTCATAATACTTAGGCATTCTGATAAATTAGTAAAGTAACCAGAAGAAGCTGTGAGGCAGATAGATCTACTTATTAGTACGGAAGACAGATGTTCAGTTAGAGGTTTCTTCCATTTCAGATATTAAAATCTAAAATGAGCATGTTAACACAATACTAGGAAGACCACATGCTAATATGATTTAACACTATTAGAACCTATATTCTATTACATATATATCTCTATTATATATGTAAAGGTGTGTGTGTATATAATGAATAGAATATCTTCTACTTACTATACTCTTTTCTCAGAAAATGTATACATATTAATTTAAACATACTTGTGAAAAAAAAAACATACTTGTGATCTTTGAAAGGAACTTCAGAGCTATCAAATAAAAGTTATGATGAAGTAAAAAACATTCTTGCTGAACTGGGGTATGTATCTTACATCAAGACTATAACTATCTCTGCCATCTCTGTAGAGACAGTTAGGTGAACCCAGTGGCGTGCTGGAGCCTGCTCCCACCAGCTTGCCACAGCTGAGTGGGCCTCTTTAACCAACTCCTCCTTCAGGAACTTCAAGTTGGCGCCTTGAAATTGGCCATGGTGGGAGTATTCACACCACAGAAACCAGCAAATGCTACATTATCAGAGCTCTCCACCCTCTCCTCCAGGGCTAGATGTTAAACATTCACTAGCATACCTCTAGATAACCCCCCCTCCCATACCGATCCTTGCCCTCTAGTACAGTTCTTCTCATAAGGCAGGGTGGAAGCACCACCCGCTCTCTGAGCAGTGTGATTCTTAGTTGTGCAGGTCTTGTCCCTTACAATACAGGATATATAGCATTCCCGACTCCATCCTCTGAATGTCATTAGTGTTCTCCAGTCACTGAGACAACCAAACAACTGCCCCCACCCCACACATTCCAAATATCCCCAGGAGGGTGACAGCACCAGTGGTTGAGGACCAGTGTTCTATAATGATAGAAACATAACTTAAAAGACATCTCCCAGACTCTCAGGAGGCTGAGTATGGCCATATGACTATGTTTCGGCAAAAGGATGCAAGTGGAAGTGATGGGGATTGTCTGACTGGCTGGAATGTAGCTAAACCTGAGTCCATGACGTAGAAGCTGCATGTTGGGAATAGTAGAGCTAAGACAGAAAGAGTCTGAGTCCCCCAAATCATAGAATTATCATATCAGCATTGAACTACTTACATTTGCAATGTTTTATGAGAGTTTAAGTCACTGTTATTTTTAGCTTTTACAGCAGCCAGATACCTAGCTAATATGGACCATATTCACATTGTAAAATGTTCCTCTAGTCCAGGACACATTGGGTAAACAATATTATCTGTTCTGCACACAGAAAGATCTTTTAAAAACACTAATGGTATCAAGCTATTTATCACAAACTATATTTTGCTTTTTCATTTATATATTTTGGACTTCTTTCTTACCTGCACATTCATATCTAACCCATTTCTTATATCCACTACAGAGTAATCCATTTAAAAAAAAACATATTGACTTATTTATAAGGTTCCCTACTAATGATCACTTAGGCTGTTTTAACTTTTTCATACAATGCTGCAACAAACAGCTTTGCTCGTATTGTTATGCATCTAATTAAGAATGCATCTCTGAGGGTATGGAAAATTGCACAGAAATGGAATTACTGGGTCAAAAAATATGTGCATTAAAATTGACCTCCAACAAGTTTGCATTATATTCTCCTAAGTGGCATATGTTTCCCCACCCTCTAAACAATACTGGATGGGATGCTATCATAACTTTAGACTGCCATCTGCTAGGTGAAAAGTAAAAATCTCATCCTGATTTCTATTTCTTTAATGATGAGTGAGCTTGTACATTTTTCATGCTTATTAAATGGTTATTTGTATTTTTGTCTGAGAATTGCTTACTTCTATCCATTGTCAGTTTACATTTTTTGACTGGGTTGTCTTTTTTTTCTTAAACTAATTTATATATATTATTATTTGTAATACATACACTGAGGAATTTGTTCTTCTGTACGAGGTATTATAATCATTTCCTCCAGTTTGTTTGGCTTGGTTTATAGTTTTGCCTATGCAGACATTTTAAATTTTGGTGAGGTCAAATGTCTCCTTTTGTATTAAGCCTTTCCCAGTTCAAGATTATGGAAGACACTCACCTGTGTTTTCTTGTATTGTTTTCATAGGTTTTTTTTTTTTTTTTTAAATTTTCACTCGAGGCATGTAGGTTCTTAGTTCCCCGACCAGGGATTGAGCCCATGCCCCCTGCAGTGGAAGCACAGTCTTAACCACTGGACGGTCAGGGAAGTCCCTAGCATCATTTAAAAAACAAAATTAAAACAAACAGAAAAGACCTCTAATTCTTTGACCCACTGGAATTTACTCTAGTGAAACTAATTAGGAATACAGCTATACCACCCCACCACCCTGTGGCTAGTCTCAAAACAATTTCACAAAATAATCCAGCCCCATTGATTAGATTTGCCACCATTACCATGTGCTAAATTCAACTTTCCCCTTAACCCCTCAGGATGGCCTAAATGCTTGCCCCCTACCTCTCCCTTATCAGGATGACACACACCACCATACGACCCTGGCTTTTCTCATCCAAGCAACAGTCAGAGGGGCACACAGCAGCACTGATTCTTTGACTCTCTGGGAAGGACTCTCCTATCTCTTGTCAGGGATGCAGCTAGTACCAGACCACCCTGCTAGATTCCAGATTTGCCCATGACGGCTAAATTGCAATGCAGGTACCTTTATTTCCTTTATTTAAACAACCTCTTGTTCATTAATGACTTGCTTTTTGAGTATACCAAACAAATTTTTCTTACTATTTTTACTTTCTCTAGAGCAGGGTTTCTCAACAGTGGCACTACTGGCATTTTGGGCCAGATAATTTTTTGTTGTGGGGGACTATCTTGTGCACTGTAAAATGTTTAGCAGCATCCCTGGCCTCTACCCACCAGACGCCAGTCGTACCCTTCCTGTTTTCTCTATTTTCTAGGTACAATATTTATACAGGCAAGTTTTTGTCTTTCTTTAGAACAGGTATTTTATTTTTTGCTTTTTCTATTACAAGGGATGTATGTACCAAGTATTGAAAAGTCAATACATACACAACATATTCCACACCTGAGCACCACTCCTTAACTAAACAGGCAAAGAAATGACACTAAAAGACAGCACCTGGTAGTATTTGGGGGAAAATATAAAGACTAAAACAAGTTTAAATCAACTACTACATCCCATCCAACATTCAATACTACATAATCCAGTGCGTCTAAAAGGTAGTTATGCAAAATGTGTTAATGTCAAAGAATACAACCAAAATTAAGATGGCAAACCAAACCTATATAACTTTTTTTCAACAGGAAAATACTTTACATATGCATGTAACTGTCCTTTTTTTAAAGAAAATCTGCAAGCAACGTTATCTACTTCCAGAAAAACCATATATAGAACTACTAAACATATTCTTAAAAGTATAAACATGAACATTTAGAAAACCCAGAACTTTAAAAACTTATCATCAATAGATGAACTTCCTATTTAAAAGAATGTGAAAAGAAGTCCCATTTTTAGCACAGTTGTATAAACAACAGTCTTTTGATGTGAGCTTCATGAATTGTCCTCCTTTTGTGACCAAACATTACAAAAACATAACGTTTTTCAAACAGTATTACAGAACAAGACAGAACATCTTAACAATGTTACCTTATATAACTTACTTTTCTTAAACTTTTAAATTTTACTTTTACTAACCTATCAAAATCTGACCCTTAGATGTGTTAGAATCATTAAAAAGATTCTTTTCTAGAAACAGTACACACAAAAAAGGCATATTTGTTTCTTATCACATTTCTGGAAGATGCTTTCCGAGCCTGAAAAGTTTCTTCTCTCCTTTTTACTGTCAATTTTTATTTTTAGTATGTGTTAAGATATGAGATTTCAGGTTAGTTGACTGAGCAAACTTCTTATGACAGCAATCGAAGGGGCACACGAAGGGCCTGTCTCCGGTATGGATTCGCACATGGGTACGCAAATTGAAATCCAGGGAAAAGCGTTTTCCGCAGCCTTCGAAGGTGCACATAAAGGGCTTCTCTCCCGTATGCACCAGGTGATGACGTTTCAGTTTTGAGCTCTCAACAAAAGATCTGCCACATTCTGCACATACGTGGACCTTGGGACCATGGGTGTGCATATGTTTTCTCAAAGCGGAGTTATCCCTGAACATCTTCATGCAGCCTTTGTGAAGGCAAGCTATTGATCTCGGGAGCTCGTCTTTGGTTTTCTGGGGCTTCTTTCTAGTAAATTCTGCCACTTGTTTGGGATCTGAGAGGTCAACGCCAGGAATCCCTCCAGGAGGCAGCTTCTTCCCCATCACGTACTCTGAATAACCAAGAGCGGGGCTCTCATCAGCCTGTCCAGTCTCATGGTCTCTCTCACTAGGCGCGTACCACATGGGGACGGCAAACTCGCCTTCCAGGGTTTTAACGTGCACCTGCTCCTGCTCCCACTTATTGCTGCCCACCTCAGAGCTGCTTCCCGCCCTGGCCTTGCCGCCGGCGTAACTATTCTTACCGCTGTGCTTCCTGCCGTGGCTGTAGGCCGAGGAGGACGTGGAGGGTGACAAGGGAGCCAGGGTCTCCTGGATGCAGTCGTCTTCGTCGGCCAGGATGACCGTCTTGTTCTCCAGGTTGCTGACCTGCAGGTGGTCAGACTGGTAGTAGCCCACCGCCTCCTCCTGCATCTGCACCATGACCATTTCCTCGTTGTAGTCCCCTTGGTTTGGGGTGCTGATAATGAAAGGCTGCAGCGTGATCAGAGACGGATGGTGCTGGCCATCATGGACACCGCTGCCGCTGATGTCCTCGTACTCCTTGGCTGCCTCAACCGCCATGGTCTCCTCAGGGACGGTCTCCACAGGGACGGCCTCCACAAAGACGGTCTCCTCAGGGACGGCCTCCACAAAGACGGTCTCCACAGGGACGGTCTCCTCAGGGACGGTCTCCACAGGAATCTGGTGCAGCTCCACAGCATCTGCATACACCTCCGAGTTTTCTACGGCGATGTAGAAAGTGTTGTTTGAGGCCATGGCCGAGGGCTTTTCTGAGGCTTTGGCTACTGGGCAGCAAATGGCTGACCGGAAGGCCGCGGAAAACAAAGGCTGTGGGAGAAAAGCCCGAGCTCCAGAGGAAAGAGAGGGCGCTGCCGGTCCCGGACACGGAAAACGCAGAAGACGTGGAAGCTTCTAGGTGCGCCTCGCACATGCGCTTTGGGGCACCCCCACCCCCACATACGCTTTGCGTCACCACGCACACGCGCTTTGCGTCACCCCCGCACATGCGCTTTGGGCACCCCGCACATGCGCTTTGGGACACACCCCACACATGCGCTTTGGGGCACCCCCCCCCCCCACATGCGCTTTGGGGCACCCCCCCCCCCACACATGCGCTTTGGGGCACCCCGCACATGCGCTTCCAAGCTGGGGGCACCCCAGCAGAGTGCGCGACCATGCTCATGCCCACGCTCACGCGCTCGTGCGTGCGCCAGCCCTCCTGCCACTGCATGCCTCTTCGCTCAGCGCGCCAAGCTATTGGTTTTTTTGAATACAGCAACCAGGCTCTACAGAATTTTTCTGTATTTCATTTCCATTGACTTTTGTGTCCCGCCCCCTCGCCCCCGCCAGGTATATAATAGTATGGGGGGGGAAGGCCTACTCCTTTCTAATATTTATGCTTCTTTTTTTTCTTATTTGATTGCAGTGACCCACATTTACAGGCCATTTTTAATAGTATCAGTGGAATGCTTGTCCTGTCCTTTAACAGGAATGCTTCTAAGTGTTATACTATTAGGAAGTAACCAGCTATTTCTATTCAATACTTCTACTAAAGATTTTTGGTTTTTAGCCATTAATGAATGTTGAATTTTGTTAAATACCGATTTCAATATCTGCTGAGATGATATTTTTCCCTTAAGAGTGATTAATGTTTACCACTAATGTTTACCACAAATAAGGTTTCCTAACTTTAAGCCATCCTTGCACTGTTTAGATACACCAACTGTCTATAGAATTTTTTTTGTGCTTTACAAGTATCAGTGTTACACTGACTTTCAAAAAATTCTTAGTTTCCTTCTCTATGCGGCCTGGAAAGTTTACACTAAATCGGAATTGAAAAGAAAAATCTTTTCCTTCAAGATTCCTTCAAGATTTGAAAGAATTCTACCTATGAAACTTTAAGGGCCATTCTTAAACTTTCTTAATTTCTCCCATGGTAATTAGCCTATTTACAATTTTTTTCTGTCTGCGCTGGGGTTAATTGCGGCTGTTTAAAAAAAAGATAATTATCCAGGTTTGTGAAAATTTTTTGCAGAGATGAACAAAGAACACTTTTATAATTGTTTAAAATTTCTCTATCAGTTGTCATTCCCCAATCTGACTGCTAATTCTGCCTATAAACGCTTTCTCCCATTTAATCTTTTTTTGTTCTTCAAAGAACTTTTATTTAACAGTTCTATTTTTTCTAATTTATTATTTTTTGCCTATATGCATGCTAATTACATCATTTCTTACCTATTTTATAGTTCTTTTCTCACTTCTTCAGTTTAACTGATTTACTTTCATTTCTTATTTCATAATAATTGCCTAAGGCAGTGACTTTTCCTTTTACCAAAACTTTACACATTATTTCATTATCATTTTTAAACATACTGCAATTATGGTTTTGAATTAAATTGGCCAATTTTTATAAGTTTCATGGGCACTTGAAAAGAAATTGTCATGGTATAGGGTTTGACATAACTATTGATTTTGACCTTGCTAATTAGAGCTTCGATGATTAGGACTTTTTCATACTTACCTGCTATGTGTTGAGAGATGAGATAAGCCTCCTTTATTACATTTCTGTTTTTTCCTTGTACTTTTTCCATTTTTGTTTTGATGATTTGTTAGTTTATTCAGTAAGGCTCACGATTACATTTTCATTGTGGATTACACTCATGATTATCAAGTGACCTCCTATGTCTAATTTAATGCTTTAGTCATATTTTCATGATATGTTCTCATTTTTTCAATCATTTAAAAATAACTCATGTTAAAAAAATGTAAAAACTGGAATGTAAATTATTTTGCTCTACCACTTTTGACTGAGAGTCTTTTTTAAAAAAAAATTTATTTATTTATGTATTTAGTTTTGGCTGCATTGGGTCTTTGTTGCTGTGCACGGGTGTTCTCTAGTTGTGGCGAGCAGGGGCTACTCTTCGTTTCGGTGCGTGGGCTTCTCATTGCAGTGGCTCCTCTTGTTGCGGCGCATGGGCTCTAGGCTCGTGGGCTTCAGTAGTTGTGGCACCCAGGCTCAGTAGTTGTGGCTCACGGGCTCTAGAGCGCAGGCTCAGTAGTTGTGGCGCACGGGCTTAGTTGCTCCGCGGCATGTGGGATCTTCCCGGACCAGGGCTCGAACCCGTGTCCCCTGCATTGGCAGGCGGATTCTTAAGCACTGCGCCACCAGGGAAGCCCTGACTGAGAGTCTTATAAACTGAATTTATCAACCAAAAGGTGAGGTGTTTTCATTTGTGATGTACTTTCCATAAAACCACTAATAACACACAGATGAATAAAGAAATTTAAGTCTTTTACCTGCACAAAATATCCTTAGCTGCTGGACTGGTGATATAAGTTGCAAATGAGTGGTGAACAGATCAACAAATGCTCCAGGATAAATAATGAAGAGAAAAATCCCAAAGCCATTAAATCGAACTTGTTCCCTAAGAAATCACATAAGAAAAAGGAATTTACTACTAGTATTGCATTTTTCAGATTAATAATGCATGTAATCTTAAAACTTCCCACTGTAATTCAGATTCTTGCTTAAAATACAAGTCTCTCTGGACAGTCAAAAAATTATATATGATATATATCATCGTAATTTTATAATAGCATACAGATTTAGTTACCAGTGAAATTGCATTTTGTAAAACAGGGCATTCTGAAATAGACTTAACAACTTCAAAAATTTTTAGAAACCAATATGCTGAGCAAATAACTTAAAATTAGTCACTTGTATAAAGAAATAGTTAATATTTCTATGAGAAACTAAATGAAAAACATTTTTATGGTTTATTCTGAATTATTTTCAGGGAAGGAGATAGTAGAAAATAGAATTCAAGTAAATTATCTAAATATTTATATTCCTCTTAGCCATTATAAAGGTGGAGGTTTATCTAAGTGTATTCCTGTTGAATTAATGTTAAAATAAGTACTACATTTAAAAATGCATAATGCTCAGACTGTCCTCAAGAGAACTATTTTTTATCAATTCATTCTCTAAAAAAGGAATTACATTTAAAAGCCTTGTAAGACCACACAGCTACTCTAAAAAAAGCATCATCTAAATATATTGTGCTGTCACCTAGCATTAACTATATAAGATGACTGTAAAATTCACTTTTTCTTGGCAGTGGGATTTTATAAAATATTACGCAAACTATTTCACAAACATATTATGAATGATTAAACTGTAATAACAATGCTTTTCTATGTAAAACCCTAAAAGCTGCAAAGTTAAGGTGGAAGTAAAGATGAAAGAGAGAAAAGAAAAAGTAGCCGACCACTTAAACCACTACATGGCACACCTGTGTAACAGTATATGCTCTGTCAAGATGAGGGTTTATTGCCAGTCAATAGACTCTTGTTCATAAGCAACTGGAAAGTAATAAGAAGTGATTAAATCTTCTCCTCTAAAACCTTTTATCTGGTCCACACACCCAAAGGATGAAACACATTGCCATCAGTATGTGTGTTCATTATGTGGGAGTGAAGGGGAGTTGTGACTCAATCTCTCCCCCCATCAGGATTTTACACATTTAGGAGTCTTTAAAATGCTCAGGTATAATTACAATGATACATTTGGATAGTCAAGACAAGAACATGGCATGATACTTGAAGCAAGTCCCAGGTCTCATCCTCCCTTATCTTCTTCCACTTGGATTTCTAGATAGGCTATGATATTTGTTAACAAACCCAGAGCTTTCAGTGTTCTTGCTGTAGCCAGCAGAGGCCATGAGTAGAAGCAGGAAAGTATTTCAGATGATGAGCCAAAGAAAGTACTAAGAAGGCAGGTGGATGGGCTTTGAGTGCAGTGGTTATCATTCTGATCCAGTGATGAATAGAAAGATTAGGTTTCAGGATTGGATGAAAATAGTGAAGAACCATGAGGATATAACCATGCTGGCAAAGGACAAAGGATAGAAAGACCCAGATTATAGATGTGCACATAGTTAATTGAGCATATTCATCAATATATTAATCTCTACAAAAGAGAAGTTACCTTAAAATAATAATGGTGGATATGCACTGGGCAGTATCCAAAGAAAGAAAAAGTATCAAATGTAGCAGATTTTAGTAATAAATCCTCCTAAATGAAAAGCTTCTTTGCATGGAATACAGAGAGAGAGGTAAATATCATTACCTAATAGCTGCTATCCCATGTCCAATTTCATGTACAACACCACTAATGAGGACTGCAGCGAAGAAATAGGTCAGTTGGTTGACGGGTAAATTTATGCCAGGAACCTGTTCACAGACACAATGATAAAGACACACTTGGGCACCAAGAGACCACGATGTTCACTCTGTACTAAAACTTAAACTTCCAAACTCAGTGTTCGGTAAGCTAAAAGTAATATGAACACCGATGGTCCACTTCTCCATTTCTATCATAATAAATATAAAAACACCAGTCAGTTTTTTTGAACTAGGCAGTTTTTGAGCTAAGCACAACACCAATCTAAAGAGAATAGGAAACACCAGGTTAAAAAGTTGAAACGTTAGCTTCCTGAAGTCTTTACCACGGGAAAGAATTAGGGAGCCTGGCATAGTGCCAGGGAAGGCAGAGTGGCAATGAAGGAGTCAGCAGCTGATCCACCCTCGAGGGCTGGCAGCCCGATTTGGGAATTCTTGTTACAGTTCCCACTCCTTCCGCTAAAGTGTTATTGCAAGGCTCCAAGTACTTATGTGAGTAATACAGGATGTCCCCACCCCCCTTCAATGAGTTTCATTTTAGTATTATCAAGTTATATGAGAGTTGATCATTAAAGGCAGTGTAATAAAGTGCCTTATTGGTGTGGGAGCACCAGGCCCTTCATTTCTTCTATCAGTTTGTCTAGTACATTGGTTAGAAAAATCATATCAAAGTGATACATAAATATTATACTAAAATTGAAATTTAATGCAGAAAGTAAGGCATTTGGAACATACAGACATGTTAAGGACCCACGTGCTCCTGACTGTTATGCACTTAAGTTTGCTATTTTAAGGGCTGCAGAGTAAAATTATTTTTAGATACCCAAGAATCTTCTTGTAAGATAAATAATCGTTCCTAAGTTCTATTTCTCACAATCCAGGCAGTGGGACTCTAAAGGTATCCTTCTGGAGGAAAGTTCGTCTTTCTTTCATTAGTTAGTATTTTAAATTAATTACAAAATATGTTTAAAGCAGGAAAACTTGAAAACTCAAAGAATAATAGAAACTGTTCCTGTTCCCCAAACACAAAACAAAAAACCATTCTCAGTGTTTCAATGCATGTCTTTCCAATCTTTTCATGTACACATATTTTAAAAAATTATACTCTTTTATTATAAATATGGTTTTGAAATCTACCCCTTTCACTTAATAGTGTCACAAACATTTTCTCATGAGTATTTCTGGTTCAACATGATTTTTAATAGCTGCATTGTATTTCATGGAATAGACTGTTGGGCATTTAATTGTTTTAAAGGTTTCTGCTCTTATAAAATACTGTGATAAATATATTTGGACACATATACACAAATATTTGGGGGGAATAAATTGTTAGACAAGCACGGTTGGTTCAGGCTCTGGGGACATATCATTTGGGTTTGGTGTTCTGGCTCCATCATAACTAGCTAAGGGACCTTGAGGAAGCTTGGATTATTCCTCCAGTACTTCAATTTCCCCATCATTAAAATGGAAATCTCCGCATTTACATAAAAGGGTAATTCTGAGGATTACAGGAGATAATCCTTGTCCACTGTTTAACATTACGCCTAACAGAGAGGGTAATTACACACAAAATTTAAAGGACTTTGATACATATCAAACTGCTCTCCAAAAGCAGACACTTCAATAACCTTGGTTAAGCTCATTTTATTCAAATCTGCAATTTGAGAGGAATAAAAAGCATCCCATTGTTTGATTTCTATTTCTTTGATGATTATTAAGCTGAACATTCCCCCTACTCTTTGACCACTGATAGATCTTTTGTGAGTAGCCTACTCCCGACTTGTCAATTTTTTTCTCCTTAGAGTGTTCATGTTTTTCTTATTGTCTGTAAGATCACTTCAAGTATCAATTATCAATTCTCTGTGATACACATCACAGATGCATTCCCAAGTTTTGCCTTTTAATTTTATTTTGCTTTTGGCTTTTTGATATATAAAAAATTTTATGTAGTCAAATCTATCAATATTCATGGTTTCTGCCATTAGTTTTATGCATATGTCTTTCTCATTCTGTGTTCCTATAAATAGAAACCTGTTTTTTTTTCTTTCAAGGTCTTTTATGATTTCACATTTTACTTTTAATTCAGTTGCAATTTATTTTTGTGTATAACAAAGGAATTTCACTTTTAAGCCTTTTTTAGTAACTGAAGAGGAGATTCAAACCATGCTGCTTGGATTGCTTTCTAAATTCATTGATTCCAAGAGTCCTTTCTCTAGTTATGAAACTAGCTTTCATAGTCATCATTTTTAATGTATTCATAACATTTCACTGAATGACAATCCCATAATTTAACCATTCCTCAATTACATATTGTGGTTGTTTCCAATTCTTCATAGTAATAAATGTTAGGATAAAGAGCTTGATGAATACTAATTTTTCTATAATTTGGAAGTGTTTCCTTAACCTAGAGTCCCAGATGTGGAAGTAAATGGTCAGAGGATATTTTTATGATGCTCATTATCTGAAGTTCTCTCTACTCAGACCCTACTAAGCAACTCTTTTCAAGAACATCAGTGTACCTTTTTCTACATATCTGCTCCATTCCCATGTTGTCAGGCATCTGTCTGTTCAGACCTGTAGTTTCCTTTTCTCTGATTCCTCTCTAAATTTATGTACTTAAGATTAATACTCATACACTCCCTCTATATCACAAAGTATTCAGGTTACCTTACCTTTATTTCAAATAAATCAGTAGCCTTGATCCAATAGGATATTGATTTCTTCTCTTTATTATTTCAGTGATGTAATAATGAAATAAGGTAAGGATCTGAACATGTGACTATACCAACAGATGGTAGGTCTTATTTGCTGGCAACAATACTCGACTGCCCATCTGTCTCGGCCGTGATCACACAGGGTATTAGATGTACCAAAATACTGATCTCTCAATAACACAGAGTGCCAGGTTTTGGAGAATTAATACTGAATGAGGCTGTAGGGAATTGTAGAGTAAACAGAAAGTATGTCCTCTAAGCTACAAGAGCTCATATCAAAGTCAGGAGATACAACAAACTTAAACAAAAATATGCCGGGTAGATATACAGAGGGCAGCTGACTTCTTAATGGTTCCAAAGCATGGTTCTCCTAACAGAATCAATATTTTGTGAGCTCTATGAGTAAGCTGAAAAGCAAACAGAAGAAATAATTTCTTCTGTAAATAACACTTTACCATTCAGGCAATGATTCTTTGGACATGATGCCAAAAGCACAAACAACAAAAGCAAAAATCAACACATAGGATTACATGAAACTCAAAAGCTTCTGCATAGCAAAAGAAACAACCAATGGCAGCCTACAGAATGGGAGAAAAGTTTTGTGAACCATATACTGGATAAGGGGTTAATATCCAAAACATATAAAGAACTAACAAAACAAACAACCCCCCCGCCCAACAATCTGATTAAAAAATGGACAGAACTACTATTTAGTAGTTCCAAAGAAGACAGCAAACTGGCCAAAAGGCACATGAAAAGATGCTCCACATAGCTAATCATCAGGGACATGCCAATCAAAACCACAATGAGATACCACCTCACACCTGTTAGAATGGCTATCATCAAGAAGAAAAGAGACAACACGGGTGCTGGCAAGGATGTGGTAACCCTTACACACTGTTGGTGGAAATATAAATTAGTCCAACCACTATGGAAAACAATATGGAGGTTCCTCAAAGAGTTAAAAATACATCTAAGGTATGATCCATCAATTCCACTTCTGGGTATATACCCAAAGGAAATGAAAATATTTCAATGAGATATATGCATATCTCTGTTTATCACAGCATTATTCACAATAGCCAAGATTACGGAAACAACCCAAATGATCACCAACAGATGAATGGATAAAAACAATGTGGTACATGTACATAAACAATGGAATATTACTCAGCTATGAGAAAGGAAGATATCCTCCCATTTGCAACAACATGGATAGACCTTGAGCACATGATGCTAAGCGAGATAAATCAGAGAAATACAAGTACAGTATGATATCACTTATATATGGAATCTAAAAAAGTCAAATCTATTAAAAAACAGAGAGTAAAATGGTAGTTACCAGGGGATGGGAGGGATATGAGTGACGGTATTTAAGGGTACAAACTTGTAACAAGTAGTAAATAAGCCACAGAGATCTAATGCACAGTATAAAGAATACAATCAATAAAATTGTACTATAATGATATGTGATAAATATTGCTCCAATGGCAATCATATTACAATAAATAAATATATGAAAGTAACTCGCTGTACACCTTAAATTTGTAAATTGTAACATGTCAAATTTATCAAATAAAAAAATTAAAAAAACTTGTTAGCTTTCTTTCTGCCCGTGGACGCTGCCGAGTAAACATCATTAAAGTCTCCCCAGCTCCACTGTTGTCACGTCTAAATCAGAGTCTCCCAAAGAGCCCGAACAGCTGTGGAAGCTCTTCATTGGCGGTTTGAGCTTTGAAACAACCGATGAGAGTCTGGGGAGCAATTCTGAGCAGTGGGGAACGCTCATAGACAGTGTGGTAATGAGGGATCCAAACAAGCGCTCCAGAGGCTTTGGGTTTGTCATGTATGCCACTGTGGAGGAGGCGGATGCAGCCATGAAGGCAAGGCCATACAAGGCGGATGGAAGAGTTGTGGAGCCAAAGAGGGCCGTCTCAAGAGAAGATTCTCAAAGACCTGGTGCCCACTTAACTGTGAAGAAGATTTTTGTTGGTGGCATTAAAGAAGACACTGAAGAACATCACCTAAGATATTATTTTGAATAGTATGGGGAAAAAATTGACTGGCTGAGGCAGTGGCAAAAAGAGAGGCTTTGCTTTTGTACCATTTGATGGCCATGACTCCGCAGACAGGATTGTCATTCAGAAATACCACACTGTGAAGTAAGGAAAGCCCTATCTAAGCAAGCGATGGCTAGTGCTTCATCCAGCCAAAGAGATCAAAGTGGTTCTGGAAACTTTGGTGGTGGTCACGGAGGTGGTTTTGGTGGGAATGACAACTTTGGTCGTGGAGGAAATGTCAGTGGTCGAGGTGGCTTTGGTGGCAGCCATAGTGGTGGCTATGGTGGCAGTGGGGATGGCTATAATGGGTTTGGTAATGACGGAAGCAATTTTGGAGGTGGTGGAAGCTACAATGATTTTGGCAATTACAACAATCAATGTTCAAATTTTGGATCCATGAAAGGAGGAAACTTTGGAGGCAGAAGGTCTGGCCCCTATGGGGGCTGAGGCCAATACTTTGCCAAACCACGAAACCAAGGTGGCTATGGCAGTTCCAACAGCAGCAGTAGCTATGGCAGTGGCAGAAGGTTTTAATTACTGCCAGGAAACAAAGCTTAGCAGGAGAGGAGAGCCAGAGAAGTGACAGGGAAGCTACAGGTTACAACAGATTTGGGAACTCAACCAAGCACGGAGGTGGCGGGGAGTTGCTACAAAGACATGTTTTAGACCAGCGGTCCCCAACCTTTTTGGCACCAGGGACTGGTTTCATGGAAGACAGTTTTTCCATGGACCGGGGAGGGGGAATGGTTCAGGTGGTAATGCGAGCGATGGGGAGCGATGTGGAGTGGCAGATGAAGCTTCGCTCGCTCGCTCGCCACTCACCTCCTGCTGTGCGGCCCGGTTCCTAACAGGCCGCGGACCACTAGTGGTCCGCGGTTCAGGGGTTGGGGACCCCGGTTTTAGACAATACTCCTGTGTTTGGGCAAAAAAACCCCGAGGACTATATTTGTGACTAACTGTATAATAGGTTTAGTTTCTATTCTGTGGAAAGTGTAAAGCATTCCAACAAAGGGTTTTAATATAGATTTTTTTTTTGTACCCACACTGTTGATTGCTAAATGTAATAGTCTGAATAAATGTGACACTGAATAAATGTGTCTTTAAAAACAAACAAAAACAAAACCAAACTTGTTAAACTGAAATAAAACCAAAAAGCCAAAAAACACCTTTTGCCATTCTAATCCTAGCAGGCAGACAGGCCAGTGATCGTATTTCCTCCAAGCCTGCTTCTTTCTCTACTATCCTCTTTCTTGGCAAACAATAACCAGTCATGCAGCCTGAAAGTCATCCTCGACTTTCTTCTCCTTCCAGCCTCACATTCAATTAATGACTGAGGTCTGAGAACTCCACTGCAAAAGATCCCTTGAATCCAGCCCCTTCATTCTCCTTACCACTAATTTAGTTTAGATCTTTATAACTTCTAACGTGAATTATTCCAAATGCTCTCTTAAATGGTCTCCCCATCTTTGGTGAAACCCTACTCCAGTCCATTTTGCACAGACTTGTTATCTACAGATAAAATCAAAACTTCTTAGAATGGCCCTTCATAACTCAGACCCTACCTATATCTCCCATCTTATCTCCTACACCATACACCTTCCACCATATACCACTTAGATACAGGTCAAAGTTACTTTATAGTTCCTTGAGGAATTATTGGTCTTTTTTAAGGGAGTAGAGCATACTGTGCACAGGCTCTGAGGTCAGTGGTGGGTGAGTGATGGACCCACCACTTACTAGCTGTGACCACAGGCAAGTGACTTAACAGCTCTGTGCCTTGGTTTTCTCATCTGTGAATCAGGGATAACAACAATACTTACCTCTAGATTGCTGCAGGAATAAAATAAAATAGGCACAAAAACCTCACATGGGAAGCACTGCATATTAACTAGGTTTTTTGTTTTTTAAATAAACTTATTTATTTTATTTATATTTATTTTTGGCTGCATTGGGTCTTCGCTGCTGCGTGCGGGCATTCTCTAGTTGCGGCGAGCGGGGGCTACTCTTCGTGGCGGTGCGTGGTCTTCTCATTGCGGTGGCTTCTCTTGTTGCGGAGCACAGGCTCTAGGCGCATGGGCTTCAGTAGTTGCGGCACGCAGGCTCAGTAGTTGTGGTGCACGAGCTTAGTTGCTCCGTGGCATGTGGGATCTTTCCGGACCAGGGCTCGAACCTGTGTCCCCTGCACTGGCAGGCGGATTCTTAACCACTGTGCCACCAGGGAAGCCCCTAACTAGGTTTTATTATTAGTACTATTATTCCCTCTGCCTTTCCATGTTATATGGTTCCCTCTGTTTCTGGCATGCTCAACTGCCATCTTCCTTTCCCAGGCTATGTGGACTCTCCTTACCCTTCCCTTCTCCTCTACTCTCTTCCCAGTGCCAGGCACACCTCAGCAGGGCTTGTCTTCGTTCCTGCGGCACCTTGTACTCTGTCCAACTGTAGAAAATCATAGCAGCTCTCCCTCTAGACTAAAAGTTCTGTAAGTGCTAGGATTGGATTTTGTTCCCTGTATAAGCAGGACTAAGCACAAGGCCAGTAGGCAGACTACACTCAGTAAATGTTTGCTGAAGAAATAAATCATCTCGTCTGAGGCCTCACCCCCCTGAATCCTTTTAACCTCTAAGAAAGAGCTATTACCATAGGAGAGATTCTTTATTTTTTGCTACGAATGACTTGTAATCTTCCCATAGTGACCCAGCTAGTAGAGGCCACAAAGAGATGAGTTAAAAAAAATATCTGTCAATCTTGAATAGACATTTTTCCAAAGAAGACATACAGATAGCTAACACATGAAAAGATGCTCAACACTGCTAATTATTAGAGAAATGTAAATCAAAACCACAATGAAGTATTACCTCACACCTGTCAGAATGGCTATCATCAAAAAGTCTACAAATAACAAATGTTGGCGAGGATGTGGAGAAAAGGGAACTCTTGTACACTGTTGGTGGGAATGTAAATTAGTGCAGCCGCCATGGAAAACAGTATGGAGGCTCCTTAAAAAGCTAAAAATAGGACTACCATATGATCCAGCAATCCCACCCCTGGGTATATATATGAAAAAAACAATAACACTAATTCGAAAAGATACACGCACTCTAATGTTCATAGCAGCACTATTTACAATAGCCAAGACGTGGAAACAACCCAAGTGCCCATCAGACGAATGGATTAAGAAGATGTACTTATATATATACACTGGAATATTACTCAGACACATAAAAGAATGAAATACTGCCATCTGCAGCAATGTGGTTGGACGTACAGAATATTATGCTTAGTGAAATAAGACAGAGATAGACAAATACTGTATAATATCACTTATATGTGGAACCTAAAAAATAATACAAATGAATGTATATGCAAAACAGAAACAGACTCACAGATATAGAAAACAAACCTGTGGTTACCAAAGGGGAAAAGGAAGAAGGGAGGGACAAATTAGGGGTATTAACAGATACAAACTACTATATAGTTTGTATATTTGGGATGAAGTGAGAGAGTAGCATTGACATATATACACTACCAAATGTAAAATGGATGGCTAGTGGGAAGCAGCTGCATAGCACAGGGAGATCAGCTCAATGCTTTGTGACCACCTAGAGGGGTGGGATAGGGAGGACGGGAGGGAGGCTCAAGAGGGAGGGGATATATGTATACTTACAGCTGATTCACTTTGTTGTACAACAGAAACTAACACAACATTGTAAAGCAATTATACTCCAATAAAGATATAAAAATAAAATAAAATAAAGTAAAATAGATAAGTAACACGGATATACTGTATAGCACAGGGAATTACACCCATTATCTTGTAATAACCTACAATGGAATTTAATCTGCAAAAATACTGACTCACTATGCTGTATACCTGAAACTAACATAATACTGTAAATCAACTATACTTCAATTTTAAAAAAAGTCACTAACTCATATAGTCTATTTCATTAATAAGAACACGATTAAAAACATAACATCCATGACTCATGGAAATGGAAACTATTAACGTAAAAAATTTAAAATTGAAGTTAGTCAGTGGTAAAGCACCCTTTCAAACTCTGGAAACATGAATTGATAAGGTATTGGTCTACACATGTGCTTTAAAGTGGGAATTATTTTAAGTAGCTTACAGTCAAAGGAGTACAACTCAGCACATTATTCTTCATATCAAGAAATCACAGTGATCATTCAAAACGTCTTTTACCTTTAATTGAAAGGATATTATTGCTTAAGAATCTGAAAGCCATGAAGAAGAAAGGGGAACATTTTGCATAGGATTAAGATGCAATTTATTTCTACATTACAGAGATCTTAAATCAGTATGCTTATTCCTTGACAGTAACAATTATTCAACACCTCAAGAAGACAACATGAATTACCAAGTTAGGTATAAAACAAGCTACAAGTATATATTTTACAACACAGGGAATAGAGCCGATATTTTATAATAACTATAAATGGAGTATAACTTTGAAAAATTGCGAATCACTATATGGTACACCCACAACTTATATAATATGGTACAGCAACTATACTTCAATTAAAAAAAAAACCTTGCACTGAAAAAAAAAAAGACAACATGAATTAAATCGAATACTTGCGTAATTGTTGACAGTCTTAGTGGTGGTCCATTTGTTCTATTATTACTACCACTACTCCACATTGCAACAATTCTTTGCTATACTCTTACTAATGATTTTGTTTAAGCAAGTAATTTGAGAAATTGTGAGACTTTCCATTTATTTCATATTTATATTATAGATAGGAATTATGGTATCCAGAAGAAATTTCTTATATCTATGTTTCAATAAAGCTACTTAAAGCAATAAGAAGGCACTTACCACAACTTGTAGCACCTGTTCGTTGTGAAGTGAGGAAGAGGAAGAGGACGAAGAGGAGGAGGAAGAAGAGGAAGAGGAGGAAGAGGAGGAGGAGGAAGAAGAGGAGGAAGAGGAGGAAGAATAAGAAGAGGGAGAGTCAGCCATCATTTGGCCTAAAGTCTGCATCAGCGTTTTCCCCAGAAGAAAAAAAGAGCTGAACATGGCAATTACACCAAACACCATTCCAAAATTGAACCTGTCAAGAGGAAAAAAATTACATAAATGTACAATTCCTCACAATTCATGGACTAAAAAATTCATTAACCAGCCACCTTTCATAGCTTCAAAACAATATCTAAAAATTTCAATAACTTCTTTTTCCGACTTGAAGTTCAGATACTTGACTGAAGCATGGGCACTAGTCTCTTTAAGCAGTTATAATTTACAATTCTCTCATAACTGAAGAGGCTGAATGTTGTTCCCAATAAAAAGTTTGTTTCCTCTCATATTTTTTTGCTCATTTACATAGCATTGTTTTGATCTTGTTCTCATGTAGTTATGAAAGCTCTTTTGACATTATAGACGTCCATTCTTTTTCATCTACCAATTCTTTTGTTTGCATTTTATTTTACTTGAATTTTGTAATGAGCTTAAATATTAACATGGTGAAACTTAAGTTTCTTTCTTCTACTCTTTTAATAATTAGAAATCACTCCTCTATAGTTGGGGATAATCTATTACATTTTCTAACTTTCTGATAAGTTGTGTTTTTCAAGGCACTTGTCCATTTCATCTAAATAGTCAAATTTATAGGTATATAACTGTTCACAATAGTTTCATTTTTCAAAATGAGTCTCACTCCATTCTCTCATTGACAAGGGCTTGGGTTCAATCCCTGGTTGGGGAACTAAAATCCCAGAAGCCGCATGGTGTGGCCAATAAATAAATAAATAAATAAATAAAAGTAAAATAAAACAAGTCTCAGAATCTATAGTAATGTTTCTCCTTTCAATTCTGATTTTTAGTTATTTTGTTTGCTTTTTTTCTTGATCAGTCATGGTAGGAGTTTATTAATTTTATTAATCTTTTCAAAGTACCAACTTTTGGCTTTGCTGATTTTCTCTACTGTATACTTTCTATTTCACTGATTTCTGCTCTTATCTTTATTGTTTCTATTTTGTTTGCTTTGATTTGCTGTTGCATTTTCTGCTTTTTGATGACCTGATTGTTTATATTTAGCTCTACTCTAGTTGGAGCTAAATTTTTAACAAAAAGGAATTTCGACAAAGGCCCCCTACTGCCATACTAGAAATTCTGTCAAGTACAGAAACTGTCAGTCTCTAGGGTGTCCCAGAGATCATTGTAAACACTATAAACACTATAAACCATGATTTTAAAAATATTTTAAATTAAAGGGATATGCCTGGCATAGCCAGAGGGCTCCAGGACCCTGCTGCTGTAACCTGGCTGGCCATTTTCCTGATTGGTTTGTGTGTATGCCTTACTGGATGATAAGTATTTTAAATATCCTTGCCCTGGATGGGTATCACAGAAGAATTATAGAGGAAAGCCTGGAGACTTTTGGGAGCCCTATGACTCCCAGGACCCTTGTTTCTATCTGTCATGATGGGGGAGAGAATTCTCCAGGATTATTTTCCTGGTGGAAAATGCTCCATATGCCTTTTGTCTTTCTATTGGTGTATAACTTACACAAAGTGCCTAAGTCTGAAGCATACAGCTCATTGAATTTTTACATATGTGTACCGATGTATCCACCACTCAGATCAAGACATAGAACCTTGATTTTGAATGTATGCAAAAGCACAATGATGCAATCCCATGAATTTATATAAAGCCAGAAAGTTTTTACATTGTCAACATTTTAAAACTCAATAAATTGAAAATGATGGAAACAGTTCACTTAACAAGTATTTCTCATGATCACAATGACTAATTTAAACCAAAAAGAGAAAATAAAGAATACCACTGGTAAAGCATCCTTGCTTTCCGCCGTCCCCAACTGTAAAAGGCACGATTGAAAACAGCAGTCTGCCATCTTATGTGAAAAGGGGAGATGCTCAATCCGTTGTTTTCCAGCCAGTCTTCATAAGAATGTTTAAAATACACAGATGACTAAGAGAGAAAGAACAGTTCCACATCACTGAATTTTGAAGAATAATTTATAAGGTTTAAGAAAATAAAAGTGTTTTCTACAGGAACGCAAGATACTGGCTAATCAAATGTTTATAATTTTAAAACTTTATGTTTATTCTTCAGGATATTAAAGTAAGAGTCTTGGACTAGCTGATCTGCTGAAGTCAGGGTCTGGCAAACTATGGCCCACGGGCAAAAAAGTTTGCTGACCTTTGCTTAGAACAGCGTTGTCCAATAGACATACAATGTGAGCTACAAGTGCAAGCCACATATGTAATTTTTAATTTTCTAGTAGCCGAATTTTAAAAGGCAAACAGAAACAGAGGTTAATTTAAATGTATTTTTAACTCAAAATATCAAGATATTATCATTCAAAATATAATTAATATATTGAAACACCTCACATTCTATTTATTTACTTACTTACGCATTAAGTCTTTGAAATTCAGTGTCAGCTTTACACTTATAGCACATCTCTATTCGGACTAGCCCCATTTCAAATGCTAGATGGCCACATGTAGTTAGTGGCTACCATACTGGACAGCACAGGTCTAGAAGCCTTGTTACCAGAGAAAGAGGTCTTTTGTTGTAATTAAAAAAGATCCCCAGCCAATCCAACAGAGGGGACAGGTTAGTTGGAATTGGTGCTTTCTATCCTCTTCTGAGCAACAACCCTAAGAAATTAGGCTGAATTTGACCATGAAAAAGTACAAAACTTATCTAAAGCCACCTTCGTCTCAGTAACTTCTTACATTCTTCACTGTTGGGGAGACAGCTGCTTATACGCAGCCTAACAAAGAGTTTTATCTTTAGGGAAGTTCGAAGTCCTTGAGTAATGTAAGATTTTGGATAACATAAGGCTGTTTTACATGCACTGCCACTGACCTCTTACCTCTTACAGTAAGTATGGTTAAGTATTTTGTCATATAGATGCCCATCCATTTGAGAAACTTATCTAGAAGGATATTTCAGCCCTATCACAGTCATAAAATGACCTGAGTCTGAATACAGGTATCTGTTTGCCTTTGGATCCACAATGCTCTCTGCTCTCAATCTTCAGGTGAAGTTATTAAACCTGCTTGTCTTCTAGGACTTGGAAAAGGAGAGTGACACACCCCTCCAGGTGTCTACTGAGGAAATCCTAGACAAACCAAGGGTGGAACAGCAGACCAAGTTAGAAGCAGAGAAGCTGAAGGTGCAGGCTCCTAAAACCTGAGGTCTCTCCATTCCCCAAGCAGATACTCTGAATGAGAGTTCGGTCTTTCGCTCAAGGAATAGTGCTCTCTTAGCGAGTTAGGAACTGTTACTGAAATTAAAGTGACATCCTGATCACCTCACACACTGGACCAGAGACTACAGAGGTTTGAAAAATTCTTTTTATTTTGGATTTTTGTCACACATGCAACATGAAGAAATCATGCGGCTTTGTTTTTTCCAAACAACAAAATCACTGTTTAAACAAGCAGTGGCCTGTACTGCTCATGACATGCTAAGCACTGTGCCAAGTATGTGCAGAGAAAGCACCTGGGGATCTTATGAGGATGCAGATTCGGATTCTGTGGGTCAGGAATGAGGCCTGAGATTCTACATTTCTGACAGGCTCCCAGATAATGCCAAGTGCTGCTGGTCCTTGAATCTCAGGTTGAGTAGCACGGCTCTATGTGGATGAATTAATGAAATCCTCCCTATAATCTCAGGAGAGCTTTACAATTATTATGCCTATTTTAAAGATGAAGTAATGGAGGAACAGAGAGTAATCTGCCCAAGCTCTCAATGGATAGGAAGTGGCAGAGCGCAGCCCTTGCTCTAAGGATTCAACTGTATAATCTCCTCACTTTGCAAGTTTGAATGCAACAAAGCAACAAAAGTATCATTTTGCTGTTAAGCCTAAACCACACAATACTAAACTACAGTATTCTATTTAAAACAGTATTCATAACATGAAGGTTTTACTAGTCATAATTGGAATTTTCATTAAATATTTGAGAATTGACATGATTTTATTCCACGCATACAATACTCCCACCCCCAATATGCAATTCCGAAAGGCTGCCTGAAGCATGTGGTCAGACAACTGTCCATAATATCTGCTACCCAAATAAAAATGGGCCGTGCACCCAGGGTGTGTGTGGGGCGGGGGTGGGAGTATTAAGGGGGGGTTAGTGTGAAGAAACGGCGTCTAAGATACAAATGAGAATTCGAGTAGTCAGAAACTAGTTATCTGAAGCCTTGCTACTTTGAAGTATGGTCTGTAGATTGGCAGCATTGGTAGCACTTGGGAACTGGTTAGAAATGCAGAATCTTAGGCCCCCGCCCCAGACCTGCTGAATCAGAATGTGCATTTTAACCGGAACCCCAGATGGTCATAAGCACTTTAAAGTTTGAGACCACTGATGTAAATCACAACTTGATTTAGATTCATTCCAATACCAGTCTCTGGAGGGTCGTGGCCTTAAAGACAATGAGGGCAAACAGTGTCTTTCCCAGGAGGATATTTTATTTCCTTCCAGGTGCAATGCCGCGGGGTTTGGCAGGGCCCCGGCCCTCCCGAACCCACTACCGGCGCCTCCCGGGCAGGACCCGAAGGCTGCGGGGCCTGCAGAGCCCCGCAATGAGACTGCGGCAGCTGCGCAGGCCGCCACACCCCTCCCGCGGCCAGCCGTGCTTTATTTACTCCATGGGACCGGGCGCCACGCGGAAGGCCGCACGTGGGTTCCGGTCGCACGGCTTTCAGCCCGGGAGGCACAAGGCAGGGGAAGAGAAAAGGCCTAGGGCCTTGCGCCCCGGCCCTGGCACCGCGGGCTTGGGCCTTAGGCCCGAGGCCCTCACCTTCAACACCAAGTCGGTCAGGTAGACGGCAGTCCAGCCGCCCACCACCACCACCACCAGCGATACCGGAATCATGGCAGCGGCGGGGGCTGCGGAGGGAAGGCGAGCGCCGGCGTCCTCCCTGCGAGCCGCAACCAGCCGGCCGCGCGGCGCCTACAGCCCCAGCATCTGCGCAGGAACCCAGCTGCCACCGGCTCCTTTTTCGTGGTGGCGTCGTTTCCTTCCGGATCCTTCTGGTGGGTCGCACGAACGGCAGTGTGCGCACCGGAAAAGGGCGTGGGGGCTTATTTTCGCGGGGCACTCGGGCGCCGCTGTCTGGGTATCAACTAGACTGCGGCTGCCAACCCTCTAGCGATTTCTTAGGCTTTGGCCCTCCCTGCTGTCTGCTCTCCATTCTCCGGTTCTGGTCTGGGGTTTGCGGTTCCTTTTAATCTAGTGGGGGTTTGGGTAATCCCAAATAATAATCGTCTCCGCCGCTCAGACTCTGTCATAGGTATCCAGATTTAAGTTAATTATGTTTATTCGTTCTTTTAATTGAAGCGTAATTTACATATAGCGAAAACACAATACGGATCTCAACTATTTCGATGAGTTTTGATAACTGTATATCTGTGTACCCTAATAAAAATAGAGAACATTTCCATCTCAGAAATTTTCTTCGCTCGCTTCCCGGTTAATCCTCTCCTCGCCCTCCCATCACCCCTTTTCTAATTTTTAAATCTTTGTGTAAATAGAATCATACAATAAGTACTCTTTTGTGTCCGGCTTATTTCGTTCAACATGATTTTTTTGAGCTTTAGGTTCTTTTCTCAACCTCTTCCATTATAAAATTTGAGATTGGTGCTACATTAAAAAAAAAGTTCTGAACATCTGTACATATTTTTTTGTTGACGTGTACCTGATTATATTGACCTGGAGCAGTGGTTCTCAACCTTGGCTGTAACATTAGGATCACCAGGGGGCTTTAAAAATTCCTGATGCCCGTTCTGTAGCTTAGACCACTTGAATCAGAATTTCAGAATGAGATCCAAGCATCAGTATTTTTTAAACTCAGGTCATTCCATTGTGCAGCCAAGACTGAGAACCACGGAAGGAAAACTAGTATTTATGGAGTTTTGTTTGTTTGTTTGTTGTTTCTTTGTTTTTTGCATTCTCTTAAGGCCCAAGTCTTTAAAAGTTGTTTTTACTTTTCTGGAAAATCATCATTAGCAATAGTAATACTAATACTGAAATATTGAGAACATAATACTAGCTTAAGAACAAGTATCCCAAATAAAAATGCACCCTCAGCCTTCTCCAAAGTAAAAATATAGTGTCATACTAGGAACCTGTATGACAGATACTGTTACTCATTTGCCTCACTCTCCCATACTTTTCCTAAAGTTTTAATAATTTAGCACCATATCTCCCTAGCTTCAAGAAACCTTATGACTCAGTTTTACAGCTTCTTGCCTATATGTGTGTATATGTGTTGTTTTAAAATGTTTCCATTTATTTTGGACAAAGCTAGGTATAATTATAAAAGTTTATATTCAAGCACCCTGTGACTCCACAGTTTTCCATGTACAGGTATCCCGAAAGTCTTAGTGCAGTTTTAATACTTTCAGAAGTATAAATGCCGAAAACTTGCAAAAAGCATCACTTGAAAATTTATTTAAATTTCTTTTACACTATTTAATTTGGTGAATTTTGAGTAATTTTAAATTTCAAATTTTTTAGTCCCCCTAACTGAGGATGGCAAACGTTGACTGAAACAAAAAATTGAATTACATTTATTATTCAAAAATTCCCGAGACCAAAGAAGCATGAAATAAATTTAAATAATTTTATTTTTCAAGTGATGTTTTGTGTAAGTTCATAGAGTTTGTACTTCTGAAGTTATTAGAGCTTAAAACTACACTAAGACTATTGGTACACTATTGTATTTGAACTGACCTTTGTTTGCTCTTGTATAATGACTGTAGTTTTTAACACTGTTCTTTCCTAGGATGAGAAAATTTACTTAAGAATTAAAATGTCTTCTCTTTTGTTAGCCTGAAGCCTTGTCTGGACCACTTGCTGGGACAAAAACCAGTTACTGTGTGGCTGATTACCCAAAATATGTAGGAAATGAATTGATTGTGTTTTTCTGTTCCCAACCTAAAATTTTACTTGTTCAACTGACTTGGTGTTCTCATCAGGGACCCAGCAGTCAAAACAAAACACTGAATAGAATCCTGCTGGTTTCTGGAATTTATCAGTAGTGGAAGCCAGCTGGTGGCAGCAGAAGAGACAAGACAGAGGATGCAAGGTGGCAGCAAAAAACACCTGTATTCCATAAGATCAAGGTATTCTTCCTCAGAAGAAATGTGACCTAATTTACAAATAGTTTCAGGTTTCTGTCAAGTAACTATCTTGAAGGACGCACAGCCAGGCTTTTATTCATATCATTTTTATTTAGTATATATATATATATATATATATATATATTTTAATTTTTATTTATTTATTTATTTATTTATGGCTGTGTTGGGTCTTCGTTTCTGTGCGAGGGCTTTCTCTAGTTGCGGCAAGTGGGGGCCGCTCTTCATCGCGGTGCGCGGGCCTCTCACTATCGCGGCCTCTCCTGTTGCGGAGCACAGGCTCCAGACGCGCAGGCTCAGTAATTGTGGCTCACGGGCCCAGCTGCTCCGCAGCATGTGGGATCTTCCCAGACCAGGGCTCGAACCCGTGTCCCCTGCACTGGCAGGCTGATTCCCAACCACTGCGCCACCAGGGAAGCCTATTTAGTATATTTTTTTTAGAGGGGCACCAAAAATACATCTTGGCTGAATGCAAAACAGCTACTACATGTTAGGGACTTCCCTGGCTGTCCAGTGGTTAAGACTCCGTGCTTCCACTGCAGGGGGCACGGGTTCAATCCCTGGTTAGGGAACTAAGATCCCACATGCCACATGGCGTGGCTGAAAACAAACAAACAAAAACCAGCTACATGTTAAAAATCAGTATTTGGCTGAAGCAGAATATCACTATTATACAATAAACTTCTGAGATACCAGAATCAACATGAAATATAAAAATTAGATAATATTAATTTTAAAATATTATAGTTTTGTTGTTAAAATGTAAGTATTCAGATTTTTAGAGTTTGACATCCCCTTCAGGAGTGTTTATTTCTCATCAATGTAAGCTGATAGTTTGCTTCTGGGGTCATTATACTCTATGTTTATGACACTAACTTACACCAGTCAGGATAAGCTAGGTTATGCTTAGGAAACAAGCCCTAAAATCCCACTGGCTTAAAATGACAAAGATTTATTTTTTGTTTGTGCTGCATATCCAACAGGGGTTGGTAGAATGATGGAGACTCCATTTTATCATGCCCAGTTCTCAAAGCGAGGCTCAGGATTTAATGCAGCAGAGAAAGAGAGGACTAGAGTGTTTACCACTGGCTGTGAAATGCTATGGCCCAGACATGCACACGTTCCTTCCACTCCAGCTTCATGAGCCAAAACTAGTCAAATAGCTGTTCCTAACTTAAAGGGCAGAACGAGTGTAATCCTCTGTATACCTAGAAGTAGAGAAGAATATACCTGGAAGTAAACAGTAGTGCCATCCACCACATAAATAGATGCTCTCTTTCATCTATGGAGGGCAGTGTAACAGAAAATGTTTGGTTAGTGCTGCCATTATGGGATACTGCTAGTATTGATGCCGCCACAAAATTATTAAGCTTTCCTTTCTCTTTAATAGGAACTAACTAAGATAAAGGCTCATGTCTGTTTTTTTTTTTTTGGCTGCGCTGCGCAGCATGTGGGATCTTAGTTCCCCAACCAGGGATCGAACCCGCACCCTCTGCAGTGGAAATGCTGAGTCTTAACCACTGGATGGCCGGGGAAGTCCCTCATCTCTATTTTATATCCTCAGCTTGCTGTGGTTGCTGATGATGGTGCAGTTTGGTTGAAGCAGCCCCACAGACGCAAGCTTCTAGTCCCAGGTGAAGAAAATATTTTTTGAATCTTTTCTGAAAGTATTATCCGCGCTTATATTTTTTACTCCAAATATATATATATATACACACATACACACACACACAATATTTGCCTGCAATTGCTGCTTTACACAGTCAACGTGAATAAAATTTGTCCTTAAACCTTGGTTCTAAAACTGTGGCAAAGGAGCAGTACAATTGGCTTTCAAGAAACCAGTCATCTGGGTTTTTCCATTTATATTTCAGTTTCATTTCATGTACACCAGTCTCAGCATCTTCCTGGAGGAGAATGATGAGAGAATCTTTTCAGCCACTGTCATGTAAGAAATACTTGTACTGTGAAATCATCAGTTTGATTACTTCTTCCTCAGGTTCCAGAAAGCAAAGTATTTTTCTCTGCAAGCAGTTTTAATAAGTTAAGATATATTGTTTTCATCTAAAAAGCATGTTTAGTTTTGCTCTAGATGGCTTTTAAACACGTAGTAGCTGCTATTCCATCTTGTTTAAACATCTTGTTAAATATATGACAAGGCGATTCAAAAACCTTTGGATGGCCACCGGGGCCAGGAGGCGACCGGAGTATGTCAGCCCCGTTTGAGGAGCGCAGTGGGGTGGTTCCATGCAGAACACCGTGGGGCCAGTGGTACCAGATCTTGGAGGAGGTGTTCATTGAAGTTCAGGTGCCGCCAGGCACTCGCGCCCAGGATATCCAGTGCGGCCCGCAGAGCCGGCATGTGGCGCTGGCTGTGGGTGGCCACGAGATCCTCAAGGGCAAACTCTTTGATTCTACAATAGCTGATGAGGGAACGTGGACTGTGGAGGGTAGAAAAATGGTCCGTATTGTTCTTATAAAGAGAGATGCAGCAAATTGTTGGACTTCTATTCTGGAATCTGAGTATGCAGCTGATCCTTGGGTGCAAGACCAAATGCAGAGAAAACTTCCAGAAAGAAAATCCTGGTTTTGACTTCAGCGGAGCGGAAATCTCAGGAAACTACACTAAAGGTGGACCAGATTTCTCAAATCTTGAGAAATATCTGTGAACTTGCTGCATTTTGTGGATCCTAGCAAATGTTGCCAGCTTAATCAAAGGAACAGATTATGTGGTGGAAGAAAAATGTGGATGCCTACAGTTAACAAATTGCAAAATATATTTAAATATGGTTCTGAAAATTGCATTCAAATATGATTTACATAGGAAACAAATACTGTAGGAACTATTCTACTGATATACGGTAGCTTATTTTTTGGACTTGTTTTTGCTCAGCATGAACTTTCATATGCTGCGGTTTACTAATATCATATTTAACCTGTATTTTTAATACAAAAAACTTTAGGGTATAGATCATGTGAAATGACAGGGTGCCTTCAGGGAAAATTAAGTTTTTCTTTCAATAAGTGTGATGCAGGAATAATGTTCAATAAACTCTTCTAAATAGGAAAAAAAAAACAAAAACCTTTGTACATCATGTATTCTTGTCTTTGGCTGAAGTATGAGGCAGTGGCCCACTATCTTTCTGCTTATAGACAGTTATAATTGCTTTCGGATTACAGTACTGAAGGTTATATGAACAAAACACTGTATGCTTATGATTCCTAAATCACTCTTACCCTTTACCATGTTTGTTCTATTATCCAGAACAATTGACACATTTTGAAACTGATTTTCCATCCTATAAGTAGTTCTTCAGTCAGAATGCATTATGTTGATAGCTGTGTGAGGGAGGCCTCAACAATCTCTCAACAATTGAACAGAATCAGAGTTGAATTCATTATTAATCTACAATACTGTTAGATTTAAATATGACTTATAGTCGTTTTTGCATATCCAAGTGTCTGATGTCCAAGATATAGTGGCACATTTAATACTATTGCCTTTTTGTTCATAGCAGAATACAATTCAGGAAGTTTTTCAATACCATATTTTCTAGAAGGAACTTAACAACTAGGATTTATAGCTTCAGCAAATATGAAAAATCCATCATCTTCAACTACTGAAAATAGTTCATAGTCTGTAGCAGGAATTGTCAAATTATGGCCTGGGGATCAAATCCAGCCCTCTGCCTGTTTTGTAAATAAAGTTTTATTGGAAAACAGCCATGCTCCTTTGTTTGCATTACCTTTGGCAGCTTTGCATCACAACAACAGAGCTGAGTAGTTGTGACAGAGACCTAATGGCCCACAAAGCCTAAAATATTAACTATCTGGTCCTTAAAGGAAAAAGCATGCTGGTTTGTGGTCTGTAGTGATATTGTCAATAAGATTTTTCTTTAACTTTAGCTTCCCTAGACATAGAACTATAAGGAATTCTCTACCTTTTTTTTTTTTTGGCCGCACCGCACAGCCCTGACCAGGGATCGAACCCGCGCCCCCTGCACTGGAGGCACTGAGTCTTAACCACTGCACTGCCAGGGAAGTCCCAGGAATTCTCTTCTTAAAGCCTTCTCATAAAGTCTATTATTTTGGACTTCCAAAGGCAAAGTTGAGGGGAAACTAAATCCCAAATCCCAAGGCATAAACTAAACATAAGTGCATCCCTGTTATTTAACTCAGCAGGCTCTAAAATTAATCTCTTACTGCTTCTCTGAACATATTTTGATTTCCCTCTTATTTGCAGATAATAGTTCTATAGGGCATATAATTCTAGACTGAAAGTTGTTTTCATTCAGCATTTTGAGAATGTGACTTATTTTCTGGCTTCCATTGCTGCTGTTGAGAAGTCTATTGTTAGTCCAACTGTCACTTCTTTTAGGCAATCTGTCTTCTTTCTAGCTTCTTTCTACTGTTCTGAGTTTGACTTTGGTGTGTCTAGGTGTAGATTTCTTTTGTCTAACTTGCTTGGAATTTGTCATTATATGAATCAGGGTCCAGGCAGGAGAACAAAAGCCCTGCTAGGTACTTCAAAACAGAGAGGATTTGATAAGGGAATCGGCTACACATGTATTGGGAGATTGAAAGAGGAACAAAGGTCAGGTAGCCTGGAGATTAGAAAGCAGAAAGTATTAATAGCTAGCACATCCCTAGGGTTCAAGGCACCAAAAGGAGGAGGTTATGTTACCAGAACCTAGGAGGGTGGAGCAGGTGGCCACCATCTCAGGAATAGCTATGCTACTGGGGATGGATGGGTGGCTGTTGCTAAGGGCTTGGGACCAGAAGGAGTAAAAGGAAGAGAAAAAAAAAAGAGAGAGAGAAAGAGGAACTCCTGCTGTTACCCTCCTCCTACCTTTTGATCACATACCAGCGCTTCTTATTGGTGGAACCCGGGAGGAAGCCAGCTGCTAAAGGAGCCTGGAAAAGCATTGTGGACACCCAACCCCAGTGCTGCCTTGCAGGGAATAGAAGCCTGGGTGTGGAGCTGAAAGACCAGCACAGTTTAGGTTCCTGAATTTTAAGATTTGTCATCTTCATCAAACTTGGCAAATTCTCAGTTATCTTCTCTTTGAATGTTCTCTCTCCCTTGTTCATCTCATTTTGAAAGTCTGATTGGATGTAACAGCTTCTCTATCCTCCATGTCTATTTTCCTTTAATATTTTCCATGTCTTTACCTTGCTGCATTCTGGGTAATTTTCTTTCTTTCTTTTTTTTTTTTTTGGCTGTGCCACGCAGCATGTGGGATCCTAGTTCCCAGCCAGGGATAGAAACTGCATGCATTGGAAGTGTGGAGTCTTAACCGCTGGACCGCCAGGGAAGTCCTGGTAATTCCTTGAAATCTATCTTTCAGTTCATTATTTCTTACTTCATTCAGTTGTGTCTAATCTGCTGTTTTGACCAGTCTATTGATTTTCTAATTTCAATTATTTTATTTTTCATTTCTAGAAATTATATTTGTTTTTGTTTCAAATCTGATTTATTATTTTTTGCTTTCTCTTGTTCCTTAGCCATATTTTTAATTGTACAGATTAAACATGCTTATTATATACTGTGTATCTGATAATTGCAGTATCTGTAGCATTGGCAGATCTGATTCTTTGTTTCTGCTAATTGTCATTCATGGTGACTTGCATTTTTTTCTTTTTTATTGCAAACTCATGTTTGTTGGAACTCTATCTAGTGGAAGTACTTAATACCTGAGCTTGAGGTAAGTTTCTCCAGAGATAATTGGCATTTACTTTTCCAAGTACCTAAGGACCTCACTAACCTGGGGTCACTTAAATCTAAATCCTTAATGTAGGCTTCTTTTAGGTCACAATTTTAGGTTTCAGATTAGAAGTTGATGTCCAGTTGTAGTAGGCTGCTTCTGAAATGGCTTCCAATGGTCACTGCCTCTTGGTAATCACGCCTTGTGTAATCCCCTCCCTTTGTGTGTGGGCTGGACCTAGTGACATGCTTCTAACAAACTGAATATGGCAAAAATGATGGAATGTCACTTCCATGATTAGGTTATAAAAGACTGTGACTTCTGTCTTCCTTTCTCTCTCTCTCTGGCTCTCCTCACTTTCTCACTCTGATGAAGCAAATTATTATGCTGTGAGCTGCTCTGATGAAAGGCCCACGTGGCAAGGAACTGAGGGTGGCCTCCGGCCAACAGACAGCAAGGAACTGAGGCCCCCAGACCAACAGCCTCAAGAAACTAAATCCTATGCAAAACCACAAGAGTGAGCTTTGAAGCAGATCCTTCCCTGGTTGAGCCTTGAGATGACTGCTGCCCTAGCCGACAACTTGACTGCTACTTTGTGAGAGACCCTGAGCCAGAGGATACAGCTAAGCCACAACCAAATTCCTGCCCCACAGAAATAGTGAGATGATAACTGTTGTCATTTCAAGCCACTAAGTTTTAGGCTAATTTGTTATTCAGTGGTAGATAACCAAAACGTCAATCATGAGTGGTAATAGTTCCATTCTAGTCTGTCGGTTGAGCTAAATCTGTTACTATTTTCCATTATGACTATCTCCTTAAGGAGATACTGGAACAAGCCAGAAAATACCCAAAGGGATACTGTTAGGGGGATAAGAGGTCTGAAAAATATATCATATGAAGAACAGGTGAATGAATTGGGTGTGTTCTACCCCCAAAATTGATCTATGATAATTTTTCAAATTTTAAAAAAGGTGGTAGAAAAGAAGCCTGATCTGGGAGCAACAGGAATGACCAAGACGTATGGGCTTCAAACCTACTAGAGTCCAGTTTGTAATCAGAAAACTACATGGGAGACTTTTTTTCTCCTCTATAGCCAAGGCCAAGAGAGGCAAGTTTCGTTAAGGTCACATTCTGGGAGTGGTTGGTCTGTTCTAGTTCATTCACCGAGGGTCCAGTTTCCAAGTCTCTGAGCTTTATCTTCTACCCCTACTGAAGGCCCACTCATATAGCTAAGGTCAGCAGATGACAGCAGGGCAGACACCAGCTTTAGATCTCACCTCTCTGGATATATGTTTTTTCATCTTGCCTTTAAAAAAAAGAAAACAAAAACCTCTGAGGATTTCCCTTACTTTCCACTACCTCTACTACGCATTTATGAAATATTTACAATACTTTATCCAATGCTTTATGTATTTTTGTCCCAGGAAGGTTTTTTTCAGGACGGCTAATATGCTATATTGCTGGAAATGGAAGTCCCTATGGACCAGTTTTTTAAAAAAATGGTGGTAAAATATACATAACATAAAAAGATCCCGCATGCTGCAACTAAAGATCCCACATGCCACAACAAAGATCCCGCGTGCTGCAACTAAGACCCGGCACAGCCAAATAAATAAATATTATTAAAAAATAACCATTTTAACCATTTTAAAGTGTACAATTCAGTGGCATTAAGTACATTCACAATGGTATGTAACCATCACCACTGTCTATTTCCAGAAATTTTCCATCATCGGAAACAGAAACTCTGAACCCATTAAATAATAATTTCCTACTCCCCCCCGCCCCCAGCTCCTGGTTACCTCCTGTGGGCCTGTTCTAAAGGGATAAGTTACTACAGACCTTTGAGAATATATTTGCCAAACCCCAGATATTCTCAGATCCCAGGTTGAGAAAAAAATGGTCTAAGACTATAAATTTAACATTGGGAACTTACACCAGGGAAGTGCTATTGATTACCCCTGTACTCTGTGCCCATGACCAGTTCCTTTCAAAGTTGACATGTGCTGCCAATATTCATATTTTAGGAAACTGCAACTTGGCTTTTCTACTATTCTCCAGAAGCCATGCTAATTCCCAATTTTACTTTTACAGTCTCCAGCAAAACAAAAAAACAAACAAACACACACAAACACGCTGCATGGAATTCCTGGTATAGGCTAGTAGATATTGCTAAGAAGAGCAAGACCAAACTTTACTGCCTTTTAGGTGAGAAGCCAGTTGTTTGTACTGGTGCCCACTATCATTCAAAAGAAGTAATTACTCAGTGGTATTTTTGCCCTAGGAAAGTTCAATTAACTTCATAACTGAGGGTGTGAGAGAGGAAAAGATACATCACTGGCTGAGCATTCTCTACTTCTCTCCCTGTAGCTATCTAGTAAAGAGAATTTTGTCTTTGCTGTCCTATTTGAGATTTTTTAGGATGCGGAATTGGGAGAACGAGATGGACTTAGAAAGAGATGGTCCTGAGAGATCGACAAGAGAAAAGGATTTAGTAAAAAGCCAAGTCAAACCTGGAGTTAAGGTTAAAAGAAGGGAGAGATAAAGGACAAACTAAGGGCTGGATGTCAGAGAGAGTTTGGGGATTTGGTCAGTCAGAGGGACTGTAGCAAGTATGTGTGTGAGGGAATCGGGGAGGAGAGGAAAGCTGACCCTAGGGCTGTTGCTGTCAGTTATGATCTGGATCCACTTTCATAATCTTTGTTGATTTCACATTTTTCTTTTATTTTGAGATGTTACTCATGTACAGTCATGTGCACAAATCTTAAGGATTGAGCTTGATGAATTTTTACATACGTCTACACCTGTGTAACCACCACCCAGATGAAGATACAGAACATACCAGCACCCCACAGCTCTTCCTCATCCCCTTCCCAGTCTACCACCCCAGAAGTAATCACTCTTCTGCTTTCTCTCACCATAGATTAGTTTTTGTCTGTTTACTTAACTTCATAAGAATGAAATCATATGGTAGGTACTCTTTTGTGTCTGCCTTCTTTCACTCAACATTACATCTGTAAAATTGATCAGTATTGTTGTAGGTAGCAAAGCAGGTTATTATTTTTTTACCATTGTGAAGTATTTCACAAATTATTTCTCTGGACTATACTTGATGAACATTTGGGTGTTTCTAGTGTCTGGCTATTACAAATAACAATGCTATGAACATTCTTGTATATATGTGATGGTGGACGTAATCACTCATTTGTGTTGGGTATATGTCCAGGTGTGGAATTACTGGATCCTAGAGTGGACATATCTCCATCTTTAGTATTTGCTGCCAAACAGTTTTTCAAAGCAGATGTACTAATGTACATTTCCACCAGCAATGCAAAAGAGTTCTAGCTGCTCCCTGTCCTTGTCTAGACTTGATATTTTTAAAATTAAAAAAAATTTTTCCCCAGACTTATTGTATATTATTGACATGCAAGGACTTGATATTTTCAGTCTGTTAATCTTAGTTACCTTTAACGTTCTTTGAGGGGCACAAGCAGACATCAGAAATCCTTTAAAATTATTTTTGCTGTTAAACTCTGCTTCAGTATAAAAGATTCTATGCATAGACTGGGTACATGAAGCCTTGGAAATTATCAGGGTCAGAGGCCTGAGGTTTTGGATTTGTGCAGATCCAGTTCAGCTGTTGCAGGAAGAACATATTTGAGAAGAATTCAAGAAGATCACTGTGTTCTTGAAGGTGAAACTTTATTCCATAAAGACAGAACACTCTCTCTTAGAAGATGGATCGTTCAGTAGAGACTGTCTGAAGTAGGCAAAGCTGTCAGAAGACTGGACGAATGCATCATTCTGTTAAGCCAGTTGTTAAACTTGAGGGTGCATCAAACTCCACTGGAGGGCTTGTTAAAACACAGCTCGCCAGTCCCACCCCCAGACTTTCTGAGTCAGCAGGTCTGGGACTTGGAGGGCAGAGAATCCGCATTTCTAACCAGTTTCCAGGTGATGTCTATACTCCTGATCCCAAGACCAACACTGTGCCATGAGGGCCACTGAGGTCCCTTACTGCAATGTCCCAGTGAGAAGCAGTGAAGGCAGTGAGACGTAATTGGATTTGGGATATATTTGGAGGGATCGAGCCTACAAAACTTGATGTTAAACACTGTGATCCTAGAATGTTCCTTAAGTAGGTTTCTTGCTTGTGTGTTTTTGCTTTTTAGTTTTTAAATTTAAGAGCCATGCAGTTTTGTTGTTAAGCATATAGGCTCTAGAGTTCAATGGCCTGGGTTCAAATTGCAACTCTGCTACCTATCAGTTGTGTGGTCTTGCAAATTCATTTCTCATTTGTAAAATGTGGATAATATGAGCAGGGGGTTCTTGCAGGGAATAAATGAGATACCATATATAAAACACATTGTATATGGAATATAGATTTCTGATTGCTTCAATTTGGGGCAAGAACACATTGCTTAGATATGATAATGAGGATTGTCAACAAAATAACTGAGAAGAAAATTCTGCATTTATTTTCTAATATTTTTTGATAACTAATAAAATTTACAGAAAGCTAATTTTTAAATTTAGATTTTTATTACTTTTACACAAAGCATAAATTGTGTCAAAATAATTCTGATAGGTGACTTGAAAAATTTAATTTGTACCTTCTGTACAAATTCTGTACAATATTCTGTACAATATTCACAGTGGACATTTTATCTATTCAGATTTAATGGGTTTTGGTAAGAACTGCAAATTAGATAGCAGTTGTACTTGGCACTTGAAAATTTTCATCTAATTAGTTATCTTATCAGTGACACAATTAAAAATTGCTGAATTATTATCCATTCAGCTAAAAAACTGCCAAAGGTCAAAATCTCTGATACTGGTTTTCAGCATATTGACAGGCCAAAGCAAATGATATAAAAGTTTTAAAATGTTCTCAGAGCCCAGCAAAATTTTGGCCAAGGAGTTTTCAAGCAGGAAACATGAGGTAAACATCTATTTTTTCTTACCCTTTTAGAAAATGGAATTGTCCACTATATAATGATACATAATTCCAACAGGGTCTTCTGCATCCAATTGGCTGTAAAAAGAACTAACCACCAAAAGGCAATCCTCTGTAGCAAAAGCATTTTATCTTTGTAGATGCCAATAAATGTTTCATTTCTTTTGAAAGATAGGCAAAGCATATTTTCCTGCAAAATATAAACAGTCCCCTCACACGATATGATTATCCAAGCTTGCGATTTTGTGTTCCAGTGGTTCTTAAGCCGGTACACACACCAGAATTGCTTGGTGTGGGGGTGTGTCTTCAAAGTACCCCTGACCCTGGCCCCTGGCCAGATGCAAGGCTGGGACTCTGAGGATGGAGTGTGGACACGCCCATGTTTACATGCTCCCTCAGCTTCAACAGCACCTGCATTTCGGCCATGTGGTAGTTTGGATAATCTGCAAGCCTTTCTGCTCCTTTTATCCTTTTTTATCCCTTTTATCCACCTAGAAGTGGCAGATAAAATAAGGCAAGCATCCTTTTAAATGCATAGTTAGGATAGTAAGGGAAAAACTGAAGGGCCAACATCAGAGCCAGACCTACAGTTGCCCATGGTGAGTGGCTGCTGACACTTCATTTTTCCTGGAAGAAGAAGAGAGTACGCCCATCTTCGTAACCAAGTACTCGTATCTTTGGGCTTGGGTTTTAACAGCTTTTGGGGTACAGAGAAAAAGCTCTGGGCACAGACAAGATGGGGAATTGGAACTAAAAACCTTGTACAGACTTGGGACCCTGATTACGCTACAGTGGAGTAGAAAGCAAAGCCATCCATCAGCTGAGGCAGAAAACAAAGAAGTTTGTCTGCCCTTGTCTGAGCTTTGAGTGGAGAAAAAAAAAACCACATATATGTATAAAAAAAGCCCCACACATGTAGAATCTCCATAGGAACTAATAATCACCACCTTTCCTCAGGTGGTTTTCTTTCTGTATTTACACTAGCTGTGTGGTCTGGCAGCTCCGAACTGAGAAATTAGTATATGAAATGGTCCCAGGCTGGGACACTTTCAGGGCTCCTGGCAAAAGCAAATGCAGGACTTCTGAGGGACACACACACAGCCATGCAGCTGTGGCTGCAGTGGGGTCAGGGGAGTAATTTAAGTAGAGCCCAGGCACTTCTGGGGTGCGGAGTGGCTGAGGGCAGGGTGCACTGCCTGACCTTGGGCGATCACCCCACTCCCTGCAGACCCTCATAGCTGATGGAGGCTGCCTTCTCCAAGTGGGTTCAAAGGTGTACCTCTAACCCAAGAATTTGTTTGGTGAGACGAGAGTTAACAGGTGACTGACTCTATTTCACCATCCTGTCCCCAGCACATAATATATTTAGTGCCTTCCTTGAGGATTTGCTTATAGGGAGTACTTTTTTTTGCTACTTCCCTTGAACTTTGGAGCTGACCCAGATTAGGGGCTGGCCTTCAGTCATTACCTGTAGATATTACCAGGCCAAGTAGCCAGTACCTCTATGGGAATGTGCGTTCATAGGCCAAAACAACCAGATATCTGAAGAAGATAGATACCTTAAAAGAAAAACGACAAACTGGAAACCACATACCAATTTTAGTAGCAACACTAACAAACCAAGGGATTTAAACAAATATGAAAGGACTTCCTTTTCTGGTTAGGGTGTTAAAAGTTGTAAGAGATAGCTGCTGTTGTCACTCTACCAGTTGACTCTGATGTAACCATCCATTGAAAATGGCTACTCTGGGGACTTCCCTGGTGGCACAGTGGTTAAGGATCCGCCTGCCAATGCAGGGGACACAGGTTCGATCCCTGGTCCAGGAAGATCCCACAGGCCGTGGAGCAACTAAGCCTGCGTGCCACAACTACTGAGCCTGCGCTCTAGAGCCCGCGAGCCACAACTAATGAAGTGCCCGCACTCTACGGCCCGTATGCTGCAACTACTGAAGCCCAGGCGCCTAGAGCCCGTGCTCCGCAACAAGAGAAGCCACCACAATGAGAAGCCCGCGCACCGCAATGAAGAGTAGCCCCCGCTCGCCGCAACTAGAGAGAAAGCCCGTGCACAGCAACAAAGACCCAACGCAGCGGGGTGGGGGGGAGAAAAGAAAACAGCTACTCTGTTCCAATAACCTGTAGAGCAGTAAGTGCCTGGGTTAGGCTGATTTTTGACGAGAAGAGTGATCTAGGGCTTCCCTGGTGGCACGGTGGTTGAGAATCTGCCTGCCAATGCAGGGGACACAGGTTCGAGCCCTGGTCTGGGAAGATCCCACATGCCGCGGAGCGGCTGGGCCCGTGAGCCACAACTACTGAGCCTGCGCTTCTGGAGCCTGTGCCCTGCAACAAGAGAGGCCGCGACAGTGAAAGGCCCGCGCACCGCGATGAAGAGTGGCCCCCACTCGCCACAACTAGAGAAAGCCCTCGCACAGAAACGAAGACCCAACACAGCCAAAAATAAATAAATAAAATTAAAAAAAAGAAGAGTGATCTATAGTGATATTGTTTACCTTGATTTTGACAAGAATCAAAGCTTATTGTGATAAGCTTAAAATGTACGCTTGTGCTTACATTTTATTCAGTGCCATGTAATTTTATCTTGAAACTGCTTAATTAGGGGTTAGTTGGGGGAGATGTAAAGGTGAATACACCACTGACAGAATGATTTCTTACTTTGTGGTTCATTGGAAGACCAAAGATTGTTCAAACAAATACTTGTGAAATTTTCCCTAATCCCTTGTCATGGAGGTGCACCCCCAATTAAAATCAGTGTGCCATTACTGTAGTACTACAACCAGCTTTATAAGAAGAGCCAGCCAAATTTTATTTATTTAGCACTACTTCACTTGCTGGTTTTTTTTGTTTTTCTTTTTTAACAAATTGTATTTGCCTATTCTACCCTGCTGTATTAAAACATTCCATGTGGGAAGGTCCCATGGCCTTGATGTAGTGAATTCCCTACAGAGGCTTCATGGAGACCCAAGTGTGAATCAGAAACAAGGGTGGCCAGCAATGGAGCCTAGAAAAAAACAGGGTGAGCTAGGTAGACATGGGCAGTGCTTTTCTACGCACTGTCCTGGGGAGACATTCTCTAAAACCTACTGAATGAAGTGCACTAAACTGACTAAGTCCTAGCTCTTTCTGGATAGCAGTGTTCAGGATGGGTAGCCCACAGTGCTTTAGGGCCAGCTGTAGCCTGTGTACTCGTTAGTACACCTTAGGTTCTGGGAGTCTCAATAAATACCCCCCAAAATGCCTGACACTTCAAACCATGAAATTAAGTCAGGTTAAGAAAAACCTGATTGTATTTTAACATTTAAACCCTCTTTCTTTGCTCTAATTCCATATACTTCAAGCCACCTTCTGTTAAATAGACATCCCATATAGCTTGTTTAAAGGAAAAAGTATACTGGTCAGACAGCCAAGAACAAAAAAAGTCCACACAATAGTCATATTTCTCAAAAAAAATTAATCATGAAGGATATTAGTACATAATATTTAGTCCCTTGTGGTTAGCATGAATCAGGATCTCTGAGAGAAAGCTCATAGACAGTAACAACTGAGGGCCAGACTTAGACCAGGGTGAATTCGTTAAGGTAAATGCCATTAAGGTAGTAGCCATCCTTCTAGCCCTTCTTAGCTGTGTACCTTCCTTCCCACGTCTACAGTGCATATGGCGAGTATGCTAATCCCCACTGATGGAGAACTTAAAACCAAAAAAGCAGGATGAGGACGCTTGCGCTTGCAGTGTGGTTTCCTACCCCAGCACTCTATCAAAACTCTGCCCTCAAAAGTCAATAGCAGCCTCCTGGTGGCCCAGTGCGATGTCTTCTCAGTTTTCCTCCTACACTCTCTTTGTTACTCAAAATTATTGACCATCATCTCGGATCCCCGGGGAATGCTATCTGAGGTAGTCCAGACCGGAGAGAGACAGAGGGTGAACCTGAGCCAAAGTTTGGGAAACTAAGCACAAAAATCAAATATTTATTAACCGTCTACTAATTATGGGTGGTAGGCATTTTCTTTTAGGTACCTGAGATATATTAGTGAATAAAACAGACAAAACCCCCTGCCCACATGAATGAATATAAATGTCTCCAGGAGCATTAATAAAGTAAAGGATCGTACTCTCCTCTATGTTCCTGTAGGTTTTATTCTCACTTTTATTATAGTACTTCCAACATATTATTGCAATTATTTGTTTACGTGTCTGTCTCTGCTTCCTGAACTGTGGGTGCTGGGATGGCAGGGATGTCATATCTTATTATTCACATGGCAGGCATTCAACAAATGGCAGTAGAACGAATACCTGAATGAACAAATGAAGCTGGACTGCTAAACAGGCTGTTGAGCTCTAATGTCTTAGAGAGATTGTGCTTATCTTGGTCTTAGAGGAAAATAGGTTTTATGTTAAAAAGAGAAAGCCCCACAAAACAAGAACACTGCACTAAAGGAATACTAAACAGGTATTAGCACTTCTCTCTGTCCCCTCCCACTGACACCCTAGGCAAGGCCACCATCATTTCTCTCTCGATTAACAAAACCATGTCCCAAATGGTCTCTACACCGCTTCCAACTGGCCCTCTCTCCTTTAGTCTGTCCTCCATAATGGAGCCAGGGAGTGTTCTAAATTATAACGATGACCATGTCACTCCCCTCTGGAAAATTTTGCCATGGTTTTGTATTTTAGTCAGTTTTTGCCATATAACAATCCCAAATCTCAGTGGCTTACCAAAAGAAATATTATTTTCATGCTCTCGGGTCTGTGGGTTGGTGGCAGTTCAGCTCACCAAGGCTGGGTTCAGCTGGGTAGGACCTCAGGCTTCTGGTTGGGTTTAGTTCTAGCTCATGAAGTGTCTGTCATCCTAGGGCCCAGGCTGAAGGGGCAGCAGCTACCCAAAGCATATCCTTCTCATAGCTGATGGCAGGGGCACATGAGGGGGAGTCAAACCAAGTGAGTTCCTTCAAGCTTCCTCTGGCCTTCTCTGTTAACTTTCCTTTGGTCAAAGCAAGTCACATTGCTAAACCCAAAGGCAGGGACGTACACTCTGCCCATTGTGAGGGCACGATCACTTCTGTAACATGAAGGGAGTGAAGAATTGGGAATAACAATCAATCCTACTTTTCTTTGACCTTAGGGTCAAGTCCAAAACCCTTCACAATCTTATTTTTTCTTATTTTCCACCTTCTTCTCTTGCAACCTCTCCACCTCCTTCACTGCATTCTTCTCACTCTATTCTCCTGATCATCTTTCAGGTCCAATTATGGGACATACTATTTCTCACTTTCAAGCCTTCATCCATGCTACTGCCTTGTGCTGCTGCACTCTTCCTTCTCCTTTCCCCACCTCTGTCTCCCCCCACCCCGACCCCACTTACTACAGGGTATCTGCCTCTCCCAGCCATCAATGTAAATGTCACCACCTCCTGTAGGACTGAATTAGTTACTCTTTCTCTGCATTGCCAAAGCTCCAACACTTGATTTTATCAGAGCCTTTAGCGCAAGGCATTGTTTTTTCGTATTTAATTGACTGTCTTCCCTGATAGGCTATGTGTGACCTTCATGAGGTTGCAAACTGTGATGTATTTCACCATCCTCTCCCCAGCACCTAACATTGTTAGTGCCTTGCATACAGGGAGTGCTCATTTTGTTTTTATTTAACGAATGTATACATGAGTGAGGACAACCAACCAAGAATACAATTTGGTTTGAGGATCTGCTCAAAGTAATTTATTTTGAAAAGTCTAGTATATAGACATGTCCAAAAGACTCATGGCAATGAAATATGTGCATATCCTTTGCCTTTTTCAAAGTCCTCTCTGCTGTTTATTTTCATTACACAAATCTCCCCTTTGTTAGGCTTTTGTCATCCACACACTACACTGCAAGACAGCCTACAGGTGACCCTAGTAGTTTGAAGAGAGACTTTACCCTGTGGCTACAATAAAAAAGACAGAACTGGGCTGATAATGTTTGCAACAATTCAAAGGATGCAGCTGGAATAACGATCAGCTCTGGTGGCTGATTGGATGCCAAGGGACAAAGGCATCTCCCCCAGGAGGGAGTGGTAGGATCTGCCTTTGTAAGATACACTGCTCCAAGTTATTGTTTATAGCCAGGAGACTAATTTTAATCGATGCATTTCTGAGTGAAGAGACCCAGATGTTACATGCTAATTTTCCTTTTTAGAGTGTGTCAATTTATGCAGTCTGGCTTGAGGGATGGGAGAGTCTATCAGTCACCCCTGACTAGCTGCTCTGCATGAAAATATGAGCAGTAATGTTTTGTCTCTGGAATTTGAGGAAGAAAATTTCATTAAAGACAGGAGCCATTCCTAGTCGCCAATAAAGAGCAGACAAGAAGGCCGATTAAGGATTTGAAAGTGATTGGTTGGTGCGTGGTGTGGTGTGGGAGGGTAGCAGGGTGCATAGCGGGGATGGGAAAAGTCATGGAAGAGACCCAAATCTTCCAGGGTCCCAGCATATGGATTTGTTTACTTCGAGAGGTAATTGCCAGCTGAGGCCCATGCTCTTGCAGCTCATTTCAAATTCTGATGATAGAGAAATTATTCCTTTTTCTGATGATGAGAAATCTGATCCAAGTTACATAGGCTTAGAAATGTCTCTGCTAGTAATTTGCTAGATTAAAGGATATAGGATTTCACAATTAGAGTCTCATTTAAGAAAAACCATCTTGCTTATTTAGAGAATTAGTCTTTTATTAGTCAAAATGGATTTGCTTCTGAGGCCTAAACTACTTGGACTCATTTCAGGCAAATGTTTTTGAAGAGCTGAATTCTTAAATTGAAAGAGAAACATAAGCCAACACAATAACATATTTAATGAACTGCATGAATGCCTTGGAAAATTCCCATCCTGGCCAAACAGTAGAACAGAAATCACAACCGAAGGTGCCAAACAGCTCCCATTTCCCCCAAAGGCCCAAATCATCCTAGGTCACGGTATTGACTCGTGCATTTATTGATTTTTTTTATTTTCTGCATTTCTTACATAAAACCTGATCCTTTAAAAACGTGGCCTGATTGTTCTAGGCATGATTGGCAACACTGAATTGTTTATTTCTCAAACGAGATCAAGTAATCCCTTTGGGCAGAGCGTGTGTGTTCGTGTTTGTGTTGGGGGGTGGTGGGAGATGGTTATGAAGAGACTTTGAAAACTTCACTTTATACGCAGGAGCAGGGATGTGGAGAACTCTAGACTGTATGATTAGCCTCTTGCTAAACGTATAATACCTCCCATCCTTTGTGTTGTGACCCTTCATCTCCCAATTATTTCAAAAGTTACCGCGAAACTCTCGGCATAGCTACCTAACAATGGCCTTGGGGAACTCTGCCCATTTACTCACCCACAGGACAGTGAACCCTCAAAGTGGAGGTGGGAATTGTTCTGGTGGCCAGAGAGAGGAGCCCAGAAGGACAGGTGAGGAGTGGCGGTGAGGGAGAGTGGGCTGAGGGCTGGAGGGAGGGGGCAGTTCTGGGAGGATCATCATCTGTAGGGTGAAGAGATGACTTCTCAACACACACAGTACCTAAGTTCCGGGGAGAAGCCCTGGAAGGAGAATGTCCATGGATGGATGATCTGCTGCCCATGCTGTTCTGACTCAGCCCCCTAAATATGACCTACTCCTTGGGGTTCTCTCCCCAGCACTCTTCGAGCTCTTATAAATGAATCTAAGCCAGTGTGGCTGCTCAGACATTGCCAGGTTTTTGGGTTAATATAGGAAAAGACTTAATGATCAGAGACAGATGGAGAGTCCTGGATCTCCTCCCCTACAACCAGGCGGGATATTACTGTAAAAGCACGTCACAGACCAAATTCTGCCAAACATACGAGTAACTTAGAGCCAACAGTCCCCAAACAGGCAACCTGTTCCTATGAGTTCCATGACCTTACTGTCGGTTCCTTAGTCATTCCGACAAGCACCTGGCCTCAAAGGTTTAATCCACGTGGACTCAGCACTATTCTGAAGACAGGTGAGCAGGTCTTTTAGTCAGATCAGGCCCCACTGTCCTTTCTGAAGGAAGCAGGACACCAGTTCAAACAGAATGCTGTGCCAACATGTTAGGCTGCTGGGTATGCTGGATTCTTATTTTCTCACCATGCAAGAGCTGGGAGCCTCATGCAGTCATTCTAGCCCATCACATATCTCGAACACCACTCACTTCACCAATGAGAAATTCTTTCTAACACCCCTTAAGTTAATATAAAAGCCCCAGTGCAGATTCACATGGCCATGTTTTCAAAGCTACCCCGGAGGGTGGATTATTGATTAGAGCCCTTCAGTGTTCACTGACTGTCCCTGGGGTGCAGATTAAAGTACATTTTCACTCACAGATTTAGCAATTCCTGTGCTCCTCCCCCTGCCCCCCACTAATCCCCATAAGTGATATTATCAACTACATTCACTGAAAGAAGATAACTCAGTAAAACCCCTGCCACTCAGAGGAAAACAGTGCGCAGGTTATTAAGCCATTGTTTCTCAACTCTGAACTCTTCTTTGTGATGCTAGGGCGGGGACACTGCAAACATCTCTGCTTTGCCAGCTGTCCCTGTTAGGCTCTGTCTGTAGGGGCACTGGAGAGAGACTGCAAAGCGGGGAGACTGATAAGGGACTGCTCCTTCTGAGTCCAGCATCAGCCGGCGACTATACTTCACTTTATCAGTAGCTGTGGCTTCCAGCACCAATTGGTTCCACTTTCTAGGTTGTTTATAGCACTCCTGGAGCCTCTCGTCATGCTCTCCTCAGTTCCACGAGGCTGTCTTCTCACACATCTGAGGCACCAGCACCAGCCAAGCAGCTGCCCACTCAGAGGTCTGGGTCCCAGCTCCATGGGGCCCTTCCTCTGAGCTTCGAGGCTCCAGCAACTCTGACTTCTTTCCTTTGTTTCCTCAGCCCCAGGGCTGGTACCTACTTCTTGCAGTTATTGTCTTTGTGTTACCTCAGTGTTCCCCTTTGGCTTTTCCAACCCTCCAACACCTGCTTTATTAAACCCCTATATTACATTTTCCCTGTTAAAATAACTGGCCTGGGTTCTATTTTCAGACTGGATGCTGAACAATACACTCAGGGTCTAAAAATAAGAACAGAAGCAGAAAAAATATTCTAAGAGCTTTACAAAGAAAATTTCAATCCAAAAGGTTGGTTTACAAGGAAAGGACTAGTAGAATATGATTATCTTTGGATAGCCCAAGATCTAAAATGTCAATATCGTAGGCCTGCATGGATAATTAGAAGATTTTCCAACATCTAGTTATCACAGTAATCTCACAGCAGATATTGGGGAAGCAGGTACCAGGTGCCTAGGAGTTATAGACAGTGTGCTAGCTAGTCTCCAAAGATGGCCCCAGTAATTCCTTCTCTCTCGCTATGCACATGCCACTCTTTACATCAAGGGTAGAACTTATTTCCCCTCCCTGTGAATCTGGGCTGGCCTTTCAACTGGCTTTATGCTGACATTCTGGGAATTCTGAGCCCAGTCATTAAGAGGACTGGCAGCTTATGCTTCTTCTGGGGTTGCTCATTCTTTTGTTTTTTTTTAAATAAATTTATTGATTTATTATTTTTATTTTTGGCTGTGTGGGGTCTTCATTGCCGCGTGCAGACTTTCTCTAGTTGCGGTGAGTGGAGGCTACTCTCCATTGCGGTGCGCGGGCTTCTCGTTGCGGTGCTTCTCTTGTTGCAGAGCACAGGCTCTAGGCGCGCGGACTTCAGTAGTTGTGGCACGCGGGCTCTAGAGCGCAGGCTCAGTAGTTGTGGCGCACGGGCTTAGTTGCTCCACAGCATGTGGGATCTTCCCGGACCAGGGCTCGAACCCGTGTCCCCTGCATTGGCAGGCAGATTCTTAACCACTGCGCCACCAGGGAAGCCTCGTTACTCATTCTTGAGACAGTCCCTCTCATAACCCAGTCACCATGCTATGAGAAGCCCAAGCCACATGGGGAGGCCATGTAAAGGAGAACTGAGGTATGCTGGTCAACAGCCCCAAATGAGATCCCACTGGACAGCCAGCATTTACTGCCAGCCACATGAATGAGCCATCTCAACTGTTTCAGACCACTTGGGCCCCCAAATGACTGCAGTCCCAGATGACACTATGTGGAGCAGGAGAACCACCCAGCTGAGCTCAGTCAACCAAGGGACTGGTGAAAGAGAAAGAAATGGTTATTTAAGCCCCTAGGTTTTGGAGTGTGTTGTTTGCAGCAGGAGAGAACCAAAGCAGATAGGAAACCCAGTTCCCAGATACTGGGAGGCTAAGATCACTGATAGGAAATTTGATGACACGGTTACTAAGGTTGGTCAAACCCATCCTAGCAGGATGTATTTGTACCTCTACCAAATGATTCCTTTTAAGCTAGCACAGCAGGATGAAAATTTGATTATATCAGCTGCTGCCAGAGTGTAGGGAAAGGTCTAAGTCCTCTGATAGGCTGTTTGGGAGACGGAAGATGAAGCATGTGGACATTGAGTGAAAGGAGATAACAAAGAAAATTGCCTACATAGAAATGGATAGGAATTCCCAGAGTGAGTGAAGACAGGAAAGAGGAGAAGGGGAAGTAGAGAGTGACAGAGCAAGTAAGCAAGTAAGCAAGGACTAGGGTGAGAGTGAGGCTGAGAATGAGGGGCAGGGTGAACAGGTAATGACGCAGCAGGCTGGATGCTTGAGAAATTCCCGGTGGTGGAAGGGGGGACGACTTTTAGAACAAGGTCATCCAGTACTTGGTATTTGTTGTAAACTTAGGCCTTTGGGGAATGTTTTCTTTTGAAATTGATGTGGCAATGAGACCACAGACTCAGAAATTTTTGAAATAGAAACATTTGACATTTACTAAAACATATTCATGTGAGAAGAAAGGAGAGCAGCTCCAAGCCAGAGCCAAAGATCAATTTGCCTCAGCTCTTTTTTTTTTATAATAAATTTTTACTGGAGTATAGTTGCTTTACAATGTTGTGTTAGTTTCTATGGTACAGCAAAGTGAATCAGCTATACGTATACATATATCCCCTCTTTTTTGGATTTCCTTCCCATTTAGGTCACACAGAGCACTGAGTAGAGTTCCCTGAGCTATACAGTAGGTTCTCATTAGTTATCTATTTTATACATAGAATCAGTAGTGTATATATGTCAATCCCCGTCTCCCAATTCATCCCACTCCCCACCTTTCCTGCCTTGGTATCTATAAGTTTGTTCTCTACGTCTGTGTCTCTATTTCTCTTTTGCAAATAAGATCATCTATACCATTTTTCTAGATTCCGCATATATGCGTTAATATACAACATTTGTTTTTCTCTTTCTGACTTACTTCACTGTGTGTGACAGTCTCTAGGTACATCCACGTCTCTACAAATGACCCAATTCTGTTCCTTTTTATGGCTAATATTCCATTGTATATATGTACCACATCTTCTTTATCCATTCCTCTGTTGATGGACATTTAGGCTGCTTCCATGACCTGGCTATTGTAAACAGTGCTGCAATGAACATTGGGGTGCATGTGTCTTTTTGAATTATGGTTTTCTCTGGGCATATGCCCAGTAGTGGGATTGCTGGGTTGTATGGTAGTTCTACTTTTAGTTTTTTAAGGAAACTCCATACTGTTCTCCATAGTGGTGCCTCACTTCTTAACAGTTTTACCATTTCTCTTACTCATGAGTACAATTCAAGATGCCCACCCCACCCCTCCCAACCCTTTCCAGAAATTGTGCTGGGATCCACAGGGAATGGAGACTCTTGTATTCATAAACAAATATATATGACTTTGAAAAGCAATTCAAGTATACCTTTTGAAAACAAAGAGAGTCACAGCAAATAGAATGATTGTTCACCTGGAAAAATATTCAGGTGACTATTGAAATAGAAAGAATTACAGTATTCACTCAGAAGAACAGAGGCATTAAATGTTGAGGGAACAGGACTTCCCTGGTGGTCCAGTGGTTAAGAATCTGCCTTCCAATGCAGGGGACACTGGTTCGATCCCTGGTCGGGGAACTAAGATCCCACATGCTGTGGGGCAACTAAGCCCACACACTCTGGAGCCTGCGCACCACAACTAGAGAGCCTGTGTGCCACAACTAGAGAGCCCACGTGCCACAACTAGAGAGAAGAGAGAATCTCGTGTGCCACAATGAAGAGCCCACACGCCGTAACTAAGACCCAACGCAGCCACATACATACATAAATAAATAAATATTTTTTACAAATGTTGAGGGAACGAAGCATTAAGGATCTATTTTGTTACTTGGGTTCTTAACTTTTGGGACACATGACATAGAGTTCTTTTGCTTTTGCATAGCTGATTTCCCTCAACTGAATGAAGGATAAGGGGTTTTATTTCCCTCTTGGACTGAGAGGAGAAAACAGAATAGGAAGAAATGTGTGAGTGAGACTCAGGAAGAGCTGGAAATCTTACCAAGAAGTGGTCAGGAAATCATGAGCTCCAAGGAATTTGCAGATATTTGGGGACAGCACTGAATTTGTCACAAGGTTTGGGGAGACCTGAGCTCCTTCAAAGCCAAATAACGGACCCAGGTGACAATTATAAGAGAGTTTCAAGAGAGAATTAGACCCAGGTGTGCTATGGGCATTCATTCTATGTAATGAATTATCTTTCCTGTGTATCTAGAATGATACTTATCAACTCTCCTTGGGAGAAATGAGAACAGAGTCACTTGCATCATCTTCTGTGTTCTGGGGTTCAGATATGGAAACCCAGTTGACATATCAGGCTTTTTATAGCCAAATAAGGTGCCTTCTGAAAGAGTCCGAAGAGTTTTTTTTTTTTTAACATCTTTATTGAAGTATAATTGCTTTACAATGGTGTGTTAGTTTCTGCTTTATAACAAAGTGAATCAGTTATACATATACATATGTTCCCATATCTCTTCCCTCTTGCATCTCCCTCCCTCCCACCCTCCCCATCCCACCTCTCTAGGTGGTCACAAAGCACCGAGTTGATCTCCCTGTGCTATGCGGCTGCTTCCCACTAGCTAGCTATTTTACATTTGGTAGTGTATATATGTCCATGACACTCTCTCGCCCTGTCACATCTCACCCCTCCCCCTCCCCATATCCTCAAGTCCATTCTCTAGTAGGTCTGTGTCTTTATTCCCGTCTTGCCACTAGGTTCTTCATGGCCTTTTTTTTTTTTTTCCCTTAGATTCCACATATATATGTGTTAGCATACTGTATTTGTTTTTCTCTTTCTGACTTACTTCACTCCGTATGACAGACTCTAACTCCATCCACCTCATTACAAATACCTCCATTTCATTTCTTTTTATGGCTGAGTAATATTCCATTGTATATATGTGCCACATCTTCTTTATCCATTCATCCGATGATGGACACTTAGGTTGCTTCCATGTCCTGGCTATTGTAAATAGAGCTGCAATGAACATTTTGGTACATGACTCTTTTTGAACTATGGTTTTCTCAGGGTATATGCCCAGTAGTGGGATTGCTGGGTCGTATGGTAGTTCTATTTGTAGTTTTTTAAGGAACCTCCATACTGTTCTCCATAGTGGCTGTATCAGTTTACATTTCCACCAACAGTGCAAGAGTGTTCCCTTTCCTCCACACCCTCTCCAGCATTTATTGTTTCTAGATTTTTTGATGATGGCCATTCTGACCGGTGTGAGATGATATCTCATTGTAGTTTTGATTTGCATTTCTCTAATGATTAATGATGTTGAGCATTCTTTCATGTGTCTATTGGCAATCTGTGTATCTTCTTTGGAGAAATGTCTATTTAGGTCTTCTGCCCATTTTTGGATTGGGTTGTTCGTTTTTTTGTTATTGAGCTGTATGAGCTGCTTGTAAATCTTGGAGATTAATCCTTTGTCAGTTACTTCATTTGCAAATATTTTCTCCCATTCTGATGGTTGTCTTTTGGTCTTGTTTATGGTTTCCTTTGCTGTGCAAAAGCTTTTAAGTTTCATTAGGTCCCATTTGTTTATTTGTGTTTTTCGAAGAGTTTTAAAGTCTTTATTTATTGATTGATTTTTATAAGTTTATTTTATTTATTTATTTTTGGCTGCGTTGGGTCTTCGTTGCTGCACGCAGGCTTTCTCTAGTTGTGGTGAGCGGGGGCTACTCTTCGTTGCGGTGCTCGGGCTTCTCATTGCGGTGGCTTCTCTCGTTGTGGAGCATAGGCTCTAGGTCCACAGGCTTCAGTAGTTGTGGCACGTGGGCGTCAGTAGTTGTGCCTCACAGGCTCTAGAGGGCAGACTCAGTAGTTGTGGTGCACGGGCTAAGTTGCTCCGCGGCATGTGGGATCTTCCCGGACCAGGGCTCGAACCCGTATCCCCTGCATTGGCAGGCGGATTCTTAACCACTGCACCACCAGGGAAGTCCCTAGAGTCTTTAGAGAAAAATTTTGGCAATGCGCTCCAGGCCCTGGCTGGTGAGAGGGTCCCTATTATAGCCATCAGGAACCTCTGGTCTCTAAGCTGGAAGGCACTTTGAGAGTCATGGAATTCAGTCCCTTATTTTCCTGATTGTAAAAGTGAAGCTCAGAGAGGTGAAATGACTTGGCCAAGGTCAAGAGGTGGTTAGGCAGCAAAGCTGGAAAGGGAATCCTGCTTTTTGACTCTAAGTCTAGGGCTTTTCTGAGAAATAATTCCATGTACTTGTGGTAGATTGTATTACTGTTCCCCAAATACTCTCTTTTTTCTCTCCCTTCAGTATCCCTCCCCTGTGGCTCATGATCTCTCTTTTCCTTTTGCCTCAACAGCCTGAGTGAATATGACGTGGAGCAGAGCTGTGCTCGACATATAGTGTGAGTAGACATACCCTTTGCTGGCTGTCAGCCACTGAAGTTTTGGAGTTGTTTGTTACCACAGGCTAACTTAGCTGATCCTGACTATTGCAGCTTTCTTCTGCCTTGTAAGCAGGCTGTCTTGCGAGTGAGGGAATGTCTTATCCATTGGTCTGCTTGGACACTACATTTCCACTGTAAGCTATTAATCTGGAATGCTGCTACAAATTCACTTCCTAAGAGTCTGGGTTAGATCTGAATGGATCTAATCAACCTGGTTAACTGGAACATTAGAGCCAGGAGTTTAGATAAGAGACAGTGACCTTGAGGCCTTCCCTGACCATCCCTTCCTCCACTAGAGAGAAAGCAAGGCAGAGAGGAAGGAGGGTGAGGAGAAGGGGACCAGGCCAAGAAAGGGATTTGGGGGATTGCAGATAGGCACAATTTCCTGACTTCATACTTTTGCGGAGGGCCAATCTTGAGAGTTAGCTCTGTACCTGAGCCTTAGAAGGTTCTTCCTTACCTGGTACCATTCCATGTACCCTACCCTCTCAGAGGAGGCCATTCCTTATCCCTAACTTGGGGCAGAAGGAAATTTTAAGATGGTGGCTATTGGACTGTATCTTAAATGTTAAATTTCGATTTCCATCTTAGCAGTGCAAAACAGTCTTTATTCTATATTGCTCATTTTTTCATAATCAAATTTAAAATTATCAAAGAGGTTGACTTAGGGTATTCACTGGTTATTATTTATTGCATTATATCATTAATGTCACCCACTGTGTGTCATTAAAGTGAATCAGCTTAAGGTGAGGTAATGGCAGTCCCAGAATTGGATTATGTCATTAAAGAGTCACCCTTTGGCTGAAAATATTGTATACCTGCCCTGTGATTCACACATCATCCAGAGGCAAATCCCAAACACCAGAATTTGGTGAAATACTATTTCTGAGCTTTTAGAATTTTGGCATTCCCCTGGTCAGAGGCTGAGTTACCTAAAGGTGTTGCCAATAAACAGTCCTCATATTTTAACCCAAATTTTATATATTTTATGAAGTCATGAGTAACCTTTAAAAGGAGCCCTGAAGGAAATCTATATGTATAAAAAGCCTCCTTAAAATGAATTTTGTATTTAGTACTTCATGGACAAGAAAGGCACAAAGTAATTAAAACAGATAGGAACAAGCTTTGTGTTTCAAATACTGTTACCTCATGACTCCGGCAGTTGAGACAAAAGCTATTTCATGTCAGCATTCAGCAGGCAGCCATAAAATCTCTCTGAAGTAACTGTGTGAGAAACAAGATGCTTTGTTAATGTATTGTCAAAAGTTCACAAAGACTCCATTATGTGGGAATGTTAAGTATAACCCAAGTGGCAACTCCACCCTAACATATGCCATGTCTGATCTTGCCTGGCCAAGAGCAGCCCAGCCACGGGGACTGCTCTTTTCACAAATATTTGGATTAGATACTGTCTATTTAGGCTTCTTATGAACACAGCGTGTCACTGTCCAGATGGAGTAGTCCTCACTGCCCGATGGGTGCCACCACAACCTACCACCACAGCACTGGGGAAAGGCACCAGACCCTGGGGGCCAACGACTGAATGAATGACACTGCCCGGCATTCCTTCTTCACCCACGTGCTTCCTACTGCCTCCGTGAGCTGCATTTTTCAATGTTTGGTTCAAAGGACTGCAAAGTTTACATGGGGAAGAGGCAGTGTGGCTGTTAAGAGCATGGATTCTGGGAACAGGCTGCCCTGCTTCAAATCCTGGCTCTGCCATTTATTAGCTGTGTGACCTTGAGCAAGTTCCTTAACCTCTCTGTGTCCCATTCCCTCGTGTATAAAATGGGTATCATGATAACAGTATCTACTCACAGGGTTGTTATGAGGATTAAATGTGTTTGGGCATATAAAGGACATAGAAAATGCTGTTCCTGGCTCATAGTAAATGCTACCTAAGTGTCAGCTGTCACCACTGGCTAGCTGTCATTGCCTCTGGTTACAGTTGCTGTGATTTGGAATTGCATCTGTCAGGAGAGGGTCTATCTGCTTTATCAGGACATTAGTTGCCAAGACACCTAGAAAGCCTATCACAGGAACTAATCTGAGGCCCTGGCCTCCCCAGGGATGCCTGAGGAGACCAGTATCTTAGGGGACAGTTTTACAAAACTTTGTCACTGGGTAGAGCTTGGCAGCCCCTGCATGGTAAAGCCTCCCTTCACCTGAGGGGAGCCAGGGCAGGAGTTCCTGACATCGATGCAAAGACGGACAGTGAACTGGTGGCAGCAGCTAAGCTCCCGGAAGGGCGTGATGATGGACTTCGCCATTATTTCTTACACTAAGGGAGTATTTCATGCACATAGTTTTAGGTTAAGAGGATTGTTCCGAAAACATTTGTCTATGCTAAAGACCTTCAGCCAAAGGTTTAGTCCCATACAGGCCCTGAGCCATCTGAACAAGAGTGTTAGAAGCCCCATCCTTATTGGAAATGGGGATCTGGACTTGGTCTGGCTGCCCATGCCTGGTGTCTGGGATGCTGCTGAGTGCGGAGACCATGGGCCCCGGCATATTCCGTCAAGCTGCAGCCTCCTTGCCACGCTGTGGCAGATGCTGTTGGCTGGTTATCCTATAACCATTCCTCTTTTTCCTTTGCCTACCTCACACTGTAGAAGTGCAAACTCAAATACCAAGCGTTCCCGTGGGTAGTCATGTGACACAGCTCTGGCCAAGGAGACACAAGGAGAACTCTTTGGAGAAATATTTTCCCCTGCTTTCTGCCTTTGGGGACAGTTATGTGAGGATATGATGCTTATAGCTGTGGTGACCATTTTGTGACCATTAGATAGCAAGTCCAAAGGCAAGAAATCCAATATTCCGAGGAATGGTAGAGGGGAAGGATGGAAAAAACCTGAAATCTCTATGTCCTTGTTGAGCTGCTGAACGAATCCTGGGACTGCTTATCTCTGGACTCTTTATTTTTTATTTTAAACAACAGATGCTCTTAAGGTTTAAGCCACTGTTAGCTGTTTTTCTGTCACTTATAGCCAGAAGCATTTCCAAGTGATCCCTTAACTCTCACCCTGTATGTCTAGTTTGTGTACATGAACTGCTGTCTTTTCTCCTGATTGCACACCCTTTGGCCCCGAGTCAGGCCCTTGTGTGATCAGGTATTGGTAGCCTTACCAGCCCTTGCATTTCCCTCTCTCCAAGGTGCTGGAGTTGACTATCCTGAGCCACTGGCCAAGACCCAAGGATGCCCCACTTTCTGGCAGTCAGATGGAGAATCTGGCCAGAGATTCTTGCCATGGTGCCCCATTCACTGAACTGCACCCCTTCTGTGTTGTCCTTCCAGACCCACGGCTTCCCTATTATTTGGAACATTGTGATTTGAACTAGAGGCCACCCAAGGCAAGGTCAGCTCCCTTGGTCTCAGGCTTGCCCAGTTCTGCCTTATGCATGTCTCCCTGCTAGACCTTCGGTTGAGGTGGCATCGCAGCATGGCTGACAGGTGGGCCCACGCTGGCTGGGACTCACACAGCCTGGAAGGTTAAAGCCCAGAAACAGCTCCTCTCAGGGCTGAAAATCTGAGTTCTAAGTGCCTCGCTACTTCGATTTTCTCATGCTGCTGACATCATTTTGATCTTGGCCAATAAACCTGATCTTAATCCCTGCATTGCATCTGTTCAGCATGGTATTTTTTTTTTAAAATAAATTTATTTATTTATTTATTTATGGCTGCGTTGGGTCTTCGTTGCTGTGCGTGGGTTCTCATTGCGGTGGCTTCTGTTGTTGCGGAGCACGGGCTCTAGGCGTGCGGGCTTCAGTAGCTGTTGCTCGAAGGTTCTAGGGCACAGGCTCAGTAGTTGCGGCGCACGGGCCTCTCGCTCCGCAGCATGCGGGATCCTCCCGGACCAGGGCTCGAACCCGCGTCCCCTGCATTGGCAGGCGGATTCCCAACCACTGTGCCACCAGGGAAGCCCCAGCATGGTATTTTGGAAAAGAGGCCTGGATTTGAAGATTGAGGAGGTTTTGGCTCTAGTCCTGTCTCTCTCACAAACAAACCAAAGTAGGCTGCTACTGGTCCCTTCTGGGTTTCTATTTTTTGTGTACAAAATGGAGTGGTGAACCTTTGCCTGACACTGCTATTTATGTATTTTAGGAAGTGAATTTTAAACTTGGAGACGCAATAAAAATTATAGAGTACAACTTAAAGAAATTATTTAGACCACTGAGGGACATTTTCATAAGTACTCACGGTGTCTTTCTAAATTTGAGGTTCGGGGAGTATAATGAAAATTTCATTGGAGCCCATCTTAATTTTTTTTAAAGTGCATTAATTCCGCCCCCCCCACCCAGGTTTTCTAACACACCAGAAATAAATTACAGAAAGGAGAGGTAAAAAAAGCACTAAACAGTAATTCTTCCCAGCTGTAAACCTTGCTTTTCATGTGAATTAAGTCTTTGATCCCTAAAAATCCATTTTGCTCTTGGACAAACTCCAGAGACACTGCCTTCTTGGGGAAGCACCAGTGCCAGGGACAGAATGGCTGTTTACGGATGAAGTTTCTCCTACGATTGTGCTGATCCAAGAAAGGAGCTTGAGGAATGGGGGTGGAGGAATGAGCTCTGTGTTCCCTCTTTGGCATATGCAAGGTGCCTTATCCCTTTTTCAATGCACTCTGCTGCTTCTCTCCGCTATCTTAAGAAACGCAGGCCCTTATGAGTATATTTGTCTTTGTAAGTCTGCAAGGCCGTGGCAACCGGCTGAATGAACTCTGCTGGAAATGGCAAGGCCTTTAGTGTATAGTCAATTCTATCCTTATGTAAGCTCATCTGTTTTTTAACATCTGAGCATTTCTATGTGCCAGCTACTGTCCACAGATGTACTGAGAGGCAAAGTGGGTGCAGGGCACCAAAAGGAGAAAGCCCATTTGGGATAACTCGTGCTGGGATGGGGAGTGCTTTTTTTAAAAAACAGTTTTAAAAATTGTGGTTAAATATATATAACGTAATATTTGTCATGTTAACCATTTGTAAGTGTACAATTCAGTGGCATTAATTATATTCACAATGCTCTGTACCCATCACCATTATCTATACCCCCAAATTTTTCATCATCCCCAATATAAACTCTGTACCCATTAAACAACTGCTCCTCATTTCTTCCTCCCCTCAGCCCCTGGTAACCTCTGTTCTGCTTTCTAACTATGAATTTGCCTATTCTAGATATTTCATATAAGTGGAGTGATATAATATTCATCCTTTTGTGCCTGACTTCTTTCACTTAGCATAATGTTTTCAAGGTTCATCCATGCTATAGTATGTGTCAGAACTTCATTCCTTTTTATGGCTGACTAATGTTCCATTGTATGGACAGACCACATTTTGTTTATTCATTTATCTGTCGATAGACACTTGGGTTGTTCCTACCTTTTGGCTATTATGAATAGTGCTGCTATGAACATTTGTGTACAGAGATCTGTTTGAGTCCCTGCTTTCAGTTCTTTTGGATATATACCTAGGAGTGGGACTGCTGAGTTATACGGTTTTTACATGTGGATATGGTGTCAGTAGTACCAACACAGGCAGTAAGTGTTTGCTAAGACAGGACACGTAGCCACATCCAGAGGGCTAAGGCAAGGATCAGAGCCAAGTGCAAGGAGAAGAAAGGGTCGGAAGAGACGGACCACGTGGCTCTGCTGTAAGGTGCTGAGATTCATTCAGGCCCACAGTGAAGCCAGAAGTAGGGGCCAGGAGCCAGGTGAACTGTCCCTTTGTAGAAAGACTGCAGGAGCTCCAGGGAGGGTGGAGCAGAGCAGACAGATGGGGAGACTGAGCTGCCAGAAAGGCGAGAGGTCTTTCAAAGGGTGGCCATGTAGTAAAGAGCCAGAGAATCCACAGGAAGCAAGTGGCAGGGAGAGTAGTGGTCAGGGGCCAAACTACCCATCCAGGAAGCAATATAGGTCCTGGAAACCAACAAGCCTTGATCCTGTGGGCATTCCCCCCAAGCTAGAAAGCCTCTTATATCCCTCCTGCTGATACAGAGAGAAAACCCTGATGGCTCTTGGTTTGAGAGGGAGGGTATCTAGATAAGGGCCGATCTTGAGCCAAGCCTACTAGTGGGAAAGGACCTTGAATCACTTCCCTTTTGGAGACCAAAGTGAGCAGCTAAAGGCTCAGGGTGATCCATCACCCTGGACTGTGATATGAGCAACTATTACAAAACAGTACAGTTTTATTATATGTTGCACCCAAGGGTAAATATGTAGTGGGCAAAGTTTTCTGCTAGGAGGCCAACAAACACACATATTAAATTCTAGGTGATGACTAATTCTCAACTACTTGGCTTAAAAATAACTGCAGAGGCCATTCCAGGCCACTACGGTCAGTAATTCCATGAGGGCACAAAGCAGGTGGCATCCTAATCCCCTGTCCTACGGCCTGCTGGGAAGGGAGTTTACACCTCATCTCCAGGTTTATCCCTTGAGCAGGGGCAACAATAGAAAACGTCACCTAGTGAAGACAGCCAGGAGAACAGCTGCCTGGGACAAATCCCGGGTAGGTGAGAACTCTCAGCCCAGAACTGTACAGCTATCCACGTTCAGGAGCACCGAACAAGGCTACACAAATCTTGGATGGTACAAAACCTGGTGGCTGGAAACCCCAGGTGGTTTTCGAAGCGGCCTTCTAGACCAAATTATTTCTGGGGTCAGAAGTTGCAAAGCCCAATCAGGCCTAATCTGAGAGTCTTCACTGGGACTAATTTATACTATCATTAATAGCACCCAGCTATGATTAGGAAAGGTTCCTCTGCTGCATCTCTGCTACAGAGAATCGCGCCAGTGCTTCCAGAAAGCATACAAACACCGCTTTGAATTTGCACAATGTGTAGCCCAAGCAGAGAACCTACATTATGAGAGAATTGAGTTCATGTTCCTTCCCTCAAGCATTGTGACATGGGCCTCAGCAGTCATGGGCTCAGCTGTTGTCATTCTGACACTTGGAGAAAAGTTCTGTGTTTCTGGTTTCTGATGTGTTTATTTATGCCAGCCCCTTTCTCTGGTGGGGTCTCACACTCTCCCCATTTGTGCAAATCTGAACTGCTCTAGGCTCAGAGGTGCCTTTGCTTACTGCTCCCATGGTCCTCCCCCTCCTCTGAAAACCTAAAGTCACTTTCCATATTGTTTTAGTTGTGTACCTTAAAATCTCCTCTAGGGCTTCCCTGGTGGCGCAGTGGTTGAGAGTCTGCCTGCCAATGCAGGGGACATGGGTTCGAGCCCTGGTCTGGGAAGATCCCACATGCCGCGGAGCAACTGGGCCCGTGAGCCACAACTACTGAGCCAGCGCATCTGGAGCTTGTGCTCCGCAACAAGAGAGGCCGCGATAGTGAGAGGCTTGCGCACCGCGATGAAGAGTGGCCCCCGCTTGCCGCAACTAGAGAAAGCCCTCGCACAGAAACGAAGACCCAACACAGCCAAAAATAAATAAATAAATAAATAGATAATAAAAATAAAGGAATTCCTTAAAAAAAAAAAAAATCTCCTCTACTCTGGGAATTCCCTGGCGGTCCAGTGGTTAGGACTCGGCACTTTCACCGCTGTGGGCCCAGGTTCAATCCCAGGTCAGGGAACTAAGATCCCACAAGCCACACAGTGCGGCCAAAACAAACAAACAAACAGACAAAGTCTCCTCTACTCTACGGTAAACTTCTTCAGGTCACATGTTTTTTCTTCAGTTTTCCACTTCCCCAGTGTGTCTTGCAGTTAAGACACATGCAATGGATATTTATAGAAATATTTCATGAATAAACTCATGAATATAGAAGGAAATTATATTTAGCACAACTTTTTGGAATCTCTGCTCCATAAAGTTGTGTTAGTATATTTTGGGAAAGTGTTCCTAAGTATCTGATTTCGATTCGCAGTGTTTCAAGATGTCTATTTTTCCCTGTCTTTTTCTTAGTAGAAAAAGCACCATCTGCTGCATAGTATTACTTAACTAATTAATTAAATGATTAATTCGGTCCTAAATGCCTCTGCAGCTCCTCCTTCTTCAGGCTGGCCGACTCCTATTCTTTTTGTCCTCCATTTTCTACCCCCGTGCCTTAATTTTCTCGGCAGTGCAAATAGGTCTGTATGTCACCTCACCGGGTTGTTGTTGTGAGGGCCAAATAAAACAGCGCCAAGAGAAATGATACTGGACCAGGAACTTTTCAAACCAATGTGTAGAATGACACATTTGATCGTATGGGAGAGGACAGCGCCACAGGACAAGTTATCGGTCATAAGGAGCTCTGGGGAGACTGTGCACTACGAGAGTCGAGGGATCAGCAGACGGAGAACAGGACTAAGGACATTTTCTCCATTAACCATGGGACCGAGGACAGAGCTCTCCTGTGTACCCACTTAATCAAAGCAGCACACCTCCCCTCCAAAGCAGCCAATAGCTAAACCACACAAACGAGTTATTTCAAAGTCACAGGAGTTGCCTTACAGAACAAGACAGCCTATTAAAAAATGAGTAATGTGCATTTCTTCCTGGAAAGAGCAAATCAATATCCCTCAGTAGGCCCAGTGCCACCCACCAGCCTCCACAGAGTAGTTAGCCTTTATCCAGAAGACGCGGATGCAAAGGACAGCTTTTCCTTCCCCTCCCTCTGGCTCACCAGTGAAAGCAGCTCACATCTCTCCCCTCAGAGGCTGAGTCTGAAGTAAAAGAAGTTTACCTTCCCCCAGTGGTACATTATACACTTCAACTATGGTGGATACTCTGGGGGCAAATATTTTCTCCTAAACTCCATGTAGACTTTAGGCTCAGATTACTCAGAGAAGTACAATTGTTCATTTTGTAGATTCAGCTGTAACCCCTTTACAGCTCAATTCAGTTAAACAGATATTTATTTTTAGGCTAATAATTTTGAGTTTCTACTATGCATCAGACACTGTGCTAAGCATTTTCTATGAATTGTCACTTATTTCTCTCTTTGTATAAATAAGGGGATTGACATCAGAGAGGTTAAGTTGTATGCCCAAAGTCACACAGCTGGTAAGTAGGAGAGCTGGGTTTTGAACACCTGAGTCTCTGTGGCTCCAGAGTCCTTTCTTTTAACCATTAGGCTATACTTTCATTTGCTGTGTGGCAAGTACTGTATTAAGTACTTAGGACACAGGAATGAATCAGATTTGCTTCCTGCCCTCAAGTGTGAGACACTGGCATATTATCTTGCATATTTTACCTAAATTTAATTTAGAGTTTACTGGCTATCATAACCCTGTGAGATGGAAACTGAAGAGCCACAGAGCTGAAGGTCTTGCCCAAAGTAGGGTTAGTAAGTGACAGAATAGGGATTCAAACCCAGGCAATGTAATCTGACTCCACAGCCCACATGCCTAAGCACTGTGCCACATTTCTCCCTGCAAATATTTGTAAATAGATATTCACCCAAGGTGTGATAACTTCTTTAACTGAGGTAAGTAAATGTATAGTATAACATAACCCCTCGGCTTGGACTGAGGAGTTAGGGACACCAGATTTGGAGCTTAAATGCTGCCACCAAGGGCAGGAAGGTGTATCGGTGTCCATCACACACCACTCCTCACTTCAGTGCTGCATTCAAAATGACTCGATAGCCCAGACATTGCAGAGCGGTCTCCCAATACCAGCGGCTCGGTTTGTCATTTTTTGGTTTTGTTTTGTTTTTTACTTTTTACTGAGGTTTTCCTTACATATGGTAAAGTGCTCTAATCTTACATGTAGAGCTTGATGAATTTTCACATAGGTATACACCCACATAGACACCACCCAGAGTAAGATATAGATCATACCCGTAGCCCCAGAAGGCGCCTTCCTGCCCTTTCCCAGTCAATACCCATACTACTCTCCTGAGATGATCAGTATTCTGACCTCTATCACCTCTATCGGTTAGTTTTGTCAGTTCTTGCATTTTACGCAAACAGAATCATACAATATGTATGTGTTCTTTTGTGTCTGGCTTCTTTTGCTCAGCAAAATGCCTCTAAGATTCCTCTGGTGGTTGTGTGTAGCAGTAGTCAGTTCTTTTCATGGCTGTGTCGTTTCCATTGTATGAATACACCTCAATTTACTCATCCATTTTAATGGTCATGGATATTTGAGTTGTTTCTAGGTTTTGAATATTATGAATAAAAGTACTATGAGTGTTCCTTTACAGGTCTTTTGGTGGACACATGCTCTCATTTCACTTGAGTATATACCAAGGAGTGGAGCTGTCAAATCAAAAGGGGTGTGTGTGTGTGTGTGTGTGTGTACCTTTTGGCTACACACACACACACACACATACACACACACACACACACACACACATATTTAGATTCAGTAGGTATGGCCAAAGTGTTTTCCAAAGTGATTGTATCAGTTTATACTCTAACCTTCTTACTGACATTTGATATGGTTCAGTCTGACCATTTAAAAAAAACTTTTTATCTTGAAATAATGATTGATTGAAAGAACTACAATCAAGATACAGAACTGTTCCATCAGCACAAAGATTTCCCTCTCATGCTATTCCTTTATAGTTCTACCCACACCAGCCCTAACCTTTGGCAATCACTAATTTGCTCTGTCTCTATACTTTTGTCATATTGAGAATGTTACATAAATGGAAGCATACAGTCTTGTGGCCTTTTGAGATTGCCTTTTTCACTCAGCATGGTGTCCTTGAGATTCATCCAAATTGTTGTGTGTATCAATAGTTTGTTCCTTTTTATTGCTGAGTGGGATTCCATGGTATGGATGTAGCACGGTTTGTTTAATCATTCACTTATCATAGAACACCTTGGTTGATTCCAGTTTTGGACTATTACAAATAAAGTTGCTATGAAAAATCACGTACAGGTTTTTGTGTGGTAATAAGTTTTCATTTCTCTACGATAGATGCCCAGGAGTAAGACTGTTGGGTCATAAGTTAAGCGTATATTTAGCTTTTTAAGAAACTGTGAAACTATTTTGCAGGGTGGCTGTACCATTTTACATTCCCACCAGCAATGTAAGAGAGATCCAGTTACTCTACATTCTTGAAAGAAGTTGTTGTTGTCACTTTTTTTGTTGTTTTCTGTTTGTGCTCTCTGTGTTTTTTTTTCCTGTCTTCCTATGAGTTACTTGAACATTGTTTAGAATTCCATTTTGAATGGAATTATTTGTGTTTTTGTGGTTAATTTGTATTTATTTGATTTATTGTTTCTGAGTGTATCTCTCCGAATAACTTTTTAAATGGTTGCTCTAATTACTATATTACATGTATATAACTTATCACACTCTATTAGTTTCAATGTTTTACCAGTCTGAGTGAAGTGTAGAAATCTCACTTCCCTTTATGTTCCTTTATCCTCTCCCATTGATAATATAATCGTGTTAAATATTTCCTATACATACACTGAGAACTCCAGGCAGTATTATAATTTTTGCTTCAACTGTAAAACGTAATTTAGAAAACTCAAGAAGGAAAGGAAGGTGTATTGTATTTATCCACATTTTTATTCTTTCCATTATTCTTCCTTCCTCTCTGATGTTCCAAGATTTCCTTCTTTTATCATTTCCTTTCTGTTTATAGAATGTCCTTTAGCTATTATTTTAGCATAGGTCTGCTAGTGACAGATTCCCTTATTTTTCCTTCATCTGAGAATGTCTTTATTACCTTTTTTTTCTTTTTTTTTTTTTGGTTGTGTTGGGTCTTTGTTGCTGTGTGCAGGCTTTCTCTAGTTGCGGTGAGCTGGGGCTACTCTTCGTTGTGGTGCGCAGGCTTCTCATTGCGGTGGCTTCTCTTGTTGCGGAGCATGGGCCCCAGGTGTGCGGGCTTCAGTAGTTGTGGCACACGGGCTCAGCAGTTGTGGCTCACGGGCTCTAGAACGCAGGCTCAGTAGCTGTGGCTCACGGGCTTAGGTGCTCTGCGGCATGTGGGATCTTCCCGGACCAGGGCTCAAACCCATGTCCCTTGCATTGGCAGGCGGATTCTTAACCACTGCACCACCAGGGAAGCCCACCTTTTTTATTCCTGAAGGTTATTTTCACTGGATGTAGAATTCTAGCAGTTTCTTTGTTTTTCTTTAGCACTTGAGAAATTTTGTGCTACTCCCTTCCAGCCTCCCTAGTTTCTTATGAGAAATCTGCTGTCATTCGAATTGTTGTCCACTATAGGTAATGTGTCATTTCTCTCTCACTGCTTTCAAGATTTTTCCTTTGTCTTTGCAGGAGTTTGACTATGATATATCTTCGTGTGAAATTCCTTAGGTTTATCCCATTTGGGGTTTGCTCAGCTTCTTGAATCTGTTTGTGTCTCTTGCCAAATTTGGAAAAGTTTTAGCCATTATTTCTTCAAATACTTTTAAAGCCTGACCCTCTTTCTCCTCTCATTTTGGGACTCTGATGACACAGATGTTAGATTATTTGTTATAGTCCCACAGGTCTCTGAGGTTCTGTTCATTTAGTTTTTCAGTCTACTTTCTCTCTGTTGTTCAGATTGGGTTTTTATTGTTCTTTCAGTTCACCAGTTCTCTTGTCCATCCTCTATATTCTGCTGTTGAGCTCATTCATTTAATTTTAAATTTCAGTTATTGTATATTTTCACTTGTAAAATTTCCATTTGATTCCTTGTTATATCTTCTATTACTTTGCTGAAACTTTCTAATTTTTCATTCAAGTGTGTTCATCATTGCCCATGGAAGCATTTTTATGATGGCTGCTTTAAAATACTTGTCAGATGATTCTAACATCTGTGTCATCCCAGTGATGGTGTCTGTTCACTGTCTTTTCTCATTCGAGTTGAGATTTTCCGGTTCTTGGTGTGATGAGTGATTTTTGATTGAAACTTGGACATATTAGGTATTATGTTATGAGATACTGGATCTTATTTAAAGCTTCTGTTTTAGCTGACGTCTTTTGACATCACTCCAGCAGGGAGGAGGGGTGTGTGTGCTGCCTTGTTACTGCTAGGTAGGGGTAGAAATCCAGGTTCTCCATTGGCCTCCATTGACACCTGGGCAGGGAGGGCTCTTCATTACTGCAGGGTTGAGGTGGGAGTTCAGGCTCCTTCCCTACTGGGCCTCTGCCAACTACCCTGGCTGAGAGGAATAGGGGAGCCTCTTTATTGCTCTCCACAAAGCTTCCACTGACAACATGGGTGAGAGGCCTTATTACCACAGGGTGGTGGTGAAAGTCTTGACTCTCTGCTAGACCCCCTCTGACCCCACTCCAGTGGGAAGGAGGGAGGTGCCTCCTTCCTGCCAGGTGGGAATGGAAGTCAAGGTTCCCCATGTGGTCTCCACTGACACCAGGAGCTGGGTGAGCCATCTTTAGCCCGGGTCCTTACTTGGTCTTCTCTGACAACACCCTTCTGGGGCACTTTCAGTGCCTTGTGACAGCCTGGAGAGTGTGGAAGTATGGGTTTCCCATCATTTCTTTTGCTGATGAAGATGGCAGTGGCAGTAGCAGTTTTTCTATGGTGTTTACCTGTTGAAGAATGCATTGTCGAAAACTTTTCTGTCTTTCTAGGCTGTCTCTTTCATGGTCCTTTGGCTAGAGAGGGCGGGCTTTTGGGGGGCTTCTTTTTTTTTTTTTTTTTTATGCCTCAAATATATATTTATTTGTCAATCATACCTCAATTAAGCTGGGAAAAAACCTGCAACAATTATCTATGGGTTTGGAGGAAGAATTAAACAAGCTGGAGATGGACTTCCAAAGGCAACACATCCTCTAACCTACCCCACCCCAAGGTCAAGTGAGTTGGACAACTGGAAGAGAGGATGGATCGTCATCCTGGGTATGTCTCGTGAGTGGCGGAGGCGGGAATAGATGCCCAGAGGAGTCCAAACTCACAGTCTGTTGAAGACCTGAAAACCCTCACCCATTCCTCTTTGTCCTCGGAGACATCAAAGAAGGAATAGTGCTGTTTGCTTTCCAGCAAGAATCTCAGCTTGGAGAATCACATGATGACACACCTTTTTTCCGTTAAGAAAACTCACTTGAGACTTTCCAAGAGTCTATGTGATGACATAGTGAAATTTGTGATTCTTAATAAGGGATGTAAGTGTGAAACAACATTTAAAATGTTGATACACCATGCAGACTTGCAGAGAAGAGAAAACTAACACTTGTTGTACACATGTATCAACCAGTGACTTCAGCTGCAACAGCTGAATACAACTCTGGCTGGAAATACATTTTCTAGGGGATCTCAGAGGCTGACAGGTTCTCTGGGAGGGCAGGAGAGCAGCTTGGAAGCCACTTAGTCAAGAGCAGCACCCCAGGTGACTCCACAGACCCGGCAGGTAGAGGAGTCGTTCTTGCCCTAAAGGCACTCAGCTGTCGCTTTGTCACTGTCAGACGTGGCCATTGTTGTTTCTGGGAGTAGAAATAACTGAAGTGAATGGCGCATGGTGGAAGCACACGGAGCACGGCGCCTTGGGGGGCTTCTTTTTGTCTGTGCCCATTGGCATTTCCAGTTTGCCAGCTTCTGCAGTACCTGGACTGGGATATTTGAGGCAAAACCAAAAAGCCAAAAAACCAGGAACTCACCACCATGTTTTTCTTCAGGCCCTAAAGTCTCTAGCTTGTCTACCTTCTTCTGTCTACATTTCTGAGCCTTTTTTTTTTTGAATAAATTTATTTGTTTATTTTTGGCTGCATTGGGTCTTCATTGCTACGCACGGACTTCCTCTAGTTGTGGCGAGCTGGGGCTACTCTTCATTGCGGTGCGTGGGCTTCTCATTCCAGTGGTTTCTCTTGTTGAGGAGCATGGGCTCTAGGTGCGCGGGCTTCAGTAGTTGTGGCTTGTGGGCTCTACAGCACAGGCTCAGTAGTTGTGGTGCACGGGCTTAGTTGCTCCGCGGCATGTGGGATCTTCCCGGACCAGGGCTCGAACCCGTGTCCCCTGCATTGGCAAGTGGATTCTTAACCACTGCACCACTAGGGAAGTCCCCTAAGTCTTCTTATATTTGTTTTATATATAATATTCAGGGGTTTTTAGCTTTACTTAGAAGGTGGGGTCATGGGGTTCTGGGGTGTTACTTCAGAGGCTTCCATGGTGAGGGGAGGGGGTGGCAGAGGGGGATGTGGAGTGGGAACTCCCTCACCTATGATTTAATAGAGCAGCTTCACTTTCATTGATTTTATATATTTGGGTTCTTTCTAAGATCTCAGGGACAAAAGGGTTCTGCTGCTTAAAAGAAGTTAGAAACTACCACCATAAACTATTGAAATGTCTTCAAATTCCAACATTTTGGTTTCCTAATTATGTCTCTCTCACTGTCTTTCACACCTGAAAAAAGTGCAAAAATCTTTTGTCGAAACCATGTGTCTATGTTTTTACTTTGGGCAACATGGTAGCCATAACCATATGCCATGAAAGCAAAGTGTCTAGGAAAGTCCCAGATATCTGCACACCTAACACAGATGTTCCATTTTGCTGTTTCTTTGCTTTTTTTTTAGCTAGTGGGACAGGGAGAAGGATTCAGCCTCTGGAGTCAAAATGCCTAGATTTGAGTCTTAACTAATTCCTAGCTGTGTGATCTTATATAAGTGATAACTTCTCAGAGCCTCCGTGTCTTCATCTGAAAACAGGGGTAATAAGGTCTAACTTATGCAATAACTTGTTAAATGCTAATAGGCCATACGAAAGACACTCATTTAAAGAGCTGGCCTCTGCAATGCTGTCTGATACAGCGGCCACTAGCCACATGTGGCTATTGAGCATTTAAGTATGACTAGTGCCGTGAAGAATTGAATTTTATTTTATTTGAATTAAAATTTTAAAAATGATACTTGATTCAGTTATTGGAAAACTTTGTAGTATATTTGGAACAATTTAGATGTGAGTATTTGGAACACCTTTGAGTATGGAATAGCTGTAAATGTTATGAAATCTAAACACAGGTCAAGTATTTCTGATGAAAATTTAGTGTCTGAATTGTGATGTGCTCTAAGTGTAAAACACACTGGATTTTGAAGACTTATGAAAAAGAGAATGTAAAACTGTAATACTTTTTTATATTTACCACATGTTGAAGTGAAAATATTTTATTGGATTAAATGAAATATATTATTAAAATTAATTTCACCCAGTTATTTTTATTTTTTTTCTTATGGCTACTAAGAAATTTAAAATTACTAAGTGGCTTGCATCATATTTCTATTGGTCATTTACATATGAAGTAGGTAAATTAACATCACATGCTTTTAACACTGGTGAGACTGAGTGACTCCTTTAGGTAGTTTTATCTGCTTAAGCTATTAAAATATATTTTTTTAAAATAATTGACCATTTATGGAATATGTAGAATTTTTGCCTAAAAGTTAGCTGACTGAGGATATGAGAGCTCTTTTCATTATTGGTGGGAATGCAAACTGAGGTAATCCTTACCAGATGATCATTCATTCATTTATTCAAGAAGTAGTTTTTTGGGCTTCCCTGGTGGCACAGTGGTAGAGAATCTGCCTGCCAATGCAGGGGACACGGGTTCGAGCCCTGGTCTGGGAAGATCCCACATGCCGCGGAGCAACTAGGCCCGTGAGCCACAACTACTGAGCCTGCGCGTCTGGAGCCTGTGCTCCGCAAAGAGAGAGGCCGCAATAGTGAGAGGCCCGCGCATCGCGATGAAGAGTGGCCCCCACTCGCCACAACTAGAGAAAGCCCTCGCACAGAAACGAAGACCCAACACAGCCAAAAATAAATAATAAATAAATTTTTTTTAAAAAAAGTAGTTTTTAAGCTTCTACTATGTGCCAGATGCTATATTGTGTCTACAGACACAGAGGTAAGCAGATATGAGATACCTGCCCTTGTAGAAGTTACTGGCTATAGGGAATATCTGTGTTAGGTGTGCAAATATCTGGGACTTTACTGAACACTTTGCTTTCATGGCATATGGTTATGGCTACCATGTTGCCCAAAGTAAAAAGATAGACACATGCTCTTGACAAAAGATTTTTACATTTCCTTCAGACTTAAAAGACAGTGAGGGAGCTATAGATTGGAAGCCAAATTGTTAGAACTACTTGGGAAGTCAGTCATTTGAAAAATAATTACAAGAATTGTCATTTAGTTATACTTGTGGTTGGTTCTACAAAGTAAAAAATGCCCTTTTAAAAAACCCTTTTAAAATAAACATACCAGGCTTCCCTGGTGGCACAGTGGTTAAGAATCCACCTGCCAGTGCATGGAACATGGGTTCAAGCCCTGGTCTGGCAAGATCCCACATGCCGCGGAGCAACTAAGCCCGTGCACCACAACTACTGAGGCTGCGCACCACAATTACGGAAGCCCGCATGCCACAGCTACTGAATCCCGAGTGCCTAGAGCCCATACTCCGCAAGAAGAGAAGCCACTGCAATAAGAAGCCTGCGCGCTGCAACAAAGAGTAGCCCTCGCTCGCCGCAACTAGAGAAAGCCTGCACGCAGCAACAAAGACCCAAGGCAGCCAAAAATGAATAAATAAATAAATTTTAAAATAAAATAAACATACCATTTGTGTAGAAACTCCCTTCTTAGGAATTTATCCTAGAGAAATAAATAATCATGGTTGTGCCCAAATATACGTATAAGAATGTTCCCTGAAGTGTTAAAATAGCAAAAATATCTAGAAACAACCCAAATGGTCAACCATTTGAAACTATCTAAATTAACCATTTGATGGAATACTATGCAGCCACGAAAAATCATATTCAGAAAGATACTGAATGACTTTAAAATGTGATCACAAAACAATATGTATACTGTGATTCTGATTAAATAAAACACACAAATGCATAGAAAAGTATAGGAGTGAACTTCAGTAACATGTTAATAGTGTTTGTTTCTATACTGGGGCTATGAGTGATTTTTCTTTCTTCTTTGGCCTTTGTGAAATTTCTACATTTCTTCTACAAGGAACATGTATTAGTTTATTATTCAGAAAAAAAGATAAATAAAGTGAACTGATTGAATCATGCTGTATATATCATTTCATAGTTGTGTTTAATTGGGACACAAGACATGAAATGGAAAGTGGAAGTGTTAGTCCTATAAGATTTAATAGTTAATTTTAAAAAGTTAAGACATGTTTATTCTATATTCATTGCTAGTTTGAAACAATTAACATAAGGCAAAAAGAAATTTAAGATAAATGAAAAAGATAGGAACCTCAGCAACCTGAGTGGAACAGGAAATGACTTTTTCTTCTTGGATTTGTCATCATGAACCAGCTTTCTCTGCACAATTTACTTTCTCAGGAGCCATACTTTGTAAATTCAGATGCTTCATAAATTCACAATAAAGGCTTTTAACCAAAGCTGGGTTTTGTTCTATTTCAGAGATTAAAGGTCCCCTTCAACAAAATGGAGATTACTTGGGGTTGATACAGAAGCTCCAAAATAAGAAGCAGTCTCTGTTTTTTACCACCTGCCCGGTACCACTTGGCTCAACCTGTATTCTTCAGGACCAGGATTTTGGTTCGCCCCCATTTCACACATTCCTTGGGTTGCTCTTTCGATTGTCCAAGCAAAAGACTGAACAGCCTGTCTAGAATAGAGATTTCACCACAACACGATCTCCTAATGCGACTGCCTGGAGGACTTTGTCTTAAGCAATGATGCTGCTTCCTTCCCTCAGATAAAAATACTTGTATTTAATCAATGACTTAAAGGAGTTGGTAACAGTTAAAGAGTGCCAGTGGGGGAAAGAGTGCCAAAGGAATCAGGGAGAGAGAACTTACAGTGAGGACCAAACCAAACCAGTGTACCTATCTGCTGTATTATGAGGATGATAAACATTTCTAATTGCATGTCACGTGCCGTGGGGTAGAGAGATAACTATGGTCCACTGAATGAATAGTTGACATGATTTTGAGGACATGTCTAGTGAGTGGGGACAGGGATCAGTGAGGGAAGGTCATGAGGTCCTAGGCAAACAATAACACACCAATAACAATAACAACTATATTAACTGAATACCTCCTTTGCGCCAGACACTGGCTTAGGTATTTTAAACGTTATTTCATTTGCAAATTTATTCTCAAAACCCTTACAAGGTGGGTATTATTTTTCTCACTTTACCAATGAAGAAAGTGAGGTTCAGAAAGGTTATTAAATAATATTAGTACTACTGTTACTACTGCTACTACTGTGACTGCTGGTTAATTTGAGCAATTGCTATGCCCTAGGCACATGCACTGTATTTCTTTATCTCATTTAATCCTCGCAACAACTTAATGAAGCAGGCACCAGAACACACACCTAGTAACCTGAGATTCATATCCAGGTGTGTTTGACTTCTAAGTCCAACTCTTTTCATTGCACCATACAGTGTTGTTCACCACTGATTGTCTTTAGAATGGTAATCTAATGATACAAGTGAAGAATAACTGAAGAACGGAAGTTAACTTGATTTTTCTTCTAGTTCTAAATTTGCTGTGGATTTCTTTTGGGGGGGGGTGCTAATATGTGATATGTGCCACTGATTTTCATCCTCCTCTTCGAGGAGATGAAATTTGGGGGACTTGCATTTGTTGAAATGTTTATTTCTATCCCGTTCATTAAAGTAAGAACACTTGGCTCACTCAATGATAATTCCTGGGGCTGAGCCTCAATCTATTCCCATCTTGAGTCTCCCTGCCAACCCAGTCCTCAACAAATATTGACCAGTGTCATTATTTTCCTTAAAAGTTTGCCCAAAGTCAAAGAGGAAATTAATTTCCACCCCAAATCAGGACAATAGAGATCATGAATACATGTCATGTGGTCTATTGGATTTGGCCCCAGTGAGGTAATTGGAATTCCCAGAGCTAGCCATATGTTCTCTCTTAGGCACATTTGTTCTGTTCATTTCTCGTGCAAATCCTGTAGATCAAATGCTTATAAAAATTGTCTTTTTCAAAAACTAGACCACTCTGAGGCCAGCCTCAGCATAGTTATACATTTAAAAGAAAAACCCAGTCTAACCCCAAAGCCTTCAAGAGTAATGCAGATCTAAATGATATGACCGATGAGGGATTAATATCCAACATATATAAACAGCCCATACAACTCAAAATCAAAAAAACAAACAACTCGATTAAAAAATGGGCAGAAGAGCTGAATAGACATTTTTCCAAAGAGGAAATGCAGATGGCCAACAGATGCATGAAAAGATGCTCAATATCGCTAATCATCAGGGAAATGCAAATCAAAACCACGATGAGATATCACCTCACACCTGTCAGAATGGCCATGATCAAAAAGAACACAAATAAGAAATGTTGACAAGGATGTGGAGAAAAGGGAACCCTCTTACACTGTTGGTGGGAATGTAAATTGGTGCAGCCACTGTGGAAAACAGTATGGAGGTTTCTTAAAAAACTAGAAATAGAACTACCACATGATGTAGCAATTCCACTCCTGGGTATATATCTGAAAAAAACAAAAACACTAACTTGAAAAGATACAACCACCCCAATGCTCACAGCAGCATTATTTACAATAGCCAAGATATGAAAGCAACCTAAGTGTCCATCAACAGATGAATGGATAAGAAGATGTGATATATGGAATACTACTCAGCCATAAAAACGAATGAAATTTTGTCATTTGCAACAACATGGGTGGACTTGGAGTGTATTACGCTAAGCGAAATAAGTCGGGTAGAGAAAGACAAATACTGTATGATATCGCTTATATGTAGAATCTAAAAAAATACAACTAACTAGTGAATATAACAAAAAAAGCAGGCTCATAAATGTAGAGAACAAACTAGTGGTTACCAGTGCGTGGTGGGGGAGGGGCAGTATAGGGGTAGGGGAGTGGGAGGTACAAACTATTGGGTGTGAGGTAGGCTCAAGGATGTATTGTACAACAAGGAGAATATAGTCAATATTTTGTAATAACTCTAAGTGGATAGCAACCTTTAAAAATTGTATAAAAAATAAAAAAATTTAAAAATAAATAAGTAAAGTAACCATTAAAAAAAAAAAGAGTAATGCAGATCTCTATTCGTTACTCAGTTAGCTTTCCTTTTGTTTCTCCCTCCTTTCTCATTCATTTTCAGCCACTCACTCTTGCAAGTATACATTTCTACCTATCCCACTGATCTCAATAATACAAATACCAGAGCAGCACAAAGCAGGAGTTGGAGGTTCAGAAGAGTCAGGAGACAGGTGCTATATATTTATAATTGTTAAATCCCTGTCACTGTCTTGAACAGTGTCTTTGCCCCTTCAAGGCGGTGATTCTCAACCCACTGCACATTTGAATCACATGGGGAATTTTTATAAAGCACCAAATGCCTCCCAACCCCACCCATACCAGTTAAATAGGAATTTCTGCCTGGGTCCTGGGTACTGATTGTTTGTCTTTTAATCCCCTCAGGTGATTTAATGTGCAGCCAAAGTTTAAAACCTCTGCTTTAAGGGATCTATGGTTGGATTCTTTTGTTTCATCTCTTCCAGGATTTAACAAGTTTCCTTTTCATCTTTTCTGCCTGTTATTCTTTTATTTTTCATATTCACTTTTTAACCTTTTACTTTTCCATTCTCATTTATTTCCTCACACCTACTTTCTTTCTAATCAACCTATGGGACAAGGATTCAAGTACAAGTTGTTTCTTTGGGAGGTGATCCTAAGAAATTCCAGCTGGGGAGTGGGGAAGTAAGACAGGGCAGGGAAGTCAGCTAATAAAGGATGTGTTATCAAGGGTGCCCCCTCTGGGTCAACTACAGCTTAATCTAGGTGGGAAGGTAAAACACATATCTCAGAGTTATCCCATCCAAGGAGGAAGGGAGCTAGAGTATTTATCTACCAATTCCTGCCGGTCTTTGGTTGAGGAATGCTCCCAGACATTCTTTGCCATTTCTAGCCTGCAAGCAGAGTGGGCTATAGCAACCAGAGCAGGCCCTGAAGTGAAGGGGTATAGGTGCTGACAGTTGGAAGTCTGGCCAGTATACAGCAAAGTCAAGCTTACACCAGACTCTTGCTCTCAACAACAGATAAACAGATTCAGGTTCAGCACCTTTACAACTTTCTTTAGTGTCTGCATCTACTCTATTCTCCCTCAGCTTTCACCTATTTTTCTCATTATCTTACTTCACACCCATGATACCTCATACTTCCTCTTTCCTCATATTTCCTCTTTCCTGCCTGGCACTCTCCTTTGACTTTTAAGGCTATGATCTTCTCCCTCCTGGGCAAATCTGCCTACACACAGTGGTTGGGGTTACTGTAAAGAATGAGGGAATGGGCATGATCCACACTGCTGCCAGACCTAAACACTGATGTGTTTCCAAAGCACATATTTAATCACATCATTTTATCAACTCTTTGTCCTCAAGATCTAGCCTTTCTTCCCTTCATGCCTTTACCAGATTTTGCATCTGGCTAACTCATCCTTCGATACCTAGCTCAAATATCACTTCCTCTGTAAAGCCACCTTGAAAAGCCAAAGTAATCTCCCCTTCCTCAGTGTTGTCATAATGTTGTGTGTAAACCTCGGTGACAGTATAGTGCTCATCACAAAACATCCTAAGTATTTATTTATATGATAGTTTCCTCACACAGAATATGAATTTTAGGAAGACAGAAGTTATTTCTCTTTGTAATCCTTTCCCGAGTGTTCCACAAAAGTATGTGTTCCAAAAATGTTTGGAGGATTATACCAAATTCATGTTGAGTTGAAGTTGGTTTTGGAATATGGACATTGTTTTACAGGTGTGCTCACAAGCTAATCAGAGAAGCTTTAATCAGAAATGAGATTTGGTAATTGTCCTGATACTGGAAGAGTGACAACAAAAGTTAGGAAGGGACTTAAATTTGAGGAAATACAATTATATATAGCCAACCTACACCCTGGAGGACAAACGATGAGAACATTCATTATGTTAGAATCATTGTCACAGTGAACTCTTATTTGTATGATTAACATAGAATATTAATCAAAGGTACATGAGTCATAACAGCTTTCCACAGCACAACAAGGTAGTGGTGCTGGAGAGAGGTATTGGGAAGTCTTTGACTGAAAGAATGGTGTAAAAGGAACACCCTAGAAAAGAATTTGAGTCAGATTCTCCATTGAAATAAAGCTATTTTCATTTCAATCCTGTCCTATAATTTTGCCTCTGGAATTCGACCTTCTTTATTTTATCATCAGCTCATTAGTAATTTAGTGTAATACTTTTCTTCCCCAAGATGTTATTTTATTTATCTTGGGATTTTTTTCAACATTAAAATTTTTTTTTCTGTTTATTAATTTTGTATCCTGCAACCTTACCGAATTCATTGATGAGCTTTAGTAGTTTTCTGGTAGCATCTTTAGGATTTTCTATGTATAGTATCATGTCATCTGCAAACAGTGACAGTTTTACTTCTTCTTTTCCAATTTGGGTTCCTTTTATTTCTTTCTCTTCTTTGATTGCCATGGCTAGGACTTCCAAAATTATGTTGAATAAAAGTGGCGAGAGTGGACATCCTTGTCTTGTTCCTGATCTTAGAGGAAATGCTTTCAGCTCTTCACCACTGAGTATGATGTTAGCTGTGGGTTTATCATATATGGCCTTTATTATGTTGAAGTAGGCTCCCTCTGTGCCCACTTTCTGGAGAGTTTTTATCATAAATGGGTGTTGAATTTTGTCAAAAGCTTTTTCTGTATCTATTGAGATGATCATATGGTTTTTATTCTTCAATTTGTTAATGTGGTGTATCACATTGATTGATTTGCAGATATTGAAAAATCCTGCATCCCTGGGATAAATCCCACTTGATAATGGTGTATGATCCTTCAAAATTAATACACAGAAATCTCTTGCATTTCTATACACTAACAATGAAAGATCAGAAACTGAAATTAAAGAAACAATCCCATTTACCATCGCATCAAAAAGAATAAAATACCTAGGAATAAACCTACCTAAGGAAGCAAAAGACCTGTTGTCTGAAAACTGTAAGATGCTGATGAAAGAAATCAAAGATGAAACAAACAAATGGAAAGATATACCATGTTCTTGGACTGGAAGAATCAATACTGTCAAAACTACCTAAGGCAATCTACAGATTGAGTGCAATCCCTATCAAATTACCAATGGCATTTTTCACAGAACTAGAACAAAAATTTTTTAAATTTGTATGGAAACACAAAAGACCCCAAATAGCAAAAGCAATCTTGAGAAAGAAAAATGGAGCTGGCGGAATCAGGGTCCCTGACTTCAAACTACACTATGAAGCTACAGTAATCAAAACAGTATGCTACTGGCACAAAAACATAAAGATAGATCAATGGAACAAGATAGAAAGCCCAGATATAAACCCACGCACCTATGGTCAATTAATCTACAACAAAGGAGGCAAGAATATACAATGGAGGAAAGACAGTCTCTTCAATAAATGGTGCTGGGAAAACTGGACAGCTACATGTAAAAGAATGAAATTAGAACATTTTCTAGTACCATACACAAAAATAAACTCAAAATGAATTAAAGACCTAAATGTAAGACTGGATATTATAAAACTCTTAGAGGAAAACATAGGCAGAACACTCTTTGACATAAATCACAGCAATATATTTTAGGATCCACCTCCTAGAGTAATGAAAATAAAAACAAAAATAAACAAATGGACCTAATTAAACTTAAAAGCTTTCGCACAGCAAAGGAAGCCATAAACAAAACGAAAAGACAACCCACAGAACAGGAGAAACTATTAATCTCCAAGGGATTAATCTCCAAAATATACAAACAGCTCATGCAGCTCAATATTAAAAAAACAAACAACCTAATCAAAAACTGGGCAGAAGATCTGAATAGACATTTCTCCAGAGAAGACATACGGATGGGCAAAAAGCTCATGAAACAACATCGCTAATTATTAGAGAAATGTAAGTCAAAACTACAATGAGGCATCACCTCACACTGGTCAGAATGGCCATCATCAAAAAGTCTACAAACAATACATGCTGGAGAGGGTGTGGAGAAAAGGAAACTCTCCTACACTGTTGGTGGGAATGTAAATTGGTACAACCACTATGGAGAACAGTATGGAGGTTCCTTAAAAGACTAAAAATAGAACTATCATATGATCCAGCAATCCCACTCCTGGGCATATATCCAGAGAAAATCATAATCTGAAAAAATACATGCACCCGAATGTTCATTGCAGCACTATTTAGAATAGCCAAGACATGGAAGCAACCTAATGTCCATTGACAGTGGAATGGATAAAGAAGATGTGGTACATACATACAATGGAATATTAATCAGCCATAAAAAAGAATGAAATAATGCCATTTGCAGCAACATGGATAAACCTAGAGATTATTTTACTAAGTGAAGTAAGTCAAACAGAGAAAGACAAATACCATATGATATCACTTATATGTGGAATCTAAAAAGATGATACAAACGAACTTATTTACAAAACAGAAACAGACTCACAGACATAGAAAACAAACTTATGGTTACCAAAGGGGAAAGGTGGGGGGGTGGAGGGATAAATTAGGAGTTTGGGATTAACATATACACACTGCTATATATAAAATAGATAATCAACAAGGACCCACTGTAGAGCACAGGGAACTCTACTCAATATTCTGTAATAACCTATATGGGAAAAGAACATGAAAAAAAAATGGATATATGTACATGTATAACTGAATCACTTTGCTGTATACCTGAAACTAACACAACATTGTAAATCAACTATACCCCAATATAAAATAAAAATTAAATTAAAAAAAGTTTTTCAACATTCTTGATTCAGGAGGTGGAAGTTGGAGGGGTGGAGGTGGGTATTCTGAGAGGGAAAGCATTGTGTTGTCAAATGGTTTGGAGGTGGACTAAGTAAAATCTCAGGATGCCCTGGTAGAGACACAATTTATGAGTTAGGAAACCTTTTTGTATAAGGAATGGGTAAGATTATCTCTGTCTTTCTTCTAATTGAATTTATTAGCTACCTTAACCGTCTCCACTTTAGATTAAATAAATTCCTTTACTATTTATTTACTTTTAATTTTGACAAAATTTTAGAGATATAGAAATGTACAGAGACCAATATAATAAATACCTTTGTACCCATAAGCCATAATTGCTAATGATTAACATCTTATCAAATTTATTTTTTTACACAGAAGTAAGCATTATAGATAAACTTGAAATCTCTTTCCCTGTTTTTTTCTTCCCCTTTCTACAGGCAGTTATTTTCATACATTTTATATGCATCTTCTCATCCAATTTTTGGATTAATATATTTAGGTTTACTTTTCAACTTTTTAATTAATTTTGTTTTCTGAAAATTCTGTATCTCTAAGCTGGAGTGTCTTCTTCCAAGCTTCTCCACTTGGAAAACTCCTACTCATCCTTTAGGACTCAATTCAAAAAAATCATTATCTTTTTGAAGTTTCACCTTAATCCCTTAAATAGATTAATGGTGAGTTCCTCATTACTTCTACAGCTTTCAGTTCCTTCCTCTATTGTACCACCAGTCTGGTTAGGCTTATCTGTCTTCCTCACTATGAGGCCCTCAGGGATCAGAACAGGTCTTATTTACTGTTGCATCTCCAGGTCGAGTTCACTGCCCATTAGAGAACGGTCTCAGTAAATATTTGTTGAACAAATAAATTGAAGTTTAGAACATTTGAGCAGGTAAGGATGGAATAAAAAATGCTTTTGCTAGAGGAAGAGACCTTATGGAGTGGGAAGAAAGAACTTGATGTATTAGATGGTCTTCAAGGATTGGGACTCATTTGACTAGCCTTTCATTTGAGAATTAAACATGTTTACACAAAAATCAAAGAAGAAAACTAACCCAAGTTTGGTGAAGTTTACATTATCTGTTTGAAATTTACTGTGCCTATTTCCTCCATGATAAAAATGGAATTTTTAAGCTGTTTCATCTAAGGGAGATATGTAAAAACATGGAGAATGGAGAAATTATGAATATTCATGAGGGAGTAATACTATATTAATAGAAAAATGAGTCAGGCCCAAATTTTGTTCAATCTAGGTCATTATTGCCTGCTGACATAAAATATGAGCTCTATAGACAACTGCCATTAAAATTTTTATGAAAGCACATTATCCTTCAAAATATTTTAATTAAAAGTACTCAGGAAAACACTTAGAGCAAATTCAAAAGTTTTTTCCTCCTTTTTTATTCTGGTGGGGTGGTCAGGAAGAAAGCAGGTCAGGAACAACTCGAGGTGAAGGACAACACATCTCACACCAGCCTCAGAAGTGCCAATTGCAATTAACATCTCACAAACCACACAGTTCACACTGTGTTGGCAAGTGATTTTTTACAGCTGAACTTTCACATTCCAAATTTGTAGGGAGTTTAGGTGTTCCTGAAATGTTCCCGAAGATGCTTTATTTTTACTTTTCAAGGAGATTCTGGGCATCTGTCTAATGTCTGACCCTGTTCCCAAAGACTGTGAAATGACCTTGGACCCTGAAAGAGGCAGGAGCCACTGGGGCTTCCTGGGAGTCAAGTCATGGCATTCGACTTCATGGAATGTGGCACAAACGTGTCATTTTTGTTGTGTGTGTATGTGTGTTTGTACGAGCTATTTAACAATTTGTAAGAGTGACATGATAACTATCTTCTAAATTCTATCTTCACCAGGGCTGCTTCTTATCCTGGAGTTCATTCAGGGGGCTTAAGGACTTCCATCTTTCTTTTCACTATCCTCTAACTGAAATTTAGTAACTATTTCAATTATGAATATAGGCAATGAACCACAGTGATATGAGGCATTGATCTGTAACTTTACCGCCAATGGAACAGATATTTCCCAAGGACATTATCATTGTTGCAATTGTTAAAATATTGTTTACGTTCATCACTTGGGAATTATGATAGTTAACAGAACTACCTCTAGACTTTAGTTTTTAATGCACTAATAAGCAAACACATATATTATTATTTCAGATTGATTTGAAATATTTTGATACCTGTATTTCAATATAATCGACTAGCTTTATAGTACAATGTATTTTATTTTATGCATTAAAGACATTCTGAGAAGGTACCCATAGGCTTTACTAGATGCAAAAGGGTCCATGGCACAAATTTATGAATGCTTGGTCTACAGAAGGATTCAGCTTCCTCAAATAAAACACTGTGCATGCAACTGTGGTATAGACACCAGTGTTTTTGAAACTTTGTAAAGTCATTGAGCCCCGTCTTCAAACAATAGCTCATGTGGAAGGCCAATATATACAGAAGATCAAAGCATGGCTGCCCTGTTTGAGGGAACCTTAGCCGAAAGCCCCATCTTCGTGGTCTGTCATTTTGAAGTTGACCCTGGGCAATGTCAGAAAATGGAAGTCCATGAAGGACTGTGGCTGTAGCCTCAGATGGAGCCAGAAAGAGCAACAGAGAACAGAAGTTGGAGAGAAAAAGAAAGCAGACTAACAAAAGATAGGGGGAAAGACTGGAAGAAAAATTATTACGCCAGTGGATAGAAGGATATCTTTGATATAGCAGAGACAGCTAGCCCTCCTTTCAGTTTTGATATTAGTTGTAGAGTAGTTTTATTATGAGAAGGCTGTTTGCTTTTAGAGTCAAAGCGAAATGCACGAAAGTTTGGTCTTGCTGCATGAGAGCAGACTTAGAAAAAATGGGGAATTCTCTCAGACCCACACTGGAAGTTCAGGGGAGGATTCTTGGTGGAAATAACATCTGAAAAGAAACTTGTTGTAGGACAACCTCTTTAAGCCTAGTGGGTGCTGTTGGTGCCCCTCCCAGATCTTCTCTACTAGTCAGTGCACTAGTCCCCCAGCTGCTGTGAGTGTTGGGGACCCCTTCTCCAAGGAGTTGCCCTTGGCCCAACAGTAGCTTCTCCCACCCCCAACTTCCTAGAAAAGAAATGGGGGTCACAATGCTGATGCCTTATTGGCATGGTGCCATTTGTACCCCAGAGCTCTCCACTGCATCAGGCTAAAGCTTGTCTCCAGCTGAGACCACATCTACCCCTTCCTATCCTGCTTCTCTCATGCCCCTTCTCCCCAGAACACTCCCACGAAAACCACATGAACAAGAATCCCTGTCTCAGGCTCTGTATCTAGGGAACCCATACTAGGATTCCTCATCTCTCTCTCTCTCTTTCTTAACTCCTAAGGTTGGTTTTATTGAAGACAGGATCATAAAACAAGAGACATCATGACATAGAACCTAAGTATCACTGGCTTCACAATTTTGCCTTGCATTTGGGACAGGGATTAATCTCTTTTTATATAATCAGTACCTTGGCCTAAAAGCTTGTCAGTTGCCTTGAAAAGCAACAAGTCTCTCCTACGTATGTCATATATTTCCTTGGTATCTGATCTTATTAATGTGAAGTACATCCAGAATCTTTCCTCATGAATTCTCCATCTTTAAAAGCAAATAACTCCTACCTCTCAATTGTAGCAAGAATTTTAAAAGGTGGTGGACCTGTTAGAAAATATGATAATTAAGTGCTTCTAAGAGCATTAAAAATCAATTTCCTCAACTCTTGACCGCCAATGTCTTTAAATGACTACAGGTTTTTTGTCTTTTTAAAAAATATTGCCTTCCACTTCCCACATGCAGAAGGAGAAAAGTAAACTATAAATGTGTATGTGCCGGAATGTTGAGAGGCTGTATCGAAGAGGGGTTAGTGTGTAGACCGTGGAGACAGGCTGCCTAAGTGTCACTCCTGCTCCACCAATTATTAGCTCTGTGACCTTGGGCAATTAATTTCTTGATGTCTCAGTTTCTACATTTATAAAATGGGGAACATACTAGTACTACCTACCTTATAAGATTGTGCAGTGGAATAACTGATGTCACTAAAGCACTTACCACATTCAATATAGAAAACATTAGTTATGTTTTAGTCATATTATATGTACATTCTTTTCCACTTTACTCATGACTCATGGATTTGAACATAGTCAAAGTCCCCAAATCATTTTACCTCACAAAGTTGACTATTATACTTTTGTTAGGATTCTTTTATTACCTTAATTTTATGTTTTAAGAGAGGATTTGAATAATTCACATTTGAGGTTTTTTTTTGGTTTAGTGGAACAAAACTCTTCAAGATAGAGATTTGGTAGGTCCTTGTATATTAACTGTTCATCAAGAGAAAAATAATGAAACAAATTGAGATCGTATATTAGAGGTAATTGGGCATATCCTGATTTAGAAAAAAATTCAGTGAGTATTCTGGTTATTTGTATTTTGAAACTACATCTTTTTTTTAAGGTATTATGTTTATTTAATCCAATGAGGGGTAAAGAAAGAATGTATGCATTGTTTTTTTTATTACTTTAGTTTGGAAACCAGAAGTGAAAAACTGATAAAGCTGAGGAATAGCTGCTTTAGCAGAGAAAGGAAAAGTGAACTGAATGTTACTATAAAGAGGAACAATAATCTATATACAGTTGACTGGAGTTTTCTCCAGAGTGGTCTACAGAAGGAATGAACCTGGGGGAATACCTGTGATCTAGAGCGGTGCTGTTACAGATGTATAGATGCTGACTGAGAGTTTGATGGGGACGCTACTGTATTGGTTTTCTAGGGCTGCCATAATGAAGTACCACAAATTGGATGGCTTAAACAACAGAAGTTTATTGTCTCACAGTTCTGGAGTCTAGAAGTCTGCAGATCACGATGTGGTCAGGGTTGGTTCTTTCTGAGGGCTGTGAGGGAGAATTTTTTCCATGCCTTTTCTCTAGCTTCTGGTGGTTTGCTGGCAAACTTTGGCTTTCCTTGGCCTGTAGATATATTACCAGGATCTCTGCCTTCAACTTCAGATGGCATTTTCCCTGCATGCGTGTCTGTGCCCGAATTTCCCCTTTTTATAAGAATGCCAGTCATACTGGATTAGAGGCCCACCCAACTCCAGTATGACCTCATCTTAACTGATTACATCTACAACGACCCTCTTACTAAATGAGGTCACATTCTGAGGTACTGGGGGTTAGTACTTCGACATATGAATTTTGGGGGAGACACAACTCAATCCATAACATTTAATGGGGAAAGTGCCAATTATGGTTTTAAAGCTTGGCTGTGCTCCAGAAGTAGATTGCTAGTGGGTAAACTCTTCTCTTCAGATAAAGTGTGGACATAAAATATATATTAAAAAAAAGAAAGAAAAAGAATGATAAAACAAAAAAACAAACAAAAATATATCCAGAATTAGCAAGAATCTTTTTAGCACTTTTCTCTAGCTAAACAGGATTCTTCCTTTCTTTGGCCTGAAGATATTCCTCTTACCTACTTTCCAAAATCTTCTCATGTTAATGCATATGTTTTACTCTAAGCCCTTTCTTGGCCTAGGCTGCTTCTTCACTTCTATTTTGGGACAACATCAGCCTTCACAACAGGTGACCTAACACTTCCAAAACCACTCAATAGATGGTGACTAGAAGAAACTATTAGAAGAGAAGTCAAGGACTAGGGGAGTGATGTGCCCAAATGGCAATAATGAAGAAGACTGTGAATATTAAGTATGACTATCTTTCAGGTTTTCAAAGCTGACATTTGCCTAGTTCTTATTTCCTCAGAGCCTCAGAAGTGGTTTCCTAAGGTCTAGTTCAAATAAACCAAAGGCTTTTTTTCCCTAAAACCTAATTCAAATGCTAAAAGATAGCAAACCTGTTGGTCTTAGGTGGAATGATGATTTTTAGAGTACATATGAAGTAATTCTCGGCAGGGAAGAGGAAAGTTCATGCTACCATCTTGGTTAGGCCACATGGTTATCGCTGAAGGTTTCTGATGATCACAAATGCCTATGTAGGATTAATCCAAGCCAACTAATACCTTCGTTTCTCAAAGGGTTTTTCACTGCTGGATATTTATTATATTCAAAGATTAAATGGTAACTGAAACCAACCTTGGGTCTGATGCAGCTGTCCCAGAGTTATATTTCAGTGTTTGTGTGGGCTACATTCATAATACACTTTGTAAGAGCTTAATATAAATTCTTAGAACTCAGATAATACCTCTATGTCTATTAAAAGAAGTTAGAACTTTGGGATTTAAGGTGATGTTGCTTGGCAATAATAAAACAGAATAAAGCAAGGCACCTTAACATAAAGCAATTATTTCTTCTACAAAACAGACTGTCACAATTTAAGGAAAAAAAGCTTTCATTTTTAAAAGACTAGAAAGAAGCAAGTTACCACATTGCAGAATACATTTTTTCATGAATAAAAGCAAAATTTTATTTCTAATAATTCAGTAAAATAGAAAATAATAAATAATAATTATAATTTGGGTTAATCATGCTATATAATATATAATTGTGTTTATATATTAATATAATTATATTATATTGAGAATATACCCTAATGCTTTTCACATGATTTTAAAGAACATTTTGAATGAGGGTAGTCATTTTTACACATGAAAACAGTTAGGGACTTCCCTAGTGGTGCAGTGGTTAAGAATCCGCCTGCCAGTGCAGGGGACACGGGTTCAAGCCCTGATCTGGGAAGATCCCACATGCTGCAGAGCAACTCAGCCCGTGCGCCACAACTGAGCCTGCGCTCTAGAGCCTGTGAGCCACAACTACGGAGCCCTCGTGCCACAACTACTGAAGCCCACGCGCCTAGAGCCTGTGCTCCACAACAAGAGAAGCCACCGCAATGAGAAGCCCGCGCACCGCAACAAACAGTAGCCCCTGCTCCCCGCAACTAGAGAAAGCCCGCCTGTAGCAACGAAGACCCAATGCAGCCAAAAAAAAAAAAAAAGAAAGAAAACTGTTATTCCTCACCAAGGAAAAGAAAGAAGATTCAGGAGAATTGAGTGACTCAGGGAATATTGGAATAACATTATATATCAGGAGTTGGCACACTTTTGCTGTAAAGGGCAGGTAGCAAATATTTTAGGCTTTGGGGGCCGTGCCGTTTCCATTACAACTACTCCAGTCTACCTTTGTGGGTGGAAAGCAGTCACAGACAATAGGTAATGAACAGGCGTGGCTGTGGTCCAATAAAACTTTATTTACAAAAACAGGCAGCAGGTCATTGTTTGCCAACCCTGTCTATACATCATTAGGGAGACCATCATGATCAAGCAATAAATAATGAAAATCATATAGAATGCAGCGCTTTATAACCTTTCAAATAATTCTACATACATTTTTTTCATTTGGATCACTCCAGATTTCAACTCTTTTCCTACCCCTGAGGGGGAAAGCTCCAGTGAACATTGTATGAAACCTCTATCAGCTGTGAGTTCCTTGAAGACATGTTTCATGTCTTATTCTCCAGCGCCTGGCAGTGTATACTGAATTGACTTAGTGCATTTCCTGTGACCTCAATGTACATACTCTGTTTCCCTGCCTACTTCACTTTCCCTGTCTCAGTGCATTTCACCTTTCCAACAGCTGTTCCCTTGACCCTTGTACACATTTGGAATCTTCCATATTTAAGCTGAGTATTTATACATGTTCCTAAGGACATTTCAGTTGACCCAAAGCATTAGGGTGGAATCAGAGGCTTTTCCTCCTCGTATTTAACCCACCTGTGTGGATGAACCTAATTGAGCATCCATCACTACACACATAGAAAGGAAACAAGAACTATTCATTCGGGCACAGTGGACAGAGAAGGAAAAGATAGAATCCCTTATTCTGCTATTCCCTTGACCTTGAAAGCAAGGCAGGATGCTTTCTTGGTCTGGCCATGCCCTTGAGATGCAAGAGGCTGGACAGGATAAGATGTTAGTGATCATTTTTGGACCAGGTTGTGACTGCTGCTGGCCTCCACTTTGAGTCATTTATTTCTAAGCAGGACATATTTGAGCTCGCTAAATTGGATCTCAAAAGCATCATCTAAAAGAGAAGATATGTTCTGCAGCAGTTTCTCTAGGTACCTCCCTAGGCCTTTCTATTTTTTGCCTTCGTAGTAAATTGAAAAACATGGCCACACTATTTTGCAGCTTCTTCCATCAAGAGGTAGTTTTAGGGCTAAGAATGTTCCTCTGACTGTGTACTGTTTTCACTGTGGTTAATTTATAAAGGGGTTATAATTGTAATTTTGATTTTTTTCTTTGGCCCTTGAGTCATTCAGAAGAGTATTTTATTTTTATTTTTATTTTTTTGGCCATGCCACACGGCTTGCAGGATCTTATTTCCCCAACCAGGGATTGAACTCAGGCCCCTCAGCAGTGAAAGCACGGAGTCCTAACCACTGGACTGCCAAGGAATACCCTAGAAGAGTATTTTAGTATTTATTTTCCTAACATTTCTATTTCTTTCTTTGTACTGTTAATTTCTAGTTTTTTAGCATTCAGGTCAGAAATTGTGGAATATGCAATTTCTAAATTTGGAGATTTAAGGTTTTGTCTCAGAGTGCCTTAAGCCCTTCTGTAAATATTTTGTGGCAGTAAGAAATGAATGTTGAATTAAAAATTTATGTGTGTATGTGTGTATATATATGCATATACATGTAATATATTATATATATACATCATGTATTATATATTATACATATATAATCATGTATGTGTGTACATCTATTCAATTGAGTTTAAAAACTGTAAAATTACAATATTTTATATCCATATTTAACTAGATGGTTTTCCAAATTCTTAAGAGGTGTTCTGTCAAAACTTTTTTTTTGTATTTATAATAGTCTCTGCTCTCTATATTTTGACAAAAAGTTGTCAGTACTTAGAGATTCATGACTGATATATTTGGTGGCTTGTATTTGTATTAAAAGATACTCCTAATTTATTAGAAATATTAAAAAAATTCTTATATATACTAAATGAATGAAATAAAAACTGAAATTACACACTATTAAGAAATTATTAACAATAAAAATAACATATATTCAGATGAAAACTGATGGTCTCACTTGAAGTTTATGACCTACTACATTTCCAGAGCAATTCCCTCTCCCTCTCTGAGAGGGCTAGTTTAAACCTTCTCAAAACTCCAAAACTTCTTCCTCACATTTTACTCTCAGCTGCCAAACATGCTTCTTCTTCTTTTTTTTTTAAAGATTTCTTTATTATTTATTTATTTTTGGCTGCTTCGGGTCTTAGTTGCGGCATGTGGGATCTTCGTTGCGGCATGCGGAATCTTTCGTTGCAGCGCAAGGCCTTCTCTCTAGTTGTGGCGCATGGGTTTTCTCTTCTCTAGTTGTGGCGCGAGGGCTCTGTAGTTTGCGGCACATGGGCTCTCTCGTTGAGGTGTGCCGGCTCAGTAGTTGTGGCATGCGGGCTTAGTTGCCCTGTGGCATGTGGGATCTTAGTCCCCTGACCAGGGATCGAACCCACGTCCCCTGCATTGGAAGGTGGATTCTTTACCACTGGACCACCAGGGAAGTCCCCAACCATGCTTCTTATTTCACTGAAAAATTATTCTCGATCAGAAGAGCACGTCCAGGGGCTTCCCTGGTGGCGCAGTGGTTGAGAATCTGCCTGCCAATGCAGGGGACACGGGTTCGAGCCCTGGGTCTGGGAAGATCCCACATGCCGCGGAGCAACTAGGCCCGTGAGCCACAACTATTGAGCCTGCGTGTCTGGAGCCTGTGCTCCGCAACAAAAGAGGCCATGATAGTGAGAGGCCCGCACACCGCGATGAAGAGTGGCCCCCGCTTGCTGCAACTAGAGAAAGCCCTCGCATAGAAACGAAGACCCAACACAGCCAAAAATAAATAATTAATTAATTAATTAATTAAAAAAAATCTAAATGTTGAAAACATCAAGATTTGTAAAAAAAAAAAAAATACAGGTCCTTTAAAAAAAAAAAAAAAAAAGAAGAGCACGTCCTTACCCTCCCCCTGGCAAGTGGACCAACCTCCTCACCTCTGCATCCACAGGCCTTCTCCCCCTCCTGTCACACCCATCAGCTGCCCTTGCTCCTACGCTGTCTCCGTATATCGGATCCCCACCACTTGCGGCTGCTCTGGGCTTCATGCCCCTGTGACAAGTGTCCCTTCTCTTTCTGTTACCAAGTCCAAGCTCGCTCTGCTCGCCACACGACAGGCCAATAAATCGGGAGACGAGCTGTTGAGGCAAGGAATATGACTTTATTAGGAAAGCCGGCAGACCGAGAAGATGGCGGACTAGGGTCCCGGGAAAAACCATCTTATTGGGGTCTGGACGCCAGTTTCTTTTATAGAACAGAGAGGGGGAGGAGATGAGGAAGTAAAGTAAAAAGGCCATTTATCTTGCAAAATAGGAGGGGGTGTGTTAATTCCTTTTTTTCTGCAGCCATTCACAGGTGGGCAGGGTCGGACTGTCTCCCTGTGAGCGGAAAAAAGGCACTTTAGTTTAACATTCAGGCAGAGGGGCAGAGTTCCCTGAGGCAGGCCATTACGTATGATTATAATAACAAAACAAACGAAAAGCAAAGGTTAAAGTCAAAGAAAGAGATCCAGCGTGGAGTCCGATTTAGCTCTTCCCTGTTACCTTTCCTGCCTCATCAATGTTTCCCCCTCTGTGGGATCATTCCAGCTTCAGGCCTGATATATGTTGTATTATCTTTCGTCTTAAAAATAAGACTCCTTCCTATGACCACTTCCAGCCACTGTCCTCATTTTTCTGCCACCTGAAAAGTTAGCTACCCTTTCCATCTTGCCTTCCTCATGCCCCAGGTTGTCTTTGAGCCCAGTTCAAGCAAGTGTTTGCTGCCAACTGCTCTGCTCTCAAGGTCACCACGTTGCCAAAACCAACGATTAACTCTGTTGTTTTCTCAGCAGTATTTGACCTCCTGCCTTCTGGAAACACTTCTTTCACTTGGGTTCTTTTTTTTTTTTTTTAATTAATTAATTAAAATTTAAAATTTGTGGCTGCGTTGGGTCTTCGTTGCTGCACGCGGGCTTTCTCTAGTTGTGGCGAGTGGGGGCTGCTCTTCGTTGCAGTGCTCAGGCCTCTCATTGCGGTGGCTTCTCTTGTTGCGGAGCATGGGCTCTAGGCTCACGGGCTTCAGTGGTTGTGGCTCGTGGGCTCAGTAGTTGTGGCTCGCGGGTTCTAGAGCGCAGGCTCAGTAGTTGTGGCGCACGGCTTAGTTGCTCCGTGGCATGTGGGATCTTCCCGGACCAGGGCTTGAACCCGTGTCCCCTGCATTGGCAGGCAGATTCTTAACCACTGCGCCACCAGGGAAGTCCTCACTTGGGTTCTTGTATGCATTTATCACTCTCTTTTTAAAAAAGTTGTGGTAAAACACACATAGCAAAATTTACAATCTTAACCATTTATAAACGTACAGTTCAGTGCCATTAAGTACATTCACATTGTTGTGCTACCATCACCACCATCTGTCCACAGAACTCTTTTCATTTTGCAAAAGGGAAACTCTGTACCTATGAAATACTGACCGCCCCCCCACCCCCCAGTCCTGAGTTTCTCCTTGACTTCTAAATGTTGTTGTGCTCTAGGGCTCAGCCCTTTGACCCCATCTCTGCTCTAATTACACTCCTTCTCTAGGAGACCTCATCTAAACCCCGGTGTTAAATACCATCTCCACAATGGTGACCCCCAAATTGGGATCACAGCTGGACTTCTTCCTTGAATTCTGAATTCATTTGCACATCCAACTTCTTCAACTTCTTTGGTATCTCCATTTAGAGATCTAATAGGTGTCACAAAGTTAACATTATCCAAATCAAACTTTGTTTCCTACCCCCAAACCTGCTTCTCGCACAGGGTCCCCACCCCAGCATTCCCTACCTCACCATTCACTGACTGCTTAGGCCTAAAGCTGGGGGTTCTTCCCAGAATATAAGATCCAAGAGGGCAGAGATTCCTGTGTTTTGTCTGCTCAGGTGCCTCTAGCACCTAGAACTATTCCTGGCACATGGAATGTTCTCTAAGGCTCTACATGATCTAACTGTGGCTATGTCTTTCCTTCCATCCTCCGACTTGCTGCTCTAAAGCCATTTGGTTCAGCACGCATGCATGCACCCACCTTAGAAATGTTACAATTATTACTCTTCCACCGGGTTCTGAGGTGATTTTAAGAATGTGAATTTAAGAGAAATTTCCTAAGGGGATTCAGGAATATCCAAATTAATCTTTTACTAGTCATTCTCTCCTCAACCCCACCGTGTATGTGGTCCTCGAGGGAAATAGATGCATAGAGGCGGCAAACCAGCCTCGATAACTTCCCGGGGCTGTGGCTCCCAACCACACTGCCAATCCATAGACATGATGGAAAATTCCTTTTCTTCGGCCAGGTTCCCCTGTTTGAAAAATCAGTCTTCTCCTTTTCAAAGCCCAAACTTAAGTTTAGTCTTGGCCCTGCTGAGTGAGGAAGGCCTCACCTTCCCACCTGTGCAGGAGGAAATGGGGTGAGAGAGACTCAGCAAATGAGCATGTTTGTCTCAGGGATGAGAGCTGCCGCCCCATACTTTTTAATGCAGGGACCAGGGGCCCTGGGGTGGGCTGCCCCGGTGGAGAGAGAACATAAGGAGGGAGACCAAGAAATTGGAAGGAGGAGTCACAGGGTGGGAGAAGGGGAGACAGAGACAGACACATACAGAGACATACAGAGATGAAGAGTGAGAAAGAGATAGGTGCAGACAGACAGAGACAATGACAAAGAGACCTTGGGAGAGCAGGTCAGAGACAGCAACGTGGCAGAGCACAGAGCCTGGGGAGAAAGGTAGCCATGCAGCTTCTGCTCTTTTTCCTGGATTACTTGCTCTTGGAGCCCTGAACCTCCGTGTAAGAAGCCAACTACCCCGAGGCTACCGTCCTGGAGAGGCCACATGTGGGCATTCTGGTTGACAGTCCCAACTGAGCCAGCCTTCCAGCCATCCCTGCCAAAGGGCCTCAGACATGGGAGTGAAGCAGCCATCTTGGAAGCGGGTCCTCCAGCACCAGCTGGTGCAACTTCCAGAATGAGGGCAATAATTCCTTGAATAAGTCAAATAATCCTAAGTTATATGTCAGTAACAAGCCCAAATTTCTTAGCTTTACATAGTAAATGTTTATTTCTCACTCATGTCAGAGTCTGATGTGAGTCTAGTGATCCTCTTTCATCTTGTAGCTATGACATCTAGGACCAGTGGCTTCTAAGATTGCTACAGACAGAGAAGAAAGAACTGGATTGCACAGGATGTTTTTAAGGGCCAGGCCTGGAATGCCTTACAGCAGTGCTTCTCAAACTGAGGACCAGGTTTTTGTTGTTGTTGTTGTTGTTGTTGTTTTTTGGCCATGCCACGAGGCATGTAGGGTCTTAGTTCCCCAACCAGGGATTGAGCCCATGCCCCCTGCAGTGGAAGCGTGGAGTCTTAACCACTGGACCGCCAGGGAAGTCCGAGGACCGGGTTTTTTAAGAAGTTTAATTCATCACAGACCAATACTTTTGTTAAAATGCAACAAAAATGAATTACTAGAACAAGGAGATGCTGCTTGGATGCAGAGGCAATGTCAAACTGCTGTAAAAGTCCCTAATTGCTTACTTTTTTTTTTTTTTTGGCTGTGTTGGGTCTTCGTTGCTGCGTGGGCTTTCTCTAGTTGTGGTGAGCTGGGGCTACTCTTTGTTGCGGTGCGCAGGCTTCTTATTGCGGTGGCTTCTCTTGTTATGGAGCACGGGCTCTAGGTATGCGGGATTCAATAGTTGTGGCGCACAGGCTTAGTTGCTCCGCGGCACGTAGGATCTTCCCGGACCAGGGCTCGAACCCGTGTCCCCTGCATTGGCAGGTGTATTCTTAACCACTGCGCCACCAGGGAAGTCCCCTAATTGCTTACTTTTAAATTTCTGTATTAGCTCATTGCAAACTGGTAACATACAGTTTGCAAATGGGCACTGGTGCATGGACCACACTATGAGTAGCACCGGCTTACAGTAATTGGGGCCCACATCCTATTGGCCAGAACTCAGCCAGGTGACCCCAAATGCAACTGTGAGTGAGCCTGGAAAATATAGCGTCCTGTGTGCCATAAAGAGGAGACAATGGCTGAACTTACAGCATTGCCTCTGTGACCTGCTTTAAGTTAGGGTTTTATTCTTTCTTTTCCTCTAGGAGGATCCAAATGTTTACAAATTTATTGTCTCATTTATGTTTATAGTTCTCACTTAAAAACAAAAACTTTGCAGGGCAGGAGAGAAAGGAGACAGGAAATTGCCCTGTATAGTATGTGGTACCATTGTGATTCTCCCTGGTTTTACAGATCCTGACCTTGGGTAAAATTCTAGTTGGGTAAAAATTTCATTCAGATGGTTGCAGTGATGTTTCTGTAACATTCCAGATCTCTGCTGCATGTGCAGATGGCTACTGCTTCTGCTTCAGACCCTAGAGGAGGACCGTCCCCCATCTACCATGTGCCACCAAAGGGACTAGAGTTACCTCATTTTTGGAAAAAAGCCAGCTTACAGAGGTTTCATATGACAGTGCAGGAAAATGTAACTCTAAATACTTTTGTAAGCTGCCAAAACCCTGCAAAAATAGTCCCTTTCCACACTCATTAGAAAATGACTAATAAGAAACAGAAGTGCTCAACATTGCAATCATATAACTTTGTAAGATCGTTCCAAATAAATTAGGCTTTTTAGAAACAAGATGCTAATGTATTGGCAATGTCCATCAACAGAGGAATCGATAAAGAAGATGTGGTACATATATACAATGGAATATTACTCAGACATAAAAAGGAATGAAATTGGGTCATTTGTAGAGCTGTGGATGGACCTAGAGACTGTCATACAGAGTGAAGTCAGAAAGAGAAAAACAAATATCGTATATTAACCCATATATGTGGAATCGGAAAAAATTGGTATAGACGATCTTATTTACAAAGCAGAAATAGACACAGACGTAGAGAACAAACGTATGGATACCAAGGGGGGAGTGGGGGGATGGGATGAATTGGGAGATTGGAATTGACATATATACACTATTGATTCTATGTATAAAATAGATAACTAATGAGAACCTACTGTATAGCTCAGGGAACTCTACTCAATGCTCTGTGGTGACCTAAATGGGAAGGAAATCCAAAAACAAGGGGATATATGTACATGTATGGGTGATCCACTTTGCTGTACAGTAGAAACTAACACAATATTGTAAAGCAACTATATTCCAATAACAATTAAAAAAAAAAAGATGCCAATGTGTTGGCAATATTTCAGAGCAACTTTGCTGACGTCTATGTGCCATAAGGGACTGCTGTGTTGGGGCAGACAATAACCAAGCTCAGCCCAAATCCCTTCAGGTCCCACTTCCCAGTTTGTTGCCTGCTCCTGGCTTCAGTGGGCATTTGCTTCCAACACCTTAGCTCTGTTTTGGAGGCCTGCCCTAGGGCTTCTGTAGCCTGCCTTTCCAGTTGGTAAAGAGAGCCAGAGTCCCTGGGAAGTCGTTAGCCTGGGCAGTCCTTCTCCAATGAGGGACAGGTGCAGGAATATGACAGCCCCACTCCTTTGCCTGGGTTAGGGCAAACCTTTATGGCATAACTTATACTCCAGAGCCTCCCTGCAGGATCAGACAGAAGATGCCTTCTGTGGGACTTGAGATCGCTCCTCTGTTCCCCAGTTTTCCTGGAAACACTTTCTTAATAAATCACTTGTAGCCAAATCCTGATTTCAAGATCTGCTTCTGGAGGAACCCAACCGAAGATATGTGTTCTTTAGAACCAACACCCCCGCAAAGCAGTCACCATGTTGATGGAACAGCTATCTTTGAGGCGGCGAGGTTTCCAACCTCAACTGGACCCTCCACAGTGCTGGGCAGTACTTCCAGCTCTTTGTTCACTACACCTGGTTTCCTCTTCAAGACCCTTAGAAAGTTGAGGCCAGCCGTCAGGTGGCCTCTGTTCTCCCCATTCCGCCTCCTCCAACCCCACAGACCCTCTTACAAACTTTTCGCCCTCAGCCTTCCACCTCAGCTCCTCCTCAGTGGGAAAAACATTTGTTCCTACCTCAATCCCTTCTATGGACCTTGCTTGTCAATGACCTCCTCTTGACCTTTATCAACTTCTGCACCTTGGCTTCTAAACATGTTTAAATATTATTCAGACTGAAATAAGATATAGCCAAAAAACTTCTCTCCATATTGGAAATCTCCAAACCCAGGCACTATCCTTTTTCTCTACTCTTCATCAAGGGTCTAGAAGAGATAGGTCCACTTGCTGCCTCAACCCTTCATGATACAACCTGCAGTGACCTGGTTTTTGAAGCAGCCCCTCAATCCATTGAAACTCTTCTCTCTGAGTCAACAGTGGCTTTTAATTCTTCATGCCCTATCTTAAGACTTCGTTATGTGCCAGGCCCTGTGTCGAGTGCTTTAGATGTGGATCTCATTATTGTCACTGCTACCTTTGCTCCTTGCCCAGGGACCACGTTCCTTCATGCCTCATGATCCAAGTCTGAAACTTAAGAGACACCCTCCATTCCTCTTCTCCATCGTCCTGCATCCAATCCCTTGGCAAGGACGCATTTGACTCTATTACCAAAATACACTTTGAACCTCTCTTCTTGTCTTTATCTCCATTGCCAACACCTTTGTGCAGGTCAACATCATCTCTAACCTTTTAAACATTCTACGCTCTTCCTTGCTTATTCTATTACAGTCCATTCTCCACATGGCAGTGATAGTGAGCTCATCAAAGCTCAAACCAGGCAACTCTACTGCTTAAAACCTTCCAAGGAGTCCCACTACACTGAGAAGAAAACCAGCACCTCTTGCCAAAATGGCCTACAAAGGCCCAGCCAGCCTCTGCCTCCTTCTCACCTCATGTCATGCCACTCTTCTCCATGTTTAGGCTGCATTGTTTTTCTGCGAGTTCTGAGAACATACTTTCCCATCTCAGGGCCTTTGCACATGCAGTTTCCTCTGCCTAAAGTGTTCTTCTCTCACACTATCAATCTCAGTTCTTCTTGCAGAGATGCGTCTCCTGCCACTCCCCCTCTGCCCCAGTTTCTCCTCAGTCTTTGTTTTTTGTTTTTGTTTTTTTGAGTTCTAACCACTGGACCGTCAGGGAATTCCCATCGTTTGTTTTCATATTACTTTTTATTTATTTATTTATTTATTTATTTATCATTAGTTTTGGCTGCGTTGGGTCTTCGTTGCTGCGCGCGGGCTTTCCCTAGTTGCAGCGAGCGGGGGCTACTCTTTGTTGTGGTGCGCGGGCTTCTCATTGCGGTGGCTCCTCTTGTTGCGGAGCAGGGGCTCTAGGTGTGTGGGCTTCAGTAGTTGTGGCGTACAGGCTCAGTAGTTGTGGCTTGTGGGCTCTAGAGCACAGGCTCAGTAGTTGTGGCACACGGGCTTAGTTGCTCCTCAGCATGTGGGATCTTCCCGGACCAGGGCTTGAACCCGTGTCCTCTGCATTGACAGGCAGATTCTTAACCACTGCGCCACTAGGGAAGTCCCTGTTTTCATATTACTTAACAGGATTTATCTTGTTTATTTGTTTACTCAGCTTTGTCTGCTACCCACTCCCTGTTGTAAGCTCTGAAGGCAGGAACATATGCTTATTCACTGTTTTCTCCCCAGGGATGGTGGGGATAGGACAGTGCTGGCATTTAGTAGAAGCGCAGGACATTGAGCACAAACATTCCTTCTCTGTGAAGCCCTCAGCATCGTGGGAGAGTTAGGGGCACCTTCTTCTGAGTTCCTGTAACAGTTTGTCTATAGCACATAAGTCCAATAACCATGCGGTTATTTACTTGTTTGTCTCCTTGACCAGGCCATGGTGAACAGGCTTCTGGAACACAGAGCTATATCTTACTCATTTTTAAACCCTCTGCGTCTAGCGCTATGCCTGGATCATAGTAGGCACTTGATACAATGATGGCACGTGATGAATGAATGTATGAATAAATGAGTGAAATAGTATTCTCATGGGAAAGGATGACTTAGCTAAAAGCTGGGAGTAACTGAGAGGTGGAGGCCGGCAATTTTTCTGAGGTCAGAGGAGCAGATACTGTGCTTCTGGAGATGGAAGTCTGAATTCACTTCTGAGGCTAGATAGCCCCTTTATTTGGGCAAGGAAAATACCTTGGGTAAAAAAAGCTCTTGAGCTGTACAAAGGTGAAACAGAGGTCTCTTTTTGAAATGAGAAGTTTGTAGACAAGGAGATGCTAAACTCTTCTGCATAATTATATAAAAGATTTTTTCCTATGGGTAGAGTCATAACTCTGCACATTACTTCTTCTTAGAAAAACAATTTTTCCTCTCTGTGGGTACTCGTGGAAGAAAGCTAAGTTCCAAGGAAGGAGACAGAAGCATGGCCACTGCATCATGGCATACGACAGGGGCTAAGGAGACAAGTGGCTTGGCTCACACAATCAGGTAAGGAAGGAAGTCATCACATAGTATGTACCTCAGGGGACCAGCCTTGTCACCTGCTCTCCTGCATGAAAAACAAGCATTGATTTATTCATAGTTATGGGGTCAAAAATTTAAATTTAACACAGAAGTGAACGCTATGAGAAAATAAAGTGTTTTCAAAGGTCATAGCTAGTTTCTTTTTCATAATTCTTTTTTCCTAGCTAATCATTCTTCATTTGCTAATATTTTCTTCTCTCTGTCAGCCTACACAGTTTTTTTGTTGTCTTTTGTTTGTTTGTTTGTTTTGTGGGGAGAGGTTACCTGTTTACACATAATGGTACAAATAGTTATCTGTTAATTCATTTAAAAGTGTTCATATTATGATTTATTTTCCTCTTTGCCCAAACTGTAGGTGGGCCCAGGATAGAGAAGAACTGAGCAAAGAGGAAACTGAAAGAAGCCTGTAATTTGGGGTACATGATAGGAGTCTTACCCACGAGGGCATTGAGGGACTGGGCAATGGTATGAGCAGCTTGGCTCTCTCTGTTGGCTTGTATGTAGAGGAACAAGGGGAAACCCATGGAATTTGGACCCTGAAGACTTAGATTCGGGTTTTGACTTGGACACTTGTTAGGCACGTGAGTTTACCTTTTTCAGGATGATTTGTCATTTATAAAATGGAGATAAATAAAAACAACATCTGCTTCACAAAGTGGTAAGGATTAAATGAGATTCTGTGTGTGAAAGCACATTTTCCACTCTAAAACTCTGTATGTATGTGTGTATCTTGTCTACATAACTACCATTCTCTTTTGTCTTCATTGCTAAGAGCATCCTGATTTTATATGAGATATTTGAGCTTAGCTAATCATTTCTATTCCATTCACCCTCCACCACTTATTTATTTTCTTAGCCTCCTTTGCAGCCATGAGACCCAGTTCCAGCCAACGAGATGTAAGGGGAGGTCTGCTGGGGCTTTGGGAGAGTTTCCTCCCTGACAAGAGGAAAGCCCCTGTTCCCACCATCACTGCCATTCTGTATTGTTTGGATGCTAGTGAAAGATCCTGATTCTTGGAGCTGTGGCAGCCATTTTGAGAACATGAGGTAAGAAGCGTGAGGATGAAAAGCTGACTTGTTGAGAGTGGCAGAGTAGAAGAACTGGAAATTGCCTGGGTCTTTTTGACTTCATAAAATTTCTGAACCAACCTGGAACTACCTCACTTCAGGTTTTTAGGTTTGTGAGATGGTTAAATAACTTTATTGATTGAGCCACTGCTAGTCAGGTATTCTGTTACTTGCAACTAAATGCATCCTACCTGATACCATGTGCATAGTGCTTATGTGGGAGCGTGCATGTGAGTGTGCTTCCTTGAGGACTTTGGTGTAACAGGTGAGAACACTAAATATGGGAGTCAAAAAGCTGGGATAACTGGCTCTGAATTAACACTCTGAGCCTCGACTTACTGATCTATACAATGGGAATAATACCACTTAACCCACAGTGTAGTTGGGAGGGCTAAATGAAATAATAACTACAAGTGAAAATGCTTTGCAACTCCACAAGGGCTATGTAGACCTAAGGTGTTCTTAGATATCCTCCTGCTGTTTGACTGTCGTGGAGGAGGGATGAAGGCACGTAGGTAGAAATGACTTAAGTGAATTTGGTTTTTGCCAACAACCCCCAATGCTGCCCCTCTTTCATGATCTTCACTGAAATATTCCCAAAGGTCTCAAGCTGTCCCCTCAATGCCCAGTACTGTCTAGTTCTCCATTTCTCATACTTAAAGATGCTTTCTTATTCCTTCTTCTCCCATTTCAGTTTCCCCAATAAGACATGGACTCATCTTGTGCCCGTCACCTCGGGCCCAGTTAATTGTTGCCCACCAATGCAGTTATGTGTTGGTGTGTGCCCGGGGCTTCCTCTGTTATACGAGGCCTTAAACTGATGGGGTGACAACAGTAGATCACGGAAAAGCACTTGGCTTCTTAGTGCTTTTTGGGGACCTCAGTTGGGAGGGCTGTTCAGGTCACAACTATTCCCCTCTCTGGGAAGGACCTCCTCCATAGGTGTGCACCCCAATGGCTTCCTGTATGCTAGGTGACCTAGCCAGGAGTTTGGTGATTAACTCAGGATGGGGCAGTCAGAACCCTGGGATTTTAAAAACTGGAGTGGGAGAAATAGCTTTGGCACTCTCTAGTGAGGTCTGAGTTCTTGGTTCTGGTTATTTCTGAGGCCCACCTGCACCCCATGCCTTTCCTGCCACAATATGAAGCTTTCCCAGTGAACCCCCCTGTCTTGGTTTGGGTTGCATCAAATCCAGACACGGAGACAAGGACTTGGTCTTGTCTGTTTGGTGGTGTATTTGGGTGATGATCCCGGAGAACGTAAGTGAGGGAGTGGGGAAGTGAGAGAGGGAAAGGAAAAAACCAATAAGGGTGTAATAACGAGCAAGTCGTTTCCTGCTGTGGGCAACTGAGGCTCAGTCCTGCTGGGGACCTCTGGAAACTGGACCATATCTCACAGTCATTCCACCAGAGGATGGGGAGGTGGGGCGTTTATCACCGACCTCCATCCCCACCGGCTGAGATTTGTCCCTAGGGGTGTCTGCTCCCTGGCACTTCTGGGTCATGCCTGCAGCACACCCAGGCAACTTTTGCCTTGGAGATGGAGAGAGCCCCAATGCGGAGAAGCAGAGAGATTCAGGTTTTTGAGGGGTGAAGCTGACAGTGTCCTGAGGACTGTCTATAGCTGCAGAACTCAGGTGGGCAGAGCAATACTGAGAAAGACATCAACAGTGTCTGCCACACCTCCTCAGGGCTTAAACTAGTTCACTTTGCGTTTCTGTCACTTATGACTACAGAAGTCCCGATTATGAAGCTCACCTCAGTTCTTCCCACAGAGGCAGCTACATCCATGTTGGGCCAGCCTTGGGTACACGGCGTTGCCGCCAGGCGCACTTTCCCTGACATATATGCCACACCAGTAGCTACTGAGGGGTCAGTGGGGGCAAAAGGACTGTGGCAAAATGTATGGGCTGGCTGCAGGGCCAGGGGTCAAAAATGGCTCATTGTTGTCTGGTGAAGGGCTCTGAACACAGAGAAGCAGCCAAACATCTGGGGAAATATTAAGGTGCCTACCCTAATCTCTTCCCCAGTGTGTAAAGAACTCACTTTTGGTGCCATATGATCTCAAAGTACAATGTCGAAACTGAATTTTGAAGACACAATTCTTTTAAACAGCACATGAACAGAACTTAATGGTGAGCCCCAAACTGAGATGATGCACAATTATCTGCTGACCTCCTAAGTTACTGGAAAGTTGGTTTTCTCTTTACTGACCTGAAATCAAGTGCTTGGAATGCATTCAGTTGCAGGGAACTCACATCTGACTTTAAGGGCTCATACAGGTCGGAGCTTCTTTGCCTCACATAACGAGAGGACTGGCTGCTGGTGATGGGTCAGCAGCTGACCGTGCTGTCAGGGACTCAGTCATCCCTCACTTTCATCCACTGGATGAATTATAAGTGAGCCCACTCTGCTTAGTCCTACTGAAGGGGAGTTCTACGCAAAGGTAGTTTTAGAGGCTATAGAAGTAAAAAAAAAAAAAAAAATTAAAAGTAGTGTTAAAAATAATGAGCATGTGCTTTAGGATTTGGCAGTGTTCTCTTTAAAAAGTGTTTTGCCTCATACCTGGTCCTGGCCCTTGTCATACTTAAGACAGATATTTTCTCTTTTGTTTTGTTCTGTTGCCTCATGTGCTGTAGGGCCAAAGTCATTGCCACGAGTAGGGGCGGTATAGAGCAGAGAGAGCAAGGACTCTGGACCCTGGAACCACACGAGTCAGTTGATCTGTGACCATTTTTGACCGATGAAAAGGATGATATCTGGTAGTTCATCATAATCTGACTGAGTGTTGATTATGAAGTAACCTTCTCAGCTCCTCAGTGACCAAGCGAGGACTCAAACACTGTCTGTGGTGCCATGCCGCCTCTCTCCAATTTTCATTGAACACTTTGGGTCTTCTCACCTCTGGGTAATAAAGCTAAAGATAGAAACTTTTCCTACTTTTCAAACTTTCCTGTGCCCCCTCAGAAGTTGTGAGAAAACACAACCAGCATCTTCTGGAAGATTAGGAAGGCAGTAAGATTCCGGAGCCACCTTCCGGCTGACATTTGAGCCCTGCTTTCAGCACGGTCAAGCCTTTTGGAGGCAGCGTATGGCTTGTATCAAACTCTATATTTAGGAAGAACAACTGTGAGCTATGACAGGAATTCTCTTTAACACTTATCCTTAAACCGAGTTCCCCTCCAGCCCCGAGCCAGGAGCAGCTCTCAATACCGGGTGAGGCACGGAGCACTTGAGCTATTTCAGCCGCATGAAAAGCATCGGAACTGAGATCGCAGCTCAGAGGACACCGGGCGTCCCTTCCACTCACTGAGGAGCTTTGTATTCTTGCACCTGGCTGCCTGGAACTTTCCTCAGGCAGGAAGCAAGTACATAAAGCAGGTAAGCAGGAGGACCCAGCTCGGGCAACTGGGCTTTCTGAAGGAAATTTCCTTGCTACCCAACTTGAAGTGGCTACTTATAACTTTGTAGGCTTGTAACCAGTGGGTGTAGCTTCCTTGTAAATTCACTGTTCATTGGTGATGTTGCTGCTTCTGTTTTATAAATTGTTGGGGGGGTGGGGAGGTTGAAAGAATATTGAACTAAAAGTAGTTTTCATTGATAGGGACATTAAGAAAATTTCCACGGTCCAGATATGATGACTGTGACCCTGAACATGAGATCATTTTGATTCTTATGGCCAGGATTACAGTCAGTCAGCTGCAGACTGATTCGGGCTGTAAGCCTAGAAATAATCAGGAGAATTTGGGGCAGAGAAAAGCTATAATGCTAGCTCTTTGGTTTACCTAAATGCAAATTATTGCCAGAGTTGTTAACACAGTACAAGTTTAAAACGCTTTTCTCCTCTCCCTAAGCACCAGGCTTGGCCTCAGTGATAAAGTCCTGTCAAACTATAGATCCATTAATAATCCAGACCCATCTTTTAGAAAGCCCCGCTTCGATCGCAGTGTTCCCCATACCCAGCAGAGTAGAGGGCAGCAGCCCTGTCTCTCCCTATGTGGGCACCAGATTCTGATACGTGGCAATGCTGAGTGTCTCTTCCCTCTCGGCATATCTCAGGCAGAGTTGAATAAAGACTTAGTTCGGACAGCTGAACATCTTTCTACACCCTTCTTGGGAATTATTTTTAGCAGCAGACAGAAGATAATTCCCTGTGAAACTGAGCTGTAGCCACTTAATTGACCTTTAAGAAGAACAAACGAAGCCCCCTCTCTCCATATATTGATTTATTTTCCTCTGAATCCCTGCTTATTAAATTAGCGATATTAATGTTGACAAATTTTTAGTAAGTGAAAGAGTCTTACTTAGAAGTCAGATATTAGATGCTGTCCAATCAAATACCAGCAGAGGTATATATAGTACATGACTCAGCATACGGACCATTAAAGATCCCCACTGACTTGCAGAACTGCCAGGAAAACTCAACTGTGCTAAGCCGGCAAGCATTTCCATTGTAGTATAGGCTTTGTAAAAGTCAGTATATGCCTGGTAAAACTTTCCATGTTTTCAAATTGTAGCCAGAACCAGGAGACACAGTAATAGAGTGCTTTAAAGAGTACCTCTTTGGATGAAAAGCTGTGGCCCCGGTGTGAGTGGAGTTGTGCATCTAAGGCATAGCTTTCTTTTTTGGTCCTGGGATGAGGCATGCAGATACAGAAGGAAGGTGCATTCTACACCTTGCATCCCTAATGGAGGTGAACGCAGGGCCAGGGAAAGAGCCAGGGAACACTGTCTATTTTTATTCATCAGTGTGCTTTGCCCTGATTTCTCTGAGAATAATGAGGACAGCAGGAACGGCTGCAGAAATGATTTACACAAACGTTATCTAGCTTGTTTGCAAGGAATGAGAGCTGGGATCTGACCAACTTTCTAGAGGTGTCTGTCTCGCAGATTGACGTATATGTTAAGAAGGAATTTGTATGCAAATAAGATTATACCAATGCTATACAAGGCCCAAGGAATATCCATCCCCTAGGCTGAGAGGTCCACAAAATACAAAGCAATCCAGGACTTTAGCGAAAAAACAAAATCAGCCTAATTAAAAAAAAAATCAGCCTAATTAAAAACAAAATCAATGCGGTATAAATAACACAATCATTCATTGCCTGATTTTTTTCCACATTTCAACTTGCTATTGTAATAACATAAAGAAATTCCTAATCCCCACATCTCAAATTGACATACAATAAATTTTTTAAAGTTCCCAAGTGATATTAGTTAAACTTTAATTGTACACATACAGAGAATGCTATATGATGAGATATTTAAAGTCCTGTGAGAATTATTGCTTTGCATGTCTTCTAATAGCTTTTGAGGAATAGAAACATTAAAAATTAAACTGCCAAGCTTTTCCTTTTGAAATTGAGCTGTGTGTCCTAGATCCAAAAATTAAAAATCCTTCATTGACTTTTTGACACTGCAGGAAAGACAGCAACCTATCTGAAACATATCATAGAGCAAAAATGCATTCCTAATTGTTCAACTTGTTATTGCTTTTTAATTTTTTAACTATATTTTAAAAAATAAATTTATTTATTTTTTTATAAATTTATTTATTTTTGGCTGCGTTGGGTCTTTGTTGCTGTGCTTGGGCTTTCACTAGTTGCAGCGAGCGGGGGCTACTCTTCGTTGCGGTGCGCAGGCTTCTCTTGCTGCCGAGCACGGGCTCCAGGTGCCTGGGCTTCAGTAGTTGTGGCACGTGGGCTCAGTAGTTGTGGCTCGCGGGCTCTAGCGTGCAGGCTCAGTAGCTGTGGCGCACGGGCTTAGTTGCTCCGCAGCACGTGGGATCTTCCCGGACCAGGGCTCGAACCCGTGTCCCCTGCGTTGGCAGGCGGACTCTTAACCACTGCGCCGGGCTTCCCTGGTGGCGCAGTGGTTGAGAATCCGCCTGCCAACGCAGGGCACACGGGTTCGAGCCCTGGTCCGGGAAGATTCCACGTGCCGCGGAGCAGCTGGGCCCGTGAGCCACAATTACTGAGCCTGCGCGTCTGGAGCCTGTGCTCCACAACAAGAGAGGCCGCGATAGTGAGAGGCCCGCGCACCGCGATGAAGAGTGGCCCCTGCTTGCCACAACTAGAGAAAGCCCTCGCACAGAAACGAAGACCCAACACACCCATAAATAAATAAAAATAAAAACAAATACTTAACCACTGTGCCACCAGGGAAGTCCCTAATTTTTTAACCATATTGAAAATAATTCTACCTAGACCCTTATGCATGGAGGCTGTATCTGTATATTACCAAAACATTCAGGTGAAACTTTAAAAACAAAATCCCATTGTTCTCATGTATGTGACTCCAAGGACTATATAGTTGAGTATACTAATTACAGAGATTTAAAAAAATTATGTAATTGTTTAACTTCATATAGTAGAGCCTAAGACTTTGAAGACCTCAGGAAAAAAAAAAAAGGAAGTTTTTCAGAGTTCTCAGTTCATAAATTTTATCTCTAAAGTGTGTGGGGCATCACTACAGCAGTTTTTACTCTGTACTTAGAGTTGTAGACCAGTATAGAACTAAAAAGTCTCCAGCTAAGGGCAATGGCAATAAAACAATACATATTTGCATCATGCTTTACAGTTCGCAAGGCATTTTCAGGAACCTTATGTCATTTTGATTCGTACCACAACCTGTGAAGCAGGTGAAACTTAAGGAAGAGGAAATAGGCCTAGAGATGTTGACTGACGTAGTCCAGAGGACACCGGACGTGTGGCAGATGCCAACACGGCGCTCTGTGCTCATTGACTCACCAGTGAGCCCACGCACTTACACCAGTCAACTGAGGAAACTCTAGTCAACCCAGTTTATCGTTTGGGTTTAAAAAGCAGCGTGTTTTTAATTCACTGAATTTCAAACTTTTTCACTCCGTCCTGTCGACACTTAATAGACCAAGCTATAACATCACTTGTACAGAGCTGGGCTGTTCCCTGCTCCCCGAGCCCCAGTAAACCTCGGCCACTAGTCCCTGGGCTCTAAGTCAGGTCTCACAAACTGAAAGAAAGCAAAGGTCCTTTGGGAAGGAAGCACTGCTACCTCTTAGGGATCTGACATGGTCACGTAAGTCCTATTTGCCTTCTGAGACTGATTCGTTAAAAGAAAAGAAGACAGAGGTGAGGCTTGCCTGCCAGTTGCCTGGTTTACAGAGCCCAGGCTCTGGACGCACAGAGCAGGGAGACGCGGCCCATGTCCCCCAGGTCTCTGTGCAGAACAGACACGTGCCCAGCGAGCAGGGAGCATCGCAGTAGTAAGAACGCGGTACGGGCCATTTCTCTTTGGGTGTTTGATGGAGGCGAGGCGGTCCCGATGGACTGATGTGCAGCCCTGGCAACAACTCGGTTCAGATCAAAAGTTCAGTTTCAAGCAGAAAGCTTCTGAGGCCCCAAAGAAAGGTGTTTTATTTCCACAACCTCTTTGTTTTGCTGTTCTTGGCAGGGGGGCAAGAGGGCAGGGAAGGAGATGATAGCGCCTTTCAAGTTTCTGATTGCCTATCATGAGCATCAGGGGCGAGGCATCTCAGCATTTCTCCTTCTGAATGATTTATCCAGCGCTCTAGTGTTCCCTCTCCCTGAGGCATTAGGAAAGAGAGTCTGTAAGTAACCGGAAACTGAGACTGAAAGAATATACGGCCAGTGAAAGGGGTGACTGCCCAGTTGAATCATGAGTTAAATTCAAATTTATCATGATTGAGAATCTGAATGCCGCCACCTCTAACAGTTTCTTACCTGTTTTTTTAGGGATAAGACCTTGTCGATATGTCGAAACAGCCAGTTTCCAATGTCAGATCCATCCAGGTAAGTAGACATATTTGTGTTTTAACATCAGCAACTTCCAGTCTGTTTGCTTAATAAATCAGACTTTATGTGACTGTTCACCCCAACTGATGATTCACTTCAAAAAGAAAAGAAAGACTCGTGTAAGGTACAATTAAGGAAGGATATAAGGCTGGTAATGTACAACTGAGAAGGGAGAAGCTATTTTTTTAAGAGAGTCAAAGTTTATAAATGAGAATTAAATGGTCTTCTACAAAAATGCAGTGTGTATGTTTTTTGATATGCTTTTTGATGTGTAAGTTTTTGATATGCTCATCGATCGGAATTTAAAAATTCAATTTCCATTTTTATATCCAATTGAGTTTGTTGACTCATCTGTTTAGAATACATCTTTCTTTAAATAACATCCTTTTCTTGTCAAGTGTTCTTTCCAAGGCTTGGGTATTTATCTTTTAAGGTCCGTATGCTATTATGCCTCCTCATGCCCTCTCAACAAACAAATTCTTTGGTTGTTTCATCTGACTTAAGTGTTACCCACAATAAGGGGAGGGGGAAGCAGGCATTTTGGAACACAAATACAATTACGGAGAAAATTTTAGTATTTGTTTTGACTCAATACTAAAATTTGTTATTTCTCTTAAGAGCTTGGTGTTTAGCTCTCAAGTGGCTCTCATACTGAGACGGTGGGCACAATGCTTTATTGTAAAATTCCATCTTTCCTTTCCATCAAGATGGAGCCATCTGTACTTTCTCTAAAGGAACTTTAAAACTTTTTTTCCCTGGGCTTTCCTGAATACTGCATAGCATATGGTAGTTTCTGAATACTTGGGGTCTGATGCACCATCATACATACACCTACTCATAAGCAATTGACTGTATTTTGAAGGGACATGCATGTGGTCAGATTGTGGGGTGAGGAATCCTAGCACACACCGGTGGTGGAAGTGGGTGGAGGGACGTATCTTTACCCGTCATGACTAATGCATAGCCTTAAATGGATGGGGTTCTTAAGTGGTAAGATATATAACAACCTCTGGAAACCTGTTACAGAACAAACCACCAAGGAAGGGCCTATTGGCAAGGATTCAACTCTGCATTGCCATGTTTGGCCCTCTGGTGTCCACCTAGTGAGTTTCTGATGTACGTACCCTGACATTGGTAGAATTCATTTTGCCTCCCAGGCCTGTGAGCATCCTTGAGCCTTTGAACCTTCTCTTTTACCCAGTGTGTACAGCTGTTAGTGGCATGGGCTGTGAAGCCAGATTAGTGGAGCTTGAATCCTTAATCCATTTTGTACTGGTGTGGGATCACGGGAACACTACTTTACCTACTTTACTTCTCTGCCTCTGTTTCCACATCTGTAAAATGGGGACAGTACTCACCTCCTAGGGCTACACGTATAAGATGCTTAAAACAGCACAGTAAGCCCTCATTAAGGGTCACATTGTTACTATAATACTTATCATTCTGGAATGCTCTGTGTTAAAGTGACAAAAAATAATACCATTTAATCACTGCATTTGAAGCTCTCAAAGTGCTAAACATAAAATTTCCTTTTTATTTTGCAGGACACAAAAACATAGTCTCTCAGGCTGCCTTTCATTCTCTTCCTTTTATAGCTGAAAGTGTGTTGATTTTTCCTCCTTAGTGCTTCCTAGCCTCCCTCAAATCTACACTGAAAATTCACCTGTATTTTATCTATTAATTTTGACCTTGATATATTTTTAGGTCTATAATATTTAAAAAGCTGCTATTGACTGTTCTCAATAGCTGCTATTATACTGCATCTAAAAAAAATCCCTCTACTCTACCAACAAAGGCAGTGCTTCCTTATGGATGTGGTATTGCCCCTCTCAATATATTTTATGCCAGACAGAAAGCCTAATTTAATGCACCTTAAAATGAAATACTATTTCTTGTGGCTAAATAGGATCTGCACTATCTGATATTTTCCTATCATTTCTGCATTAAATGTAGGGTCTATTAAATAAAATATGAAAATGGTTACTCTATACAAAATGCTTTGTAGTAGGAACATTACCTAGGCTATGGTCTTGTGTGGAACAAATAGAAACCCCAGCTGATGAAGGAGTGCCCTTGTTGTATAAATACTAAAGATCTTAAATGTTCCATTCAACACACTCTAGTCACTTCTTTTTATTAGGATGTCATTTCCAATTCAGTTCAACTGTCACATTCTGGGTGCATACTTTGTTCCAGGCACCATACTAAGTGTTGGCTATGCAAAGATGAACTGCAACCTGATCCTTGAGTTTGAGGAGCTCATGGTCTCCAGGACTCACTAGCTATGCGACTTTGGGCAAGTTGTTTTATCCTCTTTGTGCCTCGGTTTCCTCATCTGTCAAGTGGGGAATTAATAACATGTGAGCTCATAGGGTTGCTGCGAGGGTTAAATGAATCAACACTTGTAAGTGCTCAGGCCAGTTCCTGGCTCATTGTAATTGCTCAATAAATATTAGCCATTATCATCAATCATCATCATCGTAATCATGTGGTTCAACAGTTCCCAAAGTGCGTCTCCTGGAATAGCAGTTGCATGGGATGTTGTTAGTTAAAGGGTTCCATGCTAAAGTGTTTGGGAACACAACATTAAGCAAAGTTGAATAGGATCTTTACTGCAGGATTTCTCAGAGTCCATAACTTGCTAATGGCTTCATATATTTCCAAGAAGGCGGTGATGTAGACAATGTTTTCTAAACATATTGGATCTTTTAAATGAGTATCTTGTAGGATAGTATTTTGCAGTGCAAACTTCTAGAAGTAATGACTTAGATCTCTATTTTGTCTGGATTGAGCAAATTTAAGCCTCTGTCAACCATATTTCTAACAGTCAGGCATAGGTAGTTGAATTACTGCACCTATGTACACCAGACAACATGGGGCCAAATGGTTATATATCTCTACCTGGCCATTCACTAACTCTGTGACCTTAGTTCACCCTTAGTTTACCCTTCTGTAAAATGAGGACAATCATACTACTTAACAGGATTGTTATAATGAATACACAAAATAAAGTATGGCAAGTGCCTAGTTTATAGCACACAAAGTCCTTAAGAGATGGCTCTTCTAATTATCCAAGTAATGCATGGAATGGCCTTGTTTTCTCTTCAGCTGCTTCCATCTCCTCCCTGCCCCAGAATAAGCGGGAGGCCAGAATCAGACCCACTCTCAGAGGCGATGGACAGTTGTCTTTCACATCCACACTGAAGAAGAGATGGCCTTTGAATTGTAAGGGGATTCTATCTAAGTCTGCATTACTTTTCAGTTGTATTAGTGAAATCTCATTTATTCCAGGGACATAAAAATATCCTGAAGGAGTCAGCTGATTCTTCCATAGTCTGGAGAGGGCCTTTGTCTCCTAAGCAGCTGATAAGGCTCTAGATCAGACGTTGGCCCACCTTTTCTGTAAAGGACCAGATAGTAATCAATACTTTAAGATTTACAGATCACTGGGCCTCTGCTGCACTATTCAGCTCTACTGTTACAGCACAAAAGCAGCCATAGGCAATACATACATGAATGGGTGTGGCTGTGTGCCAATGAAAGTTTATTCACAAAAACAGGTGGCAGGTTGGATGTGGCCCATGGGCCGTAGCTTGCTGACCCCAGTTCTGTGCTCTGTAGGCTGCTTGTTAAACCCCACTGTTGATGGGAATGGAGTTGCAACCAAGGTAACATCAGCACACTAAGCACAGTGGGTCTGATCCCTTCAGATGAAAGAATTTGACATGACAGGTGGTGGGGAAAGCTAGAGCTGCCGGGAAATCTAATCCCAGCAGCGATCTGTTTGGTAAGTCTAATGAGACCAAGTGACACTGACCGCTGGCAGCACCTGCCTGTCCTTCCCCTTCTTCCTGAACACACCCCCTTTGGCAACTGTCATGGGCCTCCCCAGGGCCTCAGCCCACCCAGAGCCAATGTCCTCTGAGTCGTCACTGGCCCTTTCTCTTCACCATTGATCAAAGTAAGATGAGTATTATTTGTCCTTTCCCGTGAGATCTGAGAGTTTCATGGTTGAACGGAAAAGAGTCCTGTGCCCTAGTCATAGCTCTGCTCCGTGACTTCACCCCCCGGTCCTCATGAGCTGCAAAGGGCAGGGGGCGGGGATGTTGCATTAAATGACCTGTAAGCCTCTGTCCAGCTTCTAATAGTCCATGAACTTCTTGAGAATAACTTCTAAGGTTTATTATTAGGACGATAATAATAGTTTCTTCAGGGTTTACTATGTACTTGGCATAGTGCAATGGGATTTCCATGGATTATAATGAAAGGTTTGGAGAAGCAAAAAAACTCACCCAGGATCACACAGCCTGTGAGTAGGAGAGTCAGGAACTGAACCCGAGTTGCCTGATCCCAAAGCCCATGTTTGGAACCATTTTGCAACAGTGACTAGTCTCATTACTTACCATCTCCACCCCGGCACCGAGAGTAAAGATGGAGGAGTGGGTGCAGAGCACCTAAAGTGTAATCATAACTACCAAGGCTACTTGAAGGACAATTACCATTTTACAGATGCTGGCTCCTCCCTTTTAAAGCCCTCAACTGACATTCAGAAAGGGGGTCAGCATTTCAGCAGAAGCAGCTAATAGCTTACACTGATTAAAGTCACCTTAAACGTAAGTCGGCTAGGAGTGAAAAGTACAAAGTAAAGTGACTCAGTAACAAACATGGTCTTGAAATACAAATGACCATGGCCACTGAATCCCACCTCTCTGCTTAATTGACTTAATCAAGCTGCTTGTGAAACTAAAACTAACTCCTTTATCATTCATTTTAGAGGAATGATTATATGAGCCTTGCATCATTAGTTAGTGTGTGGCTTCCTACCATGGGAAGTTTCCATTGTCACCCAATCCACGCGTAGAACAGAATATCTTGATGCCCTGAGTTTTAGTACTTCTTTCCCTTCCCCACCTGTTACCATTGCTCTTCCACTCTCCATTGCTCAGGGCATAAGGGCTCCGTGGAAGAAGAAAACAGCCCGACAAAAATATTTACAGACAGTTGTTAGGGACTCTAATTCCATCTAGGATTTCCAGTTTAAAAAAGATTTCAGGTATATGACAATCCTTGGTACAAAGGAACAGACTATCAACCACCCATGGTTGGTCAGTTAATCAAATACATTTATTAAAGCTAATAATAATAATGATGATACATACCTTCCTTTACTATTGCATTTAAATGCGAAAGATAAAATATGAACTTTCATTTGTCACATGTTTTTCCTTTGACCTTGGATCTACTGTTTCTTTCTTAGGTAAACCACTATAACACATTGTTTATGATTTCCACTGCTGGTTTCTCTGAAGTGTAGCCAGAACTTGAAATGTAGCAGTTTGACTCTAGAGCTACCTCCAGCTGGTGATCTTTGCTGCTCTGCCAGGGCTCCATATTGGTGACATATACTGACTAAGGGATGTCATTTTTTGAGGCTGACATTCACAAGTACTTCAGAAATATAACCTGCCTTCAACCGATTGTAGACATTCTCTTAACAGCTATACGGTACATTATTGAAATCTACTTTCCCCTGGATGACAAGACTACAGTTGAGTCACTCAGGAAATTATTGAAGAGAACAAAAAGTGTTGAGAACAGAGGGGAAAAAAAAGAAAAACCTTTCACTATGAAACATCATGGGTGAAAAACAGTGGCTGAGTGGGAGTTTCTCAAAATTGTATTGAGTGGGAAACTTCTGTGTGTTCTGAATCGATTTCACATTTCAAGAATCCCTAAAGGCAAAGAAGTTATGCATTCTAGCGATACAGAGCTTTATTTTAAAATGGGTGGGATATATTTTAGTTGGTGTGTGTATATATGTGTATGTGTGTGTGTGTGTGTGTGTGTGTGTGTGTGTTTGTGTGTCTGTCTGTCTGTCTTCCTAATTTAGGCTAATATATCAAATAAGAAATCTTTTAAAATTAGCTATTGGGAAAACACCCCTCTTTCTGAGAGTCTTCTGTGAAGATGCTAGAAATCTCAAAATGCCACATCCTGCTCCATTCAGAGAAGGACCAGGACTGTAAGAATAGGAAAGCACAGAAAGAAATACTGTAAAATGCAACCCTATAGGGGTTCCTCTTCGAGCGGCTGGGAGAAAGGCATGGGGGAGGCTAGAGATTCTGGCAGGAGCTGCTGGAGACCTTGGAAAACTAAAGATAGAACCCGTGGGGAGTCATCTGAAACAAATATGCAATGGGAGGAAACTCCAAAAGCCTGAGCTCTAAAAGGAGAGACGGAGTGGGGACGAAAAGGGAGGGGGAGATAAGAGAACAAGGGCTCTGGAAAGCAAAGTGGAGTGGAATTGTCAGTACCCAGTGGCTAGCAGCTACAGAATCCAGCCCACTGGGGAAAGATGCCATTGCACTGTAAGTCACACAGGAGTGGCTGTGGAGGGAATACTGCTTCCAGAATTCTCGGGCTCAAAGCCTGGAGCCAAGCAAGAGAACAATACAAATAATTAAGGGACTCGTGGAATTAACTTACAGGGAATTCTTTCTGCTTTTCTTCACCTGGTGAGATCAAGTGCAGTATTCATTTCACATCAGATAGGTCTATTATCAGGGAACTGTATCCTGTTCTGGCAAAAGATGATCTAGTAGATTTTTTCCATTCCAACTTTGAGGATGTAACAAAGTACGTATAGCTTGGGAAAGTGATGCACTGGATCTGCTACGTCAGGGGCATATTTAGAAATATCTAAGATGAATAAATCTCAAGGAGGGAAAAAAAGCAAGGGAAGGTGTTACAAAAGGAAAAAACAAAAGCCTGCTTCCTTTATACTTACACAGAATCTATATAGAGAAGGCAGTCCAACCTTATATCAACTCCAGGTCATTGATTTCTCTTTGTTTATTCTTTCATAAAAACGTAGCTCATATTCCAAACCCATTTTGAGTAGCGAATACCATGTTCAATTTGCAGATGGAAAAATCGAGTCATTGAGAAAGTATTTTGTTTGTGTTCAAACAGCAAGTCAGTGAAAGAGACAAGAATATGACACCAATCCTCTGGCCGATGGAACAAAAACAGAGAGCTATATAGGTCTACACATTTCTATGAAATTCAAGTTATAAGGAATTTTTCTTATGGTTCTAATTTAGCCTATAATTTGTCACTCAAATATCACCGCCCTACAATTATATTAATGAATCGTTTCTAATCAGTTACAAAGCAATCCTCTGACACTCCCTTAAGGTGTACATTAATGACTGGATACTTGACACGTTCACAGGCTGCTCTGGATCCTGTCAATATTTGCTGTCAAAAAAACCATTTAGGTTCCGGGTTTCTTGAGTCATGCCTTAAAGATGAAAAAGCATCAGGCCAGTGAGCTAATGGCTCATTTTTCAAATGTGGCTTTTTTTGATGCCTATTCTAGAATTATCCATTTGGCGTGCCCCTTTTCCAAGGCCATTCTCAAGGTGTAAGTTTGTGTGGTCTTGAGCAAATCACCTAACCTCTTTGAGGTTCAGTTTCTTTATGAATAAAATGAAGATGATAGTCTGCACCTCAGAAGTTTGTTGTGAGGATGAAGGTGTTAGGACAACCTAGCTGAATCTTGGGGTTTTAGGGTGGATAAGGGTGGTTTGTGGTGAACGTGGGGAGGGGTAGTTACTGTTCCACAACCTCACCATCAGGTTAAGATGAAAGTTAGTCCCAACCCAACTCTGCCACTTTGTTAAACACGCATTTGTTAGCAAACAAGCGGAAACCATCCATACAGTCTGTCTGTGAGCCTGATGAAGCCTCAGCTCTTGTCCCTTTAAATGCTCCGAGTGACTGCCAGTTTGCATAAAAGGTTTATGGGAGGCAGGTGGGGATTCTGTTGCCCCTAGTTGGCAGCAGCCAGCTAGAAATCCTCATTATCAATGACTGGAGACAGGCCCATTTAGGGACCACTCCTCTGAGCTCTGTCTCTAAAGATGCAAGCTATAGGCATCAGATTCTTACACTCTGTTCAGCAGGGTGGGAATTGTCTCCAAAATATTTTAACCACTCTACATATCTTAACCTCCTCCAACTTCATCAAGAGAAGCCATTTCTAATAGTCATTCCATTATTTCACTGATTTTTTTGCCATTTATGCAAACATTAAAGCCTCGGTTATTGGTGGAGATAAACCTAATAGAAAACACTTGGAGCAGCAACCTGGGGAATGTGGTCTTAGTGATATTTTACCACCTAACCCCCCCAGGAGGATGAACTCCCAATGAGAGCAACAGTGTTCCCTACAGTTGTAGTTTAAACCAACCTGTGTGTATAAAATATCACACTGTCTATGCTAAAGAAGTTTAAAGTAAATTACAGACATCTTAACAGTGGGCAGAGTGAACATCTTAAATGCACATCAATACTCATTCACTTAGGGGCGATCTCTTTCAATGGTTGTCAGATTTGGGCCCCCAAGTTCCTTGGAACTGCACATGGTCCAGGGCTTGGGGGAAGCAGATGGGGTGTGGGCTCCCTACAACCTTAGCCAGAGCAGCTCCACCTCCACCTAGTTTGCATTTTAGATATTCTCACAATACTTTACTTAAAAGAAGGGTTCCATGGCCAAGAAGGGTTCCATTAGTGAAGCCTAACATTCACATTAAACAAGTGGGGAAGACAAGACCCAGAGCAGTTGTCACTCTTTCAAGTACAGAGAATCTATAGCCACTCCTAGCATTGGGCTCTTTTCTACCATAGCCACCCAGGTACCATGGAGAGGCTACATGCATTGCTAAAATCAATCTCTGAGCAAGAAAAGGTGGTATTTCCATAGCATGTGCTTTACTGAATACATCATCCTGGATGATTTTTACATGTTCCATTACTGAAAACTACAACCCACCATAGAGCATACACACTTGATTAAATGGGTTAGTTTAACAATCATATCTTTCAGAAACAATACATTAACTTGAACTTCCCATTAGGAAGATGCCCTCTGTAGATGCTTAATAAATGGGTCAGGGTAGTGGTGATCTAATTAAACTTTTAGCCAGTTAACTGTCTTCCAAATAGTCCCAATATCAACTTTTCCCCTCTTTCATCCAAACTGTAGTAATGGAAATAGTTATTGGTTCAATATACATCATCTTCAGTGAGTCTTACTTACATTGTTTTGATCTTATTTCAGGACCCTAATGATATTTCATCCTATCTAAGACACTGTCAATTGTAAAATACCAGTATTTTATGTCCTAAGAAACAAAACAACTGTGCCCATTAAAAATTTAAGATACCATTGACTGTAAGACACGCTCTGATTTCAGAGATATTAAAAGAGGTGCATCTTGGACTTCATGAAGTATGCTACCATATTTGCCACCATAGAAGACATGTTTCCCCCCTTGTCTTATACCTCCTCCTCCCCCCACTCTAGGCCACCTGATATTTCCATTAAACAGAGGAATAGCATAGAAGGCTCAGCCCTAGTTTTTCCAAAATGCTTCCCTCTAAAATTGTGCTGCACTTATATTTTAGCATATATGATACATACTGACCCCAAATACTTCTTGGCTTGCTGGCCCTAGGAATGGTGATGTACCTCTCTTGATACCCACCACAAACACTTTGGATCTGTTTCCTTTCTGTGGGATCATCATTATTCTAGTAGGGAAGAAAGTTTTAAAGCCCTACGTGGGAAAAGTCACTTCCTGTTCTACGGAGCAGAACACAGATCCAGCATGTTGCATGAACACGGACACTGGATACTTCCTGTGTCTTGACTTAAACATTCCCCTGGCAACAGAGCTCATATCAGGCAGTCCCAAATACCACACTTCCCAATGATTTTGTTTGGTGTGGTACCAAAACTGCCCAAACTGAGTCATAAGGTAACAAAATATTTTGCTCCCTTTGCTCAGGCATCATTTTCATTCATAACATCAGAGCGCAATTTCAACTTTTCAAGCCCACATATCCAACTACTCATAAGGCAACACTTTATCTCAAGTGGAAAAAAATACATTCTGCCTTAAAAAAAAGTTTTAATGCTTGTTTTATGTGAGTGATACTCCTGGGTGAAGATGTTTTTGGTCTGCATTAAACATTCTTGCCTTTTGATAACAGATGAAGTATGGACAAAATTCAAATTTACATATTCTCTTTCCCAAGTTTGAATTACTATGTCGGTATTTTCCTTACATAATTTAATGTCTAGCATATTTCATGTTTTCTAGAAGGTATTTTATGTTTACTGTGGGTAGAAATTGGTATTGCATCTTAATAAAGGACAAAAGTCTATGAACTGTGATACCAATGAACTTGACTTTCCAGCACTCTCCTTACGCACTGACCCACACAGTGGTGTGTCGGGGACAAAGTAAAAGAGTGTCAAATTACAGAGACCTAAGGAAGTGCTAGAATAGCCATAGGACATTATGGGAAGGAGGAGGTGGTTTAGGAGGCGTGATTGCCCCCCTACCGTGGTAAATATGAAGGAAGCTGAAGGAGGGCTAAGATGTGGGATGGTTTCTGCAAATGCCATTGCCTCCTTTCCTATCATTATGTGTTCTTTCCTCATCCCAGAGAGTGGAAAATATTAGGCACCACAGGAGGGCAACAGCCAGAACAAACTGTCTTCCAATTCTTCCAGCCAATAGGGAACTGTGAAATCACTGCACAGACCTAAGGATGAGTACAAGAAATCTGGAATAAATGGAAGTCAAATTTTCCTTGGCATATTTTTGTACTGTCATTATAGCAATTTTCTTGAGGTAAAAAGCTTTAAAGACGTAATTTTCAGATTTGTTTTGCCTCACAATGATTACCATCTCAGAGTGTCACTGCAATTTCTTACTTTCCTTAAGCTAAATCTTCCCTGTTTTCTCTTTTAGGCAAATATCAATATCCCAATGGGAGCCTTTCGGCCAGGAGCTGGGCAACCCCCCAGAAGAAAAGAATGTACTCCGGAAATGGAGGAGGTGAGGAAAACTGAGCTGGCAGAGCTCAGCACCATCTTTCTCCTCCAACATCCTGACTAGAGGAGGGCAGAGACAAGGCGAGGGCCAGCTTTCCAGGACAAGGAGGGCACAACTGGATGTGGGTCAAGGAGTCATCATGTAGTACATACATTTCTTTGGTTGTCTTGCTCAATCAGCCACGAAACACACTGACCCTCACTTCCCTCCAGCCGAATCTAAGTGCCTGGCCCAGGTACTTGAAGATGCTGAGTTTAGCATCTAGTTTATTGATTGACTGCGTGTGTCTTCTTGTGAGTTTGTGTGTGTGTGTGTGTGTGTGTGTGTGTGTGTGTGTGTGTGTAGGGGGAGGGGGGACCTCTCAGATGCTCTTGGTTCAGCAACAGTCAGTAGCTTGCTAAGTTTTCACTCTGAAGCTTTTATTCAATCTAGCTGGATGTATGTAGTACAGCTTCTGATGAGTGATGAACCCCAATGGGAACGCAGGTAATAAGCACGTGAAATTACTTGTGGATTCAAACAAAAAGCCCCAATCTCTGGGTATTTCCTTTGAAAAGAGGAACTTGCAAAGGAGTCTATCAATTTCTGTATTTTTCCCTCCCTTTAATTCTTTTCCTTTCCTCCAAATTCAAATACCCAGTCTTCTAAAATGGGGGCTAAAATTCATCATGGGTGCAATAAACATAGTTCCCTGCCCAAATGTTTATATTTTTTCCTCAATTCTGATTTTTCTGATGAAACCTGGAAGGTCTGATTCTAAAAAAAAAGTTAAGGTCTTGGAGCAATAAAGCCACAGGGCATTGCAAACTGTATTTTATCTTTTTTAAAAGGTGAAAAGGCTTTTTTAAACTTTTGTAGGTGACCTTTTTGGTATTTGCTAATAAAACTGGTTGTCCTGCATCTAACCTTTTTCTCTCATAAATAATTCCTGATGTGGTCCTAAGTTAGTGGTTCCAGCCTCCTATAAATAGAAAGATAATTTTTTTTTAAAATAAATTTATTTATTTATTTATTTATTTTTGGCTGTGTTGGGTCTTCGTTTCTGTGCGAGGGCTTTCTCTAGTTGTGGCAAGCGGGGGCCACTCTTCATCGCGGTGCGCGGGCCTTTCACTGTCGCGGCCTCTCTTGTTGCGGAGCACAGGCTCCAGATGCGCAGGCTCAGTAGTTGTGGCTCACGGGCTTAGTTGCTCCGCGGCATGTGGGATCTTCCCAGACCAGGGCTCGAACCCGTGTCCCCTGCATTGGCAGGCAGATTCTCAACCACTGTGCCACCAGGGAAGCCCGAAAGATAATTTTTGAAAGGAGGAGATAGAGTATTTGAGTGACATTGCCAAGTTCTGGAGTTTCAGTCACTAAGTCACCCTTGATGAATAACAAATTTTCAACATACAAGCTGAAAAGACCTGGCCCTACTCGGCTCTGATGGTACATAATTTCAAGTTCTGCTGCTGCTAACTTGGCCACCCAGTTAGCTCATGATCATGAGCTCTCCCTCTGGGACTTTGGTCAAGTATCTGAGTCTCTGCCTGCAAAATACGATTCCGTCCATTCCTCAGAGGGTTGCTGTGAGGAAAGAGTCAGGTATTCAATAAATGACTGTTTATCGATTGATCGAATTATCCAATTTTTATGAAGGACTCCTGGGCCTATTATTTCACATGTTGTAAGAAAAAAGCACAGGGAGGTAGAAGGGAGGGCAGAAAGGCATTCTTTCTACATCTCCATTCATCTGTAATTAGGCTTTCTTCCTGTGCTTCGTGGTAAGCTGTGTGTCACTGTATCTGGCAATCAGTTGGAAGGTAGCTTGACTCTCTTTTCACACTAAATTGACTGATGTGACTGTTGTTTTGGAGGCTTGCATCCATCTTCCTCTGTGGTAGAGATGGCCCTCGCTTCTTCTCTACAACTGGTACTTTCCTCCACACAAGTGTCCCAGTTAGGAGCTTGGGAAAGCACTCTGCTCGTACTCTTGCCTTGTCCCCAGCCTGATGGTTCCAGCACATTCTAAAATAACTAAGAACTGATACAGCCTGGGTTTTGAAAACTTACTTTATGACCAACCACATAAACAAATGGCCAACCAACATTCTTCTCAGGATGGAGGGAGCGAGGTATCCACAGAGATCCAGAGACCCCAGGAGTGTTTCTTGAATTGAGCTACACCTTTCTTGTGGGGCTCACGGGTCGGGAGGGTGGTGAGAGGTGGTATTCCCTTATTGTGAGAGCAGAAAGGGACTCTCAGGACTTGTGGGGTCTTACGGAGGGGTGGGATCTAATGACTCAAGTTCTGGGCTGGACCTTGGAGTAAGTTTCTCATGGAAACAATATTGCAAGGGGAGCAGTTAGGCAGCTTGGTTTGGCTATGAGGCCCCAGCCACCTTTGGTTGCATAATTTGAATGGGAAAATGGAATCTGAATTCAAATAACCCATAGAGCCCCGCTTTTCTATTACTATCCAGTTTAAAACCTCGGAATTGCTTACTTTCTTAGATTTGGGATTCATTGCTTAGCTTAGCATTAAGATAATCACTGTCTAAAGTCGAAGGCATAACAAACCACTCCTGAACAGAACAGGCCACCTCTATCACAGCCAGGAGCTCCCCCATCTCAAACCCGCCACCATCTCAGACGTGAAGAAGATGGACCCCAGCAGGAAGCCAGGATGGGCCATCTGACAAGGCCTGTGAGCACTGGCTGAGTCTCTTGCCCACCTACGGTCTCTGTAAGCCCTTGCTCTGCATAAGACAAGGCAGCTGCTTGATTAAAGTGATTTGAAGTGTATTGACAAGCCCCTGCTCTGCCTCCCAAATCTCTCAATTTCATCATTATTAAGCCACAAAACAGCACATTGGGATTTTCTGTTAATTATTTCCCTCTCCACCTGATCCCTTCACGTGATGCAAACACACTATTTAATTCTAGTCTTGCTACTTCCTAGCTGTGAGGCCGTGGGCAAGTTTCTTACCCACCCCCCACCTTGTGCCTCAGTTTCCTCAACTGTAAAATAGGGATAATAATGGTAGCAGATTGAGAATTTTTAAATTAACTAATTAATTAGTTAATTAATTATTTCTTGGCTGTGTTGGGTCTTCATTGTTGCGCGCGGGCTTTCTCTAGTTGCGGTGAGCGGGGTTACTGTTCGTTGCGGTGCGCGGGCTTCTCATTGCGGTGGTTTCTCTTGTTGTGGAGCACGGGCTCTAGGCATGCAGGCTTCAGTAGTTGTGGCACGTGGGCTCAGTAGTTGTGGCTCACGGGCTCTAGAGCGCAGGCTCAGTAGTTGTGGTGCACAGGCTTAGTTGCTCCACGGTATGTGGGATCTTCCCGGGGCAGGGATCAAACCCGTGTCCCCTGCATTGGCAGGCGGATTCTTAACCACTGCACCACCAGGGAAGTCCCACGGATTGAGAATTGATGTGAGGATTAAATGAGTTAGTAGGTGTAATTTAGAAGAGCTAGCAGTGTGTTTGCTATTATTATTACATCTCCAGTGTATGAGCATAACAAGCACATCAGGCTGTTGTGTCGTACAGAAGAGAGTTTAGGGGAAAACTAAATGGGGCATCTGGTAGTAAAGAGGGAGATGAAGGTGAGACAGCTGGGAAATGGTTCACCATTTTGCCAAATTTTACAAATACTCTGTCACCCCCCAAGGGGGGCATTTCCCTTTGACAATAGCCATTTCTGAAACTGGGAATGGCGCGGGGGCTGATAAGCCTTCTCTCAAGCTTTCTTTATCTAAAACCAAAGAATGTCTTCCATATCCCTTCTCAATTCAAATATCTACTTACAAAAGAAAAGAGAGCGTACTTAGCCAAATGGGGCCATCTGGACCCTGCCTGTTCATGCCTTAATGTATTATAATTCTTATGATAACAAATTCATAGAAAAAAAATGGAATCTGATTCGTATTATTTTTTAAAAGATGAGAGAAGATTCAGTTAAGAATATGCACCACCACTAACCCCCTCCTGAGTCAATATCTTAAAACCTACTTCTTAAATATACCCACTTAGAGTTTTCCATTATATGTGACCTTACCAAATCAAGTGTTAAGTTTTACCTTGATAAATAAAAAACACAGTGCATTGAGGTTTTAATAAATTTAAAGGAAAGTGCCTAATATTAAGTATTTTCATCCTTTAACTGTGTATGCTTGCGCAGTAAATCTTTGCACACAGACACATAACTGCACACGCTGGTTCTCTGTGTTAATTGTGCCAGTATAGCACATTTTGATATTAGAAAGATAGTGATTATGGCTCACCCAGGAACTTAACAGAAGGAATTGGAAACATTTTTCTCCTTCATACTTCTTTATTAAGATCTACCCACCTAACAACCATGGGAACATTTATAAGTGAGGAAACATTTTTCATTTCACCACTACATATATATATATATATATATATATATATTTTTTTTTTTTTTTAAAAAGAGCACTTTATAGCCTTGTTTAAAATTTCTTTCCAAAAGCCCAACAAAGAACATTTTGGAATACCATGTCCTCCAAGGGGATGTTTAACAGTTTTAACTATTGCTTCTAAATCTGCATTTATAAATGATGAATGTGCGTGCATGATGAAAGGAAGCTGAGCCTATGGCTCTGTACATTGACCCAGGGAAACAACATTTTCCAGATATTTACAACAAATATTTACAACAGGTACAGTCTACATCGAACTACTCTATCATTTCGTGTGGGTGACATGTTAGCTATTTCATCAGCACTGGGTCAGATTCAAAGAACATGACTATAGGAAAAACCATGAGCCCCTCAAATAAGCAATTTAAAAACGTTTCTGTAAAGGACACATGTACCAAATAATTTGTTAAAGTTTGGGAAGCTTGAACATTTTCTTCCCTTTCCCTTTAGGGTTTAGACAATTTGAGAACTAGATGTAGGAGCCAGATGGGGGCTAAAGCACGGCATTGGCTTTAATACCCAAGTTACAGGGCTGCCTAGTTAGGCCGGCAACACATATGGGCACAGGGCTTGCACCTGAGAAAAACGTGCAGTTTCTTATTCTTTTTCCCGGAACTGTATTGGTTCACTCAGTTGCTGGCCCAGCAGGTGGAGCTCTGCCAGTCTCATAGGGGGCCTGTTAATTTGGGTCCTCCAAGAAGCAGATCCAAAGATGGGATTCGATGGGCAAAACATTTACTGGGGAAAACACTTGTAAGGAAAAATGAGAGGGTCCTCAAACCGTGATGCAGGTGAAGGAGAGTGGGACAGAGGGTTGGGCGGAAGCATCTTAGACAACAGTGCTGTTCTAAGGAAAATTCTCAGCCCAAGTCCCTCTCAGAGGAGTCTCAGGTCTCCCAGGAACAGGCCCGCCTTAGGATCCTATGACACTCAAGTCATTGGCCACAAGCAGCCGTGGGAAGTGTGACCTCAGCGTGGTGATGGGCGGGTTTCAGGGTGAAGCAGCTGGGCCTGTCATTCAATTATCCTCCCTGCAGGAGACTGATCTGAGAGGCGTGCTCCTGTGGCTGCCACAGAGATCAAATGTTCCTCCAACACCTTCGTTCCAGGGCCCTGGGGAATATGCCCCCCACTGCTAGAAAATAGGAGGAATGAGCTAACCAGCAACTGTCTGTAGTAATGAACTGGAGTTCTAGGAGCCACACACAGCAACAGATCTTACTGTTTTACAGCCACTGTTAATACGTGTGTTTGGTGTATGTACATAGAGGCATAGATTTGTCACTATGGCACACTCTCAGGCTTAATCAGCTAAACAACCATCAACAAGTGTGCCTGTGCACTTCTGTACCAGGCACTGGAGGAACCACAGAAAAAAGTATAGGATGTGGTCCTGCCCTAAAGCCACAACAACAGAAAAACATAAAACGATAGGAAACGTAAAATACTTTCCAAAGCAGGAGGGGAGAGCTGGGCCTCCTCCGCCACTCCATCCTATCCCACCCATATTCAAAGAGGTTTTGCTTATGTCAGTTTCAGTTTGTTTCTGCTTCCCAGAAATGTCATTGGAATAAAGGCTGGCAGCCACTGCACCCCAAACAAAAGAACGGAAAACTCCTGGACCAAGTCACTGTTAGAGGTAGCTATGCACTAACAGTCTACAAACCTCTGCCTTTCAGGCGTCTTATGATATTATGATACCAAATTAAATTTGATCTTGTAAGATGCTTCTCTTGGAAACACAACACAAATCCTTTTAACTAGTGGTAATTTTTACTAGCTATCAGACACTGAACAGTACTCTTGTGTTTTCTAAGTGATGCGGAAATTACTTGTTTTCTTCTTCCAACTTTATTCCTCTATAAACTTCAGGAGATCTCTTGAAACTCTGAGGGTATCCCAACAGCACAAGAAAAAATCACTCTGCTAGAATTCCTCTCTGACATTATTTTTGCTTTAACTGTTTTCTGCTTCATGTCTATGACCTAGAGAGACCAAATGTCTTTTTTGGTGAGCTAAATCTTTCTCCTTTTTTTCTCTTCAGGGTGCTCCTCCCACTTTGGATGAGGAGAAGAAGCCAATTCCAGGAGCTAAGAAACTTCCAGGACCTGCGGTCAACCTATCTGAGATCCAGAATATTAAAAGTGAACTGAAGTATGTCCCCAAAGCTGAACAGTAGTTGGAAGAAAAAAGGTGAGTGAAAAACTATTTTCTTTGTCTCAAAAAGACCACTAGAAAAATGGTTTATGGAAGCCTTGCACCGAAGGAGTCTGGAATTCCAGAAGTGTTTACTAAGGATCAGGACCTTCAAGTTAGACCAGTATTTCCGGCGCAAAGTTTTTCTGGTATGTAAAGCCAAGTTTTTAAGCCTATCTTATTCCCAAACCAGTCAGAGGGCCATTGAGGATGTTTGCCTGCCACCCCCTTGCTGGTTACCTCTTGGTTGGGGAAGGGTGGGGTTGGGAGAGGAAAGATGCTTGGGAGGGGGGCTTGAGGAGCTTTTGATGTTCGGGCGCAGGGAGCCCTCCATCATTCCATGCCTCAGTTTCCCTACCCAGATGCCCCAAAGAGCGATGAGCTACTTCTGAGCTGGAGGATCAGAGGGGCAAGGAGCTGAGGAGGCTTGGTGGTAACCCAGGTGTGTGTAAGGCAGACCAAGAGGACCTGGTAATGACTCTGTAAGTAGAGGAGGGAAAGGTAGGCTCAAAATTGTACCTGCCACCCAAAGAGGCACTGCAAGCAGGGCCTGTGACTCTATTTTCATTGGCTCTATTCAGTAATGATCCCCTGCTGAGGGCTCAGCCCCACCCTTCACTGCAGACCTGATGCCTGCAGACTGGTGTGGGACTTCTGTCAGCAGTGGGCTTGTGGAATTGGCCCAAGTCATGGCTCTTTCTCCTATGAGACCCTGGGAGCTTTATCCAACATTACTGAAGGCCACCACGCACAGTTTATTCCATTTCTTAAGCAGAAGCTTAAGTCTAGAGGAGAGGAATCTATATTGGCAACATAAAACAGGTATTTATCTGGCTGATTGTCCATTCATTTGTTCATTCATCCAGTCATTCGTTTATGAAACCAATATTTATTGAGTATCTGCTATGTACTGAACACTAGATACATATACTGATCACTTATCATGTGACAGATATGGTGTGAGGAGCATTCTGTCTATTGTTTGTTAAGTTTCATGATACACTCCCTGTGGGTATTAGGGTGACATCTTCTGACCACGTAGATGGCAAAGGCAAGCACAGCAATGGGGCCCTACAGTGTCTTCTGTAAACATAATGAAGAACAGACGTTCTGTGAGACAATCCCACACGTGATGGCAAAGTTACTGGAGTCACGCTTATGCTGACTTACTAGGACATGTGCAAGTAAGTTCTGCCAAAAAGATTTCTTCATAGTGTAGGAGCCAGTTTGAGTTAAAAGAACAGAACAGTATCTAGTGTTTTCAGCACAGTTACATGAAAGAACAAAGGAGTAAGAAAAAAACACAGTGGATTCTATGACCATAGAGTGAATCCCAAGAACCTGGATGGGGACAGAGTGACGTGAGCAGGAACTGACCTGAAGCATGGCCACACACACTTGGTATTAATTATGACAGAATGAAGCAAACTGATGACTATCATTATACTCAGTCCTGCTTGTGTTGCCAAGCTGAGATGAAATATTCTAATATCCTTGGGACAAAGCTACAGAACTTTCTTCTGACAAAGCCTGCAGAAGTGAAATGAACTTTTGGGAATATTTATTATCATCACCCAACCAAGGCTGTTCAGTTAGACATGTGAATTTTTTTAAAAATTAATTTATTTTTGGCTGTGTTGGGTCTTCGTTGCTGCGTGCGGGCTTTCTCCAGTTGTGGCGAGAGGGGGCTGCTCTTCGTTGCGGCGAGCGGGCTTCTCATTGCAGTGGCTTCTCTTGTTGTGGAGCATGGGGCTCTAGGCGTGTGGGCTTCAACAGTTCTGGTGCGAGGGCTCAGTAGTTGTGGCTCGCGGGCTCTAGAGCGCAGGCTCAGTAGTTGTGGCGCACAGGCTTAGTTGCTCCACGGCATGTGGGATCTTCCTGGAGCAGGGATCGAACCCATGTCCCCTGCATTGGCAGGCAGATTGTTAACCACTGAGCCACCAGGGAAGTCCTGACACATGAATTTTTAATGCAAATTAAAAAAAAAATCAATAGTAGCTCAATAGTTAGTCCCTCCTTTCCCCCCCTCTATAAGTTTTATTTATGAAGCAGCTTTTTTTTTTTTTTAAACTTTTTGGGTTTATTTATTTATTTTTATTTATGGCTGTGTTGCGTCTTCGTTTCTGTGCGAGGGCTTTCTCTAGTTGCGGCAAGTGGGGGCCACTCTTCATCGCAGTGCACGGGCCTCTCATTATCGCGGCCTCTCTTGTTGCGGAGCACAGGCTCCAGACGCGCAGGCTCAGTAATTGTGGCTCACGGGCCTAGTTGCTCCGCGGCATGTGGGATCTTCCCAGACCAGGGCTCGAACCCGTGTCCCCTGCACTGGCAGGCAGATTCTCAACCACTGCGCCACCAGGGAAGCCCTAATGCAAATTTTAAAGGGTTTTGCTTTTATGAAATCCTTGTCAACCTAAATTTAACCCCAGTTCCAGTTTCAGAAGAATTTGGTTTTGAAGATCCAAAGGAATGCTGTTTTAAAATTAGTTCAGAGAGGGGATGGACTTCCCTGGCGGTCCAATGTTTAAGACTCCACGCTTCCACTGCAGGGGGTGCGGGTTTGATCCCTGGTCGGGGAACTAAGATACCGCATGCCATACAGAGTGGCCAAAAAAATAAAAATATAAAATAAAATTAGTTCAGAGAGAATCTTGCGGTGTTATTCAGCAGCGAGGCTGATTCTGTAGCCTTGGATCTATGGTTACAGTAATGGGGAACAATACCAACTCCATAAAATAGCAAAAAGGTACTAGAGTATCCAGAATACATTTTTTATTACTTCATTTTCTCACAGAAGACTTTAATGATTCTTCTCTCCTGAACAAATTCTAATAATGCAAAACCACTCGGAGAGGCCTATTTGTCCTTATTCTACAGGAATGTGAAAACTTAAGTTGTCCAGGTAATTGATCTGAATTCCCGATGAGGACAGTCATTGTTTTGACCCAAGGAGTGATCTTTATTTCTTGTAGGAGAGGTAGTGAGCTGGTTTGTTTTTGACTTATCAATTCTTCTCCTGCAAATCTGTCATATTTTGAGACTTCCATGGTCATGGTTTATGGTCACAGAGGGAGAACATTTCTTAACGTTGATTGATTCAGCAGAATCATAAACAGTAAATACCCTGGACCAGCCATCATTTAGCCCCTCACTGGCTGGATTTTATTTTCTCCTTTTTGGACCACCAGTTCATCACCTGCCCTCACCATGTATTGTTCAATGATTTAATCAAACAGGTCATTGTTTGAAGACTGAGTGAATAAGTCCATAGTACCAAACTATGAAAACCACAAGACTTAAGGCTTAAAGTCTAGGATATAACTATTACTTTAGACATCAGACAGAGCAGCACCTCCTTCTAGCTAAGATCAGCACTTCCTTTTAAGTGGGGTTTCAGAGTCTTTCCATGCCCTGTGTCATGGCTAGAATTGTTCATGAAAATGGATAAAAAACACTATAGGATTAGAATACTCCCTAACACCATACACAAAAATAAACTCAAAATGGATTCAAGACCTAAATGTAAGACCGGACACTATAAAACTCTTAGAGGAAAACATAGGAAGAACACTCTTTGACATAAATCACAGCAAGATCTTTTTTGATCCACCTCCTAGAGTAATGGAAATAAAAACAAAAATAAACAAATGGGACCTAATGAAACTTCAAAGCTTTTGCACAGCAAAGGAAACCATAAACAAGACGAAAAGACAACCCTCAGAATGGGAGAAAATATTTGCAAATGAATCAATGGACAAAGGATTAATCTCCAAAATATATAAACAGCTCATTCAGCTCAATATTAAAGAAACAAACAACCCAATCCAAAAATGGGCAGAAGACCTAAATAGACATTTCTCCAAAGAAGACATACAGATGGCCAAGAAGCACATGAAAAGATGCTCAACATCACTAATTATTAGAGAAATGCAAATCAAAACTACAATGAGGTATCACCTCACACCAGTTAGAACAGGCATCATCAGAAAATCTACAAACAACAAATGCTGGAGAGGGTGTGGAGTAAAGGGAACCCTCTTGCACTGTTGATGGGAATGTAAATTGATACAGCCGCTATGGAGAACAATATGGAGGTTCCTTAAAAAACTAAAAATAGAATTACCATATGATCCAGCAATCCCACTACTGGGCATATACCCAGAGAAAACCACAATTCAAAAAGACACATGCACCCCAATGTTCATTGCAGCACTATTTACAATAGCCAGGTCATGGAAGCAACCTAAATGCCCATCAACAGACGAATGGATAAAGAAGATGTGGTACATATATACAATGGAATATTACTCAGCCATGAAAAGCAACGAAATTGAGTCATTTGTTGAGACGTGGATGGATCTAGAGACTGTCATACAGAGTGAAGTAAGTCAGAAAGAGAAAAACAAATATTGTATATTAACGCATGTATGTGGAACCTAGAAAAATGGTACAGATGAACCGGTTTGCAGGGCAGAAGTTGAGACACAGATGTGGAGAACAAATGTATGGACACCAAGGGGGGAAAACCGTGGTGGGGTGGGGATGGTGGTGTGCTGAATTGGGCGATTGGGATTGACATGTATACACTGATGTGTATAAAATTGATGACTGATTAAAAAAAAAAAAAGGAAAAAACAAAAAAAACAAAAAAACCAAAAAACAATATTATTATAGTTGTACACATGTAAGTCAACCCAATAGACCATCAATAAGAGTTCAGAAGAGAGAAATGCTTTAAGAATTTGTATGACATTCTTAACATAGAGTAAAATATTTTACCATTGTATGGTAAAATACCATACAATGCAGATATGTACATTAAAAAGTCTTGAAAAATATACAAAAAAAAAAAAAACCACTATAGAACAAGAATCAGAAAGGCCAATGACTAGCCAGTTAGAGATCAGTAATCACGGCTTGTGGCAAAGGAGTTTGGGCCTGGACCTCATCAGGAACCAGAACCAGGCAACACAGAGGCAGCACATACCAAGTCAAGACCAAGAGACACGGGAGAATCCCAAATGGGGTCCTAATCCATGCTGGAACAGGCTGGGGCAGGGAAAGGTAGGTGTTCAGCCCCATACCTCTCAGGATTCTCCTGGCTGTGGTTTAAGGTGGCCAAATGGTGATTCAAGCAAGCCCAGGAGCCAGATGAAGAGACAGGACCAGCAGCAATGTCTGAAAACCAAGAACCCTCCCACACTCGCATGCCTGCTTGTTTGCTGCATGATCAGGAATCCCCCACCCCATGTCCACCATCAAAAGCCACTGTCAGCTTGTTTGCTTGTAGCTGCAGGAGATGCCACCTCAGACTTCACGGACAGGGGTCTGGGGAACCTGGAGGACTGCTAAGGGCGGGTGTCCAACAGATTCTGTGTCCACTCTCAACGCCCAGATCAGACCACAGGTGTCCAGTAATGAACCTTTGTAACTAGCTTCTGTACCGTAGGCATTTTCTTCATTCCATGCTATAAGATATATAGATGTCAGACTTGGTCCCTGCTCTCAGGATACTTAGGTCTTGATGGAAAGATAAAAATAAAATACTTCAAAGGTAGGTAACAATTCAAGAACTAGATAGCAGCTCAGTGATTCAAGATACCCCATGGTTGTTTATGACCCACTAACAAGTAGGCAGTAGAGCAAAGCAAGGTTATGACTTACGAGAGGGGGAACTCACAATGATTTGGCATCAGGGACAATTTCGAGGAGGTGGTGGGAATGGAATGGTTTAAACAGAGGCTCAGAGATAACCTCTGGATGTAGGGAATGTCCAGAGCACCATTATTGGGCCAGCCTGCTGAGACCAAACAGTTCCTCTAGGGCAATACTTCTTAGACTTTTGGGGCAGAGCAAAACAAGATTCCACAACCTGCCTACATCATCTCTTCTCTTTTTCTAGCAGTAAAAGAACTCAGTGATTACAAAGAATTAGAGAGGAAAAAAATAAGTATCAAAGTAGCAGCAATGCAGCAGTTATGAGAAGAATGATTAACAAAGATAAACCCTAAGAAGAATTCTACAATTACGTTAATGAACACAAAGATAGCAGCAATTGAAAGCCCTGGGAGTGATGAAGCACTAGGAAGAAATTGTCCTTCTGAAGTGGCAGGAATTACTCCTCTCTGTGTTGTACATTGCAGCATGGCCATGTGTTGTGCGACAGCCAGACTTGATGATTATGTACTAAACCAGGGTTTTAGAAAAATGCAAAATTGTAGTGATTCTTAATAACTCACTTAGTAGCTTTTGGCCATGTATATAACTGAAAGTCTATGGAATGAATCTCCATTTTGTTGTAAGAACTGAGGAAAGTACTTGCATTTTGGAATCAGGAAGTCTTTCGAAGTCACCCAGTGGGCATTGGACCATACTTTGAGAAACATTGCTATAGTGCAATAAGTGAGAGTGAAATGGAATGATCTGTAACTCCTGTACGCCCATACGCTGCCCCATGGTCTCAAGTTAGTCTCTATCCCATACCCCACATTGGCCAACCAGCCTTGATTCTAGATTTTGTAGTTTGGAAAAGAACCATTATAATGCCCTGTTGGGGGAGGCATGCCTTCTCCATCCAGCACTTTGCCCCAACTCTGGCATCTTCTGTTTATGCTGTCACAATCCTTACCAAAGTGATGTATTCATTTGCTTTTTAAATCTTCTTCATGATGCCAGCATATAGCTTCTTAAAGGCTAGGGCACATCTGATACATCTTGAGCACACATGCCTTATTACTGGTGCCCTGACCACAGCAAGCCTGGTGTCCCCTAGAAATGTGTTCTTGTAGACTTTCCAAGTCCTTGCATTCTCAGGGAGATTACTACATAAAAGCAAGACTACCTTTTCTGTCAAGGACGGAAGGTAACATTGTTGACCGCGATCAGTAAAGGGCTCAGAAATTTGACTGTAATTCATTGATTATAACTTTATTCCTCTGGGAAACTGAATAATTAGGGAAAATGTCAAGGTTGGCTCATTTTCCTCAAAAGGGGAGAAAAATATGTAAATCCAGAAGAAAATCATTTAATTTTCAAGAATTCTTTGGATTTATTTTTCAAAGAACATCTATGTCCAAATAAGACATATTTACCAACCAGTCGAGAAAGATGCCATCTCTGATCGAGGAGAACATAAGGTGTTCATTACTCTTAAATGTTAAGCATTACGCATCATGAGTGTTCTTGCTGATTCAAAGGCTAATTTTGACAGTGTTAGCAGAAGGGCAAATTGATGTACTCAGACCCTTGACGAAGTGTGTTCAGCACCTAACAACAGACCCCCAAAATACATGAAACAAAAACTAACAGAATTGGAGGGAGAAATAGACAATTGAACAATAATAGCAGGCAACTTCAATACTCCACTTTCAATAATGGATAGAGCAACTAGACAGAAGATCAACAAGGAAATTGTCTCAGTCTCTTTGGGCCAGTATAAAAGAATACCATAGACTGGGTGGTTTATAAACAACAGAAATTCATTTCTCACAGTTCTAGAGGGTGGGAAGTCCAAGATCAAGGCACCAGCAGATTTGGTGTCTGGTGAGAACTTGCTTCCTGGTTCATAGATGGCCATCTTCTCCCTGTGCTCTCACACAGCAGAAGGGACAAGGAAGCTCTCTGGGGTTTCTTTTATAAGGCACTAATTCCATTCACGAGGGCTGCACCGTCATGACCTATTCACCTCCCAAAGGCCCTACCTCCTAATACCATCACACTGTGGATTAAGTTTCAACATATGAATTTGGGGTGGGGGGACATAGACATTCAGTCTATAGCAGAAATAGAAGACTTGAATAACACTATAAACCAACTAGATATAACTGACATCAGCAGAACACTCCACTCAACAACATCAGAGTACACATTCTTCTCAAGTGCACATATGGCACATTGTCCAGGACTTGTTTCATGTTAGGCCATAAAACAAGTCTCAATAAATTTAAAAGGATTGAAATCATGGCAAGTATGTTCTCAGATTACAATAGAATGAAATTAGAAGTCAAGAACAGAAAGAAGTTTGGGAAATTCACACGTGGAACTTAAACAACACTCGTAAATAACCAATCAGTCAAAGAAGAAATCACAAGGGAAATTAGAAAATACTTTGAGACAAATGAAAATGAAAATACAAGATACCAAACTGTGGCACGCAGCAAAAGCAGTGCTTAGAGAGAAATTAATAGTTGTAAATGCCTATATTAAAAAACAACAAAGATCTCAAATCAATAACCAACCAATCAAATCAATAACCAACCAATCAAATCAATATTTAGCAGCTCCGTATTTGGGAACCAGGCCCTTTGTCATCTTAGAGTAAGCTTAACCCATATCTACATAAATGGCAAATGATTAAACTGATGCATGAATGGAAATATCAGCCCTTTTAAATGGTAAAATGTAATAAGCTAAAACAATCTATTTATATAAACACTGTAACAACATAATAGAAGCTGGGAAATAAAAAGTAATCACCTGTAAGATCACCATTTATCATAATACTCAAGTTGATATATTCCCTTCCAGTTTTCCCCTTGGGTTTACATATGGAATGCAATACAACTAAGTTGCTAACAATATGGGGCTTTAGGTCATGAAGACTTGGTCTCATTACCTTCTACCTTTGCAACTTTGAGCTCTATGTCTCTATTTCCTCATTTCATAAAAAGCAGAAAATGGTGTCTCCCTCATAGGGTTTAGGATTAGGGAGATGTGAAGGATTAGGGAGAAGTATTTTAAAAAGTACATCTAGGCATAGCACCTGGTACAGAATAACTACACATAAATGGGAACTGGTTCTCCTTTTACTTTTTTCCTACAGAGCATCATTCATAGCACATGTATGGTTTTGAATCTTGCTTTTTCCACTTCACATTTTCTCATAAGACTATTTTTCCAGTTTTATTGAGAAATAATTGACATACATCACTGCCTAAGTTTAAGGCATACAGCTGGATGGTTTGATTTACATATACTGTGAAATTATTATAGAAATAGGTTCAGCTAACATTCATCATCTCATACAGATACAATAAAAAGAAAAGAAACAAGAGGAGAAAAAAGAAAAACATTTTTCTCCTTGTGATGAGAACTCTTAGGATCTACTCTCTTAACAACTTTCCTGTATACCACACAGCAGTGTTACCTATAGCCACTGTGTTGTGTTGTATGTTACATCCCTAGTACTTCTTTGTCTTGTAACTGGAAGTTTGTACCTTTTGACCACCTTCCTCCAATTCCCCCTCCCCCACTCTGCCTCTGGTAACCATATATCTGATCTCCTTTTCTATGACTGTGTGTGTGCATTTTAGATTCTACATATAAGTGAGATCGTATAATATTTGTCTTTCTCTATCATAAGAATTTTTTATGCTGCTTTGTAGCTTTCAGAATTAAGATGATTTATTTTTCATAGTCTTTGACTTATCATGATTTCATAACCTTTTCCCTCTGCCAGAAGACGGAGGACTGATTTATTGTTTTACACAGAACTAAACTTACCCAACAATTTCTCCAAATGTCTTCTCTGTGGTTTGCTGGAAATTTTTTGTCCTCAGTTTTGGAATGTTCCCTGCTTTGACCCAATTACAGAAGCTCTATTCATTTTGTTTGAAGGAAATGGTTTTATGCTGAGATTTTTCACTCTCTAGTGAAGCCACATTTCTTTTGATTCGTGATGCTCTTTTTTTTCCTGCTCCCCACTTGGTTAGGATAAAGATGAGTTTTGCAGTGGTTCTGAACTGCATCAAGGTTTTATTCATTTGTTAACCTGCCTGGCAAAGCTACTGTTCTAGGCCCTGGTTACAGCCTGTGTGGGTGTAGAGTACTATTGAGGGCGAACGTGAGGAGCCTTTGAGCTGATCGTGGCAGTTGCTTTAAAAGCCTCTCTACAGCAAACACACAGAAGCTACCTGGATGGTTTCTATTAAAACAGAGATCTGGATGGCCTAGTGTGTGAATTCTCAGTAGGGATGTGGAATTGGTGAGAACAGATCTGAGCCCAGAGAAGCACATCTGCTCCGGCCAGCTCTCTAGAAGGCAGAGGTGACTCTGGACCAAATTTTGTAGAACCTTGTACTCTGGCAGGTAGATTTCCACGGGCTAAAGGGCAGTTGCCACTGGCACTTGCCCTGCTCCCAATGCAATGGAACTCATTACCCTAACCCAGTGGTTCTGGGGGCAGAGGGCCATGTCTAGATACAGTTTGAGTTGTCACAACTTGAGGGAGGTATGGGCTGCCACTGTCACCTAGTGGGGAGATGTCAGGGATGCTGGTCAATGTCCCACGATGCCCAGGACAGCTCCCACCCCCCACAACAAAGAATTATCCAGTCCTAAATGTTAGTTGTGCTGAGACTAAGTAACCCTGATTGATCAACTTGAAAAGTTGATGTCAGGACCAACTTGCAAACGTTCCTTTCTAAGCAATCAATGCACTGCATTTTACAGAAATCAAAACATTAATAAAAAGAGAATAGTAATTAACTGCCCAATATTTATAATCTCTTCACATTAATCAGAGACTTAGGAATCAACCACTCTTAAATATGATTCTCTTGTCAATTGGTAAACTAAATATATTTATGGTATATGGTACATATTAGGCCTTAAACACAACTATTTTTGGTAGGTTATTTTTTCACTGCAAATGTATCAGAAAGCAGTAGGTTATCTCAGCAGCTCATCAAGTCTTTTATTTATTTTTTGATTATTTATTTATTTATTTATTTATTTATTTATGGCTGCATTGGGTCTTCGTTGCTGCGCGCAGGCTTTCTCTAGTTGCGGTGAGTGGAGGCTACTCTTCGTTGTGGTGCACGGGCTTCTCATTGCGGTGGCTTCTCTTTGCTGCGGAGCATGGGATCTAGGCACACGGGCTTCAGTAGTTGCGGCACGCGGGCTCAGTAGTTGTAGCTCACGGGCTCTAGAGCGCAGGCTCAGTAGTTGTGGCACACGGGCTTAGTTGCTCCACAGCATGTGGGATCTTCCCGGACCAGGGCTCGAACCCGTGTCCCCTGCATTGGCAGGCGGATTCTTAACCACTGCGCCACCAGGGAAATCTCTCATCAAGTCTTTTAAAATATGAATGTTAAACATTAAGTATTAGTAATCAGCAGCACTAACATCAATGTCATCATTTTTATTGTCATCGTTAGCATTTATTATATGTTCGTGATATACCTGACACTGTGTCTTGCACTTCACATACATTATTTCATTTACTCCTCATGCTGACTGCATGGAGTATATACTGTGATGCCCATTTCATTTATGGGGAAAAAGAAGGCTGAGAGAGTTTGTGTAACTTGACCAAAGTCATCCAGCCTGTAAGTCACGGAGGTGAGATGCCAACTGTCATCTGCCGCACTCCACAGCCAGTCCTTTTAATCACTAGCACCCACTGCATTCTTTAAAAATGTTATTTAACTGTAGTCTTCTGGGCTTTTCCAATATTTCACTGCGTTAGGTCACAGTAAAAACAAACAAAGGCTTAAAGAGGCTGCAGAAACTGTCACCTCCACAAAGAGGTGACACCACAACTCTGACATGTTGGTTTATTTACTCGTTCATTCGTTTGCTCATTCATTTATCCAATTCATGCATGCATTTAGTCAGTCATTGAACAAGTATTTAGTGAGCATAAAGCATGCACCAGGCGCCAAGGTTGTCAGCTTTGGGGATTCAAATACACATCAGGGAGTCTAGCCGGGGCCAGGTGAAGGGGCAGAATATTGCCTGGAGGCACAAATAATTTGCTCTCTTTAAGGGTCTTGGACAAACAGAAGGGTTCATTAATGTCTGTAAATATCAGAGAAAGCATGAGAGAGACACTGAGAGAAAGGCCAAGGCGGTGAAGGAAAGGAAAGGAAAGGAAGGGAAGGAGGAGGAGAGGAAGGAGAGGGGATGGAACAGCAGCAGTGGTGGCCGCGGCCCTAGCCCAGTGCTGACAAAACTGCAGCAGAGGAAGGCCAGGCCTCTGCAGAGCCCTCCTTTGCTCCTGGGCTGAGCGAGGGCTTGGCAGGCGTCTCTGTGTCATCAAGAGGCAGCCGTCTCCTACCCATGAAGCCTTTTCTTTCATTCCTTCTCACGCTGTGTGCAGCCCACGTAGAAAACTGGGGAAGTGAATTCCAGGCTGTCTAATCAGGCTTGGCTGCATCGTGACAACGCTGCTCGTCGTTTTAACTCCCCCCACACGTTGTGGCATTTGAGAAGGAGAAAGAGTCAGGAGGGGGAAATCGAGACTTGCACATTTAACTTGTACTCCCTCGCCACGGCTCCCTGCCCGGGAACTGATCATTCCACACCCTCCGGTTTAGGGCTTTACGCAGATGGCGAGGTGGTGGCTGCTTTAATCCCAGGCAGGGACAGTCAACTGGCTTCTCACCGAGGGACAATTTCTTTTAAGCAGCGGACAGACTGGAGTCATTTTCGACTAGGCAGGTGGCACAAAGACTGCTCAGAACCATTCATCTTGACTGCTGGAAAAACAGCAGAAAGCAAGCCTGTCTTACCACCCAGAAGTCACTGGATGCCTTCTAGAAAGGACAGTGGCACTTCCTTCCGTGACGTGTCACACGCGCAGCCGAATCCTTAACACGTCATACACATTTTTATGCCTAGCTCTTGCCTGACGCCCAATTTTAGATACAAATGATAGGAACCATGGCTGCTCTTTAGTTCCAGAGGCAGCAGTTCCTGAAAACTTACCAAACGGAGTTATTAAATTCTGAGTGTTCAAACATCCATTTATTCAGACTCAATTAATTTTCATTTCCTAATCATTTTGTACTTGGGCTACCTGGAATTTACTTTGGCCGAATTAACCTTTTTCTCCATAAAACAAGTTAACAGAATAAACTGGGTTTGAACAGGAAGGGTTAAAGTACTGGAATGAATTCACTCCTTTAGTAAGTGAACATCTGGGCACCTACTCCATGCCAGGCACTATCACACTAATGGTAGGCGATACAAGACAATGTCCCCCGAGGGACTCCCAGTCTAGTTGGGTGTGAATGTGAGAGGGGACTTTAGCACATAACAGCTGCAGCAGGAAGGAAGAAACAAGTCATGGCCTTTGAATACAAGTGACAGAGATTCTAGACAGGATGTTGTAAAACAAATATTCTACTGAAAGAAGGTTGAAGAGCACACAGTTTAGAGGTGATGCAGGAGTAGGTTCGTGCCCTGGTTTTGTTATTCGCTCGGTCTGTGATTTGGCTTAGCACTCTGTTTCTTTTTCTGAAAAATGAGAGAAATGCCTACCTCACGGGGGCAATTTCGCTCCACATCCTAAGGGACGTTGAGCAATGTTTGGAGACATTTTTGGTTGTCACAACGCAGGGTGGGTACTATTGGCATCTAGTGGGTAGAGGCCAGGGATGCCACCAAACATCCCACAACGTGCAGGACAGCCCCCCACAAGAAATGTCAGGAGTGTCGAGGGTGAGAAACACCGAGTTAACATACATGGTGTGTACAAAGTCTCCAGTGCAGTGGGTGCTATTATTATTACTAACGATAGCATGTTACCAACTTAATTTAAGACACTGAGCACTGGACGTGCTGGATGTAGTGGGACACACTTGCGCTCTACTTCCGGCTACGTCACGTAGTAAGTCTGTGACCTTGGGCAAGTTCCTGACCATTCTGAGCCACGTCTATAAACAGAAATGATAATCCCGAACTTCAGAGGCAACCATAAAGACAGTGAGTTGACTCAGATGGGGCACCTGGCACAAAGTGACATCCAGAAAATGTCCTTCCCTTTGTTGTCCCCACAACTTGCCCATGCCCTCTGCTCTCAGCCCCTTTCTTCCAAGGCCAAGTGTTGGTTGGTTGGTTTTTAAATGAAATACTCTCTGAAGAGTGGCTCTGCATATTTCCCCAGGGAATATGAAAAAGCTCACTGAAAAAGAAAACTCATTAATTGTTTGTGACTAATCTGAGCTCACTGAGACCCTTTAAGTACCTGGGAGGACCCCTCCTTGAAGCATTCCTGAGATGATTTCTAACCTGAAGTTACCACCTTTCTCCTGGAGGAGGCACTGCAGTCCCATTTTTCAAAACCTGCAGCAGCTCCTATTTCCAAAGCCAGCAAAATGACAAGCATTTCACTTCAGCACTTTCATTTGATTTTGGAGACTTCAAGGGATCTCTACCCCCTCCCCAGCCACTTTTAACTACCAAATATGTCCAGTTTGCAATTTCTGATCTTTCACTGAAGAAAATCAGTTAAAGAAATATTTAAAGAGTCAAGCTGCCATTCTCTTACTATCAAGGAAAAGTGAAACAATGCATTTCAGACACCATTTTACTGAGCATTTTGAACGGGCTTGATGGCCAAAAAAAGAGGCATCTCATCTTTTTAGTAATCTTTTGTACACAGACTGTGTACTATTGAAGTCTGGTCCAGAAACTAAAACAAGATCCATGTCGATCTAAACATCCAGAAGTGCCCTTGTGTCTGCTCCATGACATCCTGTCCTGGCTTATGCCCCATTCACATCCAATCTCCCCATCTTATTATTCTCCAGGAGTGTTTTCTGCCTCTTTCTGATGTTACTTAATTTGACAATTAAGTCATGTCTACTTTGTAATAAGAGTGAAACAGGTAGGCAGTCAGTAATAAAAACAGGTGCCACATAACATGGCAGCTTGGAGACTCTGTGAAATGGCCACTTTAGGGGGAGTCATGAACTTGGCAATGAGGAAACAGAGGTTTATTTGGAGTTTTATGGCAAGTTTTAAATCTCATCTTTTAACTAGAACCTACTTGTATTAACAAGCCCTTGCCCTTGATTTTAAGAATTCCACCATACTTCTGTGTTCCTTCTCTTTCAAGGCTCACAACAGTTCCATGAGACAGGTAGGGCAGGAATCGAATTTGCAGTTCATTCTTATGTGACTTCCAACTTCACCCAGGGTGGAAGATTGTGGGATGTATCGTCATGTCCCTCAAGAGGAAGTTTGTTCAAAGACTAATTATTAATTAAGTCTAGTCAAGTCCATCTGTAGAAAATGAGTGTGATCCCTTTTAATCAGAAAAGTAGGACCACCAATGCAGTGTGCAGCAGGTGCCAAGGAGGGGTTAGTTACAAACTGTGCTGTGGTCCAGAACAGGACAGGTAATGGCTCTGCTTATACCCAGAGGGACTTCTCTCACTGACAGAGAAAGAGAGCTAGGATTAAGCTACCCACTTAGATCTATACATATATTTCAAAGGAAAGGTACTATCTCAATTTCCATTTCTATTTACTGTTTTCTTGCTGCCTAATTAAAAAAACATACTGTATCATTTATATACACACACACACACACACACACACACACACACACACACATATCTGATCATGGAATTTGAAAATCTGGTTGAAATGTCTTAATTTCAGAAAGACCAGGTGGCAAACCAATGAGCCTGGGGAAAACTTCACTTTAAGATAGCCCCAAATCATCACCCTAAAGGTCAACTCTTCTGGAAAGCTCTCCATTGTCAGCAACAGCCAAGAAATGGCATCCCAGATTCCCTGCAGAATTATATACGAAGTTTACTGCTGGTTATCTGTCAGGGGAGAGACAGCCTGGGAGTCATTCTGAGCCAAATCGAATCCAATTATGGGCCAATTATAGACCTGCTTCCACTGCCAGGAGCAGGCTACACCACCGAGCTGGTCTTAGAGTCCCTGGCTGGCAGGGAATCCCAGTGCATGGGAAGAGCATGTGGCCCAGATAAGACAAAACAGCTGATAATGCTCAGAGACCAGAACAGATGGCAAATACAGCTGCATTAGAATGATCCCGAATCTCCCCACCATCTCATTGCCATCCCTTCATAATTGACTGCAGACTGTGTTTTCTCCTGGCTGGCACCCTTTCTCACTAGGTGATCAAATTATGAAATGCCAAGAGGTGATGGGCAGGGCTTCGCTCCTGTACTCAGGGTCAACCTGCTGCAATCCTACAGTCCTGGCCATGGTGCTAACTAGAAATGTGGTGCCTGGATACCCACCATCACTGCTGACAACCTCACTGAACATGTAGGAGTTAAAATGCCAAGAAACTTGAGTTAGAAATTTGCGTTAGGTAAAAATAAAGCACTATTAAAAATCACAACAACTTTGCGAATTTTGGCTGGCACTTCCAACCGACTGAGATCATTTCAGGTCCACATTCCAGCATCCAACAGTGTAGTTATTCCTCCAGGCTGGCTTTGCATCTCTGATCTGCTAATTTGAGAAGCAAGCTCGTTCCTATATTTAACTGAGGTCTTGAGGAGAGTGGGGACAAGGCAGCACCAAGGACAGCATCCTGTGGGCTGTGGCAATGGAAACTCTTCAGATTGGCCTAGAGTAGTGGTTCTCAAACTTTCTCATACATCAGCATCATCTGGAGGGCTTCCTGAGACTTAGATTGCTGGGCCCCACCTCCAGTTTCTGATTCAGTAGGTCTGGGGTAGGCCCGAGAATATGCATTTCTGACAAGTACCCATGGACTGCTGCTGCTGGTTTAGGGGCCACACTTTTAGAACCACTGACCTAGAGCCATCAATCTAGATTGTTTAGGTCTGGACATTCCAAATCCCCTAACTATCCCATTATCTGGTCCACGGTTTTACAGCTAGTATCCAAAGGTATAGTGAGCAACTAGGTCAAATTTTCTTGCTGAAATTCAGATACATAATGCATCAATGAAGCAACAATCATTAGTGCTTATAATAGTGCTTCCAAGGGTCAGGCACTGTTCCAAGCACTTTACCTTGTAATTCTTAAATGAGTTAGTATACATAAGAGCTCCATTTTACAGGTGAGAAAACTGAGGCACAGAAAAGTTACATAACCTCCCCAAGGTGGCACAGCTAGACGGTGGGGCAGCCAGAATTCAAATCCAGGCTGTCTGACTCTGAACCATTGCCCCAGGCCGATTCTCCATGTGGCAGATAAAGTTCCATGGGGGTGAAATGTACTGTGTAAATTATGAGGGACAATCCTAATAATAATGCATGAGGAATGCTAGTGGCATCAACTTACCTAACAGTCACTTAATCTCACTGATACAATATTAATTTCTGTAACTGTTAAGTTCTAACACTGCTACAGTCCAAGGGTTGGCAAACCAGGGCCCAGGGGCCAAATGTACCCCACAACCTGGTTTTCTTTTTAAACTTTTTATTTTGAGATAATTTTAGATTCACATGCAATTGTAAGCAATAATACAGAGACCTCTGGATGCAGCGGTTGGGAAGAAAGAAGAGGAGTCACTTTTCCAATCTCTATAGGAATATTTCTAAGGAAGGCCTCGCCAAGTTTCAAATATATGCAGAGACCAAAAAGCCAGGTTTGATCATCTTCATTCAAGCGTACTGTTATGGATGTCCAGGTAGTGGAAATAAAACACAGAAGACGTTCTAAATTTGAACATCTTTCAAGTCCAATACAAGACAGGACCAGGATCCCAGCTACCTGGCTAATTGATAGGCAGTTGTATAGCTTTTCTCAAATATTATGGCGTAAGAACTGAAGCCAGTTTCTGAACAACTGAGTTGTCCAGCCTTGGGCTTTGGGTGAGAATCACTTATTTTTATTCTAGTTATCTTAGTCCTGGAGTCAGGCAGCAGCAAGTTGCTGGGTACAGTCAGACCATCCACAGTGCTGACTGCACACTAGGATCACCTGGACTTGCCGACGCCCCACCCCGACCCATAATTCCTTGAGGGAGGGGTATGTTTCACAAGACCTCTGGGTGAGTCAGTCTAATGTGCAACTCAGGTCAGAAGGACTGAGTTAGAGAATGTTTCTCAGATCCTCCACGGACAAACCAAACTGAAATCTTTCTTGTTTGGAAAAGTATTTCTTCGGTTGAATGTCAAGGTGGCTGGGATGAAAGTCTCTAACTATGGAAAAAAGCCACACGTTCTTGGAAAGCCATGCAGCATATATGTACATTTATTCAGAGGGTGATCCAGTGGTGAGCCACAGCCTCTGTTTGGGACAGGACATGGGGAAGAGATACTAAGTTATCCAGACTGCCACATGAGTCCAAAAAATAGCTTAGAGGGGCTTAGAAGGGGCTGAAGACACGCTGGTTCCCCCTAGTGAGTGTGCTGTGCCTTGTTACTGTCGTGATGTGTGTCTATCCCAAGATACGTAGAGTCATATTCTCACAGGTCAGGGCACCATCGATGCCACTTAGTCTAACCAAGGTCCAGGCCCATGCAGAGGTCCTCTCTATACCCCCCCACCCTGGAGAGTCACTTGAGTTTAACCATGAACTCAGCAACTTTTAACCCCTATCCCAATTCATCTCACACTAAAAACTGCTACGGGTGTTGTTCCCTCCAAATAATCCCAGTTGCACCCTTTGGAGTGACTCATTAAGAACAGAGCCCAGGTAAGTCCCCATTCCACTGAAGTTTCTTTTAACAAGTTCAGTGTCTGAGTGTAAACACAACATAAGTGGGATACGTTTTTCGTACAATGTGCTAAGGACTAATTGCTGGGTGCTGAACTATCGTACTGTAAGCTTTGGTTCAAGGTCAGCCAGCTGTGTTGGCCTGCTTCCACAAAGTTGAATCCATGAGTTCTCAGGATGCCAGGTCCCTAGAGACTGACTACTCATCTTTTTAGAAATGCCTGAAGCAATACAGTCCTACCGTGCAGCTAGGATCTGGTTTTTGACATAAATGAAATGCCAATTTTTCATGATTCCCAGAAATAACACCTATTCATTGACATATAAAATATAAGAGCTGGACTTGGCTTAAGGCAACCGTATTAGTTATATATTGCTGTATAACAAATTACCCCAAACCTAGCAGCTTAAAAGAATAATATTATCTCAGAGTTTCTGTGGGTCAGGAATTCAGAAGTGGCTGAGCTGCATGGCTCTGGCTGGCATCCCTCATGAGGTTTCCGTCAAGATACTGGCTGGGACTGCGGTCATCTAAACTCTTGACTAGGACCAGAAGATCCACTTTTAATTTGGCACACTCAGCTAGCTGATTGGTGATGACTGTTATCAGGAGGCCTTGGCGCCACTAGGCTGCTTGAGTGCCCTCACAACATGACAGGTGGCTTCCCCCAGAGCCAATGATCCAAGAGAGAGCAAGGCGGAAGCTGCATTGGTTTTTATGACCCAGTCTCGGAAGTCACACTCTGTCATTTCTGTAATATGCTATTGATTACACAAGTCAGCTTTACTTGGTGTTGGACAGGTCTATACAAGGGTAAGAATGCCAGGTGGCAAGACTCACTGGGGGCCATCTGGGAGGATGCCTAAACAGCAGCCTACCCCTCTTTCTTTTTTCTTTTCTTTTTTTTACAGATGAGAAAACTGAGGTCTGGAGAAGTGAGGTTTTGCCCAAAGTCACACAGCCTTAACATTTCAGTATTTGCTTTTCTTTTAACCTTACTGATCCTCACCATCCACAAGTTCTTGTATTTATTTAAAACACCAAATGTTGTTTATCTCTGGGGAGATTAGAAAGATTATTTCCAAATGTGAAGCCAGTTTCCATGATGTTTTTAACAGCAGAAGCTTTTATAAACCAGACAACATATAAGCAAAGTGCAAACTCTGAGCACTTGGGAAACGTTTTTCTTCACTTCCTTGAGTCATTAGGGAGGAGGTGCTCCAAAAGGAAGGAGAAGAAAGTGGAACCTCTTAGGGAGGGCAAATCCAGAAGTAAACTAAAAAGTCAGGGCTGGAGGGACAAATCTTAGCTTGTGTACTACTCCCTCTTCTCGCTTTGTTCTCCTATTGTGATAGTTTTCCTGTTCTCTCTTGATTTCCGAGGGTGGAAAAAAAGCAGAGAGTAACACCAAAAATCAGTGGAAAGGCCACCCTCCTTAGGAGTTGCTGTTTCATTAATCCCAAATGAAAGACAGTGATCAGCCATAGGGACTCCCTAGGAGAAGCACAGAATTTTTTTCGGTAAAAACTTATGTTTCTGAAAACACATACACACAGGTTCTTAAGCACAAAACTCAAAACTGTGATAAATACTATCAGTTCTTCTCTTTTCAGGATCCTCTTTGAAACAGCCATCTTCTAAGAAGGACACCAACCAGAAAGAAACCTCTTATTCTCTATCCCTTTTCAAACAGTTAAAAAACAACAAGGCTTGTCATCTCTGATCAACGTAACTATCAGGAGACAGGACGACTTTCTCCCTGCCTGACCTATTTTGCCTAATGGGGCCCACTCCTTCGCCCTCTGACAAGCTACCTTCTCTCCTGAGTTCCATTTATAGTAGGGCTTTATTAATGGTTAAATCATTAGGAATGGGTCCTTCTTCCTCCCAAGGCTTATTTCCCCTGTTCAATAAATTAAGCCACGGGATCGGAGAAACTGTCCATTTCTGCTTTGTTTAAGCTCAGATTCTTCCTAGCCCACAAAATACTGCGCACTGCCAGGTGAGAGCCCGCCTGGCAGTCTGTGGTCACTTGTGATTTGTCTCGTATTTAGTTCTCCAAGTAAAGTGGGAGGCCCGTGGGAATTTTCCTAAGCCCCTGCTGGAAGTCTGAGATCTGGAGCAGAGATCCTTCGGTGGGGAGTCCCTGGGCCTTTGCTGATGGTGAGGGGCTGCCTTTCTCAATCCTCAGGCGAGAGCCCTTGGATAAGTGCTGTGAGTTTCTGAAATGTTTGACCCCTCTTTCACCTTGAAAGAAGGTTTGCAAACTCCATTCATCCACCATGCTTGTTGCTGCCACGCACATGACCTCACCGAACAATCGGAGCATTAATAGCCCACAGCTGTCAGAGTGACCTCTGCCCTTCACTCCTTAAAGCCTTTTCTCCCTTGTTTTTCGTCACCAGAGCCCTGCAGTAAACAGGTTTTTTTAAAAAGTAAAAACACAAAAGTGATCATGTCACGGCCCTGCAGAACAGGCCTCAGTGGCTCCCCACTGCCCCCAGGGCCTGCACTAACTGGCTCAGACGCACCAGGTTCTCCCAACTGGCATTTCTGCCCACCCAGGGCATCCCTTGCTCCAAGCCAGTTCAGGGAGGTGTCATGCTGACTCTAGGCCTTTATACATGCTCAGAATATTATTTTCCAATCTCTCTCCTCCCCTACCCATGAGCGGGCTAACTCCTACCCATCATTCAGGTCTCAGTTTAAATACAATTTTGGAAAAGCCTTTCCATAGCCCCTTAAACTGGATAAAGCATCCACAGCTGCCTTTGTCCCATCACAGCTGCACCCATCACCATGGAGGAATAGATTGCCATCACTTATTTTCTTGTCTGACTTTCCTTCTAGATGTTCAGTTCCATGAAGGGGGATAACTTGCCCACTAGTGTATCCACAGTGCCTACCTAATACATTTTCTGGCATGTAATGTAACCAAAATAAAACCAGGCATCTGGTTTCCACCTTTAAGACCATTTAAGCACAGAGCCTCCTCCAAAAGAAACATAAATTGATCATTGAAAGCAGTGTCAAAAAGGAATGCAAATTTTCACCTATGATTAACATTGTAAAGTGACGTAAACATTCTTGATTCATTATCAGCCTGAAAGTCTTTCATCCTAGAGACTTCTTACCCCAAATGTCTCTTCATTCTTTCCCCAGAATCCGGTTATCTGATTGCCCCAGCCCTTCTTTTTTCTGTAATTTCAACTCAATTCACTACTTTCAGTGCTCTCCGCCCATTTAGACCTCCACCAACCATCACCCCAAAGAGCTTGACGCCAAGACAACAAAGACTCAGTCTTGCTTGGACGGCAGAGGAGGGGGACAGGCACATCGATCTATAAACTTTTTTGGGTCTTCAGCTTGGAGTAATAGTAACAGTTCACATTTATCGAGCATTGACTATGTGGGAAGCACTCTGCTGAACACTTTAATATGTTATCCTCACAACAGCCCTGGGAGTTTGGTACTGTTACTTCCCTGTACTTAATAGAACACTTACCCAAGGTGAAGCAGCTAGAAAGTAGGATTGCTGGGATCTGAAAGCAGAGTCTGCACTACAATGTCTCCACAGAAGGCACTCAGTAAACAGTTGAATTTATAGACAGGGTCCACCTGGAAAGCAGCTTGGAGGCTGGCAAGGCAAATGGTGTTGAAGCAATTTCTCTGATGAATTCATTGCCAGCACATGTCAAAGCTTTATTTCAAAGCTGCTTAAAGAGGCTTCAAAAAGCCAGTTCAAAAACTTGGAATAGGAAAAAATGTGGTTAGATAACACTGTTAGACTGGGTACAAGTGGTCTATAACTCTGTCACAAGGCTAATTTAGTGAGGCAGGTAAATCTAATTTCCCACAAGGGGCTCTTAATCTCATTAAAGTTGATCAGAAAAAAATCACTCGTATGTCTTATCAGAAATGCTTCTCAGAAGGGACCACTCATCACACCAGAGCAGACAGCCTTCCAGCTCAGGTTTGGGATCATTTTCGTTCACAGAACCAGCCCTCTCTAGAGTGGGGTTTCTTACCCTCAGCACTATTGACATTTGGGCCAGATAACTCTTTGGAGTGGGGGTTGTCCTGGGGCCTGTAGGCTGTTTAGCACATCCCTGGCCCTACCCACTAGATGTCAGTGGCACTCCCTCCTCCTGGTTTTAATAACCAAAAATGTCTCCACATATCGCCAAATGGCCCCTGGGGGGCAAAATACCATCCCTTTCATTGAGAACCACTGCTCTAGACCCTCGATTCTCAAAGCGTAGTCCATGGGCCAACAGCAACAGCATCCCTTGAGAGGTTGCTAGAAATGTACAACCTCAGGCCCCATCCCAGGCCTCCTGAGTCAGAATCTGCAGTTTAACAGGATCACCAAGTACTTCCTCTGGACATTAAAGTCTGAGAAGTGCTTCTAGGCCAGCGGTTCGCAACCTTGGCTGCACATCAGAGGCCTGGGAGCTTTAAAAAATACTGAGCCCACCCCCAGAGACGCTGATGTCATTGCTCTGGGGCAGCCTGGGCCTCGGAAGTTTTAATAACTCACCAAATGATTCTAATGTGTAGCCAAGTTTGAGCTCCTGTTCTGGGGGGTTTAAAAAAACTCACCCCCCTCCCCAACTTTAGGAGTGATTTACCACAGCTTCTAAATAAGACCCCACATCTCCAAGGCGATGCTTTTCTTTCCATGAACATCCTTCTTTTTTGACCTCTTATCACTTTTAAGGTGATAAAATTAAAGGCCTTTGATGATGGCTTCAAAAGGGAGGATTTGGCTATAACTAACTTTAAAAATAATGGTTGGAATGATTTGGGGAAAAAAAAGAGGGCATTGATTTAAGCTTGCCCAGATAGCTTTTTAAAGAAGAGCCATCAAAATCATCCCTCAAAATCTTGCTAATTAAAAATCAATTCTGTACTTGAAAAAAAAAAAACCCCAAACATTAAATGGTGAACTCTATCAAGAAAACTGTTGTGCATGAAGTGTACAATTGTATAAAGAGCCCACGCAAACTGGGAAGCAAAACATTAACACCTTAATAGATAAATAAAGGAAATGAACTCACAATTCACAGAAGTAGATGTATAATTAGTAGAGAAGCCATGAGAAAATATGCCTCACTAGTATTCAAAGGGGGATACTCAATAAAAAAAAGAGTTAGCAATTTTTCTCTTGTAATATTCACAAAAATAAGTGGGAAAATGATCATGAAATGGACACTTGCTCATTCCCTCAACAGATATTGTCTTCTGTACAGCAGGCACTATGCCAGTCTAGATGATGAGGGTGTGGGGCTTAGTAAATGGAGAAAGTTCCAGCCATTGCGGATTTGTATGTCCTCCAACCCACTTCGGCCTTGATGGACACCATCCTAAAGAAAACGTGTGGGAAAAGGTTTGTTCACTTATGATAGCAAAATTGATTAAGAACCTGTGTCCAACAATAGGATTACGATTAATTCAACTCTCATATATCCACCTGATGGAATAGTATGCACACTATCTGTGCTATAATGAATGATAAATGAAAAAGAATACAAACAGTAGAAAACTGGATAAATGATTCAGTAATCAAGTAAATTTTGAAATGCTACATGATATCATCCTCACACCCAATATACACAATATATATTTGTATATTTAAGCTCTGAGGAGCTCTAAAACTAAGAAAATGGTTTATCTCTGCTTAACCCCGTATTCCTCAATTTATCTGACCATGGAAAGATTTTTTCCCCTCCCCTCCCCTCCCTTTCTTTCAAAGGTGAAACTTGTTTTATCGTCTCTTGGAACTAGTATTTCTCAAACAAACAAACAAAACCTTGATGATATATTACTGGCATACCGGGTAGTATTTAAGAGTTATGTAAAAATAAGAGCCATACATGGGTATATACATACATAAAAAAATTCATGAAGCTGTTCACTTAAGATTTATGCATTTTACTCTATAAAAATATTAAAAAAACTCTACTAAATTCTGACAAGGCAAAAATATCTTTTGAAATTAAAATTGGATGTTCATTAGAACAAGTACAAGAATGCCAAGTCAAATTATTTTTACATTACAGATACATTTCTATGTATCAGTTGTTCATGCAAGGTGCCTCTAATACCGTCAACATGTAAAGATTTATTGTAGGGGCTAAGAGCTCCAGACAAGCTTTTAGTCCTGGACCAGCCATTAACTAGCTGTGCGACCTTGGACCTTCACCTTGGATTCAACCCCTCTGGATTTTAATTTCCTAATTTCTCTCTCTCTCTCTTTTTTTTTTTTGGCCGTGCTGCGCAGCTTGTGGGATCTTAGTTCCCTGGCCAGGGGTTGAACCCGGGCCCTCGGCAGTGAAAGCGTGGAGTCCTAACCAGTGGACCGCCAGGGAATTCCCTAATTTCCTAATTTATAAAAGGAGGAGCAATAAGAAAACTCAAGTTCCATTCACCTTCGAAAACAGTTTTACTATTTTAGAGGATTATAAAGCTTTTATATCTGCCTGATGGTGTACCAACGGCCAGGTTTTAAATTTGAATACTGAGACTATGGACCACTAACTACCATAATTGTTACTGTAAAAATAAACAAACAAAATGTCAATCAGCTCTAAGGGGATCTCTGTGACAATGTGCTTTCCAGGATGTCTTATTAGAGAGAGACAGGGAGGCCTACATTTATTTCATATGTTAACTTTATGTCAAGAAATTGCTTTTCCGTTTGGATGTCCCAGGACCTCTGACTGCCAGAGACCATGCCAGACAGTTCTAAGAGGATACTGGGTATTTCTGATGTAAGCGCCATTGTCCCTAGGTCTCAAATGCTCAAGCCTAAACAACATAGAAGGGTTTTGCCATCTTTGGAACCTCTTGTTAAGACAGCAGTCTACTCGACTTGTTCATTACTTTGTCTACCTCTGCGCGTTATCGAGCTCTGCTTTGCTAGGAAGTCTCGGGCCAGTGTTTCTCCAGTAAAATCCGTGGCCCCTTTAGAAACAGGGAGGTCTGTGCTCTGAGAGATGGAGAAATTGACCACAAAACGAGCAGCCACCAGTGGTGACTGGTCTTGGATTATACCCCTTATTCCACCAAGATCTCCGCAAACAAATTCAATGTTGTCTCACCTGCCGGACCCTGACTTGATATCCAAGGCAACAAACTCTCAATACAGTAGGATTTAAAAACCCCTTTTGAGCTTATTTTTAATGATTTGACCTGGACATGCAATTTGCCTTCTCCTTAAGGTCACTCAAATTCTCCTCACCCAGCACGTAACACTGTTGACTCTGGATTTTAGGAGCAGAATTTTACCCCAAAAATGTCCTGCTTTTTGTGTCTTTCCGCTCTTCCCTGCTTTTACTAGTTATTGGTAGAAACATTTCCATTTTTATTTTAGCCACCAAAGGCTTCATGATGCACAAAGCCCAATTTGGGTGAATATTTTGCAGTTTAAGAAAAAAGTTTTAGAAGTTTTTACTTAGAGCTTTGTTTCTTTTACTTTATGAGTGGCTGGTGGGGATAAAATAGCCTTGGGTTTGGAGTTACCCGGGTGCAGTTTCACGCCGTGCACTTCCCGTGTCCCCGACCTTGGCGTGGAGGTGTGGTAGGAGCTCTAGGGGACTCCACAAATGCCCTCTAACAAACTCCAAAGCTTCAACCAGTTTGCTCTGGGTGCCTGGTCAGTCATTGCATATGGAACCAGATGGAACACGAGGCACCGCCTTTCTCTCGATTACTGCTGTGGTCACTGTGCTGGGTGACATATTTGTTTGAGTGCCACTGTGTTTATGGCTCTATGATTTAGCACCACGTAGGAGGAAGTAATCATTGCACCGCCCCCAAGTGTCTGGTTAAAGGACCAAATGCAGAGCAGTGTTGAGTGGACTCCATTTCCTAAATGATGTGTGTGGGGCTGCGCCAAGTATGAGTAACGCAGCTATAAATGGGTCAGGCAAGGTGTAAACATCACATGCTGCTCAGCCTGGACCTAGAGTGACACACGGGAGATATCTGGCATATCACCCGTGCACCAGCCAAGGTGTGCCTTTCCCAATGTAAACTTTTTTGCTTTGGGTACAAAAGGGGTGTGCAGTAGCTGGAGAGTGACTTTTCCACAGGGGGCCTCGCATTCGCCATCATTCTCACCAGTGTCCCCGACAGGAGAACAGGACACAGGAGAATAGCTGACAGCTGTTGTCTAGACAGCAAAGCAGTGTGGCCCGGGACACCGCCCAACACACTTGCATTCCAGCACCCTGACAAACAAGTGTGCTTTACAGCAGGGGCAATTTTAGCTCTGGATCGCTTCCCATTGTTCCCATTTTTAAATTCGAGCCCTCACCCAGGTCTCTGAATTCCTGGATTCTGGTATTCCGGTAACACAAAGGCGTTCTGAGAACACCTGGAGTCCCACCAGGCCAAGGACAGAGACTCTGGTCCTCTCAGGGCCTTGCACTCCTGGAAGGACCATCTGTGACCTTGGCCATCAGCAGTGTCCTGTGTCCAGGGCTGCTGGGTCCTCTCAAATTCTCCTGGGATCTGGGAGGGAGAGGGGAAGCTGGGGGAGGGAAGGGTGGTCTGCAGAACGACAACTGCAGTGACTCCTCTGTTCCATCAGCTGCCTCCTGCCCAGTTCCTTCTACAAGGAAGACCAGGGCTCATTCTGTAGATTAAACGAGGTTACTGTGTAAAGTCAGTGGTTCCTCCTTCCCCATATGAAGCACAGTTCCCCTGGGGCTAGTACTGCATAAAGAATTGTGCATTTGCTTTTCCTAAATAATATGGTGATCTCAGTGGCCATGGTGGTCTGGGCAAACTGCATCAAGGTTTCCTTATGTTTCCAAAACGGTCTTAAAGTCAGAGAGGTCCACAAGCTGAAGCCGGTCACGAGGGGCATCTTAGGGCTTTTAAACAGTCACTGGAGGGTCACTGCAAATGGCTCATGCTCTCTTTCTCTCTCAGTATAGCTATAATTCCACCGATGTGAGACAGATGCGTGGGGGTCAAAGTCCATATCAAGCCTGTCATAGAAATAGTTCCTATTTCTGGTTGCAGATGAGGCTTCACAGTCTGGACACTTCTTGGAGAGAAATGCCACCTCATAGAACAGGCTTCAGTGACAATTTACTGTGAATCATCACCCCTTCCATGCCGCTCAGAGAAGCCCAAGGAGTGTCTCGGTTTCAAGGGCAGCTTGTGCTGGGCCTCTCACCCGGCCAGACAGACTGGCCATATGTCACCCAGCACAGTGACCACAGCAGTAAGATGGCTTGGGCACACGCTGGCCACGATGGGGCTACGGCTGGGGCCTAGGACAGGTGTGACAGCACAGTGGGGACGCAGCGCAGCTCATCAGCACTGCCGGTTTCCTGCGTCTTCGGCCCCTTGCCCACTCCTGCTGCCTCACCAGCACTCCGATCCCACTTCATGTCCTGCTCTCACCCCTCCAGCGCTCCACCTCACCAATCCCTAGGCTCTCGCTTTGTGTCAGGTGCCATGATAGGAAATGGGATGCAAAAACGAATAGGGCACGTTCATACCCTTCAGAAGATCACGGCCTAGAGGCAGGACAGCTATGGCGGGAAAGAGAAGAGCGGGGAGAGAGGATGCATATAGGCAACTAATTACACCGCAGCCTATGATGTGGAGAGCCATGGGGGGAGGGGAGGATTTTAGTCAAAAGTTATCAGGCAAGAGGGACTGGCCTGAAGGCTTGAATCACATTACACAAGCAGTGAGTGTCCAACAGACTCGGTTCAGGGTGCGCGAGGGAGAAATAGACTGGCATGGGGAGGAGGGCGCCCTGGTGACGCTGGGAAGCTGCTGGTCAACAAAGTACATTTCAGCCAGGAAATCCTGGGCTGGGAAGGAGATGGTGTCTTGCTTCTTCCTGGTGAATGACCTGGACTAAAAATTGAGTTTCTAAAAAAGAGAAATAAATGCTAGAAAAAATACGTGAGCCAGTGCTGACGGCTGTTGGTAACATTTTCAGTTCTGCAGTCAGTGATGCCTTCCTACCTTCCCCTCCGGTTCAAGAACCATCCAAACCTTCCCGTTAGCGGAGTGGAAGGAGCCCTACAGTCAGGACACAGGAATTCAAATCCCAGCTTTTCTCTTTACCAGCTATGAGACTTTGAGCTACTCACTTGGCTCTTTGAACCTCTAGGTGTTTCATCTCAACAATGAGTATAATACAACCTGCATCACAGCAATGCTATATAAATGCTAAGTGATGCAACAGGCTTTGTAATCTCTAAAGAAATACACAGGAAAGCAAAACTTTCTAAAAGACTTCTGCTGCAGAATTCTCCTCGGGGCTCAGTGGCCACAACTGGGTCACATGGCTGCCCCAGGCCATGAGAGAGACTGGGAAAGAGAGTATTTGGCTACCAGCCTTTGTAGTAGAGAAAAGCAAGGGAGAAGGGGATTGTGAATGGATATGGAGAGAGCCAAGTCACAGTGACTGCCTCAGCGGGGGTGGGGGGATCCTTGTCTGTGGAGCTTTGTTTCTACAGCCATTGGTACTAAAAAAAGTAAGCATTCTATTTCTTAGAAAAGATTCAGCCCATCCACATAAGTAAAACATGCAAGAAAAGGCAGCAAAGAATAATGGAAAACAAATGGGTGAATAATGTTCAACCATCTCGGCACTGCAAGAGCCTTTAAAAGAAATGGCACCGTATCAATTAGCTATGGCTGCATAACCAACTGTCACCAAATCCAATGCCTTAAAACAAAAGCATTTATTACTCTGGCTCATGTGTTTGTGGCTTAGCTGATCTAGGCTGGGCTCACTAACGTATCGGTGTCAGCTGGGGGCTCTGCTCCACATGCTGCCCATCCTTCTCCGGGGACCCGCAGGCAAGCCTGGCATACCCTACTTGTGGCAATGGCAGACGTGCAGGAGGGAAAACCAAAACACGTGATCCCTCTTGAGGTTCAGGCTCAGAACTGTCCCACCATCACTTCTACCTCATTCTGTTGGCCGAAGCAAGTCACATGGCTAACCTCAGGCATGAGGAATCCTACCCTACTCATGACGGTAGGAAACTAAAAAGTTACACGGCAATGGGGGTGGCTCTAGGGAGGGGTGGAGGATGGGAGCCATGAATGCAAATTTACCAAGGCACCAAAGGTCTTGCAAGTCATAATCCTAAGGTCGGCATTATAGTCTAATCCTTCAGAAGGAAGCCATCCTCCTTTAGTTTAGAATTACTCAGATCACTAGAGCCAGAGTTGATGGTCACATCTTCTACTCATAGTTCACTTTACCTTCATGGAATCGAGAAATGAAGTTTTCAAGTGAAAATGAGGCCTTCAATTTTGACTTGTACCTATCATATTGATTTACAAGCTGTCCCTAAAAGTATCTCACGGAAACTAAACTAACGGTTCCTTTGCTTTTTCCTTTGCAGGCTTGATGTGAAGAATTGAAGAGTAAGAGAATGGATTCAAATGAAAATAGCTCACTGAAAAGTTTTATATATTTGTATGAAGATTATGTACCTCCCAAATGCCTAAGACTCTAGCAGAAACGTCCTGGTTGTACATTTATATCTCTTCCTTCTAGTTGGCTGCACAACTTACTTTAGCTTCACGTTTGGCAGCTTGCAGAGCAAATCAGCTCAAGAATTCACCACTTGGAGGGTGTGGTTTTGAGGAGGGATATGATTCTATGGAGAAGGATATGGCAATATGCATAGCAATGATTTTGATTGAAAGTTCTCTGAGCTACTTCCCACACTATTTTGGTCAATATTTGGAATGTATTTTAGTTCTTCATCTTCTAAATTATGTCAATAAACTTTTTATGAGTTCAAATAAATATTTGAGTAAATGTAAAATGTGAATCTAGACTACGTTAATTTTCATATCTTCAGATAGCTACATATTCCCCCACATGGATAGAAATGAGATGTACGTGCCAACCAAATTCCACATTGCCTAAGTGGGGGCTTCTCATTCTGAATTACTGGGGACCATGGGTAAAGCTATGGCTGACTTATCATTGCAAATGAAGTTAAATAATGCCTGAGGAACTGGGCATCACTGACATTCCTCCTTCAAGGACAGCTTTTATGGTGAGTGCATTTTACTTCCATAGACGCTCAGAAATTCCCTTTGGCCAGATGGAGTAGAGTCCATTATAAGGCACAATAAAGTAAAGCTGAGAGATCAGAATGAAAGCGAGGGGCAGCTCATGCCTTAGCTATCCAAAGAAAGATGAAATGTGTCTCCTGGTGCTAAGATGGAGAGTCTCTATGAAACAATCACAGGCCAAGAAGAATTAGCCATGCCACTCTAGAGTCTGCTCATCTTCCCAGATGCCCCTGTAACTTCACAATACGAAGATTTGAGGGACCAGGTTCTCGAGATCACACCATTTTAGAGACAAGTGTATCACCCACTTGGTAGGCAGACACCCCAACACCATGACGTTTTTCCTCACTTCACTGCCTGCCATTACAAAAAAACCAGATGTCCTTTCAAACATCCCAAGCACAAATTAGTCTTTAGCTTTTCTGTTTCGTAGAGATAGGTTTCCAAAAGCAGGGCTATTATTGCACACACGTGACTGGCTGCAGATTAAGGTGGTGCCTGATGAGCTTAGGTTTTGTGAAAGGGCGCCCACCTGGTCGTGGGTCCCAGGCACCTCGCTGGGCTGTGGCTTAGCCTGATGATCTAAATCTAATGTAGACATACGGGGCGGGGAATATCAAGCAGAACAAAATATACCAGATCCTGATCTGTCAACAGAACAGATCCTAAGTAATATGGTGACGTGTTGCCTCAGGCCTTCCACTCCTTCCTAATTAGGGTAGTTGGGTAGGGTTACAAAATTTGCCCCAGTGTTCCTTTTGTTTATATATAAATGATCCATGTTCAGTTTCAAAATTAAATTCTGGTTTCATGTTATAAAAACCGTCTTCATATTTTAATGCAGTCTCCCAAGTCAAATTTGCAGCATAGAGACCAGAGTCATTAGACAAATTCAATGTATTTTTAAAAAGTTTTTCACTTAATATGTATTTTATTTTGTTAAGACTCAAATTCACTTTATGGGATTTAGCAAGTTCCATAGTCTATCAGTCACTGGACAGTACATATAATCTAGGGAAAGACAGATTTTATTTTCAATGAAGTTATAATTTTAAAAATGCACACGTGTCATGCTAAATGCCTCTTTAAAAACTCATACATCACACTGAAGCAGTGTGATTATTTATCTTACAGGCTGTAAACAACTGATTATTATGCAGCTTTTCCGTGGGGGTGGAACAAGGTACAAGTAGTTGAAGTTTTGTTAGGAGAGAGAGAGAAAAAACTAGAAACAACACCGGTTTGAGTAATTAAAAGCAAGCACAGGTACAATGGCGTTTTTAGTGCACGTGCTATAAAAGGTCCAACTATCAGCGACTCTGCTGACAGGTGAGGATGTTTGAGGGCAAACTATAGTCCCTCCACCCGCCTCAGCTGGCTGCCCACCTCGGGCAGGCTCCACAGGGAGTGCTGGGGGGAACACAGCACCTTCACCTAGAACATCCCCTTGCGTCTCTCCCCTCCCCGGGACGGGATTTTGTGTTCTATGCTTGAGGCCCGAGTGAAAGGAGAAGGCCCCACAGGGTCCAGGACTGCGCAGGACACCTGAAAAGCTTCTCCCTCTGGAGCAGAAGCCATCTGGAACAAGCAAGGCTCTGCAGAATCGTCTCAACCACTCACTTTTTAAGATCTTTACATTTCGAGAGCACAGGTTGGAGGGTAATTAGCTTTGCTTCCAAGGTTACTTCCTGAGTAGCTGAATGACACAGTAGAATTTTTAAAGTGAGGCCCAGGGCAAGGGGGATGATAATTACCCAAATGTATGGCTCATTTTGAACTAGAGCAGTTAGAGGATTTACACAAAGCCTCCTGTTATGATTAGGTCCCCAGAAGGAGCGGGATGTGACTGTGCTATCCTGTGACACTCCCTCTCCTACACTCTTGGGCTGACCTAGAATTAGGGTCCCCCCCTCTGAGATAAGACGTGGAAAGTTTCAAGGGGAATGAAAACAGCTCATTTGGATTCAAAGACCACAGGTTGATCAATTAAAACTTCCCTTAGAAGGCAATGTGGCATTCTCCCATTGCTTTGCAGTCTCTAGCTTAAAATAGAAACTGCATTTAACTTGGTAATTGATGCTCCCTTGGGATTTCAACCTGCTGTTGAATAGATGCATCAGTGGGCCCACAGCTAGTTCCTTGCCTCACACACCATCAGTGAAATTTCTGTGCTTCTCCAAAGGAGATGATAAATTGTCCTAACATTCAGACATGATCGTGTATTCAGTCAACAAGCCACGCACAGTGCTACCATTCAGGGTAACACGACCTGCCAGCATGTTGCTGGGCGAAGAAAACCCTTAAAGCTCATACACTGAGTTCATTTTTTCTCTAAGCAAATGACCAAACCTGCTCAGATCCCGCACTGAAGGCAAATCATACTGTCCAAAAAAAAAAAAATGTGCTGATTATAAAAGAGGGAATTCGGCTGTAAAATAAGATTATAGCCTTAACAACACCATCACCTAAAGGTGTTCTTCAGAGAAAGAAAAACAACCTCAACTGAGCAATCATTTTCAGATTCTGGGAAGCACTTGGCCTCATCTCTCTCAACCCTATGCTTGTTTATTAGAGGAGAAAATAACTCCCATAGCATTTGACTTCAGTGCAAAATAATTCAGTGCCACCCCGGACTACGAGAGACGGCACTATAACAAGGCTCTTTTTTATGACCTGCTCTTCCCCTGGTTCAATGAGGATACAGTCAACAAGCAGGGTCCAGGAGGAAACGGGGCTCTACCCTTGGGCTTCAGATACCTGCAGATGAGCTACAAAGCAAAAGCAGGTCTGCACTCTAACATCTAGTTTTCAAATCCGATCGCGAGTTGGGCGGAGCGACGGGGAGAGGAGGCGCAGGCAGGATTTCACCCTGGTGGGCGGGCTGCTCTCGACAAACAGAAAGACGGCTCTAGGCTTCTCTGCAAACCCCTTCTGCTCCTTAATATTGCTCAGGACGCTACAGTGCACTAGACAAGGCAGGGTCCTGGAGGAATTTCTGTTCAGAAGCATTTTGGAACACACCGACATTCAATCCACCCGCCCACACAAGCCGCACTGCCTTACAGCTAATGGCAGGTTTTAGGCAAAAACAAAACAAAACCCCACCAAAACAACAACAACAACAACAAAACAAAAATGGGGAAGGTTTTGAGGTTTATTTACAGCTTTGTTTTATACTGTGTCTTCTGGCTCCAGCCACACAAAGATTTTTGGGTTCAGGCAATTCTCACCCTCCCTCACCCACTTCTAGGGGGCTGGACACCCACCAGGGCATGGACATTTCTGCTTAGTATTGGAAATTAGGCCTTTGCCTAGTGTTCTAAAATCATCTGGGTGAGTCCAACTTTGTTATAATGTCTTGAAAATGGTATGTCGCCTTTATTTAAACTTGCAGGCAAGGAAACAGGCATAGCCGTCTCCAGTGATTAATAACAACTGTGCATAGACCAAGACTCCTTAAATCTTAAACAGACGAACACCCCGCCCCAAACTTAGTGTTTTCCAAATCTTGAAGTCATTGCCAGGCATCATAGTTGTGATAATGATGGCTGAGGAGGGGGAGGGTGGGAGCTCCACTTGGAATACAGGCAACCCCCCCCCCCCACACACACACGTGGTGGGTAATTCACAAGGAGGAAATAGCCAGAGAGATGTCGCTTAATGAGAGACCCAATGGGCTCCAAACTCTGTAGTTAGATCATGGTGAACTGCTGGGACCCCCAACCTATAGATTCAACATTGTGACCCTACTTTACTCATTGATTGCTTATTTCCCTAGACTTCTCCCGACATTTTCTTCACCAGTTTGGGAAAGGAACCCCACTCTCTCTGTGGCTCTGCAACCTTCTCATCTGTATAACTGGACTCTAGCTGCAGATACTATACCAAAATGACTGTGGCATTAATTTCCTTGGAGAGCGTGCTTCTTTCTACCAGAGGCTTTACCAGTATCTGCCACCCTGGAGTCATTCGTTCCATTTGGCCCCGGATCTAAACAGTAATGCCTATTGCTGGCTGGAAAATAAACCGTGGGAATTGGCATGTTTGTCAGTGAGAGGTCATGGGGAACAGCGCTGGCAATGGCCCGTGGTATCCCCCAGACCTTTCATTTAGAGGCCGAACAGAGGCAATGATCTCTAACAGATGCACCATTAGGCAAGACCTACATCTGAAAGCTTTGTTGATTCAGACACTCAGTAATTAAGTTGTGGGCCAGCAAGCACATTATCTGCAATCAAACATGTCTCCGATCAGCGATTAGATGGGCAAACATGTGACCTCATTGTGTCTGCCGAAGGATGATTATGTAACAGTCTCTCGTCCTCGGACAGCATGGTTATGTGCCAACTTTTGATCCCAGTAAATAAGCAGAAATCACTTGCTGTGTTCTGGGAATCAGATTTTCAGAACGACTGACTTCTCCTCTGGAGGCTTGATTGCACTCGACCTGATTATTGATGTACTAGGAACTCTACAGAGATCCAGACCCAAGGTCAGTGGGTCCAAGAGAGGTGGGAGCTGTGAAGGGGGGCTGGCCGGGGTGGGGGGTTGGGGAGTGGGGAACGGCCTGGTGTCACACGACTTCACCCAAACAAAGACAGTCAAAGCACGTCTGCTTTTAAACTTCAGAGCTGTCTTGCTGCATAAGAGGCAGTAAAGAGAAAGGTGAGTAGGAAGGAAGGGGGAAGGGAGAGAGAGAATGAAACAACATGAGAGAGGGAGAGAGAGGAAGGGGAGAGGAGGAGAGTGTGAGTGCACTTGCTCTGAAGTAGAGGTGACCAAAGAAGATTCCGTGGCTTCTCTGCGGTCTGGCTGAGCAGGGGAAGCCTATCTGTTTCATGCACAATCGAACACTCATCATCTATTTTCTTCTGAAGGGTATTAAGGAGGATGTGGGAGAGCTTTCAAGTGCATGTGGTGAAGCCAAGCGAGGACTAAAAGAAAATCTGGCTTGGGGTGACCCGAGACATTTAAATGTCACATAGTCTCAAATGCACATGTGACCTGGAACTGCCCTGGGGTGACTCAGGCCCCAGCCCTTCCTTAATCCCTTATTTGCTCTCCTTACTCCAGCTAGATTAACGCGGCCCTGGCCCGCCAAGCAGCTCCGAGCAGCCCTCGGAGCTCTTAGCTTTCAGGGGCCAGTACCCAGGTTTTGCACAGTCAAGAGTTTGGTCTCTGAACTGAGGCTGATCTGCATTTCAATCCTGGATGCTCTATTAGAAAGAGAAACAATCATTTAAAATGCTTCATGTGTTTTCAAAACGAAGCCTACAGCTCGATGAGCCTCGATCCAGTACAGGGCCAGGCCCTGTTGGAGCAAACAATACTGCAGTGTGGAGTCCCTTCACTCAGACACTTCCAGAGTTTCTATGAGTATGTCTGAGGGCTACACTGAGTGCCATGTTTGATGAGTATATGGAGAGCTAAATTATAGGGAAAAATTATCAACAGTGATTTAGAATGAATCTATCCATCTAGTGATTTAAGTCATGCTTCAAGTCATTTTGATTTAATTTAAATCCCCCACAGTCCAGATTCCTCCAGGGTAATAAGCAAATCAATAAGCATTTCTTTTTGTTTGCTTCTGTGTTCATTTCTTTCCCCAGCAGCAGACTCTGAGACAAGGAATTAAGTAACGGTAGCTTATTTGGGCAGGGAAGGAAATACCAGCAGAGGCTGGGAAGATGAAATAAGGCAGGGGAGGCAGCTGAAGAAGGAGGCTGTGAAGCTAGTTATAATGACGGGTAACTGGAGCTTAATCCCGCAGGGGAAGCTCTCAGAGTCTGAAGAGAACACACGCTCCAGAGTGGTCCCAGCTCGAGCGAGGAAGCTGGAGTATTTAGGTGCCAGCTCCCATCCATCACTGATTGAGGGCCACCTGCCACACCAGCTGGCAAAGTACACTTCGCAGGTCAGGGAAAGCCCCACGACAAAGGTATGTGGTGATCGGCAGGTTGGAAGCTGGGTCATGTGATGAAATGTGGAAGCCAAGAGGATATGGGTGAGGTACAGGGTACAAATGGAAAAAATGAAATTCTTATTGTAGATCATAGACATTTTCTACTGAAGATGTAACTGGCTAAATATACATCATTACTTTAAATCAGAAAGTGAATTATTCCTGGTATTTTCCCTTTACAAATGAGGGGTAGAATATCTTTTGGATAGAGAAGTGGCATCCTTGTTTTTTCCTACAAGGGTAACCATTTTGAAACAGTATTCACGATGAAAATAAATTAACAACTAGAAATTCTACAGGGCATCCTATGTCAATTAATTTCACAAATATCCCCATCCCCTCATATTTTCCAAACTACATTTTCATCAAAACGTTATAGCAATAAAGCCAGGGAAGCCTATATCTATCTATAGTAAATATAGTTCTACATAACTATATAAAAAAACATACCTATACAAGTATAGATAATATTACATGATTAACAATACTTGCTCTCCCTATACAATTAACACACAAGATTACTATCAGTATGAGGGCTTGTTTTTATTTTTAAAATAGATGTATCCCTAGAAATCAGTTGATTAGACCCAGATTTCCCTTTTCTGTAAAAGCAGCATGTTTTCATCTATTAGGATTTTTTGAAAGCTCCAATAAAATATCCTCATGGTTAAACCCCATGACCCCAAAGCACTGGAGACTGTCAGTCTTGTTTATGTAAGTCATTGCAAAACTGTACACGACTTGGGGCTTAAGTATCAGTTCAATAAGAAAGCACCCTTGAATAAATTGATAAAAAGAGCAAAAGAGAAAGAGAACTTGAATATAATGTGTAATCGATATCAATGATTTGGTAGCCTGCTAGGCTCTGCAGTGAAAATGGCAAATGAGGTAACAGCATCAAGAAGGAATAGGAAATGAAAGCACCAGCAATGGAAATGTGGTTGAGTATATCATTATATGATATCCTGAGATGCCCTGAGATTGAAGGGTGGCAAGCAAGTCTCTTCCATTGAATGGCTTCCCTGCCACGGTGATTTGGGGGTGATGGGAGCACAGAAAAGGGAGAAGGTAGTTTCACCTCTAAATGTAAAAATGTCTTGAAAGTGGCAGAGAGAGGTAGATGTCCACTGATATTCACTTTCCTTCCTCTTCCTCGGTAATGAAACCTCTGAATTTCAACTGGCTGCACAACTACTCCTCTTGCAGCTCACGGTGGCCCTGCGACTAAATTCCGGCTAAGGGTCATTAAGCAAAACAGTGTTTATAATTCGTGGTAAATGTCCCTGAAGGGAGAGGTCAGCTACTTCTTTCCTCCTCTTTTCCTCTCTCCTTCTAGCTGCAATGCAGATGTAATTATTGGAGCAGGAGTGGCCATCTTGGACCATGAGGTAGAAGCTGCATGTTGTTAGGAGCCTAGGTCCATAGAGCCAAAACAGTAGACTTGGGCTGCTTACATTTCTGAAGGAAGAAAACAAAACCACTTTCTTGTCCTTCGGGGGTTTTGTTACTCAGAGCTGAAGTTCCATGGAAATGAATATGGGATCCTGCAAGTTATTTACTAGAAATAGATTTCCCTTTTTGACCAACAACCGTATCCAGTTCTTCGTTTAGAGATGCAGTCATTCTGAATCTCTCCCTGCCTCCCACACAGAAAGGATAAATACTTGCCTCCACAGGGAGCTAGAGTGTGGGCTGCGTGAAGGCAGGCCATTTGAGTATGGAAAAAGGAACAGTGAACAGTTTAGAATTTATTTAGAAATCATTCTAGATTGATGGTAGTGGCCTGCCCAGTCTAATAGCAGCAGTGTCTGAGGCAAGGCTCAGGACGGGGCAGTGGTACACTGATGTCCTAACCAAACTTTTCTATGGCATGTTTTTCTGTCATGCTCACCTCTTTCTCTTACTGTTTTTCCAAGCCTGTTTCTCCAGCACTGCCACTGAATATGTGAATTATCCAATATCCTTCCAGTGATGGGTCAGTATCTACTGCTTACAATCATAAACCTTGACTCACACATAAGTTGGTATCTGGGCATGAGTTTCAACAAATAGCCTTAGGGAAATGGAGGTTATCTGAAGGGAGTTATTTGTCCTAGTTGAGTCTGAAGGCAGTGTTAAGGGGTGGGACTGTGGCAGCCACTGTCAAACGAGCAAACTACTCATCTAGGGTCACCTGGAATAATGTCCTCTTTGAAGACGTGCTCCTCCTTGGACTGCCACATCTCCATTGGCAGCATCAAGAGTGAAACCCTCCCTCATGAGAAGAATCATTTCTCTCCTGGCAGGAGAGATGAGGCAAGCAGCTCTAGGCCCCCATCTCTCTCGCCCTCCCCTTACTCACACCCCTTTACCATTATCTGCCTTAGGACCATCGGGACGAATCTCATTGTGTCCTTCATTCATCACAGGAAGCCCAGACTGCCACATCACCCTCATCTTCTGTGCTTCAATCCCTCATGGCTCTGCATATCCCCTATTCAGATCCCACCTCCCACCCCTTCCCAGCTCCTTCGAGGTGCCCTCTGTAACCCCTAGTTGGTCATCAGCAGAACCCCCTTGGCTTCAGTTTCTTTTCTGAATGACCCCTTAGCACAGGGTTCCCCAATGGAGCACAGGGCATGTTCTAACAGAAACTGTTAGAAAGCCTCAGGGCTTTTGCATGAGTACATTGCTTCCTCTGCAACCCTTTCAAATGGTGGCTGTTTTTCTTTTTCATCCCCATCTTTCATACAGCACAGGGCATGGAGATGCCTAGATGTCTTCTTTGCTCCTCATGGCCAGTACCAGACCATTCTTCCTCCCTCTTCCCTCCAAATTGGAGTCTCACATCAGACTACATTCCCACCAGCCCTCCTTGTTGCAGGTGGCCACTCTCCTACATTTATTGAAGGTTTTATCTCCTGACTCTATTGCTCTCTCCAGTACTGTTGTCTTTCTTGAGGATTCAGGTATATGATGTATGTGTATTGGTATATTCCTTTCTATATCCTAGTTTCTCAGTTCCTTGACCTCTCTCGTTGTCCACACTACCTCAGCCACTCATTCTCATGTTCATACACAGACCTTAAAATAGTCACCAAAAACTGCAACTCCTCCATAGTCTCAGATTCAAAGATCCATTCTCTGACCATCACCTCTTGTATTTACAGCTTACTTCCTTTAGGACCCAGACTGCAACAATCCAGCCACATTAAGCTGTGTGAGTACAGAAATGGACTAGGCAGAGAGGTGGATTTAACCAGGGTAGGTCAATGGAGTGATTGACCAAAGAAATTAAGCTGGATAGAAAGGACAATGGGGACCTAAAAGGGAAATATGAAAAGATGGTAGGATCACTGGCTGTAGGTCCAGTTAGTTCAGGGATTTGTTTGACAAGGTCATTCTGGTGCCAATTACCCATTTGTCCATTCATTGTCTTCTAGAGCTGGACCCTGTAAACACTTCTCCTTTGCTAGCTAGTATGATCCTAAGGGTTGACAGTAGAGGGGTACTGCAAGTGCACTGCAGGAGGAAGGGGCTTCTCTTCCTGATCCTGGTGTGTTTGCCTTGTTTCTTCAGCATCCAGTGGCTGAAGTACAAGACACCCAGTGGGGCTCACTATCCAGCAAGTTTCAGTGCACCCCTGCTGGTGCTTTCCAGAAGGTTCCACCAGTATCTCAACAGTTGGCTTCCTAGCGAGTTTCACTGACGTTCCAGCAGTTGTTTCCTGCTTGCCCCATCTGACCTGCAGATCTCAGGGAACTTCTCTGCAATCCAGGACTACAGTCATGCTCCCTCCACCAAGGTCTGAATTGCAGGCTTGGTGGATGGAGCCTCTTCCAGATTTGTTCCTTCCCTGGGTGTTCTGTCTTAGCTTAGCGGTAGTGGCTGCTCCCTATATCCACCATTCCTGTATTCTTTAAAGATCTCCATACTATTTAGCACCTAATCTCCTGTTACTAGTTAGTAATCCTTCAAATTTCCCCCCAAATTACTATGTGGTTTCTGTCTCCTAACTTTCTAAAGAAAGCAACTCAATAGAAAACCAATTCTCACTCTCTACTCCTTTGATCCCTAGAGTCAGATCAGCATGTTCTGGTAGCCAATGATCAAGTACCCCAGAAGAAGGCTTATACACCAAAATAATTGTAGGTTGTTCACAAAAATTTGGGGAATATATCTAGAAATGAGGGCGCTAGACCAAAAACGGAAAGACATACTTTATATTAGGCTGAATTCATCAATATGGGCCCAGTTATCAGAGATTCTGGATCCTGTAGTCTAGCTAAAGAAGCTGAAAGTAGGACTTCCCTGGTGGTGCAGTGGTTAAGAATCTGCCTGCCAATGCAGGGGACACGGGTTCGAGCCCTGGTCCGGGAAGATCCCACATGCCGCGGAGCAACTGAGCCCGTGCGCCACAACTACTGAGCCTGCACTCTAGAGCCCGCAAGCCACAACTGCTGAGCCCACGTGCCACGACTACTGAGCCCGCGTGCCACAACTACTGAAGCCCGCACGCCTAGAGCCCGTGCTCCGCAACAAGAGAAGCCACTGCAATGAGAAGCCCGCACACCGCAACGAAGAGTAGCCCCTGCTCGCCACAACTAGAGAAAGCCCGCGCGCAGCAACGAAGACCCAATGCAGCCAAAAATAAATAAATAAATTTAAAAAAGAAAAATTTCTTAAAAAGAAAAAAAATAGAAGCTGAAGGTAGTTCTAATAGTTTACTTAGTTGGTGGACTAAAACCTGATTCAATTGGGGCTCACCTTAAATGAGGTTGAGATGCAAGGATTTGCAGGGATTCTAAAGACTTATGGACATAGTAAAGCTTGAGTTCATTCTTTGGTGTGTTTCCACTAATGTCACTTGAGAACTACCCAGAAGACAGTCCCTTCCCATGGCCTTGAGAAATCAACTGGTGAGGGGAGTGCTCTTCTCAGTAGGCCAGAATTACTGACAGGAGATGATATGTGGAAATGGGCTTCCCAATATCAATGTGTCCTACTATCAAGAGGCCAAGGGGCACTACTTAACCATCAGAAGCAAGATGATCATGGTTACTAGAGTGGGAATCAGAAGGGTCCGAGCCACAGGCATCTTTGGCAGTAATGGAATGACCATGGGATTGCCAGGTCTGAAGATCACGGGTGGTCTACCAAGGCCCTATTTGACTTTGATGACAACAACAAAACTCCATATCCACTTAACAGAGGTTAGGCATGTGCCCCCAAATAAAAGTACTGAGTTGAGACCTCTCACCCAGTTCTAAAATCTGAGTCACCCAGCTCCCAGACCAGAGCTCCTTGAACGAAGGAGAGGCTGCATGCACCAAGAAGGAACCCTGCAAAGACCTCCCTAGTATCTCCTGGATCTTCCTTCTAGCCCTCATCGAGAGACTTCATCATTTACCATAGTAAATACATGCTGGGAAAAGGGACTCACATACATCTTTGGGGGATTTTTGGACACTGGCTGTAAGATAACACTAATTCCTGAGGACCTGGAGAGTTACTGTGGCTCTTTAGTTAGATTTGTCAGAAGATAAATGGATGTTGGACAGGAGTCCACCCCATGGTGATACCTGAGACACTGAACCCACCCCCAGGTTGTTTCTTCAGTTCCTGAGTATTGATGAAACATATTCTCAGCAACTGTGGCAGATTTTATTTTCCAAAGATAGCTGCAGTGCTATCTCCCATCCCAATGGTGTTCGAAAATGTGACCCTGCAAATACCCCAGTAAGAGGAAGAGTCTATTTCTCTACTGCCTTGAATCTGGGTGGGCCCAGTGACTACTTTGGTCAATAGAATAGGGCAGAAGTGACGCCATGCCAGTTCTACGTGTAACCCTTAACTGGCCAGGCACTTCCTGCTTCCTGCCTCTTGGAAGGCAGCCGCCCTGTAAGAAGAGCAACTACCTGAGACCACTACACTGGGAGAAGCCCAAGTCAACATGAGATGCCATGTGGAAAAAGACATAGACAAGTCTGGTTTGACAATGAGGATGGGCTTTCCCACTTAGATGATATGGCAGACACTTTAACTTGAATGAGCTAAAGCTGCAGTTGTAAAAATGTAATTAAAGCATGTGCCAATATAAAAGCACTTTATAGTGTGGTGAAAAATAGTTAAAAGAACTTGCTAAACTTTTCTAAATGAGATTCCTGTTGGAGAAATCACACAACGATTAATTTTACTTGTTCTAAGTCACAGTAATGTCTTTTTAGTATACTTTCTGAAATGGAGAAAGTAAATGATGCAAAGAGTAGATGACAATTTCTCAAGTCATATAGTTCTAAGTTTTTGCTTTTAAAAAAGTTGAAAATCCTATGAGCTGGGAGCTGGTACATTATTAAAAATAATTTTTGTTGATAGATCACCACATAACACTTAGCACATACTTGGAAAGAGTTCAACAAGTTGAGTGACATTGGTATGGCAAACCTCTTCCATTCCTATATACTTATTTGTGTGAGTAAGATTTCAGAACTCACATCTATAACAATGAAAAAATAGAATAAACTGTTGAATTGTTGCCGAACCCTGCCTCATTCTAGCAATAAGTCATATTCATCCACGGATACATGAGCTAATTTTTTAAAAGTCAGCCACTTCCATATAACTAAGAAATTCAATTTCAATTACATTTTGCTTTTGTGTCTTATGATTGTCAACATTTATATTTATGTTGTTTTGGTCAACTGTGTACAAATAATAATTCTAATGATAACTTAATCCAGAAGAATATTTTTAACACTTAGAGATAATATTTAAAATTTATAATTCCAGTCAAGATTATACATACACACACACACACACACACACACACACACACACACACACGAATTTGAGGAAATATTGTTCCAATATTTCAAAACTTATCTGATCCAGTAAAGCAGTCATTCATGTCACTGATGAAGGAATGAAGTTCCATTATATATCTTCAATTTTTTTACTTCCATCTTACTTGTTAATGCAAACAGAATGATCAACCAATATCCATGTCAGAACTACACTCATTAGTTAATGACTCAAGCAACTTCCTGACTGAATCAGACAGTACCCAAGCCTTTATTTCTACTCTGATTTTGTCAAATCATGGTTGAGCTATGACCATAGGCTGGTAAAAACAACAACAGCAATAACAAACAACCATCCCCCCCAAAAAAACCCCAACCATTGACAATCAATTGGCTATATGGAATTTACAATAAAGAGCATTGTATATTTTATTATTAGTTTTAAAGTGTGTGCTAAACATCCTCTATATTAGTAAAATTTGTAATGAATATCTATTTTTTCAGAGAGCTGGTTAAACCTTACCAGCATACCACTGCAGCCAGCCCAGGTGGGGCTGAACATAATGGGACCATGAAGGGGTAATAGCGGATGGAAGTCATAAATACCTCATCATCAGGTGCAGAAACAAGGACCATAGCCTCTACCCAGATTCTCTTCCTCACTGTGCCACCTATTTATTTACACATTTTGAAGTGATTGCCCTTTCTTTCCTTTTCCTTTACTTCACTAATGCACAGAGAGTCTGATGGTGGTTGAGAAGGGATTATGAGAGAAACAGATATCCCTCAGGTGCCCTGGGCGAGGGCTAGAAGAAGTGACTGATGAAATAGCAGGATATTTTCTTTGGAAATAGAGTAGGTTGCATTATTTGAAGTGGGAGCTCTTAAAAAAAAAAAAAAAAGACACATGAGAAGATGAGTCTTCTGGGGTGTTGGACAGCCGGAGGGGTGGAAAGCTCTGTCTACCTTGCACCCTTTTCTATGTCTGGGGAACGGCCCACAGTGTGAGTCTTGGAGGGAAGAACAGTCCTGCCTCCTACTGAAGAAACTCAAATTATGTGCTTTTCCTGACCCTTGGTGGCTAGAATTTTTTGCGTGTTATCTAAGCTGAGAAAAATTAAATCCGTCCACTTGGGATTTTGGATCTGGAGATAATGGGGAACAGTTCAGAATTCTTTGCAGCTGCAGCCACAGTAGCCAGCTTCCAGAAGTGACAGTCAGGGGGTGGGTGGGCAGCATTGGTGGTTCAGAAGTGGCTGCTTTAATCGACTTTTCCTGTGATGTAATTTTAGCGGTGGATCCAACTGCTTGGCTTCCTTTGTTGACTGCTCATTGTCAGAGCTGATTCTCCAAATCTTCCTGTTAATTCTGTGAACTATTTAATAAATTATTGCAATAAATGCATTTTCTGCTTAAGTACAGTTAGTTTCTGTTATTCGAGTTAATAAAATATGCCCAGATGGAAGCCTTTTAAAGGATCATACCATGATTCTAAAATGCAGGTATTTCCTAATGAGACTCCTGGTTAGAAATCTGTTGCTGGGAAATTGAGAAGAGCATTAAGGCTGTGGATGTGCCCAACTGTTTAGCCTAACATCCATGGGAAATGACCAAGATAAATTGCTCAAAAGTCCCTGCTGTTCTCATACATCTATTACAGAAGAAAATTGTCTTGATGATAGTTAAACCTCTTTTTTCCAAATATTCATTTCATTTTGAACATTTTTTTTGCAATAGTCATAGCTCTGTGTCATATTTTTACAACAGGGCTGGCCAGGAGTAATAACTTCTGATGCCCATCAGCATTTCCCTTTATTATGTTGGAGGACTCTGTAGAAAGGAACACCATCTAAGTTGTCACCATCACAACTCATATTTCGCAAGTCAACAGTCAGGCTAAATGTTCCAGAAGTAAATTGAACACCAAAACTTGCCAGGTTTCTCATCTTTCAACTTGTGGTTTGTGTTAAACAGTTTTAGTGACATTCACTTTGATTTCTGGCTGGCCTGAGTTCTCTTCCGGAGGTTCTGGAGAAGAATCTGCTTCCAGTATTTAGGTCATTGGCAGAATCCAGTTTCTTACAGTTATAGGGTTGAGGGCCCCCATGTCCTTGCTGGCTGTCACCTAGCAACCTCTCTCAGCTCCTTAAGGCCATCTGCATCCCTCGCCACACTGCCTTCTCCATCTTCATTCCGGTGATGGTGCAGCATCTTTTCTGCCTCCACTAAGAGAAGGTTCTTTGCTTTTAAGGGCTCATGTGATTAGACTGGACCCATCAAGATAATACAGGATAATCTCTCTGTTTTAAGGCCTATAGTCTTAACTACATCTGCAAAGCTCCTTTTGCCATGTAAGATAACATACTCAGACGTTCCAGGGATTAGGACATGGACATCTTTGGGGGGACAGTCTGCCTACCACAGTAATTCACCATCAGTCTTAGCCAAAGAATCCCAAGATGGGGTTTCCCACCACTTCTATTAAGCTTTGGCTAAAACTTCACCAAGGAGGTGAAAAGAGCTATAAACTGGAAACTATAAAATATTGATAAAGAAAACTGAAGGTGATTCAAAGAAATGGAAAGATATTCCATGCTCTTGGATTGGAAGAATTAACATTGTTAAAATGGCTGGACTACCTAAAGCAATCTGCAGATTTAATGCAATCCCTAATACAATACCCATGACATTCTTCACAGAACTAGAACAAATAATCCTAAAATTTATATGGAACCACAAAAGACCCAGAACTGCCAAGGTAATACTGAGAAAAAAGAACAAAACTGGAGGCATAACCTTCCAGACTTCAGATTACACTACAAAGCGACAGTAATCAAAATAGCATGATATTGGCACAAAAACAGACATTTAGATCAATGGAACAGAATAGAGCCCCGAAAGAAACCCACACACCTATGGTCAATTAATCTATGACAAAGGAGGCAAGAATATACAATGCAGAAAAGACAGTCTCTTCAGCAAGTGGTGTTGGGAAAGCTGGACAGCCACATGGAAAAGAATGAAATCAGAACACCCCTTTCCTGTCTCCCTAATGACATCATCATCAGCTATTTGATTATGCCAAACACTTGGGACTCATCCTATTTGCTTCCTTCTCCCACTCTCAGCCACTTACTCAATCATCCCCAAGCCCGGGTATATACCAAATCCTTTCTGTCACTTTCCCTTTACCCCACAGCCGCAGTAACTACTGAGCCAGGCAACCCTGATCTCTCCATTAAATCCACTGCTCCTTGCAGCAGCAAAATACATCTTTTACAAGCTTTAATTGGAAGTAACACAGCCAAAATGCTGAGAGGTTATTTCTGGACGGTGGGAATGTGGGTGGATGTTATTTTCTTCCTGGTACTTTTTTGCACTTTAAACCTTTCCATAGAAACCTCAAAACAAAATGTTCCATAAAAACAAAAGCAAAAATAAGACGTTACCTTCTCAGAAGGGCTCCCCTCCCCTTCCCCATCCTTACATTATTATCTCTAATAGCATCCTGTTATTTTCCTCTCTTGGTCTTTATCACACTTTGCAGTGGTTTACATTTTATTTGTTTGCTGGTTTATTGTCTCTCTCTCTCTTGCTCTCTCACTAGCTGTAAGGCCATGAGGGCAGCACCATATTTATTGTGTTGATTACGATACACCCAGCACCCAGGCCTATGCCTACCATGCAGTAAAGGTTTAATTCACCCAGGTGTCCCTCATTATCTAAACTCTCACTATCCAGCTACCCACTAAAATGATTTGTAAAAATTCCAGATTTATTGTCTGAATCAAAACCTGTTATTGCATACCAGCAAACAAACGCCAGAAAGCCTGTTTAAGGTGCAAGTGAGTCCAGGTAAGAGAATGTAGATTATGTTGCAGTCCTATCTCAGTGGCTGCCTGATACGGATACTTATTTAAATGTGTACCACCGACATCCAGATGATCAGCGTTCCCAGTTATTAAGTGAAAATGTCTTCTCAGAAAGTAGTACTCATTCAGCTTCATGTTCATCATCATTTGGAGGAAAGGGAAGAAGAGGATCCATGTGCGGAATTTTCAAAAAAAAAAGCCGATCACACGCACAAAACCATTGCTGCAGCCAAGTGAATGTGATCATGATATCAAAGAAAGCACCACACTCCAGAAATGCAATGACAAGCCCTGTCTTATGCTATCGGGAGCTGTATAACCTTCAGCAAAGAGAATATGAACAGATGTTCACTTGAGAGTTTTCCCCCGACACACTGTTTCATCTACAGCTCCAGATGATGGGTCAGAGCCACAACCACTTCCAGAGTCTTGCATGCCAATCAGAGATAGCTGTCCCCAGTTCCTTGTGTTTGGACTTGTAGAATGTGACGCATCTACCGTTCTACTCAGTCTTTCACTCAACCCCAAACCCCAACTGCGACTGAAGCTTCCATCTCCTTCCTCTGGCCACCAGACACTGCTCAGGCAACTCTTCCATTGGTCAATAACCAGAATTTGAAAATTACCATATTATTTCATTTTATTTTTCTAAGTGAAATTTTCACTCATTATTTAAAGTATCTTGAACATTTTATTTCCACTACAGTTATTTATGTTTCAGTAATATTCACTGAGTTCGAAGAAAGATGAACTTCATCTATTCCACAACATTCCTCCTCTCAATGTTGTCCTGGACCAGACCAGCTGTGTCAGTATCACCAGGGAGCTTATTAGAAATGCTAATTCTTGGGTCCCAACCCAGACTTACTGAATCTGAAACTCTGGGTTGCAGGATTCCATGCTTCAACAAACTCCCCAGATGATTCTGATGTACGCCAAAGTTTGAAAAGCCCTGCTATATAATGGAGTATTGTACACAAAAAATCAGATAGTTGATGTTTTAAATGTTTTTACATTATGTAGAAATCCTTGGTGGATGGTTTTAGAGGGCTTTAAGAATATTTTAGTGATATTTAAGAAAATTGGTTGTGGATTTTGGGTGGGCTGGGAATACATTATTATTATTATTATTTTTGCCATTTAAAATAATAGACTATAAGCTTCCTTTATCTGAAAATTTGCTATCCAACATGCTTTCAGGAATGGATTAGATTCAGATAGCAAGGGAGGTCTGCATTCATAAAAGGAATGTTGGAAGTTTGAGAGGCATAAGCCAAGAATTCCTTCACAGCATTAAGAGCCTGTCTCGTTGAAAGGCTGACCCTTTCTTGCCTCGTCTGTAACTGCCTCATGATAGAACATATACGTGGGCCAAAGAGGGAAAATCATGGGGCAGTGGTATGAAATACTTGGGGAAATATGTGATGACTTTTTAGGATTTTAAGAAAAGAGAGTTCAAGGAAACACCAAGGGAAACTCAAGGCTGCACAAAATGTCAGCTCAAATTCTCACTCCAAAAAGTAATGATGGAGAGAGAATGGCAGCTCGCAACTAGAAATGATGTGAACCAGATTCTTCAAATAACTTATTTCTGCAGGTCTCTATCAACCACAGCCAGTCAAGGACACGTCTAAGAGAAAACTCTGTTCCCAGTGGAGCACCACTTGGCAACTTTCCAAGGGCAGATGACATTAACTAAGTCTACACTCAAGTCTTGCCATTTCTCCCAACAGACATGAAGCAGTCTACTGATTATGTAAAGTTCCAAAGGAGTCAAACAGCATAGCCTGGTCCAAGAAGAGAATTTCTTGTGGAGACAGGTGATCCAGAAAATCAGCTTTACCATTCTGTTTCAAATATACATAGTTCAACACATACACACATTTCCCCTAACTCTGGGAAAATCTCTGTAAGAATAACTTACAAATGCCTATCCAGTCCAGGTAAATTACATCTGGTCTGGAATACTCACAAAAGGACCCAGGATAGGCAACACCAAACAGAGGTATACAGAGAATTTCAGCAAGAATAATGTTTTTAATTAGGCAGTTATAAACCATGGTCAGGGAATTTATTTCATGACCAAATGTGCGGCCCTAAATGATTTCAGAATTCACTCAGCATATACTGAGTTATTGGAGGGAACCAACAGTAACTTTAAAGTGGTAATTATACTGTTCGGCAAACCTTGATTGCATCAATAGCTGTAAGGAATGAACTGCAATACTCTTTATCTCTACCTGGAAAGTCTATCTGTTCCAGGAATTCTGGAAGTGGGTCGAGGTTAGTCCTGCCATAACAATTGAGACCATATGTCTTGATATTGACAGCTTATTATATTTCCACCAGATATAGACAATGGAGGCAGTTGATTCTACAAAATTAATATGAAACTATATATTCTATAAAGCACTTGTCCTTTCTTGATACAGTATGTAATCAGCATTTTGTTCTATTTAAACAAACCTAACTCTATTCATAAGTGCAGTATTTTTCTATCTGCACACTTACCCCTCAAATTATTTCCCTTATTTGGAATATCTTCCATTTTCTTTCTGAAAACAGGTACATCTTATCTTTCAAATCCCTTTAAAACTTTTTCTTAAAACCTTCCCACACTAAAGTTACCTGGCCTGGTCTTGTCAAAAAATACTTAATGAGCACATGGAGAAGTTAGTCTCTACAGCAGGGAGGAAGGGAATGTGTACAAAGAGACTGCACCATCCTCTCTCTATTCCAAGCCTGACCTGGGGGTAGAGGAATCAGATGAGTTTGAAATTGACCTTGAGACTGAAATTTGAGAGTGAAGAGGACTGAGTATTTAAGCTGAATGGAAACTGTTCTGATAATCAAAAGTGACTGGTCAAGATGTTTTAAAGGACCTGCTACCGAGTAGAGAAGGGGGAAGCAGTAATTGAACAAAACCCAAACGAACAAATTGAGACTCCTCAATAAACCAGTTCCATCTGTTTAGAGCGCAAGGGAAGGCTTCTCATGGGAAGTGGTACCTTGTAATAAGTGTTAGTGCATCTTATTGATAATTCTGGGTTTTGTCACTCTTGGCACCTAGAAAGATTTTATGCTCCTGTCCACTGCATGTTAGGCAGGGCCTTGGGCTTGTGACTATTCTGCTAATGGGTTGTGAGTGCAAGTGACATGTGTCACTTCTAGGCCAGAGCAATCACTGGTTGGTAGGGGACCCAGCTCTCCCTTTCCCCTGCAAAAGTGACTGTGGAGGCCCAAGCTGATATGGAGGTGCAGTGCTGGGTCAGCCCAAGGAGGAAAGCTGACCTAAAGGGTGGGCTAGGCCTGCAAAGGACTTTGTGTGAAAGAGAAACAACCCCCCGTTGTTTTAAGCTACAGAGACTGGGACTTTGTCACTGCGGCATGACTTAGCCTATCCTGGCTGATACACAAGTTAACTGAGAGCCAAAGGTTAGCCATTGGAAGGAGGATGTGGGAAAAGTGTTGCAAGTAGGAGCAGTATGTGTGAAGTCTAGGAGGCAAGAAAGAGAATGGAATATTCTGTGACCTGAGGGAAGTACAGAAAGCTAACTGATGGTGGGGATGGCTGGTTTGGTATCATTGATGAGGCACTGGGAACCAGATCACGAAGGACCCTGTCAACTGTATTTAAGAGTTTGGGCAATTTTTAGATCATGATTTCCGTAAGGGCCAGGCTACAATTTATCCTTCCCAATGAGTCCATTGCAGAGGTAGGGGTGGGACAAGCAGGTGGCAAATGTTAGAGGTGGCTTTGCCACCAAACTGAATCCTAGCATTCAGTTTTTTCATGGGTGAAATTTTACTCCCCTTACTAATTTTTTAGGGTTCAAAGAAGGGTATCCGAGATCTTTGCAAATTGGACATTAATTTGAAAAATAAAGTGGCTGGCTTACTAACAGAGACTTCATAAACATTTATCAAGTGAACAAAAGCATGAATAAATAGAAGGGTGTTTTAATACAGCCACTAAGCCGCATGCATCTCTTGGTTTCACAAACATGAGTGGAGAAATCGCCATTATTTTGATTTTGATTTATGCCTCCAACTCTGTGCTTATTAAAGCATGGCCCACATGGCTATATACATGCTCCAATAATTCATGCAGTTTGTAAGAGATTAATAAAATATATCATATCAATGTCACCATAAGTTTGCATAATTCTACTGAATTTCTTCTCCTCACTAGACCTGATATTCATAATTTCATCAGATTCAATACACTGTTGATCTTCGCAGCCTGGTTTGTGAAATTACCTCATCCTCTAAACAAATATTAATGAGCAATCTTTATCCCTTGAACCTGGAAGCATTGCTGAAACCCACAGAAGCTAAAAATAGAGAATTGGCCTTTTAAGTACCATGAGCACCAGATGCAAGAAGGGAAAAAACATTAGGCCCACGGCTGAGAAATTTTATATACATTTAAAAATAAAAACTGGAAAGGAGAAAATGTCAAAAGAGTGATTATTACACAAAGTTCCACTATGCAAGTTATTTATGGTGCTCCCTCTAAAACTCCTGACCCTGGAATCAATTTCTAAATCAACTGGAAACCAGTCTCATCCCAGAGTGCAACCCATACATTCTCATTCAGAACCAGCTGGTATCTTTCCGTTGTTCTCCCATCATCCTCCTGTGGATTATATTTCTGGATGTGGAAAAAGGAAGAAGGGAACTGTCCCTTCTCATTTGCCTTCTGCCCAGGACAGTTTTTAAGAGACACTTATCACCCCCATGGCTCAAACCAGTTATCCATACCAATTCTTTGTGATTTTTTTCTTTTCTTTTTAAAAAACTTTTTTATTATGGAAACATTTAAAACATGTACCAGACAGAATAGTATAACAAACTCCCATGTACCTAGCCACTTAGTTTACCATTACCAACTTGTGGCTGATCTTGTTTCATCTATATACCCATTCAGATCTCCCCTCCCATAAGAATTTGAAGTAAATTCCACTTCATTTATAAATTTTCAGAATGTAGAGGGCTCTTATCATTGGATGGGAAATTCACCACCCTTCCTCTCAATTCCCTCAGACAGTGACAACAGAAAGTTACCTGGTGGTGTTATTTAGGGAGTCTCCTCTTTGCAGGCTGCTCTGAAGGCACATATCTTGTCACGCTACCCATGTATCCCATTTCAGGAACTCTACTCTACTTGCAGGCAGGAAAAATGATGACCCACATGCATCATTCAACCAGCTTCCCCTCTTCTGGTCCGTGGCAGAAGCATGAAGGACCCAAATGCTTTTCATCAACTGTAAGCTTTTGCTTATTTTTTCCCCTAGGTATATTTCTCCTATTGATTTCTGGTTTAATCCACTGTAGTCAGAGAGCTTACTGTGTATGATTTCCACCCTTGATTTATTAAGACTAGTTTATGCCCTAGAATGTAGGTTTATTTTGGTTAATGTTCCATGAGATTTCCACAGGTGTTCTGCAAATGTCAATTGGGTCATGTCAGTTAATGGTATATTTAAATTTTTTATATCTCCACTGATTTTTTTCCCTACTTGTTCTAGCAATTAATGAGACAGAAGTTTAAATCTGTGCAACTAAGATTGTTGATCTATCTCTACTTTTAGTTCTGTCAAGTTTTCCTTTTTATATACTGGAGCTATGTTATTAGAGCTTCATTCAGATTTAAGGTCATTATGCCTTCCTGTTGAGTCAACTCTTATCATTATGGACCATCCTCTTTATCTCTAGTAATACTTCTTTCCTTAAAGTCTACTTTGTCTGGCATTAACATAGCCAGAGAATTTTCTTTTCAGTGTATTTTTCTCATCCTTTTACTTTTAATTTTGCTGTGCCCTGATATTTAAAGTTTGTCTTTTATAAACAGCATATAATTGGGTGTTGAATTTTTCATCTGGGCTGTCTTTCTTTGTCTTTTCATTGTAGTGTTTAGTCCATTTATATTTAATGTAATTATGATTCAGTTGGATTTAAGTCTACCAAGTTGACTCTATTCCCCAGCCTCCCTCACTGCCCCAGAACTCAGCAAAAGGCCTGTTGGAGAAAACTAGCTATATGTTTGGGGTTCCTTTTGATTCCAGTCAGTCATGCCAGCCCACACAACTGTTAGAAGGTTCCCTCATTTATTTTTACCCCTACAATGTCTTTCTGCATACGGCAGGCTTGATCCTCAGTCCTTACCCACACTTGGCAAATGCCCTCTGGGAGGAAAGCAGTTGCTGATCTCTGCTTACTTAGGAATGGTCCTTCCCTCTTTGGAATTTTATTAAATGGAAAAAAAAAAGGAACAGAGAATAAGTGAAATGTGGGGCAATGTAAGTGAGTCTAAATTTCCATATAACCTATGCCTATATTCACTAATTGTTTAACATCTTGCCACATTTGCTTAATCTTTACCCCTCCCCCCTCAACACACAAATGTTTTATTTTGTTTTCTTTTTGCAGACAATGAAGTAAGTTATAGATATCATGGCACGTTACCTCTAAATGCTTTAGCATGCGTCTCGTAAAAATAGACCTTCTCTCTTATCCACAAGACCACTGTCACACCCAAGAAATTTAATGTTGCTACAATAATATTATCTAATATCCATTTCACATTCAAACTTCTCCAATTGTCCCTGAAATATCATTTGTATCTTTTAAAAAAATCTAGGGTCAGGTCTAGGATCACAAATTACATGTGGCTATCGTGTGTAGTCTTCTTTAATTGAGAACAGTCTCTCCATCTTTACTCATCTTTCATGACTACTGAAATTTTGGATTTCTCTAAATATTTCCTCACTATTAGATATTGGTTAAACATTTTTGACAAGAATTCTACATAATTCTACTGTGTCCTTCCACTGCATCATATCAGGAGGAACATGGTATCAGTTTGTCCCATTACTGGACGTGCTAAGTTTGATCATTTGTTTAGGGTGGCGTCCACCATATCTCTCTAGTATGAAGATAACTTTTCCCTTTGAAATTAATAAGTAATCTGGGAGGTGATACTTTGAGATTATATGAATATCTTGTTCCCCAATAACCTCTCACTCATTGGTTTTAGTATTCATTGATGATTTTTGCCTGAATCAATCATTACACTGTTGGCTGTGAAATGGTGATTTTCAAATTCTATCATTCCTTCTATATGTCTCAATGGACATCCTTTTGTAAAGAAGAACTTTCCCTCCTCCCACCTTTATCCTTTGTGTACAGTATTACTGTGGACTCACTGATTTCCTTTTGTTATAATCCATTACTATCATTACTCATTGTGATCCTCAAGTTATCCCAAATTTAGCCAGTGGGAGTCCCTTCCAGCCAGCCCATTGTCCTTCGGATGTGTCCCCATTGTTTGAGCACTTCCCTGCTTTCTGCACCAGAGGATGCTCCAGGCTCACTTTGTACCTGCCCCGTGCCTGGAATCAGCCATTTCTCTAAGGAAGGCAGTGGTCTTCATGGTGGTGTCCAGCAGTCAGCCGTGCACAGGGTATCAAAGCCCAGGGGAAGCACTAACAGTATCTATGTGGTTCCAGCTCTGGGGTGTGATTTGAAGCATTCTCCTAGCTGCATAGCCTCCCAAGCCTTATTTTCTAGCCCTACTGAGGATTTTATGAGCCACCCGACACCAGTTAATCATTCCTTGTGCATTTAAGTGAGCCAGAGTGTCTGTTGCTTGTAGCCAAGGACCTTGATTGATATAAGCACCAAATGATTCACATAATAAGCCTGAACTCCCTGTTCTCTGGGTGGCAGTAGATAATCCAGAGCCTGTGTAAAAGTGTGATGTGATAATGGCTCATAAGAGCAGACTTGATAAAAATGAATTTAATAGCACTTTTCAGTTCTATGGTACTTTAAGCATCATCTTTAATACCCTTGACATGTTTGAAAGATGTATTATTTTCCTCATTTGAAGGATGGGAATTTGAAGTAAATGTTATAAGAAAGTGTATTAGAACTGAACTGTTTGAAGATAAAAGATGTACTGAAAACTCAAGTTAAAAAAATAGAAAAATATACCCAAATAAATTTTTTTGGAAGTCACTTCAAGAAGTCAAATCAACAAGAGCATCCAAATGTTACTATCTAAAGCTACAACTATCTTAAATTGTCCTGGACTGGTCATTTATCTGTAGAGAGTTTTACACTGAATTCATGAAGAAACTCCAGTAATAATTTAAAGGGTTGTACTGAAAACACAGTAAGAAGAGTCAGGAGTAAAAAGAAACAGGGCGTAAATTACTGAGATAGAACGTTAATTTTAAATGGCAGTGGTCTGTCATAGCCAATTGAACTAAAAATGTGATCCACATTAACTTCACTATCTTTTTGTAAACTCCCCATAACTACTCTTGACATTCTCACATGCTTTGTCTTGGCTCAGTAATGCTCCATCAGGGTGAATTGCCTGGAGGTGGTGTGTATTAGTATACGTGAATCCAAGTGTATTAGTTATATTTGCTGTGTAATGAACTACCCCATGTCTTAGTGGCTTAAAATAACACACGCTTAAGGTCTTACCGTTTCTGTAGGTCAGGAGTCTAGTTATGGCGTAGCTGTTTCCTCTGCTTCATGGATTTTCACGAGGCTGCAATTGAGGTGTTGGTGGTCTAGGGTCTCAGTCTCATCTGAATGTTCAGCAGGGAAGGACCTGTTTACAAGCTCACTCTGTGGTTGTTGGAAGCATTCTGTTCGCTGCTGGCTGTTGGCTGGGGCTGCTCTCAGCTTCTTGCACGTGGCCACGTGCTCCTTCAAAACATGCAAATTGAGAAGTCAGTAGAGTCTGTTAGCAAGACAGAAGTCACAATCATTTGTCACCTAATCATGAAAGTGACATCCCATCACTTTGCCATATATTTTTGGTTAGAAGCAACTCAGAGGTCCCACCCACACTCCAGGGGAGAGGACTGTACTAAAGTATAAACACCAGGAGGCGGGGATCACTGAGGGCCATCTTAGAAAGCAGCCTACCACACCAAGGACACGGTTCTGAATGGAGTGTCACAGTCCTTCAAAAACAGGCTGTTCTCAGTGAGATGGAAAACAAACCTTGGGCTTACTGTGATCCATAGTATCTCTGAGTCATTCTTTCTTGACTTTCTAAAAAGTGAGTGCTTTGAGGAAATTGTGATTGCTGGACATTTTTGTTGTTTATTTTTGAGGGCAGATATTTCTTAAAACATACATTTTAATAAGTCAATCATCATTTTAAAAAGGCATTAGGGACTAAATTTTATCCATCCCAGGACCACATGTGCAGGGAGGTAGGGGGAAGGATGTCCTGTATTAGTTTTTGCTGCATGTAAATATAAAATGTTCATCAGCTTAAAAGTATTGTCATTGATCCTCCTGAGACTCCTTTCCCCTGCTGTGTTTTTTATTTACATATTTTCCTGTTACCTAGCACTCACCTATAATTTCCCCTGATGAAGGGCTTTGAACATCACCAGGAATCTCCTTTATTAGGTAAATTGCTTGCGTTTACCCTTTGAAATATTACACATACTTTTCCTAAGCCATGTTTTTCTTATGATCCTATTTTTCTTTAAAGACACAAGCCCCGCAGCAGTGAGTTATGGAAAGTGCCAGAAGGAAAGGAGGCTTTGGCCTCCAAAGTCTTTTTTTTTTTAAAAATAATTAATTAATTAATTTTTTGGCTGCGTTGGGTCTTCGTTGCTGCTCGCGGGCTTTCTCCAGTTGCGGCGAGCGGGGGCTACTCTTCGTTGCAGTGCGTGGGCTTCTCAATGCGGTGGCTTCTCTTGTTGCAGAGCACGGGCTCTAGGCGCGCGGGCTTCAGTAGCTGTGGCTCACGGGCTTCAGTAGTTGTGGCACGCGGGCTCAGTAGTTGTGGCTCGCGGGCTCTAGAGAGCAGGCTCAGTAGTTGTGGCGCATGGGTTTAGGTGCTCCGCGGCATGTGGGATCTTCCCGGACCAGGGCTCAAACCCGTGTCTCCTGCATTGGCAGGCGGATTCTTAACCAGTACGCCACTGGGGAATTCCCTGGCCTCCAAAGTCTTGAATGATGCTTTATTCAGTTGTTGAGAAACAAAGAGACAGGGAAAAAATGGCAGGGAAATAAGTTCCCCTCATCTTAAAGGAGTTGTCCCCACTCTACCACCAGCACATGAGGGGCTAGTGGTAGCGGTGCTGAGGCGGCCAGAAGCTGGGGCTTCAGTGACACAGTGCAGCGGGTGGGAAGCCGGGGACCCAGGGCAGGAGCAACAGGAACATCAGAAACCCCTCCTAAAAGGAGTTCACGTAAAAGTATGAAATTAGAACACTCCCTAACACCATACACAAAAATAAACTCAAAATGGATTAAAGACCTAAATGTAAGGCCAGACACTACCAAACTCTTAGAGGAAAACATAGGCAGAACACTCTATGACATAAATCACAGCAAGATCCTTTTTGACCCACCTCCTAGAGAAATGGAAATAAAAACAAAAATAAACAAATGGGACCTAATGAAACTTAAAAGCTTTTGCACAGCAAAGGAAACCATAAACAAGACCAAAAGACAACCCTCAGAATGGGAGAAAATATTTGCAAATGAAGCAACTGACAAAGGATTAATCTCCAAAATTTACAAGCAGCTCATGCAGCTCAATAACAAAAAAACAAACAACCCAATCCAAAAATGGGCAGAAGACCTAAATAGACATTTCTCCAAAGAAGATATACAGATTGCCAACAAACACATGAAAGAATGCTCAACATCATTAATCATTAGAGAAATGCAAGTCAAAACTACAATGAGATATCACCTCACACCGGTCAGAATGGCCATCATCAAAAAATCTAGAAACAATAAATGCCGGAGAGGGTGTGGAGAAAAGGGAACACTCTTGCACTATTGGTGGCAATGTACATTGATACAGCCACTATGGAGAACAGTATGGACGTTCCTTAAAAAACTACAAATAGAACTACCATACGACCCAGCAATCCCACTACTGGGCATATACCCTGAGAAAACCATAGTTCAAAAAGAGTCATGTACCAAAGTGTTCATTGCAGCTCTATGTACAATAGCCAGGACATGGAAGCAACCTAAGTGTCCATCATTGGATGAATGGATAAAGAAGATGTGGCACATATATACAATGGAATATTACTCAGCCATAAAAAGAAACGAAATGGAGTTATTTGTAGTGAGGTGGATGGAGTTAGAGTCTGTCATACAGAGTGAAGTAAGTCAGAAAGAGAAAAACAAATACAGTATGCTAACACATATATATGGAATCTAAAGGAAAAAAAAAAAGGTCATGAAGAACCTAGTGGTAAGACGGGAATAAAGACACAGACCTACTAGAGAATGGACTTGAGGATATGGGGAGGGGGAGGGGTGAGATGTGACAGGGTGAGAGAGTGTCATGGACATATATACACTACCAAATGTAAAATAGATAGCTAGTGGGAAGCAGCCGCATAGCACAGGGAGATCAACTCGGTGCTTTGTGACCACCTAGAGGGGTGGGATAGGGAGGGTGGGAGGGAGGGAGATGCAAGAGGGAAGAGATATGGGAACATATGTATATGTCTAACTGATTCACTTTGTTATAAAGCAGAAACTAACACACCATTGTAAAGCAATTATACTCCAATAAAGATGAAAAAAAAAAAAAAAAGGAGTTCACGAAGGGTCAATAGCAAGACTTCTCACCTATTCAGCCATCACAGGGTAGGATGAGAAGGCTCTAAACCGCCATTGAGAAAAGAATAATACAACCATCAAACACTGGAAAGTGGGGAAAGAGAGGTGTAAGGTGGTGTGAAAGTATGAGCCTCCTCATTGTTTGTAGCAGGGAGTCAATACTGTCTAAACAGGTAGTTTAAACATTCTAACTCCAACCACTTAAGAATATTTCTGAATCTTTTTTTTCTTAAACTCAGGAATGTCTTAGAAAATACTATCTCGTGGTGAAGAAATATCAATTAGGAGTTCTTCAGTTTCACTTCAATTTCTTTTTTTCTATGATATTCAAGTAAAATTAAAAGTAACATTTTAATTAAAATAGCACTTAGCTATTTTATTCTTACTTTAATTAAGAAACAGCATTTTTTAAAAAAGCTTCCCTCTCTGTATCTGTCCATCTCTCTACTAATCTATCTTTTTGCATGAGCCTAGGTAGTTGAATGGAACTCTCCTAATATCAGTGATAATTGCTTCTGGATGGTGTTTTGGGGGTTACTGTCAACTTCCTTAACTTTGTACTTTTCTAAACTATTTGAATTCTTCAAAAGAAGCATGTTTTATGTTGCCAAAAGAAGACTAATTTTTCTTTAAAAATAAAAAAATCAGAAAGAAAGAAAGAAAACCCACCGGTCAGAATGGCCATCATCAAAAAGTCTACAAACAATAAATACTGGAGAGGGTGTGGAGAAAAGGGAACCCTCCTACACTGTTGGTGGGAATGTAAGCTGGTACAACCACTACGGAGAACAGTATGGAGGTTCCTTAAAAAACTAAAAATAGAGCTACCATATGATCCAGCAATCCCACTCCTGGGCATATATCCAGAGAAATCCATAATTCGAAAAGGTACATGAACCCCAATGTTCACTGCAGCACTATTTACAATAGCCAAGACATGGAAGCAACCTAAATGTCCATCGACAGAGGAGTGGATAAAGAAGATGTGGCATATATATATGTATATATAAAATGGAATATTACTCAGCCATAAAAAAGAATGAAATAATGCCATTTGCAGCAACATGGATGGACCTAGAGATTATCATACTAAGTGAAGTAAGTCAGACAGAGAAAGACAAATATCATATGATATCACTCATATGTGGAATCTGATTTTTGAAAAATGATACAAATGAACTTATTTACAAAGCAGAAACAGACTTACAGGTATCAAAAACAAACTTATGGTTACCAAAGGGGAAACATGCGGGGGAGGGATAAATCAGGATCTTGGGATGAACATATACACACTCCTATATATAAGACAGATAACCAACAAGGACCTACTGTATAGCACAGGGAACTCTACTCAATATTCTGTGATAACCTATATGAGAAAAGAATCTGAAAAAGAATGAATATATGTATATGTATAACTGAATCACTTTGCTGTACACCTGAAGCTAACATAACATTGTAAATCAACTATACTCCAATAAAATTAAAACAAAAAAACCCCCCACCCAAAAAAAAGTGAAAAAAGAAAGAAACGAAGAAAGGAAGAGAGAGAAAGAAGAAAAAGGAGAGAAGGAGGGAGAGAGAAAAAGAGAGAGAGAAAGAGAAACCATAATCAAACAGGCCAAGATATTAACAGAGGTTTATTCTGGATGTGTAAATATGGACAATTTTTATTTTCTCCTTTATACTTTCTTGTTTCGTTAGATTTTCAAAAACTGTTTTTTGTGTTGCTGAGGATATGGGAGCTTTTTGTCTCTTTTCTCCCCAAGGACAATTTGAAGAATAGGACCACTATTAAGTGAGGGGTTGTAAAAGGTTTTTACTTTGCAATACGAGCCTCATAATGAAAGGCTGCGAGTGAGTCCATGGCCCAGCCCCCTTTAAACTACTCATGCAAAACTCCTGAGGGAGTCTATGGGTAAGTTTGATGGGACAGGGATATAAATAATTCACTGCTCCCATGTGTTGTTTCTCGTGGGTGAATCACACACTGGATACATGGCTCACTCAGTATGCTTCCCCTGGCAAGCAGGTGGCCACCTGGGGTGATAACACAATGAAGCTCCAAGGATTTGAGCATATTGACTTAGAACTAGTCATATGGACATGCTTCTATTTACCTGTGAAAATGCGGTGGCCTTAAGTTTTGTTTTTAGAGTTACCCTTTGAGGTTTATACCTACAAAACCTGAAGATGTTCAGATGTAAGACTTGTGTAAATTTTAAATATCCCTCTTGTAAAAACTAAGTAAATGTCAACTTAGAAGTTTCTGGTATTGTAACATTTTCTTTGGAGAAATGTTAAGCTTATCATGAAAGGAGTTCTTGTGAGAAGAAAAAACACAACTCTGTACTGTCTTTGGAAGGCCACTGAGAGCTGTGAGGGGGCTTTTGTCTTCAGTAGATTTTTAGGGCATAACAATCTTGAGAAAGAAGCCCTTCTGCACAGTTCAAGTTTAGTACATCGCTTCACTATGGAAGAATAAATCAGTTAAAGAAGTATCCAAAAGGCAATAAACAAATAGAAAATTATTTCGTAAAATCCCAAGACTCAAATCAAAGAAACAGCAGATTCATGACAGCAGATCAAGGACTGACTAAATGACTGAAATGGTTTGGAAATTTAAAATATCACCAGACATATATACAATGGAATATTACTCAGCCATAAAATGAAATGAAATTGAGTTATTTGCAGTGAGGTGGATGGACCTAGAGACTGTCATACAGAATGAAGTAAGTCAGAAAGACTTTTTTACGCACTAAAAAATTGGGGGAACCACTATTTCAAAATTTGTGCAACAGTGGGAGTTTATTACTAGTTTTATATTGCATTACTTGAAGTTCTCATAAAATGCAATTACACTCTACTAGGAATGGTTGAACTTCTCTTGGAAAATTGTTCTGTTTGTATCTTGTGAACATTATGGGTTATGTAATTGATCATGTTTCCCCATTTTTGTTGTTAGCTAAAAATCATAGAGATAAATTTGTTTCCCATTTATAGAAAATGCATAATTATAAAATTTAACCTCAAAAAAAAAAAAAGAAAGAAAAACAAATACTGTATGCTAACACATATATATGGAATCTAAGAAAAAAAAAAAGGTTCTGAAGGACCTAGGGGCAGGACAGGAATAAAGATGCAGACGTAGAGAATGGACTTGAGGACAGGGGGAGGGGGAAGGGTAAGCTGGGACAAAGTGAGAGAGTAGCACTGACATATATACACTACCAAATGTGAAACAGATAGCTAGTGGGAAGCAGCCGCATAGCACAGGGAGATCAGCTTGGTGCTTTGTGTCCCCCTAGAGGGGTGGGATAGGGAGGGTGGGAGGGAGGTACAAAAGGGAGGGGATATGGGGATATCTGTATATGTATAGCTGATTCACTTTGTTATACAGCAGAAACTAACACACCATTGTAAAGCAATTATACTCCAATAAAGATGTTAAAAATAAATAAATAAAATATCGCCAGGAGAGGCCACCAAGGTCAGTGATACAAGACCCATCCGAATGGCTCTGAAGGCTGATGTCCTCCCTACTTTTGGGAGCTTAGGGACAGACTGTCTCAGTAGGTCTAGTTAACTCAAGAAAGGGACAGGCTGATAGCAGCTACTGGGTCTGGAGGCTTCCCCTTTCTAATAAGGCCACTCGTCCACCCAGGAGGCTTCCACTATGTTAACTAGTTCCATCAATGTCTCCTGGCCTCTTGACCCTAGAACTACAGTATGTGGAGCATCTTGGGGAGGGAAGGGTCCTCTAGTGGAACACTGGCCATGGCAAGCAATGCGACAAAGTGAGTTTGGAGGGATTGCACATGCTTTCCGTCTCCTCTTTTATACATTTTCCCTCAATAAATGCTATTTTTTTACTTGCACCATGTGTCACTAATGGTGTGTGTCCTGATGGTCAGAAACTTGATTTTTAAAAAGAAGTTCATCTTATAGATATATGTCTTCATACCATGAAGAAAATGGTGCTTATCTCAATGTACAGTGATGTTCCATGTTCCCATCTAACAGCTTGCTTAAATTTACAGCCAGACTGAAGTTTCATCTGATGCATAATCCAAGTAAAGCTGGTTAATGATGACCCAGAGCAGGTGCAGAACTTGAAGCTTTCAAAGCTTTCTTTATCAGCACATCTCTAGGCTAGTTGCTCACAAATATGATCAGCTGAGTTTTCCAAAAGTCCAGTCAAAGAAACTGTCCCCAAATCTCGTAACTCTACATTTTAAATCTTTCTGATTTGTTATAGCAATATCAAGGCAAGAGTCTTTGTTATTATTGATAATATTTTTAATAAAATTGATCACTTTCTCCCCAATGTAGAAGTAATACTTGTCATGGTAGAGAATTTGGTATATGTAGAAAAACACAAAGAGAAAAAATATCCCCTGTAATACTCCCCTGGATATAACTACTCTTCATTTAAATGTATATCCTCGCAGTCTTTTTTTTTTCTCTATATATGTGTGCAGATTTAGTCAGACTAATACTGCAGTTATTCTTTTGTAACCTTATTCTTTCACTTGACAATAATATATTCTGGGCATATTCCCATGTCATTAAATATTCTTCTAAAAATAATCTTAAAGGTGACCTAGTGCTCTGCCATTTGGATCTTTCTTGAATTTCACATATTTGAAAAAATGTTTTTAAATAATATGATAATCAATATCCTTGTATACTCATCTGATTATTTCCTTAGATTCAATTCCTAGATATAGAATTGTTGGGTAATGGGTATGAGTAAGTATGAGGCAGCCCAATTATTTCCCCCTTGTAGATGCTTGTCATTGTCTTCCTGGATACTTGAGTTTTTTCTTTATTTCAAAGTTCAAAAGCTTAAAAAGAGACTATATCTCAGTGTTGGATGTTCTGCATCATATTTCCCTGGAATGAAGTGTAACCTTTCAATCAGCAAGTTCATTTATTTCTTTATTTCAGGGATATTTTCTTGTATAATACTCATGAATATACCTTCTTTCATTAGTGAGCTTCTCTATTTCAGGGATGTCAATTACCCTTATATTGGATCATCATTATCTGTCTTACACATATATTCACTTCTTTTTAATTGTCTTCATCTCTAATCCTTTCATCTATATTCCTATGATTATCCCAAGTATTTCTCTATAGCCATAATTAGGTTTTAGCTAATAGCTCTATGAATATTAAAATATATGATAAAATATATGAAAATTAAAAATATGGATGAGGAAAAAATTACCTACAGTTCACCCAGTTAGGATTACTGATAATATTCTGGCTCCTACCCTTCTAGACTTTTATTTGCATATTCAAGTGCTTATATATATGCCTACCTTTAAAAAATACATTCTTCCTAATCTAGGAATTCCACTCATGGACTTTATCCTAAGGACATAATCACACAGGAATGCAAAGATGTTTGTATAAGGATGTTCTCAGCAGCTTAGTTTATAAGAGTGAAAACCTGGGTACAACCATTATGGAGAACAATATGGAGGTTCCTT